>NC_069662.1:116222793-116835293 GCF_027244095.1 Hemicordylus capensis
GGCTGTTAAACGTTCACAATGTTTAATTACATTTAAACTGTTTAATACATGTAATTTGTTTACTGAATTTGTATCCATCCTTTCAGCACTTCAGTACTTTTAGGGTGGTTTACATAATTTAAGGTAAAATTAATGTTCCTATTAGATAATTATCTGGATAATAGAAAAATTCATTGGGTATGGAATTTATTTTCAGGCAGCAAAAATCTGCAACAACATGCTATTAGCCATCAGTATGATTGGAACTGCTGAGACTATGAATCTTGGAATCAGGTTTGTTGAATTTTATAAGATCCTTCTTATACTGGCTCTGTTGATATGTTATATGTTTCTGGCTGATTCTTCTACAGACAGAGTATTAACAGCTGTTTTCTGCAAAATGTGGTATTTAATTATAACAATGCCTTAAAAAAAATTTTGTTAACCTAGTGTAGGATTTCAGAGAGATGCTTTGGAAAGGCCATAGAATAAAACTACATGCTGTTCTCATTATGTATACTGGCTTCCATTTCTTATTTCCATATGAAACATTCATTCAATGGAGAAGAGTATCGGGCGCAACTACCTGAAAATATGGACTTTACATAATTCTGTAAAAGAAAACCTGTAAAATAAAGACCTTGCACCTGTGTGAATTCTCCTATATGCATTTTTGACATCTAGTTGCTGTTTCCTGGAACATGTTCTGTGACTTCATATCTTGCACCTAGTAACCGCTAAAGTTAGCAAACCAGCAAGGTTCCGGGAAGCACCATGGAAGCATTTATCGCCTATTTCTTCTACATTGCTCATTCCTGTCAAGACCAAACTAGGTATTAAATAATAGTTGCATCTATTTACTGAAAGTGTATTTTTTAAAAGCCAGCAACTGCATAACCTGCTGTATCTTATAGCAGCAGCAAATAGAATAACCAAGTATCTGCACAGAACCTCTCAAGTGTATAACCACTACTATATGGGCATGGGAGTGACAGAGGGAAAGGTAAGTAGCGCTACTGTTTTATACCCTGTTCAAATAAACTGGAAAGTATAGATCAAATTCCAGTATAGTGACTTCCCACTAGGGCAGGGCTGCTCAACTTCAGCTCTCCAGCTGTTTTTTGGACTACAGCTCCCAGAATCCCCAGCCACAGTGTCCAGCAATCAGGAATGATGGGAGTTGTAGGCCAACATCTGCAGGAGGGCCAAAGTTGAGCAGCCCTGCGCTAGGAGAAGAAACCAGGAGAATCACAGTCAGTAGGAAAGTTGTGTTGGCACCATTTCATCATCCTTTGGCAATATTCATAAAGGCAACATGAAATGAACAAGATTATTCCCCACTCTGTAGTTTGTGGGCCCACTTATGCTGTTGGGGGCTATAGGTTTCCTGCCTCCTCTGCTGGAACTCACATCAAAACTGAAGCATACGCTTCTCTGTTTAAAAAACAGGGCCATCTCTACCTACAGTATGGCTATTTTGCCACCGTATGATTATTAGGTAGCAAACAGACCCAGGTTGCTTCCATACTAGTCATTTTCTATGGAATTAAAATCATCTTCATCATTATGGAGAGATGACATCTCTGCCAAACTATTTCAATTCAGTGACCAACATCTAGGCCAACTGGACACTCACAGAAGAGCTTTTTTCATAGTGCAAGGAAGAGGAACATTTTCAGCAACACCGCCCCGCCCCCCATCCCTCTGCAGCCACCTCTGCCTCCTGAAAATATGTCCCTGAGCGAAGAAGGCAACAGAAATGATGGGTTGGATGCACATGCAATGACTTACAGGAAGCATTGATAAGAGTTGTGGGAAGAAGGAGCGTTAAGAACAGATAATAGAGCATTGTTATTAGCATAATGTAAACATGGAGTATTTTATTTTTATTTACCGTATCCTTAAGGAAACTAAGCTTATGAGATCACCTGACATTCTCTGTGTCTCTTCTCTCCCACCCCCGCATCAACTTCACCATGCCAGGACCAATATGAACCAAATTAGGTACAATTGTAGGAAAACATAGGGGCACCTCAATGGATTACATTATCACAAAATACACCATTGAGGTGCCCCTATGTTTTCCTACAATTGATGGCAGATTCATAAAGCTTTGAGGCACAAGTGGGCTAACATGTGAACGGCCTAAGAGATTTCAACCAAATTTGCTACAGCTGTAGGGACATATAGGGACATCTCAATGGCTTAGTTTGTAATGATGTCATCCACTCAGATTCAAGATGGCAGACACATGAATGTTTGAGTTGCAAGTGGGCTAACTTGTGAACCACCTAACCAATTTGAACCTACAGGTGTAGGGATGCCTCAATGGTGTAGTTTGTGATGATGTAATCCACCCCAATTCAAGATGGCAGTGAACATAGTCTGAAGTGGGCTAACTTGTGAGGATGGCAATTATCAATTAAAATTATAGTGAAAGGAAAGTAGGCAGATTAGTTCTTACTAGAACAACTTGTTGTTGGTTGAAATTTCATGTGATGCAAAGGCTTGCACCATAGCCATATCTCAGTGCCTGCTACCTCTGAAAACATAGGATAGTGTTTCTGTAAAGTGTACCATGTTGATAAGCTATAAATATGGGCTGATGAGATGACTGAAGTGGTGCATAGGAACACGGACATCTGGAGCATGGAACACACCTCTGTGCGAGTGTAAGCACCATCAGGGGAACTGTGCTGCAGAACAGCAGCACTCAGTTGTAAAGCTTCATGAATGCATTTGTGAGACACAATGCCTACTGGAAATAATGCATTTTGCATTGCACAACTGTATTCACAGAGCTTTATGATAGAGTGCTGCTTACCTATAGTGCAGTCCCATTGATGGTGCTTATATACGCACAGGCAGCTGCTCGTGCACCATATGTCAGCCAGTCTCTTGTTCACTTTAAATTTCATTCTAACATGTGCCATGAAACACGACTTAATATTTTGCATATTTTAGTTGTTAAAATGAAGTTACCAATTAGGCTACAAAAAGAATCTTGCTAATTCAGCACTTAGAGAATGTAATTGCTTGGTTTTTGCTGTAGGTGAGTGAAAAAGTATTTTAAAAACTATTATTATAGGACAAGGAATTCCTGTAGAAAACGTTCTGTAATGCAGGCCAACGTCTGTAGTAAGATTCTTTCTGTAGTCAGATGTCTACTCGTCTAACATTTATTTCTCTCTTTAAAAGTATGGTTTTCAACCATGCATTTCAGAGCTCAAGAGCTCAAGAATGTGTGAAAGAATCCACATCAGTCTTTTGCATCCCTAGAACATACATGGTGTTATCAGCTATGTTCTGTGATCTATCAGGAACTTGATAACCCAATTTTTGTACCCCCAGAAATGAGGAATGTGTGTATATAAAGAGATTCCTTGCTGAGGCTGGAAAACTCCTGTTCTGCATCTTTTCTGTATTACTATGCTGACATGTAGACAATAGGCATTTAGTTTATTGTAATTCTTTGGCCATTTTGATGCCATTGACTGTTGTTCCTACCCCTTGGTATGGCTTGTAATGGTTTTGAGCCAATTGTTAATCCTATTCAGTGTGTTCTTTCAAATGCTTAATAGAAAATTCTACACACATTATAAATAGTTGTGGGTCTTGATGCTGAAGTGTAAGTTTGTTTGTATAGTTTTTAAGATAATAAATGCACAAGTGTGTGTACATACACGTGAATATAGAGGCATATGTTCAAACACATGCAAGGCATATGCACCCAAAAGGAAGGACAATGGATTCACATTTCTTCTTAATTACCATATCAAGATTCGGTTGTTTTATTGAATTGCCCTTGTCTCAGATGTTAGACTATCTTGACCTATTAAGTTGTCATGTTGTAATTGAGATAAAAGAGGAATTTGCTTTGCATCAGTGCTAATTGGTTTATCAATATCCCGTACCATTTACATTTTAAAATTGAGCATCTGTAAGATAAGGAAGCGTATCTTGAACAAGCTATAATAAAACCCATAAGGTGGTATACTACTGTTGTAATTGAGGCTTGTAAAGGTGTATCATAGTCAGTTTTAAGTCATGGTTTGCTTAATGAAAAATCAATCACCTATGACTGCATTGTATTTAGTTCAAGCAGAAATTCACAAAAACCAGCTAGCCTGGAGTATTGAAATATCTGGCACCATAATGCTGTGCAGTTCTAACTAGTGTTTGTAGCACTCAAACATACAAGTATCTCTGGCTTTTCATATTCCGGGTTAAGGTTTGTTTTGTGCTGCTTTCCCCCTCTTGACATTGAACTGTGATAAAGCTCATATAGTTTTGATTAATGCCAGGTTGAGGGAAGGCAAATGCTATATGGGCTTTACCCCCATATCACTTGTAATGCAACATCATCTACAATCGCAGTTATCTACCTCCCCATAGTTCCTTCCAATCAGAGTCTTTTCCTGTTGCCAGATTGAATACAGGCAACAATATTGCTGCTCAAAGCTAACTAAATGGTGACAATATACTTCTTGAGACAGCTATCCTAATTGGGACTATCTTGTTCACCATAGAAAAGAGGCACCAGACTGCACTGTGGCTAGACTTCCCAGTTTATTAAAACAGGAAAAAAACCACACACCCCTCATATTTCCCCTTCTCTCAATCCCTGCTTAGTGGCGAGAGAGGGTCTATGCAAAGAAACAATGCTGCTATCTGCTACTGATTTGTAATATATAAGAAGGTTAATTTACTTATTGAATGTACAGCCCACTTTTCACCTTGAATGACTTCAAGGCAGTTTACAAATATCCAGATAAACATTCCATTAAAATAAAATATCACAACAAAGGTAAAGCCCACAGAAAATGATATTGGTTGCTATTAAAAGCATGATATAACTGGTCAGGGTGCACTTGAACCTAAAAGATAACAAACGTGGTGCCAGGCGAATATGTCAAGGAAAAGAGCCATAACTTGGCCACTACCACCACAGCAAAGGCCCTCTCTCAGGTTAATCACTCAGCTGTCTTCAGAAGGTTGTCTGGGGTTATGGAAGGAGGGTTACCCACAAGATCAGTGAATAGATGCAACTGTTATATAGCTTTCATGTCTTCATTAGTACTATGGGTACCATCATTTCCACTTCTAAGTCTGATTATTTCATTAATGCACCCAATGTTTGCTTTCTCTAGAAAATGCTTAGTGCCATCTTTCTTCAGTATCCCATCAAGTTGATACAGGCTGTACTCTAGAGAATTATGCATAGAGTTGAGATCCATTGTTGACAAAAGAAAGGAGCAATTAGATTGTGGAACATAACAGTGGTAAAATCTTACTTCTGCTCTTAGTCACTGGATTTTGGCCATTGTCCTAAGTCGGGCATATTAATAGCACAAGATGGGCCATGTTTCAATCCATGCTTGAATGCTAAATCATGGTGTCAGTTTGTCACTAAGTCTTAGTGACATGCTCACTTGGAAATGGCAAAGTTTTGTTGCCTAGAGAAACTGCACACATGGTTGTAGTAGATGGATGGGAGCTCTTGGCAATGTATCTTTCTTCTTAGGAGTTCTTAATGGAGGCTGGATATTGCTGTATTAAAAGGGGGGGGGAATCCCTGAAGTGTTATGAACTTATATATGTTGGTTTCTTGGCTAAAAGAGGAAAAATGAATGCGAAAATGAGGCTTGTTTTCAAAAGACAAATTGAATGCAGGTGTTTAACAGTTTCTAATGTGTTCGTATTTATATTGCCTACACTACCACATATTTTCTTAGGGAGAAGCACATTCATAGCACTTCAGATATTGTACAATAAATGTGCGTTCCTATATAGAGATTACTTTCATACAAGAATAATAATAATGTGTGAATTGACCCTAGACTATGAAAGACTGGCTTCCCACCAGAGTATCTAGTATTGACACAGCCATGCTTACATTTCAAAATGCATGATCACATGTCCGTGTGTATAAAATAGTGACATGGGCTGGAGAACTTGAGCATCCTGTATTCCATGAATGTTTCTTGTCCTTTCTAAAATTCCATTACTCATTCCATCATTACTGCTTCTGATGAATGAGAATGGTGTTTTATATTGAAACATTATTTTCTCATTTTTGTTAAACTTCCTGACTGCAGTCTGAGAGTGCTTTTGTCAGTTGCTGAAAATAACAGTTCTCCTTGATGTCCAGGAGTGGCAATGGAAAAACTATGCAGATTGAATCTGCATAGAATTGTAGCATTTGAGAGTTGGAAGGGACCTTGAGGTCTCTAATCAGGTCCCTTGAATCTCTAATCAGGTCCCTTGAATTGATTATTTTTTCCAACTTACTCTTAGAAATAGTCTTAAATTTAGTCTTAAATTTAAATTTAGTCTTAAATTTGCAATAATGTATCTTGCTAGTAAAATGTAGCAACATTTTAGTTCCTTGAACATTGTGTTCACACACACACACACACACACACACACGCCCCTCTGCAAGCTACCACTTATATATATATTTTTCAAGTAGTTTAGAACCACTAAAAATGAATGCTTCTACTATCAATTTCTTTTGGGCTGACAAGTGTGTTTTGAAATGACAGAATTGTTCTCTAATAAAATACATATAGCCTTTACAATTTATAGAGCTTTTGCAAGGCTGGGGAAAGAAAATTGTATCAGCAAGTATATATTTCCCAGTAGTAAATTCTCCCCAGAAGAATGCATTATCATGATGTGACTACATTGATATTCCATTTGTGTTGCTGGAACATTTAATTAAAACATGAGGCTATCCCTTTTTAGAATTCTTTATTTCCTTTTTTAGAAATGCTTGAATTCTTTAATAAAACAGGCAGGGTAATGGACCAAAATGTCACTCAGGCAGAGCAGAGAACTGTGTGACACCATTTTCACATGCACATTATCAAGTCATAACTCTTTTAGATAAACTTGTTTTTAGTGGCTTCCATGTTTATGGAAAATGAGGGATACACTATTTATAATGGCTGGAATCTATGAACATGCAAACACATGCACGTAGCTCCATGCACAAGGGGAAAGTGCTACCACAGATGCATGGGAAGTGCAGCTTCTTGTATCTTATGGGGTGCTTCTCCTGAGAGGTCCTCTGACCCAAAGGGTTGTTTGGGGGCTTATGGGGCTGCCACTCGAAGGAGGAACCTGGAAATCCACCATGTTCAAGCAAAACACCACCTGCTTTTGGTGATTGTGTATAAATATGCAAGAAGGTAACAATAACACACTAACCTGTCAGTCTAATTTTAAAAATGGTCAATAGCTCAGTAGCTATGAAAAGAAAATGGTGCTATCTATGCCAGTTTAAAAGACCCTAGGCAAAAGTTCCTAGAATATCAGGATATACTCAATCCAATGTATTCCAAGTGAGCATTTTTAGTTCACAAATTGCACTCATAGGAACACAGGGCTGAGAGAGATTCCTGCCTGCAACCTTGGAGCCATACCAGATAAGGAACATAAGAAGCTGCCTTATACTGAGTCAGACCATTGGTCCATCTAGCTCAATATTGTCTTCACAGACTGGCAGCGGCTTCTCCAAGGTTGCAGGCAGGAATCTCTCTCAGCCCTATCTTGGAGAAGTCGGGGGGGGGGGGACTTGAAACCTTCTGCTCTTCCCAGAGCTGCTCCATCCCCTGAGGGGAATATCTTACAGTGCTGATACATCAAGTCTCATTCATATGCAACCAAGGGAGACCCTGCTTAGCTAAGGGGACAAGTCATGCTTGCTACCACAAGACCGGCTCTCTAGCAGGATGCCAAGCTTCTGTCTGTTTTGACATATGCTGAATGGATGGTTAGTGTGATTCAAATAGTGACTAAGCTGTTGAAGCTATGACAAGTAGGGCTGAGGCAGAACCACTTACATAAAGCCTTGTTGCTGTCACCCTTGTTTTTCCCCACCAGCTCCCTCAAAACTTTTCATTTTCCTTCTTCTCTGGGGACAGGTAATGGGATCTCAAACTGAGTCACAAAGCAACAGGCCAAGAGAAGCTCCACAACTTCTGCTGAAAGAGCTCCACAATAGACTCATTCACACAACCACCAGCATTGTAGGAGAAATGCCCAGTTTGGGTAGGTGAGAGATGAGCACACTCCCAATTTTCAGTCATGTGCTTGCAAACATTAAAGTAGGAGGTAGGGAGAATGTTTGGGTGAGAGGTAGCAGCTGGGCAGGACAAGTATGCCCTACCTAGATTCTTTTCCCAGCATTTTACCGAGGTAAGAGGGAAAGCTGTCCTATCCATCTGTTGCCACACATGCAGTCATGCTTCCCTCCTCCTACCTAGATTTTTGCAGGCACACAACTGAAAATTGGAAGCACTCCCAGCTCTCCTACCCAGACTGGGTGCTACTCCTATGCTGCTAATGGTTGTGTGACTCTGATTTCTAGCAAGTCCTGAGGACTTTGTGACTCTGCACCTGGGAAACTGCTCTCTCATTGTGCCACTTTCTTTTTCATATATAATGGTGTAAGAGAGTGTTTACTGATAGCTATTGTTAGGATTGATTAATTAAACTTTTCAAATGGGTAGTGTATCAATGGAAATTCACTTTAAAAGTTCAGTGTTATAAAATTAATCTTCCACTGAAAGAACTTGTGATAGAAGCAGAGAGTTGACCCATTTAAACAATGAGGTTCAGTTCCTGCTTAGGTTCATTGGTATTAGCTCTCCAGTTCAGTTCCAGTTCTGTTCCAGAACAACTTAAAAAAATGGTTCAGTAACTGGTTTGGACTTATTGAATTGGTTTAGATACATCTAACTAGTTAATATGAGAAACAAGGTTTATGCTTTTTTTTGCTAGCACAATTTAATTTGCAGAAGAGTGGAGATGCCAAGAATTGAACCTGCGACCTGCGATGTAACGCAATACTTACATGTTTTTGTGTCAAGGTGTTTATTTTTTAACTAAAAAATAATACAGAAGATACCACAATATATACTTAAAACATTAAAAATGCATATGATGATTGAAAGCTGAATGTTGGAAGGAGGGGAGTGGCCATAAGTCATGGAAGAGCACATATTTGCATGCAGAAGGTCGCAGGTTCAATTCTTAGCATCTCCACATTGGTCTGAGAAAAGACCCTCTGGAAAGGAAATTTTGGAAAGGTGCAGTCAGTCATTGTAGGCAATACTGACCTATATAGACCAATGGACTGACTTCGTATAAGGCAGCTTAATAAGATTGACAAAACTACCCATTTTGTTTTGAATGGATTACCATGTCTTGTGTTCAGTTCCAGTTCAGATTCAAGGCAACCAAGAGATTTTAGGTTTCATTCCTAAGTTTCATTCCAGTTCACTAAAAATACCTCTCTTTGGATAAAAAACTCTTCCTGGATAAAATACTCTTCTGCAAATTAAATTGTGCTAGCAAAATATCAGTAGCAAAAAAATTCTGGCAACGATAAAGACCTAGCACTTCCAGAGGAAGGGAGTTCCACAGCTTTGGTGCCACAACAGAGAAGGCTCTGTCACATGTCCCATCTAACCATCAGGCATATGGTTCCCAACCAGAAGGCAGTGGGATGCATAGAAAGACCTTGTTATCTTGGCTGACAATCATATTCATGTGGGCGGAGGCAGTTGTTCATGTATTGTGGTTCTAAGTGCCATGAAGTAGAACATTCTGCTTCTCCTGGATTCCAGGTCAAAATTTGGAGAAAACTTTAACTATGATGATGATAAACTTGTAGAACTGTAACTAGTTAGAAGTCAACTAAAGTTCTAAACATCATTTAAACTTCACTTTTAAAGAAACCTAGGCTGGTTCTGTAATTGAGTGGTTCCTAATTCCCCATTAGTTTAGGAAGATTTTTCAGGATTTGAGTGTGGATTAGGTGCTGCAATTGTTTGCGTTGCATTCCATCAACAATGTGGTGCTTTTTCTCCTCCCCCCCACAATGTGGAACACCTTGGCAATTGTAAATGCATGCGCGCATGCACATCCTCTTGCCATGTCCGGTGGCAAGTTATTATGGGGACTGACAGACTGTCATCGTTTTGATAGCTTGAGCAGTATATCTCTTGAACAGCAATAGAGCTCTTATGCAGAAAGTATCATATGTTCCGAGCCAATTTACAGGGAAACAGCAATAACATTTTATCATGGTTGAGAGCCCAATAGCTGCTTCCTATTAAACTTGCCCTTTCAGATACCTGTCTTGGATTAATTTGTTGATTTCAAATGGAAACTCAGTCTTCTCCACTGAAGCATGACTTTCTAGGATAGACTCTTACTGAATGACAATTACTGTATATTCTATCTGCTTTCAGACCATTACAAGCTTTGGGCACAGTGGAAGACAGAGGACTTCTTCAGTAACTGATTTTAATACATGTCTAATTTTAGCTGTCAGTTATCTACGCACCAGTAGATGAATCCTCAGAAAGATGAAATGCAAAACACCTCTAACTTGCTCCTTTTAATGATATACTTGCTGCAAGGGATAAAAAAGGATGGATCAGTAAAAAAAGGGTTTCTGTCTCTTGAATAAAACTATATAAACAGTATGTAAGAGCACGTAATTTTGAAAATCTGGGAAGTTATTTTACATTTTCTTTTAAAAGAAAATGTGCTGGAAATACATGGATTGTGCCTAGAATATCTGTGTATATTAATGTATACTTTGTATTTAAGGCATTCTTGAGAACCTTCACAGGGTAGTGTTCAATTTTAAGGTGCAGATTTGTAATGAGGGTTAGAGTGCTTTTCCAATATTGCTCTGTATGTGCCTCACTATAAGTGATTAGCAGAGTCCAATGTGCAATACTTCTTTACAGTAGAATGCAATTATGCTTTGAAGATTTCATGATATCAAAGAGCCTCCAAATCCTGAACTTCTTGGTAACAAGTGAATGAAATCTTCAGGTTATATTACAGTATATACCTTTACGATATATCCTTCCCCACTTCCACATGAACCTGCCCATGCATTAACATATGCATCTGAGGCTGTGTTCACACAATCACCGGACCTTGATTTGAAAGCTAATTGGGATTAGTGAGCTGATTGTGAGACCCCAAAATTTTGGGGCAATCCTAGTAAAACCACTCTGGTTATCTGTCGTGCTTAAATGCTGGTTCATCAGAACAGTTTGACCTCGATTGTCCCAAAATTCTGGGTTCTCACAATCAGCTCCACAGGACTCACTAATCCTGATTAACATATTAACCAGGATCCTCGTGAATGTGTGAACTCAGCTTGAGTCTCTTCTCTGAGTGCTCCACTGTCTGGGATCAGACTGGTGGCAACAAGGGAGAAGGCCTTTTTGAATGGTGGTGTCCCAACAAAGGAATGCTTACCTGGTGCCTAGTTTAGTTTTTAAGCACTAGGATGATGACTTTTATTTGCTCAGGTCCTCAGTTGATTTTAGAGCTGTTGTTTTATAGTGTGCTAGAGATTCCAGATCGGCAAAGGAGTAAGAGAAGGCTGTATACTCTCTCCTTATTTATTCAACTTAAATATGCTGAACATATGCTGAGAAAAGTTGGATTGGAAGAAGATGAGCACGATTTTAAAGTTGAAGGAAGAAATGTCAATAACCTGTGCTATGCTAGTAACGCTCTACTAGCTGAGAATGCAGATGATCTGCAAGTTCTAGTAATGAGTCAAGGAGTACAATGAAAAAATGCTATTACGACTAAATGTAAAGAAGACGAAACTAAAGGCCTGCCTGGAGGCAGTAATGGGCTGGATGAGGGATAACAAACTGAAACTGAATCCAGATAAGACGGAGGTACTCATTGGGCGGGGTCGAAACTCAGGAGATGAGTTTGATCTGCCTGTTCTGGATGGGTTCACACTTCCCCGGAAGGAACAGGTAGAAGTCTGGGGGTGCTTCTGGATCCAAGCCTCTCCCTCATGTCCCAGGTTGAAGGTGTGGCTAGAAGTGCCTTCTGTCAGCTTTGGCTGATAAGCCGGCTGCATCCGTTTCTTGAGATAAACGACCTCAGAACAGTGGTACAAATGCTGGCAATGTCCAGACTGGATTACTGCAATATGCTCTATGTGGGGCTGCCCTTGTGTGTAGTCTGGAAACTACAGCTAGTTCAGAATGCGGCAGCCAGGTTGGTCTCTGGGTCATCTTGGAGGGACCATCTTACTCCCGTATTGAAAGATCTACACTGGCTGCTGATAAGTTTCCAGGCAAAATACAAGGCGCTGGTTATAACCTATAAAGCCCTAAATGGCTTGGGCCCTGGGTATTTCAGAGGACATCTTCCTTATGAACCCCACTGCCCATTGAGATCATCAGAAGAGGTCCGTCTGCAGTTGCCACTGGCTCGTCTGGTGGCTACTCAGAGACGGGCCTCCTCCACTGCTGCCCCAAATTTTAGAACGTGCTCCCTGCTGAAATAAGAACCTCCCCATCTCTGACAATATTTTAAAAGTCTTTAAAGACACACCTATTCATCCAGGCTTTTAATTAAATATTGATTTAACAGTTTTAGCATCTTTTTAGAATGTTGTTTTAGAATTTGAGTTGTTGTAATATTTTAACTTTTACTATATCATTTATTTTGTTTTAACTACTGTTTTAACTTTTTGTTTGCTTGTTGTAAACCACCCGGAGACATGAGTTTTGAGCGGTATTATTATTATTTAATTTATTTATCAAATTTATACTCCGCCCAATCTTACGTTTCTGGGCGGCCAAGAACAATTAAAACACATATAAAAGTTAAAACAGTTCACCATATAACACATATAAAGTTAAAACAATACAATAACTTAAAAACCAGAAAATTAAACAAACTATATTTTAACGTATAAAAATATGTTAAATATATAAACAAACAAACTAATGACGAGTACAGCAACCAGTCTCAGAATTGATAATGAGGACATTGAAGTGATTGATAGCGTCTGCCTTTTAGGATCGAACAGTAAAGGATCCAGCAATCAAGAAATAGCACTTGCTAGGATTGCAATGAAGGCCTTAGAAAGGATATTTAGGTGCCATGACGTGTCTATACCTACAAATATTAGACTAATCTAGAAAATGATTTGTTCCGTGACACTCTATGGATGCAGATGCTGGACTTTGAAGAAGCAAGGTAGAAAAAGTATTGATGCTTTTGAACTTTGCTGCTGGAGAAGACTTTTGAGGATACCATGGACAGCCAGGAAAACAAACAAATGGATCATAGAACAAATCAATCCAGAATGTTCACTCAGGGCACCAATGACCAGGCTCAAACTATCATACAAATGACCATATCAAACTATCAGATGTCCATAATGCTGGGGAAAGTTGAAGAAGAGGACGACCAGCAGCAAGGTGGATGGACTCGATTATGACACCAATGAAGGCACCACTGAAAGACCTAAAAGGACAAATCGAAGACAGATCATCCTGGAGAGAATCTATCTATGTGGTCGCTAAGAGTCGACACCAATTAATCAGTCAGTGCAGGCACTTATTGAATCAATTAGTGATTCCTCTCCCCACCTCTCCCCCCACTGATTCTGTTTTGCCACATTTTTAAAACCTTGTTTACCGTGGTTTTACATTTGTAGGACACTTTGACGCTCTTCTCATGATCAGTGAGAACAGCTTCTGGTGGGTCTGCGGGGAGAGTAGGCTTTGCCTGCTCTCCCCGCAGTCGAGAAGCCTCCAGGCCCTGGGCAGCT
Source organism: Hemicordylus capensis (assembly GCF_027244095.1). NCBI lineage: Eukaryota > Metazoa > Chordata > Lepidosauria > Squamata > Cordylidae > Hemicordylus > Hemicordylus capensis. The sequence continues at coordinate 116,236,397 of NC_069662.1, forward strand.
GGATCGGCCGGCCACACGACTGCCAGCTCTGTCCGGATGCCCTGCATGAGTGCGTGGGGCATTCTGGAGAGACCTCTGTGGCCAGGAAGCTGGCTGCAGCCTCCTGCTCGTGGGTCTACTCGTCTGTCACCACACACTGTGGCACATGAGCAAAAAAAGAGGTTGGCGGAGCGCTCGCTCCATTAACCTCATTTACGGGGAGGCAGGCTAATAATAATTAGGCAGGCTAGCTGCCTTGGAACCACCGGCCCACAAGCCCGGTGGTTCCGACGATCAGTAGAAAACCAGCTAGGTTCCCTTATCCTGCTTTCTACCGATCGTGGGCATAGCTTCTTTGGATATTTTTGATTTAAAAGTGGGGTCAACTTATTTAATTTAAATATTTTCAGTGCAATATTTAATTGTGGTAATATTCCAACATATGATCCATGTCAAGAACTATGGTGGTACTCCCCACCCCCTTAGTGAGCTGCTTGAAGTACATTAGAGGATACCAGTATGAAGGGGAGTAAAAATAAATACAAAACACATGCATTTGTTCTTTACATAAATATTATTTTTTTAAAGGGAAAGACAGAGAAGATATAAAATATTTGATAGTGAATCTGTTCTTAGATTGTAGGCCAGCAGGGATGCTGTTATTTAACTAAACATAACGGAGTTTTTCCTAAAACAAAAACTTGTTTTGTTGAATTTGTGGGGTGGGGATAGAGTTTGACCAGAGCCAACTGATTGATAATGCACAGAGACATTCATTGAAATATTGCCACTGATGCATTAGGGCTTTTGTTGCTTTTATATATTAAATTATTTTTAAATAATTACTTGCTGGGCTGGGTGCAGAGCATCTGTGCCTCTATTTCTCGCCGCCTCATTCTCAGCCCTCCCTCCTCCAATGTTTTTTATTTCCTCTGGCCAACCACTTTTCCCAGCCCATCACCACCACTTACTTCCCCTGCCGGCTGCCGCCTTCTCCCCCCCCCCCCGCCACCGGCCACTTTCCCTGGTGCCGCTTTCTTCAAACTTCCCCCCCCCACCGCTTTTTTCACACACCCCGGCCGCCGCTTTCTCCAACACCGCCGCCTTCACTCAACCCCACCCCCCGCCACTGCCTTCTCGCTTTGCCCAGCTCTGCTCTCTCAGCCATCCAGCTATTTCTGCCCGATCGCTTTCCCTCCCGGCAGCTTGCTCATGAACTCTTGCGAGTGCTGCCACACATGGAATTAGCGACGGGTACGTTTAAGAAAAATAAATAAATAAATAATTCATTAATTAATTATAGATTGCTTTAATATTTGAGCTTTACTACTAATATTGCACACTACAGACATAGATAGATGTTACACTGCTTGTTACAACAAGAAACCTGTTTGGTGTTGCAAGCAACATATTAGCCTGGTAAAACCATTTTAAAGCCAGTGTCTTTCCTAAATGTTGCTAGCAAGATTTCTTCCCCAAAAGTGGAAAATCAGTCTAGAGTTCATGTTATAAGAAAGTACTTTATTTTCTAGTTTAGTATGCAGTATTAGGACTAGAATAAACATGGAGTTTTCTGAAACTCTTTTTTTCTTGTCATATTAATATTTGTCAGTTTTTACAAACCTCAATATCTAGCAGGGTTTTGAAATGTGAATCCAACTTTTAGAAGCGATAGCTTCTCATCACAGTCACCAACAGAATGCCCATAAAATGACACTTTGCAACTTAGTAGCAACCTTCATAGGATCATACCGAGATTTATTTTTTTAAAGCTACGGCATTAAAATATATTTCACCACACTTCTCTTTTAAAGGCTGGCCTCAACTGCACAGCAGTTTGTGCCTTCAACTGGGTGATGGTGATAGAACAAATGACGTTTCTGCTTGGACAAGCTTTGTTTTATCAGGATCAGTAACCTTCTCAGCAATTGACCCAGAACTATAATGCATGTCTCTGAATAGATAGAGAGCATATGTCACAGTGCCGACTTGCCTCTAGAGCAAGAGAGTATAATAAAGATTTAATAAAAAGCAAGTTTGCAACAGTAAAATGTCCTTTAAGGAGAGGATTCTTTAATCTTCTTACTGGTTCTGTACAGTAGTTCTGCTTCTGGTTTGTAAGTACCAGATTGCGTTTTGTGGTGCTTGAGCCAGTTTTTGAGCGTATCATTTGAATTTTAAGATTTAGATTTTTTTAAATATCTATCTAGCTATAGATATACATGGACATCTAGATACATAGATATGTAGATAGATATACACAGATAAACGGATGAGCAAAAGAGCCACTGATTCTCAAAGGCCTTTATTTTGTGTTTCTGCTTCCACCTAATAATTTGCATGCAAAAAGCATATGGGGGATTGATGACCTTTAATTTAAGGAAGGGGCACCTCCTCTTAATATAAGTGCTCTGGATCATTTTTCAAGCCTTACAATAAAGGTAGATAAATGACAACATGGTCCAAACGTATAAAAATAAGTCACCCATGTCGTGTGCATTTTGACATGAACACTTCTCTTCTTTTGACCTTTGACAGGTTAGGGCTTGACCCAAAGCTGCTGGCCAAAATCCTAAATATGAGCTCAGGGCGTTGTTGGTCAAGCGATACTTACAACCCTGTGCCAGGCGTAATGGAAGGAGTACCTTCTGCTAACAATTACCAAGGTGGCTTTGGAACAACCCTCATGGCCAAGGTATTTATATCTTTGTATCTAAAAGCATAAATGCATAAAGATGTTGCTCATTCTTCTTGACAGACTGAATAAATAAATAATTATCTCCTCCTAAACTACCTAGAATGTTCAAATGGCTTTTAACAGAATATCAGGCTTTTACATACAGCAGTTTCATCCCCTTTCCAAAAAACATGACATAGATTAGTGGTACTGACAACTATGTACATGTTTGTTTAGTATGTATCTCATCTGTATCCTGAATCTGGTGCAGCGGGTTCAATGAATGGGTTCTTAAATTTAAAAAAGGAAAAAAGAATTTTAAAAAGGAAAACATTCTCAGATTCAGTTCTCCTGAAAGGAGAACTTCATATTCCAACAGAGGAACAACACAGGAACTTTAACTTTTAAAACATCCATGTATTGTTGAGGTTGGGCTACATGTCTGTAAGCTTGAGCTGAAATAGCTTGGTACTTCTTGCACCATTTAGCTGTCTGGTTTTAGCAGAAAATTATATCTGGTAGGTTTCTTAATTTTTAGCTTTTGCTTATAACATTTAATTTGAAAGCTTTTATAATCTGTAACTTTTAAATGAGGTTTTAGCCTGATCTTTTGACTTTTATTTATTTATTTATTTATTTATTTATTATTTTACCTATTTAATTAATGTTGTGAGCTGCCCCATACTGTTGTTATCTGGAGGGGTGGGGTATAAATATTTTAAATAAATAAATAAATTCTGATACCCCAACGTCTGCGCAGCTTTTAATTCTTGCACTTCTCTCTTTCCTCCCCCCACCCATATTCATCTTCTTTTCAGGATCTTGGCTTGGCCCAGAATTCTGCTACCAGCACTAAGACGCCAGTTCCTCTAGGATCTCTAGCTCATCAGGTCTACAGGATCATGTGTGCCAAGGGCTATGCCCAGAAAGACTTCTCCTCCGTATTCCATTTCTTACGTGAGGAGAACTTGTGAAACCTCTTCTGACAAGGGACGCTGTTAAAAACCAAACTTTCTGTGGAGCCTCCTTGCAAATTACTCAAGAAGTACATGGGTTTAATCACAGATCATGAATCACGATCTCACCTACACTTACCTGCTGGGGTCACAGCAAGATCCAGGATTTATCATCTGTTGTTTGAAAAAGTGTGGGAAATTTTATTATTTTTATTATTTGTTTAACAATAATACATAACTGAAAAAACAAAACAAAAGAACCGTAGTAAGGTTTAAAGAAAATCCAGCATGCAGGTATTTGCACATAAAACTGATGGCATGGTTCTCCACTGTGCATTAACTGTGATAAAAGGGATTAATACTGAGCTTCCTATCTAAGTAACAAACTTTCCTCTTTAAACAAAAGATTCTTTTAATGAAAAATTTCCCGGATATTTTTTTAAGCCTAGCTTTTGCTGAATTATAAATGGTAGATTTCTCATGACGTTACTGGTGGAAGATAGTTAAGAAATAATTAAAAATTGTTGGAAAGCTGCTATCCATATGGTTTAAAATGGTAGACATAGTTAAAATAACAGTGTGTGTGTGCGTGCGCATGTGTGTTTCCAACTCTAACCTGATTTTATACTACTTTTTTTTAAAAAACCCTTTTCACACATTTTCAAAAGTTCTTGGTCTTCTAACTTCATTAATACACACTTGGCTTGGGCAACTACTGCATCATTATATATCTAGATTGGGAGGGAAGCATCATTTTGAAATAAATAAAATGCAAGATGGCAAAGGATCTCTAATTCTTATTATTTTGCTTGTTTTGCTTTAATTGTTGTTGGTTTCTGTGCATTCAAATAGAGGTGAAAGTGTATTTGAAAAATATGTAAAGAGAATCAAACACCTGTAAACTATGTAAATGTCTATGGTTAAGTAAATTCATTAAATTTTTCCTGCTTGTTTGTTTAGAATGAAGTCTCCAACCTTAAAATTGGTAACCACAATTTAAGACACAGGGATGTGGAAATAAGTACAATAAATATTAATATTTCAATATAATGGCTTTAAATATCTTGATCTCGTGGTTATATATATATATATATATATATATATATATATATATATATGTTTGAAGAAACTGGCTGACATGTAATGCAGCCTTATGAAGTTGGAGGAAGAGTTCCATCTTTGCAAGGAGCTGGTAAACTAGCTGTGTGCAAGACTTTGCTTGCAGGCCAGAGCGGGCTGAAGGAGATGAGGAGACAATTTTTCCTGCTCTCTCCTCCATGGAAATTCCCTTCTTCTTGCCAGAAATATGTCCCCAAGGGCTGTGCAATCCTCAGGAACATATTCCTGGCTACAAAAAGGGCTTTTCCACAGAGGGGACTGCTGCAAAAATTGCTTCCTCATCCTTCCCCTCTTGCACTAGGCTACAGACTAGGCTTTGCTCACAATTAATTTACTGGCTTCTTGCGAGGACGGAGTTCTTTCTCTGCCTGCATAAGACTGTGCTGCATGTCAGCCCCTATTTTTACAGAGAGGAACCTCTGAGTATGTTCATTAGAAAAAGTAAAGTTACATCAGAAGTGCCTGTTCACCAGAGTTTTGGGGAGGGGTAGGTAAACCAGGCATAAGAACTAAAAGCCATCTAAGATCTTTATTCTGAGATGATTCCTTATATCTTTACTATGTTATATAATCACTGCTGAGATACTTGTATCTCTGATTCCTTACTAAATTGAAACTTAGATTTCCCATTAGCTACATTAGACTTGTGGACTGCATCATTAAATTCATTTTGGAGGGGGGAATTCCTTATCTGATGCACCATTGCCACTGTATTATATGAGATTACAGGATTGTCTCCATTTATCCTATAGGATAACGTCAACATCTGCCCGTTTTCATCTATTTACCACATTTTATATTGCTTTTAAAATGTTGTTTTGGTTAGGACTTATAACACACACTGCTTGGCCTTCAGTGATGAACTTATGGTCTAACAGAGCACTTCTGGAACGCAGACGAGCTCCGGAAAGTATTTGTGCTGACCACCCACACTGTACATGTGAGTCTGACCAGTGTGGGTATATTGAAGTGTGGGTGTTGCTGTTGGAAGCAGCTGTGCTTTGTAAGGAGAACAGTCACCGTATTCCCCCTCCCCCTGGATATCCTACTATTGTCTTGCAGGATCAAGGGAGGAAAAGGTCTGAAGACTTTCATTTTGTTGAGTAGAAGAGGGTGCATATAAAGATGTCAGTGGTCTAATAAGTAAAGGTAAAGTGTGCCGTTCAGTCAGTTTCGACTCCTAGCACCCACAGAGCCCTGTGGTTTTCTTTGGTAGAATGCAGTAGGGGTTTACCATTGCTTCCTCCCACGCAGTATGAGCTGATGCCTTTTAGCATCTTCCTATATCGCTGATGCCCAATAAAGTACCAGTGGGGATTCGAACTGGCAACCTTCTGCTAGTTAGTCAAGTATTTCCCTGCTGCACCACTTAAGGTGACAATGGTCTAATACTACATGCATATATACATGTCTGCTGATGGATGTCTGACTGGAAAAACAGGTCCATGTACCAAATTTTAAAATAGTGAGCCTGGCCTAAATAATAATAATAATAATGATGATAATTCAATTTCTATACCGCCCTTCCAAAAATGGCTCAGGGCGGTTTACAGAGAGAAATAACAAACAAATAAGATGGCTCCCTGTCCCCAAAGGGCTCACATTCTAAAAAGAAACATAAGATAGACACCAGCAACAGTCACTGGAAGTACTGTGCTGGGGGTGGATAGGGCCAGTTACTCTCCCCCTGCTAACTAAAGAGAATCACCACGGTAAAAGGTGTCTCTTTGCCCAGTTAGCAGGCTTTGAGTGGCTTTGGTTTTATTTTATTTAAAAGTATATTTATTGGTGTTCATGTTTCCAAAGAATGTTTCTGCTTTAAATGTTCCTCCACAACCATACCTTGTAAAGGTGTGTGCGTGTGTGTTCCTGATCTCACCAATTCAGCAGCTAGCCCCTTAAACAAAATTCATTTGTGAAGTTAGCAGTTAAATGACTATCACTAGGAAAAATCTGGACACTTCTGCAAATTTCACTTCATAAATCTCTGAGTGGAGACACTTTTTTTAAAAGTGTGGAGCAGTATATAATTACAGTATATACTGCAAGCTTTACAGAATTATTTGTTGTGGGAGCAAAATTAGATCTACTAAAGATATACAAATAAACTGAGTAACAGAAATTATCAGTCTTGGCCCATACAATTTCTTGAGCCAAGGATATTTAATTTAATATCTCAAACTGAAATCCGCATGTTTCTGCTAACAAATTTCAAGCAAAATTCCTTTGGACACAGATAAAGAGAAGGCTGAGACTGCTGTTCCTCGTTCTCCTTAACCATGATCTAGAGTCTTCCTTCTTTTAGGAATTAAATAGTTATATCTGCTTGTTAAACGTTAAAGTTTGCAGAGCCAAGTTTCCCAGGCTGTTTGTCCAGCAACTATATAAGCTCAAAAGCTTTACCCTTTAGTTTGGAATAAACAGATATGCATGATCTTTCATTTTATATGGTGTGTCCCATAGTATTTGCAAAATCTATCTGATCACAAAGTAAAGAAAAGTCAGCTTCCAACTGCTAGATCACAGCAGGTATTATCAATAAACAGTGACACAAGGGCGTAGCAAGGTTGGAGTGGGCCCAGAGACAAGTTTTTAAAATGGGCCCCCCACTCACTGAAGCTCAGCTCATGAAGTAAAGAAATCTTAAACGAGGCTGAATAGTGGTAACAAAAAGCATAGTAAAATTTATTTATACACACACATAAAAACCTATGTGCCACAATAGAACATCATCCTAAACATTTTTTTTAAGGTTTTGTAAATTGTGGACGATGCAAGTCATTTAATGGTACTAGAGAAAGAGATGCTGTTCTGGTAGCTCCAGGTCTTAACACTCACATCAGTTTCGGAGGATGAATACAACTGAAGGAAGCCTGGGAGGGTACACAGCTGGGGGAGTCAGTCATGTGACTTGCCTCTGGGGGGACCCACAAGGCAATGGGCCCCCAGACAACTGTCTCCCCTTGCCCAATTGTAGTTACGCCCCTGCAGTGACAGTAGCACTCTTTTTAGCACTGGATAGTCTTATGCCAATGTCTTTACTCTTCTGTACATGACGAGGAAGGAATTGTGCTTGTAGTAGGTTCTACCCCCTAAGTTCACCTGAAATCCAGGCACTGGAAGTCGCATCTGCATGTAGCTGTAAATTGTACACATTAGGCAGTGTACACATCATACAATCCATGCCCGTGGATGTTGAAGTCTACAAGTAGACTTCAGGCACATCAAAGGAGGGCTGTGATTGCTGTTCACTTTCCTGCCACATTGATTAAGTGCCATCAAGTTGGTGTCGACTCTTACCTACCACATATATAGATTCTCTCCAGGATGATCTGTCTTCAACTTGGCCTTTTAAGGTCTCTCAGTGGTGCATTCATTGCTGTCATAATCAAGTCCATCCACCTTGCTGCTGGCCATCCTCTTCTTCTCTTTTCTTCAACTCTCCCCAACATTATGGACTTCTCAAGGGAACTGGGTCTTCGCATAATGTGTCCGAAGTATGATAGTTTGACTCTGGTCATTTGTGCCTTGGGTGAAATTTCTGAATTGATTTGTTCTATGATCCATTGGTTTGTTTTTACGGCTAACCATGGTATCCTCAAAAGTCTTCTCCAGCACCAAAATTCAAAAATGTCAATACATTTTCTATCTTGCTTCTTCAAAGTCCAGCTTTCGCATCCATTGAGTGTCATGGGAAAAACCATTGTCCAGACGATTCTAATCTTTGTAGGTATAGGCACATCACGGCATCTAAATATCCTTTCCAAGGCTTTCATTGCAACCCTTCCAAGAGCTAGTCTGCAGCGTATTTCTTAACTGCTGGATCCTTTACTATTGACGGTTGATCCTAAAAGGCAGAAGCTATCCACCACTTCAATGTCTTCATTATCAATCCTGCCACATACCCAGGAGAAAATCATCTGCATCATGTACGGCTTCCCAAACTTGGGTTCCCAGATGTTGTTAGACTATGCAAAGAGATGTACAAGGGACAGACTATGCAATGGCTTATTTGCTTGACAGCTCCATTTATTTTGTCAGCATTTTGTTCTTTTTATAGTCAATTCTGCAACAAGCTGCTCCTGTCCCTTCTCTCCCATGTCTCCTCTCATGTAATGTGGATGTTATCTCTAATCAGCTAGAGAACTGTTTGGAGACGTGTCTATATACTAGATTAATTTGAACCAAAGGACACCTCTATTAGTCTAGGTTTCATAAGAAATGTTGTAAGGTAAGTGTGTGTGTGTGTGTGTGTGTGTGTGTGTTGTTTTAAATGTAATAGTGCATTTCTGCCCTCAGTAGGAATGGGAAGGAATAAACTGAGCGAACGCAAAGACAGCATAACACAGTGGGTGAGGTTTTGAATACTGTTGGTCTGTTCTTTGCCACTATCTGCTCTTCTGCTACCAGTATTGCATGCTAACAATAACTGGCACTTGACATCAGGTGGACCTGTCTGGGGAGGGTGTTCCATAAATGGGGTGCCACCACGGAAAAGGCTCTTGACTCCAGACATCAGCAACTTCATTTATTTTTATTTTATCATATTTTTATACTGCCTCATATGTGCAACTCTAGGTGGCGTACACAATTTAACACACAATATAAAAGAGTAAAAACAGTAAAAATTCCACAAAACACAAAAACGATTTCATAAAATCAAGTTATTAAAATTAATTTTAGTTAAAAGCTTGCAAAAACAGGTATGTCTTTGGGGGTCTTTCTAAAATCAAACAGAGAAGGAAGTGCTCTTATTTAAATGAAGCATATTCCAAAGCTCTGGAGCAGCCACAGAGAAAGCCCAGTTTAGAGTTGCCATCAATTGAGCTGGCAGCATCTGTAACCAAACCTCTCCATAAGATCTTAATAGGCGACAGGGCTTATGACAAAGAAGGCATTTTCTTAAATACCCTTGACCCAAGTCATTAAGGGCTTTATACATAGGTAATGACCAGCTTTTTGTATTTCACCTGGAAACATTTCAGCCAGTGCAGTTCTTTTAAAATCAGTGTTATGTGGTCCCTTCGGGTTCTCCCAGAGACCAATATGGCTGCCACATTCTGTACCTATTGTAGTTTCCCGACTATGTACAAAGGCAGCCCCACATAGGGTGCATTACAGTCAAGCCTGGAGGTTACCAGCATATGCGCCACTGTTTTAAGGTCATTTGCCTCCAGAAATGAACATAGCTTGTGGATCAGTTGAAGCTGATAAAAAGCACTCCTGGCCACTGCCTCAACCTGAGAAACTAGAGAGAGTTTTGGATCCAGGAGCACTCCCAAGCTACATACCTGATCTTGTTTGGGGAATGTAACCCCATTCAGAACAGGCAGATCTAAATCATCACTTGGTTCCCGACGAGTGTTCCCTCTAAAGTGCGCTCACGTTTTTTGATGTCCACTCAGTTAATTTTAGATCCTGCTCAGGTTTAACCAGGAAGATCCCACTCTGAACGCTCACACTGTCTTGATGCTGCCACCCAGAACAAAACTCATTCCGCACACAGGTGGAAAAAATTAGAGAAAACACTGGACCCGACACCACCCCCACAGTTAATACCTCTGTGTTTGTTTATTTAAATTAAGCCACAGTTTGTTATCTCTCATTCAGCCCATTACTGCTTCCAGACAGGCATTTAGGGAAGTTATGTCACTTCCTGATGAAGGTGGGGCACCCAGAAAAGAGCCTCTGAAGATGATATCAAAATGCAGGTAGTTTCATAAGAGAACATGTCATTTTAGTAGAAGGAGGGTTCTGTGTAAAACAGATTTGTTATACTCTTCCACTGCAGCCAGTTTAAGAAGAGTTACGTTTTCAAAAAAGTTTGCACTATCATTTTCTTTTCTTGCATTTTGTATATCTTTTTAATATGCGTTGTCATGTAGCAGGGTCTCCTGAAGCTCTTTTAAAGCATGTTTGCCCCCATTGTCATTACTATTGAATTTCCTTGCATTGTTGTTTTTCAGATCGTCTAAGAGCACTAAAAAATTCTAGAGCAAATCTTGTCAGAGTTGATGAAGTTGACCACTGGCCCAAGGGACCTCTGAGGCCCCATAAACCATATGGGAGATGTTGGGAGGAGGTACAGCCCATCTGCAAATGGACCATTCCCAGAGCCTCAAGCATCTCCATTTGGAGGTGGAAGTTCATGCCACTGCAGTCTTCTTCTGTCCTCCCCAAATGGGCTTCCTCCCTCAAGGCTCCTGTGGTGGTGGTGGGCTTCCGAGAGGAAAGCCCATTCCTCAGTGAGGATTTAGAGCCACTCCTGTGAGGGACACAATTATTCATCCCCCACCCACCTTTCCCACCTGCGAATGGGATGCACAAACGCGATGCACAAGCAGCTCCTTCTCCCATCGTCTGAGGGTGAGAGAAGCTGCTACTGCTTCTGAAACTACAGTCCCATTGGCAAGCGGAGATGCACCAGTAGCAATGAGCTCTTTCTTCTCTCACCATTGGAAGGTGGTAGAAATAGGAGCTGCTGTGGCCACAATGTTCTTCAGGGCTGTCCATAGGGCATGGCAAGCAGGGTGACCACCCCAAGCCCCACTCCTTTAACCCCCATTAGAATTAACTGGAATGGGGGCCTACACCCCACCAGGACTCTCTAAGGACAGCCCTGAAGCTATTCACCGATGGGGAGGAGCCATTACTGCATTCTCCCTCTGTAACAATAGCTTCCTCCCCATTAAAACAGCTCATATAGCATGCTCACGTGTTTCTTGTCATTACAATTTCCTTTGATCCAAGGAAAACACTTGGAGGAAACTAGAACAGCAGCTCCTTGGTTGCCCGCAGGATTCATACCAATGAATTGCCTTGCTAATGAAGTAGGGTTGCAACATTCAGCCTGTTTTAAGGGGTTAATTGGTTAAAAGCATTAACCTGACTGACTGGCCAGAAGGTAGTGGTGGTGGTGGTGGTGGTGGTGGTGGTGGTGGTGGTGGTGATGATGATGATGATGATGATGATGATGGTGGTGGTGGTGATCATTTTCAGTACAATGCCATATCTACACTGCAGAAGGCAAGTACCATCTTAAGAGGCATTCCCTCCAGTGGGATTGAGAGCCTTTTCTGAAAAGAGGCTGTTCTTACATGGCAGCCTAACCCAGGCTAGGGAAGCCCAGCCTCAGGCTGTGCATAAGAACCACTGGGATCAGGCCTGATCCTGGCAGACCAGTGCTACCTAGCCGACTTTGGAGCCTGGCTGTGACCAGAGGATAAGGGAACAAGCACTATCTGAGGTTAAGGGAATGGGCTACCATACTGTGTGTTTGCTTGGGCTATGTTGAGCCCTAGCAGACACAGAGATGGGTGCCTCGAGTGCCAGTCTCCTGGGGATAATCCCCCAATGCATAGCACGTGCCATGTGTTGCATTGTGGGATTCCTGGAGTCCGGGACGCATTGTTTTGGCTTCTGGAGCTGCATGCCGCAGGTACACAGCACTGCTCGTCTGGGAATGCAGTCTATGTTCCCAACAACTGGACTTGGTCGCCTGCTGGGGAGGTGATATAACGATCCTTCCTCTGCACCCATCTGGTCATGTGAATGACTTCAGCCATTGCTTTGGTACATCTAAAATCAAATATGATTTGCCTTAGAAGTATTGTGGGTTTTCACCCTTATGTAAATATAGGCAGATTTAATCATATGAGTAGTAGTTGATCAACTAAGATTTTTTTAGTAAGGTGAGGGGCCTACTGTGATGCCCCACACAACATCTATTGCTGAGCACTGGGCCTGCTGCAACTTCCTTTTTGTTCTGGGCCACAATTAATTACCCGTGAGAGGAAAGGGAAATAGTCTGTCTAGAGCAGATGTGCTGTGTGTGTGTGTGTGTGTGTGGTGGGGAGCCCTAGTTAATGTACTTTTTGCACATTCACTGCTTTACATGAAAACCAATACTGTGTATCAACCACAGAAGAGTGAGATAAACTTTTCAGCTCAGCAGAGATGTTTGCTTGTTAACAGAGCTCAGCTTGGCTAGGAGGAAACAGATTCTCTCTTGCAAAAATCCAGCACAGAAGTCTGAGCAATAAAGATCATGCCAAATTTCCCAGCCTCCTGAGGCCCCCTGAGGCTATCACTTTGGCAGCATTGTCTGATTTCTCAGCCCTGGTTGCCAGGAACCTGGTGGCTTGCTTAAAGTCAGCTTTTGTTTATGACTTAATGTAGCTATAGGTTTCCAGCTTGGATTGAATTAAGCTTTTTAGATCTTACTGTTTTGCATATGTACACAGCTGAGCTGACAAGTGTATATTTAATGCGTTGCCCTGGCTCAGAGTGAAATGGTGGATATTCAATCTGCTGTGAGCCAAGACGATGGGAGGGGGCAGCGGTGTGTCAGTCAAAGGCTTGTAGGAAACACTCTCCTGCAAAAAGTATGGGGATGCTTTTAGTATTTGTACTAGTAGTCCTTTTCCCTTTTCTGGAAGGGTAACTTTCTAATAGATGTGTGTGTCATCAAGCAAGATAAATGTCACATTATTAGCGCTTAACCTATATGTGTATTTAAGATGTGGTTGTTACTCGCACTTTGAAGTTAGTATTTTCATCGCATCTCTTGACTTTTGAACAATAAAACTACCCTCCACATACAATTGTATGCACATAAGGAGGAAAGCTAGTCTTGCAGTAACGTGCATAGATTGTTCCCAGTGCTAAGCAGGGTCCACCTTGGTTTGTATTTGGATGGGTGACTACATATGAGCTGTAAGATAGTGAGGCGATTCTCCCGATTGGCCAAAATTGGGCTAATGGAGCTCTCCTCTTAAGAGAGCCCATCTTTTTGTAGCCCTTCCCTTAAATGGGGTTAGCGGAGCGAGTGCTCTGCTAACCCCATTGTTCTGATTGTGTATTGCCGCAGCACTGCTCCGTCCACGCTGCAGCAACACACGAGGAGACCTGAAACAAGGCTGAAACAAGCCTCCTGGCCCTGGGGGTATCTCCAGAATGCCCTGTGCATGTGCGCGGGGCATTCTGGACCTTCAGGGGGCCACATGGCTCCTGATCCCTGTAGCCCCCCACTGGCTCTGTGATGGAGCCGGCAGCCGATCCAGCCACCCAGAGCAGACTGAATGACCATCTGCGGGGAGAATGGGCTAAGCCCACTCTGCCCTGGTTCAATCCCTGGCATCTTCAGGTAGGCAGAGGCGCTCTTACCCATGGACTTCAGGGCTGAAGTCCAGGGCCTCCACAGCTGCTGGGGGCCCCCAAATCATCTTTGGTCTGTCCTGGGTGGTGTGGTCATCCAGCAGAGCATGATGATGCTTAATTTGCAAGGGGGGGCCCCCCTCCAAAGGCCGTCAGGTCCAGGCTCCAAAATTTCCTAGGTGCACCTCTGCAGGTAGGACTGGGAGAGACTCTTGCTTGAAACCTTGAAGAGCTGCTGCTAGTCAGTGTAGACAGTACTGAAACTAGATGGACCAAGGGTCTGACTTGGTAAAAGGCAGCTTCCTATGTTCCTTTCAAGTGTGTGGGGACATAATCCACAAAATACGTTCAGAATTTGCTCTCCCCTTCCATTGTTCTTTAACCATTCCTGAACAAATTTCCTTTAGGGAAACAAACAATGTAGAAGTAAATTGGCACCTGTGTTCTTAATCATGCAAATTTACAAACAAGAAAGTAGTAAGTAGAAATAATGCACTCGTTGAGAAGTAATAAACTCTTTGATCTTTCTTTGAAGATGGAGTGTAGGTTTAAACTACCTATTCAGAAACAACCAGATGCTCATAAAGACCGGTACTTTGCTTTGATAGAAAATCACTGAGACCTGCCCAGCTGTGCTGGCTTGTCAACAGATTAGTTAAGTGCTCATCAGCCCTGATTTGCATAATATAACTCTCTATTGTTCATCCCCTTGCCAGCATTAACAGTTTATAAAACATTTTGTTTCAGGAGCACCTAACCGAATTCTGTCAACCTGAAACTGCAAACAGATAATTATGTGTGAAGCAAAATAGCCATCATTTGAGAGTGGGCTTGTTTACACACTCTATTTTAACCTCTATTTACTCTAAAAGGAATATCACAGAATGGACCGCAGTCTTTCTCCATATACTTAAATGAGAAGGTAGTCAGATATCTCTGCTTTGGGCCCTCTTGCAGTGACTCCTTTGTGCACAGAGCTCTCTGGTCTCTTCGGCATTCTGGACTGAAATGAGAAGCAGGATCCATCTGTTATGCTTTGTGTTGAGCCAACTAGAAATCCTTGCTCTTCTTGGGCTAAAAATAAGCATGAAACCATTGCCTGTAAGTCAGTGACACAAGCTACAGCTTGAGGAGATCGGTTTGGGTTTGTTTGAATTGGGGGGGGATAGTTGAAAGCTGTTTAAGAGAGGGCTCACTGCTCCTGGTATGGGTGGCCAACCTGTTTTTGCCACTGGTAAGCAAAGTCTTCCAAGCTTTTATATAGATCCAGTGAAATGTGTGTGTACAAAGCAATGCTCCTCAAATCCTCTCCAATGACTTTAAAAAATGATAGGTCTGTCTTCAGTCTAGTACAATAGCATGGCCAACAAAGGCAGGCACCATCTGCTGCCTTAAGTGTCTCCACCACTTAAACGGAATGACTTTTCAGTTAGCATCAGGCTAACCATGGATCTGTTTTCTGTGAGTACCAGAAAGTTTCATGTATTCCTGAGCTAATTATTATTATTATTATTATTATTATTATTGTTACATTTATATCCCGCTCTTCCTCCCTGGAGCCCAGAGCGGTGTACTATATACTTGAGTTTCTCTTTCACAACAACCCTGTGAAGTAGGTTAGGCTGAGAGAGAAGTGACTGGCCCAGAGTCACCCAGCTAGTTTTGTGGCTGAATGGGGAGTTGAACTCAGGTCTCCCCGGTCCTAGTCCAGCACTCTAACCACTACACCATGCTGGCCCTTATGTATCACGTGATTTTAAAAATGCTGAACAAGTTGGTGGGATATAGGGGCAAGATCAGCATGGAATGACAGCCAGTGGGAAGCCTTGCTGTTTGGGGGCGGGGGGGCACCTGCCTCTCCCGGAGACTTTTCTCCTGAGTTGTGTGCTACAGAATTAGGAACATGGCAACCAGGGTTCCAATTATTCAGATGTCGCAGGGGGCCAACCTGAGGTGACTTTGCCTCAGGTTTCCCACGACATTTGAAGCAGCCACACGTTTTGGCAGACAAAGATTCTAGTCAAAACTCCAGTTGTAGTAATTTAAGATGTTCTTTAAAAATGTTGCTGGATTAATCAGCAATAATTACACGAACAGCACATTAGCTGAAGTTTCCTTTCATCACGCTAGATTATGGAATGTGAACATTGCTTCTTTGAAGATGTGTCTTCAAGGCTTCTCTTTCTACAAACAAACCCCTATCTCTACAGAATATGGGATTGCCAGAGAAAATTAATGGCTAGTAAACTGAGAAGAAGAAAAAGGATTTGTAGTAATTCATAGCACCCAGGCCAGTTTTTTTGCCACTTAGAAACTGCAGTGTCAAATACTTGAATGCTTTTATGGGCAGGAATAGAACTTGGAATTATGCACATCAGAGGTACGCACAACAATTTGATTTCCGTTGGGATGTGAAGGTGATTTCCTCTTTAGCTTCTTCTGGGATCACCACACAACTGGATTACAGAGCCAGCATGGTGTAGTGGTTAGAGTGCTGGACTAGGACTGGGGAGACCTGAGTTCAAATCCCCATTCAGCCATGATACTAGCTGGGTGGCTCTGGGCCAGTCACTTCTCTCTCAGCCTAACCTACTTCACAGGGTTGTTGTGAGGAGAAACCCAAGTGTGTAGTACACCGCTCGGGGCTCCTTGAAGGAAAAGCGGGATATAAATGTAAAAAATAATAAATTAGGGTTTTAGAGAACCCCTGAATTCTTGCTTCTGAAGCAACAGGGATGTAACATGGAGGAAAGACTGTGTCCTTATTTGTTCAGTGTTTGAAGTTCATATTGCTGTTACACACCAAGGAGGCCTGCAGTCAGATACCATCACCACTCTTTGCAGAGCAATCTTGCTATTGCAAGAAATAGCATTCAGCTTACCAGTTGTTTTATATAATGACTGTTGGGAATTCTCTCTGGTAAGATAATCCCTTTTTCATTATAGCAGAGTACACAGAGGCACAACACAGTGGAATTTGGTTAGGCATACGTGTATGCTGAGAGTAAAGTAACCACCTTCTTCTTCTTCTTCTTCTTCTTCGATTTTATATCCCGCTCTTCCTCCAAAGAGCCCAGAGCGGTGTACTAAATACTTGGGTTTCTCCTAGTTTCAAATCAATATATATGGCATTTATTAAAGAACTCCATTCTAGATAGGAAAGTGAGGAGTTAGGATCTCTAATCTATCTATCTAGCTGGATCCAGATGGATTCTGCATCTCTGCACACATGGTGCAGGGGAGAGAAGCTTGCCATGTTGCAAGGTAGAAGGAACAAGAAGAGAAGAGAGAGAGGAAGGAAGTGGCCGGAAGGAAGGAAGTGTCCCTGAGAGTAGCAATCTACATTTCAAAGGGATAGTGTCAGAGTAGTAGAGAAGAGATGATCAATGTCTTGACCCTCTAGCCCTCTGACTCACTAGTCTGTCCTCCACTGTTATTGAGACAAGAGACAGCACATAGTCCTTCACTTCCAACAACTACTAGTCCTGGGAAGTATTTGTGTCTTATCTGTTCCAAACAACCCCCTTCATTTAGGTGAGCTTCAGCTGTTGCTACAGCTGTTGCTAGAGCAAAATTCCAAGTTGGGGGATTTAGCAAAATTGTTATCAGTGATACTAATCCACTTTACGATCTCAAGAATTAGTCTAATAAGAAACAAGCTTATTTCCATATCTCCTTTTTCTCATTGCTTGAAATAATCTTCCTTTTCACTTTTTCAACCCCTTTTTCCCCCCCATTACTAAATGTTTTCTATTCCTGAGATCAGGAGGACTGGAAAGGCTTTTCATGTTTCTAAGATGATATTTGTACAACCTTGTCTTTCTCACCCTTTTCACTATTTTTTAAAATGTATGCCACATTTTGCCATTTTTCCAGCTGCTTCAGTATTGGAAACCAAATCACTTAAGACTTTCACTGGTTTATCTCCTTGGAATTTGACACACAGTTTTTATTGCAGAGCAGCCATCAGTCTGGGAGTGGAATGCCTCTATTATGTTCCTGAAGGCCTTCTTTAGGTCATCTACCTTGGCTTTGAGGGAACGATCTTGTTCTTTCACATATCCACATTTTTTAAGGTAGAGTGTGCCGTCAAGTCAATTTCGACTCCTGGCACTCACAGAGCCCTGTGGTTTTCTTTGGTAGGATACAGGAGAGGTTTACCAGTGATTCTTCCTGCACAGTATGAGATGCCTTTTATAGTAAGCATCTTACTATATCACTGCTGCCCGTTATAGTACCAGCGGGGATTCGAACCGTCAACCTTCTGCTTGTTAGTCAAGCATTTCCCTGCTGTGCCAGTTAAGGTGACACATTTTCTAGATATCCACAATTTCTGCGTCAGGCAGAGAGTCATAAATGCAACTCTCTGTGCAATACACTGGCAAGTGCCCCTCCCCCTGCTGGCTTTCTATATTCATGACTATTTGGGGGAGGGGGTTAGAGTATAGTAAATGTTTACTTGATAGTTAGGTCTTAGCTGAAGTTGTCAACTATTTGACTAGAACTTATCCTCTGAAAAGATATCCGCTCCACAAAGTCTCCTTCTCCTCATGTCTGTTTGTCTCTGAAAAAAGGTACAACTTAATGTCTGAACCAACCAAAAACTTAATGTCTGAACAGGACTTTAGAAACATGGGGAAAAGAAACACAGGTCACTCACACTTCTCCCTCCCTTGGCCACTTCTGAACATTCCCATAATGGAAAAGATTTGATAGAGTGGTAAGAATCAGATGTACACGTTAATTGATTTAGGTTTTATATATCAGGCAGCAGCAAATTAGGAAGATGCTGAAAGGCATCATCTCATACTGCACGGGAGATGGTAATGATGAACCCCTCCTGTATTCTACCAAAGACAACCACAGGGCTCTGTGGTCGCCAGGAGTCAACACCGACTCCACGACACAACTTTACTTTATATACCATAGACTAAGCTGGGAAAAGGTAAGCTAAGCCTTTAATGTGAAAGCACCCTTCTAGAGCTTGAGGTGAAGGAGCGGGGGCGGGGGAGGGATATTAACTAATGAGGTGCCGGTGGGGGGAATAGAAACTAGATCCCTCCCTTCACTTCCTTGTGCCCCATACAGTTGGAAGGAGTAATTTCCAGTGGAGCGGGTTGCAGAAAGAATGCTATGGTTCTCCCCAGTAGTAATAAAAGTTAGTCCTCCACAGGGCTTGCCCTACAATTAGGCAGGGTGAGGCAACATGAAAGGACAGCAAGTTGTCAATTTACTGAGTGTGTATTTCTACCACCTATGGGGGTGGGGTGGAGGAATTTGGATCTCCTGCCCCGGGCCAGGCTTGTATCTTAAATATGGATCATTGTAAAGCAGGATGATTTTAAATGGGGAAAGTTGCAGGAAGGTGGTCTATAATCCCAACTAGGTGAAAAGCAATTGAGATGAGGGGCTGTGGAGGAAGCCTGAGTGAATACATCAGCACCTCATGCCTGTTGCCAGATTTTCAGCTGTATAATGTATGACAGGTATCTCTATACTGACATCTCATTGATTCCAGCTGAACTTGCATTCACATAAAATGGAAATCTAAAAGTTAAATGGTAAGATACATGCAGTGTGGTTGGAAGCAATTTTGAAAAATTCATTTTCATATAAAATATATTTTTGAGCGAGCTACTTTTACTGCCCCAAAAGAATATACATGAAGATGCTTTGCCCCTGAAGAAAACTTATGGCTGAAATTTATTTATTTACATTTGTATCCTTACCCCAAAGAATAAGGTTGTGGTATTTGCCAAAAGACCAAAAGAACACAAATAGCAAATTAATGAGTGTAGGGTTGAGCAGGTCTGGAGCTATAAGTACTTGGGCATAGTTTTCCACTCAAATGGTACATGGGGTACACAATGTGAACATGCTGTAGCAAGAGCACAGAGGAATATATCTGAGACTAAAAGTCTTCCATTCTAGAGGGGGCTATTTTATCCCAGCAGCTGTCAAGGTATACCAGGCCAAAACATTGCACGTAGAGGTGAGTCTAACCAGAGTCGAGGCCCAGGGGTGGCTTCACAGATTTAATTACTGACTCAGATTATATTTCTGCCATCAAAGCCTGGCTCCCTGGTATTGAAAGATGAGTTCCATTCCAATTGGTGTAAGAGCCTTCATGACAAATTGGGCAGATATGGCCTCTCTCCACAATATCTACTTTCTTTGGGACATGATACTGCCAAAGAAATTATTAGACAACCTGTTATGGATATGGAAAAGCAGTCTGATGTAAGTCTTATTAACCTCAGTAGCATTCCAGGTTGCGTCTCATACTGCCCTCAGCAAGTGGTGTACCTTACAAATCTGACCACTCTAAACCAGTGGAGAGCTTTTTCACTGGCGTGGTTTAATGCTCTGCCTTCTGCCATTCCAGATGGCAGATTTAAGAGAATACTGCTCAGGAACCCGCTATATCCATGCGGTGTGGGCAATATCGAGTCCATCTCACATGTGCTTTTATACTGTTTATATTATAGGGACATTTGCGTTGCCTGGATTGAACCACTCATAAAAAGCATGCCAGGTCAATCAGAAGAGTATCAAGATTCTGTGCCGCAGTATGCAAACTGAGATGGGAGCAGTTGATGTATTGTAATGGAGACCTCTGTACATCTATCACCCAGTTCTGCTTTTGATTTGATTTTACTCAAATTTTATTTTCCATTTTATTTTTTGAACTGGTCACTGTTCAACTGGTCACTGACTGTAATAATAAAATCCATTCATTCGTTCATTTGTATCCTGCTCTCCAGGGAGCCTAGAGTGGTATACTTGATTATATTTATCCTAACAACCACCGTGTGAGGTAGAGTATGCTAAGAGATAAGTGACTGGTCCAGAGTCACCCAGTGAGTTTCATGGCTAATTAGAGATCTGAACTTAGGTCTCCCCAGTTATGGTCCAGCACTGCAAGCACTACCCTGTGCTGTTATGAGTATTCTTCAATTGGGTATTCGATAGCTGGTGCTATTTAGCACCAGCTTGAGAACCGCCACTTTCTTTGCTCTTCTGCTCTTGGTGATTTCCTTCTCCTTTTCCTCTCCTGCCTAAAATGAAAGCAAAGCATCCCAGTAATTATGTTCAAATGGTCCAGTTAGATTTTGATTTGGCTTCCAAACCAGGGCAATTAAGACATGGAAACAGTGTTCCTAATATTCTTAAAATCATTCAAGTGATGCATTTACTTTTGTTATCTTGAGACATAGAATTAACCTTTTCATCAGCTGCTTCTTTATTTCCATTTCATCTTTCGAGCAGTTCCCAAATTCAATGACATGCTATAAAGATATAATAGTATGAAAGTGGAATTCTCTGCTTTTTGCTGTGTTCATTGGCATCTCCTCACCTTCATCTTTAATCTAGACCAAATGATTGACCATAGCTACCTTTTTTAATCTTTAAAATGTGCTTCCAGCTAAACTTGTCACTGTTTGATGAAGAGTGAAGGTTGAACATAGGGGAGGAAGAAGCTTCAAGGGAAAGCAATTGGTTCCTCCCCAGCCCTAACTGTGTTTGTCTATTAATCATACCTCAGCATTTCTAGAACGTAGCTGTAAAATTGGAACAGCTTGCTTGTGTGCAACCACAGCCCAAACAATTTTTGTCCTCACTGCATTTCTGAAGTTTCTGGACAAGTAAAGCTTGCGAAAACTGAGTAGCTACAAGTAAGTCCTAACTCCCAGTTCTAAGGCTTCTCCATGTGCCTGAACGGTACTAGAAAATCCTATTGCCATATTTGCAACCGTTTTGCAGTTGGGGAGTGCAGTGGTGGGGAAATACACTAAAGAAAGAGTGGAGGCTTCCTACAGCACAACTATGTGTATGCTGTGATTCCAGACACATGCTATTTTTTGAGCACAAAACGTTGGATGCAGAATTCAGCAGCTTTTGAACTTAAGATCCCATTTATTGAATAAAGGTTCCAAATAACATGCCACATTAAACATATAGAGGTTGTTCTCATGAGCAGCCAAGACCTGGCTAGGGCAACCAAGTCTGGTTTGGGCTGCCTGTGAGAACCGGCGGAGCCAAGCAACTCCCAGTGGCACCTCGGCGGCAAACCCACCTAGGGAGCCTGCCTCTTAAATGAGCTGAAGGGAGCAAGTGACACTTAACCCCATTTACCTGATCATGTGCCAGCACTGATGGGCACCCTGATGCACACTGATGGGTGCATCACTGGGGGGGATCTCCACACTGTACGGTGCAGTGTGGGGTATCTGGGGGGTGGAACAACAAGTTTCTCCACCATGCTTCATGGAGCAGGGCTGCTTCCACCACCAGTCCTTTGGTTGTCTGGGGTGAAAGGTAAGCTCTTTGGAGCCTTCTCCACCCCACTCTCTGTGATCATGAGAATAGCCCTGTAATGTGGTCCTGTGTTTGGGGGGCTTTTAAAAGCTTAAATAGAGACTGCAGGGGAGCCCAATCAGGATCGTGATTAAAGGGAGGCGGTATTTAACCCTTCTTCTTTGTACCATAGCCCTGATTAACCTCTCTTATTATTATTATTTGAGAGAAAATCTGTCATTTTCTTGATCGTCTATCCATTGAATACCTTTGTGGCTGACAAACAGATGTTGAAAACACCCATAGAACCTTTTTAAAAAAACTGTACTTAATGGGAGGTTTAGGGTAGGGAGAAGGGAAAACAGTCCAAGGGAAATCATCAGTACGCTTGTTTTTGAGGGATGAATCTTTCCCATACTTACTTTCCTTATGTTACGTGATGAGTAGACCAGGTTCCAAGATAAACTATGGGTTCCATCTCCCCAGTGCCTTTAGAAATCAGACCTTTTATTCATTGTTTTATATTAGGTGAAAAGCACAGAATGACTGAATTCTGTTCTTTGTTTTTCTCATCTTTATAGTACAGCCAGTCAAGCCCAAGTAGGCACTATTGTTATGTGAAGAATATATCACAGAGATCTTGGCAGGAGGTTATGTTTTGTGTAATACCCAAGACAAGCACTTAATGATACCTAAAACGTTGGCTGGAAGTCAAGGCCACACGGCATTTCCCAAGAGGACCTCTTCTCTACACAAGGCAGACTACTAAGTGACCTTAAGGAAATCCAAGTTAACTTGTTTCATTCACCTGAGCTGGAGACCGCATCACATACTGGAAACCACATGTTGTAACTGAGCAGGGTGCCTCCAGGGAAATAAAATACAAAGCAAGGCTCTTGTTTTATGCAGCTAGAGGTGACTTAATAGAAGTATTGGTATTGTTTAAAATACAACCAGCTAAGAGTTCCTCATCACACTTCCAGTTGCAAGGTGATAGTCATTCTACTTACATTTAAAATAATACCTTTGAGATAAAAACCTGCTGTAGAATCAGTTCTCACCTCTCTGTTCTCTCCAGTGGTTAGATCATTGTTCCAGCTTTAAACCAGATGTCAAACTGGTGTTAGCTCATCTTTTATATGCCAGCAATGATGGCTATGGTCCAAATTAGAGCAACATCAGTACACATTCTTTTAGTTTTTCTTACGAGGCCTACATGGGGAAATCTGTGGTAAATGGTCCAGCATGAGATTGATTGGACAATCAATTATCCATATGATGTTTTCAACAAAACAAATGAGGCTTACATATGTGCTGGGTTTCATTGGTGCTAAAGCTGGACTTCTCTGACACACTAGGGTTAACTTTATGATGCACACAACTATGGTTTCTTTTACTTTAAATTGTGGTTTTTAGATTTGAGGAGATTTGAGTAATATTCTGAATTCTTCAAAAATGCTGCTCTTCCTTTAAAACCCTGAAATTTATCCCTTATTAGAATATATGTTTCCCATCCTGCAATTTTAAATTGAGGTACATTAACTGCAAGTAAAAATATCTTCTGTCATCAATGAAACATAAGAATTGTCTTCATGCTACCTGGCACTATTAATTAGCAATTGATACTATTTTAAATTTAATATTTACTGCCTGATGTCTGACTCATCAGTTCTTATTAAGAGATGTAGGAGCTGTATAGAATTGCTTTCAAATTATGTAGACTAGAGTTTATATTTTGAAAATAATTTCATTTCCTCCTTTATGTCAGGAGACTTCAGGAGCAGGTTGTTCTCCTACCACCCACCTCTCTCTCTCAAGATCTTTAGGATGACTTGGGCCTGATCGGAGTTCTTGTTAAATCAGCTGCGGTTCTAATTATATCAAGTTATCACCTGGCAGGGCACACATCTGATAGCCTGGTCTGGTCAGTATCCTGATGATTTGGGGGAAAAGAATTTCATCAATTCTCCTGGCATGGCCAGATCAAATCTTGATAAAGTTTATTTAAAGTTTATTGTTAGCTCCTAATCTCTGCAGCAGGAAGTTTTTCCACACCCGGTTAGCATCTTCTCTGGAATGGAGGTATGCATTCACATATCAGCCAAATTTACCCTGAAATCCCTGCTAGCTATCGGGAGCATTTCACACATGATTTCACTGCACATGAGAGTGCAGTGCAATTTATATCGGGGTAAAAAAATGCACTTTTTCATCGGTTTTGGTGGGCAACTTCAAACTTGCAGTAAAGCCTTGCAGTAAAGCCACAGTAAAACCTGCTGTATGAGAAAGCTCCAGTTGAAAACTAGTTCAGATGATGGATCCAATCAGTGGCACTTGGAGCCTTTTATCAACTGGGACACCAGTTGCACTCCTACCTGGTGAGAGCTGATCAGGTCACAATTAACCAGATGTTCATAACATCCACACTGGATTCCTATAATATATGGGCCTGCCCCTGAAAAATGTCTGGAAATAACAGTTAGTTCAAAATGGGCCAATCAGGCTCCAGATTGGGACTGGCCCTGCTATCCCATCATACCAGTGTTGAAAGGGTTGCACTGGCTACCAGTCTGCTAATGGGCCCAATTCAAGGTGCTGCTGTTAGTCTTTGAGACCCCAAATGGCTTGGGCCCAAGTTATGTGAAAGGCCTGTTCAGCCATTAAGGCACTCCAAAGAGTGCCCTCACTTTTTGGAGGAGAGGCAGGTGCCAATTGCAGAAGAGCCTTTGCAATGGTGGTCCTAAAACATTGGAATTCCTTCCCAAAACATGTTCAACTGGTTTCCCCTTTGTGGTCTTTTTGTAATTGGGCAAAGTCCATTCTGCTCTTCTGGACATTTAACAGCATGTCATTTTTGGTGGTTTATCCCCCATTACAATTTTTTTTTAAATCTGCTATGGTTTTTCATCATGGGCTTACATACAGTGTAGGGAGGCACCCACTGACTCAAGACTGGGGCACTCATGCTGGTTCCATCCATCTGAAAACCTAATGTGAAAGTTGTTGCTAAGTGCTGATGCTATTCTTAGGAGCCATGAAGGCTCTCCAGCAGAGTGCATGTGATTTTCAGACAGATGGAACCAGCATGGACACCCCGCTCTTGAGTCAGCAGGTCTCTATGCTGTATGTGAGCCTGTGTGTGTTAGCTGCTGCATTCTAGTGTTTTGTCATTCATGTATTGTGATGGTGTTGAATCTATATACCGCTTTCCCAACTTATATGATAAAGTGAGATGTTGATCCTTTAAAAACAAACAAACAAATAAATAAATATAGAACTCTATGAAAGCAACAAAATGCCCTAGAGCAGGCATCCCCAAACTGCGGCCCTCCAGATGTTGCTGAACTACAACTTCCAGCATACCCAGCCACAAAAAATTGTGTCTAGGGATGCTGGGAGTTGTAGTTCAGCAACATCTGGAGGGCCGCAGTTTGGGGATGCCTGCCCTAGAGGAAGTGATCTCCCCGGAAAAAGCAAGAGGATAAGTGTAGTGTAACAGAATTGAACATATATATATCTCCTTTCAATAATTTGAACATCTGAAAGCAATTACACCCTACAGATCAAGCTAGATGAAATGGTTACCTTGCCTGCTGTGTAGAATAGGATCTGAGAAGAGAGATGCGTTTGCTGACAAAGGCCATGGAGAAGCTTTGCAAAAGCCTCAGGTAATCAGTTTGAACTGACATCAGACCTCCCAGTAAGGGGATAATTAGCCTTACAGTTACATTAAGACACAGCAACAAATCTGCCGAAAGACTGGCTTCCTCATTTGGGAAATCACTGTTGAATGTATCTCCAAAGCAATAAGAGAGATGGTCTGGGATAATACAGGAAACAGAAAAGCCATAAATTAGAGGGCAAATATGCATTCTTGGCTAACAACCACCTTTTATTGTAATTGGCAGGGACTTGCAAGGTGCTGTAATATGCAATGTATGCAGCTATTTACTACCACAGAGCTTCTTTCAGGGCTATATACTGCATTTTCATTCATTACCACTTTGCCCTTGTTTCTGAAATGCAGAGGGTGGTGATGAAATTCTAACACTTGAAAGTCGCACACTGCAATCTACTGATACCCAATGGGTTATTTAGACAACTGTAACACCTACATATACAGTAATGAAGTGCTACAGTTTAAACAACTTTTATAAGTTTTAAATGGACACATCTACCCTCACTGATAAAGGATTACACTCGTATGTGTGCTTGTGCACTCTCGCTCTCTCTCTCTCTCGCGCACACACACACGCACACACACACAGCCAAGCCCAGACTTAGGAAGCCAAACCTGGGCTTGGCTGCCCACTAGAACTGCCAGGATACACACGGATCCCAGCAGTGCTGTGGCACCAAACACAGCACCGAAGCCAGTGAATAAATGTGTCTTTAGAGACTTTTTTTAAGCTGTCAGAGATGGGGAGTGCATTCTTATCTCAACAGGGAGCACATTCCAAAGTCTCGGGGTGGCAACAGAGAAGGCCCATCCCTGGGGTAGCCACCAGATGAACGAAGGGTAACCACAGACAGACCTCTCAGGATCATCTCAGCGAGTGATGGGGCTCATAGTGAAGAAGACATTCTCTTAAATATCCAGGGCCTAAGCTGTTTAGGGCTTTATAGGTTGTAACCAGCACCTTGTATTTTGCCCAGAAACATATTGGAAGCCAGTGTAGTTCTTTTAATATAGGAGTAAAATGGTATCTTTGAGATGATACAGAGACCAACTTGGCTGCCACATTATGTTCCAATTGCAGTTTCCGGACGATGTACAAATAGCCCATGTACACATGGCCATTGTACAGGACAGTGGACAGTAATAGTCTATGTACACATAAAGCACAATGCAGTAGTCAAGTCTGGAGGTTACC
Organism: Hemicordylus capensis; assembly: GCF_027244095.1. Taxonomy (NCBI): domain Eukaryota; kingdom Metazoa; phylum Chordata; class Lepidosauria; order Squamata; family Cordylidae; genus Hemicordylus; species Hemicordylus capensis. The sequence continues at coordinate 116,263,456 of NC_069662.1, forward strand.
AGCATATGTACTACTGTTGTTATGAGGTAATTTATCTTAAGAAATGGACGCAGGTGGCGTATCAGATAAAGCTGATAAAAAGCACCCCTGGCCACTGCCTCAACCTGAGACACCAGAGAGAGGTTTGGATGTGTCAGATGTCCTCAGCTTTTGCCTCTGGGCTTCCCAGAGGCATCTGGTGGGCCACTGTACAAAACAGGATGCTGGACTAGGTAGGCCTTGGCCATGATCCAGAACAGCTATTCTTACGTTAGTTTTCTGTCTTCCAGGTAATTTTTAAAACAACTGAGCCCTCAAAAAAAGAGTTGGCAGGCCTACTTGTGCCCTGATCTAATCTTGTACTGAAGAAAGGGGTGATGGGAAGACTGCTGGAAACCTCAGGCTAGATATACGTGCCAATTTTAGTATATATATCTGCAACTGATATGTGGTAGAATTCTCCTCACTACTTGGCAGGATAATAAAGATGACAGATCTGGGATGGAAGAGAGCTTTCCTTCAGGTAGTTTGGTCTTCTATATGAGTTCTCTGAATCATCCTGCCAAGTAAAAAGGAGAATGTTACTATATATGAGGTAAAATAGTAATCTATCTATTCTATGTGGAGCAAATGAAGAAAAATATTCCTCTTAGAATATATTTCTTGGAAATCTATTTCTCTGTGGAAAGAGAGCTAACTGGGCAAAGAAGCACCTTTTTAACATGGCGATTCTCTTTTTTTAGCAGGGGGAGAGTAACTGGCCCTATCCACCCCCAGCACAGTATTTCCAGTGATTGTTGCTGGTGTCTTATGTTTCTTTTAGATTTTGGGCCCTTTGGGGACAGGGAGCCACCTTATTTATTATTTCTCTATGTAAACTGCTTTGGAAACTTTTGTTGAAAATCAGTATATAAATATTTGTTGTTGATGATGATGATGAAATAGAACCTTGAGAAGATTGTCAACATTTTGCTGGACTATGCCTTCAATTGTTGCTTGATATACAAATATTTGGCAGGTAAAACCTTGCCAGTCGCTTCTACTCCATGCCAGAAAAAGATTTCACCTGCTAAAATTTGGCATATAAAGCAGCAAATGAATCCAGTCAAGGTTTGTGCGAGGGGGACATATCTATTTTCAAAAGAACTGAAAATGTTATGATTCTCATGGATGCATAATCAGAGCACCTGTGGGCAAGAGGGAGGTACCAGCAGACTTGGGGTAACCTGCAGATATGTTGGTGTCAGAAAGATCTGGAGGGGGGAAAACCTAAGGGGCCAAATAACCCCAAAACTGCCCAATGGAGTGAAATTTGTGCAGACTCAGAGGGCACCAACCAGCTGGGCGGAGCTTATGGAATTCAGAGTCAAGGACTGAAGGAAAGGATGGCTTGTGGGGGAAAGAACAGGAAGTTTCTCAACTTGAAAAATACACCCTTGAGACAATTGCAACCTTCTGCTTCTGAGGGGAAAATGTGTCTAGTTTTCTCACCCGCCATTTGACACCTTTGTGTTCCAGATGGGGAAGGGGCTTGACACATTAAAGCTCTTGGTGTGGTAGACTATCCTCTCCCAAAAAAAGAACACAAACATTTACTGTGTGCATGTGAACTCTCATGAGAAATAAAGGAGCAATAAAGTAAGGCCCAAGTCACAGTATGGACTCCTGTCTTTGTTGCTAACTTTTGTTTTGACTCTACGCTCAACCACAGGCTCAGGTAACACAGGCACACTAGGGATATACTACAATGTTTTGCTGCATGTCCATACTTATTAAGCATAATACTAGCTACAGTGAGGTTAGGTCTTCATCTCTATGTGGAACAGAATGTGAAAAGACAGAGAACAGCATCCAGACGAACCAGGTAGACCAGCTCTTCTCGGTGGGCTGACACATCTGGAGCGGAGGGCTGGTCTACCCACCAATCCCAATTAGTAGATCAGCTCTCCTGGTTTTCAAGGGAGAGTTGGTCTACCAATTGGGATTGGTGTAGACCAACTCTCCATTCCAGAATGCATGTCGGCCTCTCAGAGAGCTGATCTACCCACTAATCCCAATTGGTAGACCAGCTTTTCCCAGAAAGAAGCACCATTTTGAGGCCCATTTCCCCAGAAAATTGGCCTTAAAATTGCACCAAATTCACCTGAATTCATTCGGGTCAAATCACGATGATTCGTTGGGTCTGCAATTCAATTTGACCTCGAATCGGATAGCTGATATTCATTTGTACACACCCCTGCCTCAAGAATCTGATTCCATGTTTTAATCAGTCACTTTATTTCCTTTTCCTCCCTAGTAGACAAATGATCTACTGAGCATCATAATGTGTGAACTTGGACTTGACATAAATCTATTTTATTTATTTATTAAGCACTTTCACCATGCTCTTCAACTGACAAGACTTTCAGAGCAGCTAACATATTTAGTAATTAGCTGATTTAGTATCAACTAGTAACATAGTTGATTTTTTTTAAAAAGCCAATTATTTAAAACCATAAAAGGAAGTTTTAACCCTTTAAACCATAAATGTTTAAAACATAAAATGAAGTCTTAGCTTCTCCTTCTTGCAGGGCAGTTACTAGTTCTAACTGGCTTCTGTGAGGGGCCTCATCCCAACTGAAGAAGCAATTACAGATGGAACTGGTGATGATGACATTTTACCTTGCCTTCACTTCATCTTCTCCTTCTCACAGGACAGATGGTGGTTCTACAGCTCCTTTGAGAGGAGGATCTCCTCATCCCGGCTGAAAAAGCAGCACCAGGTGAAGATGGCAATGGTGATGCCTTGTCTCATTGGTGGTGGTGGTGGTGATCAGACAGAAACTTCCATGATCAGGAGAGCGGAAGGACTGCACAGCATTTTGTCAACTCACACCTCACATTGCTCATATGAGATGAAAAAAGTAGTCAGTTATAGAGCAGCCTTTACATTTTAAACAAAGGAGTCTGAGAGAGAAAAAGAGAAACAACCCAAAGATCCCTCTCCTGGTCAGTCATCGACAGCTCAGATCCCATCAACGTATACTTGAAGTTGGAGTTTTTCATTCCAATGTGCATCACTTTACACTTGCCAACACTGAATCACACTTGCCATTTTGTCACCCACTCACCCAGTTTGGAGAGATCCTTTTGGAGCTCCTCACAATCTTTTTTGGATTTCACTACCCTAAAGAGTTTGGTGTCATCCGCAAATGTGACCACCTCGCTGCTTATCCCTACTTCTAGATCATTTATGAGTAAATTAAAAAGCACCGGTCGCAGTACAGATCCCTGGGGGACCCCACTTCTTACTTCCATCCATTGTGAAAACTCTCCATTTATCCCTACTCTCTGTTTCCTGTCCTTCAACTTGTTAGCAATGTACACATGAACTTGGTCCCTTATCCCATGACTGCTAAGTTTCCTCATGAGTCTTTTATGAGGAATTTTGTCGAAAGCTTTCTAGAAATCCAGGTATACTATGTCACCTTGTTCCACACTCTTGTTGACACTCTCAAAGAACTCCAAAAGGTTTGTGAGGCAAGATTTACCTTTCCAGAAGCCATGATGGTTCTCTCCTAGCAGGGCCTGTTGTTCTATGCACTTTACAATTTTATCCTTGAGGATGTTTTCCATCAATTTACCTGGAACAGATGTTAAGCTAACCTGCCTGTAATTTCCTGGATCACCCCTGGATCCTTTTTTGAAAATTGGTGTTACATTTGCTACTTTCCAGTCCCCTGGTACAGAGCCTGATTGTAGGCATAAGCTATATATTTTTGCAATAGCAGGATTAAAAACTTTGGCTGACATCCAAACTAGTGCAAACATGTTGTGTTAGCTAGTTTCACTAGGTCCATCAGGCCCACAAATATTGGCTATTGATGCCATCTCAGGGGATGGATGTACACAGTGGTTTTTGGCAACTACTAACCTCCTAGAAATGGGAAGTAGGTGATAGCATTATTGCATTTATAGCTTTATCTGTGTTATCACTACTACTTTATCTCTACCCAAAATGATTCAGGTAAAATTGCAGTCATTTTTTCACACAGCATAAGGCTATGGTCAGGGTTAGGGTCAGAGTTAATGTAACAAGAAAGAAATTATTATACTTTCTCCATGGAGTAATCTTTGGAGGACATTCCTGCCAATTTTCATTTCCATTTCCCTGACCGATAAAATTTTATAGTAGTTCTTGTGTTTTAAAAACATTTTAAAGCTTTGGACCACTGCTGGCCTGATGGTCAGGACAATAAAAGCAAAATAATACACTGAAAGTTGAAGGTCCTGCCATGGTATAGCGTATTTTCCATCGCTCTGGGTGCAGACCTTGTCAAAAATCACAGTAAGACCACCCCAGCTGGCTCAGTAAGATGGAGCATATGTTCCAGACTTGTGTTGCACTGGCACAACAATTGGCACATCTCCTGCTGTGAAATCTCTTTCTTCAGTCTATATATGTTGCAAGGAATGATGCAAATCTATCCACCATCCTTGTTGCACAGGTGCAGCACTTTCGTGAGCAGACCAACAGCTCGAGAGATTGTGTAACTTGGAGTATCCACTCAGCTGATGACTTTCTTGTGTGTGTGTGCTGCACTAGTGCAACCTTAGTCTGGATGTCAGCCACTGCTGTTATTTTCTTCTTCCAGTTTTTATCATGACTGACACATACTTGAGTGATAAATCTGTATGCCTTGATAACTCAATTTTCATAAACTTTGAGTTGATTGTAATGTTTACTACTAGGTTTTATGTTGATCAAGCTATATATTTATTGTTTCATTTTAAAGATATTTTAGCAATTGGATTGACTACATTGGCAATATAATATATTGTCATCAACCTGCTGACTTAGCATATATGGAGCCTGATCCTGCATCAAGAAGTAGAACTCTTGAGTTCAGCCTGGCTTCTTTTCATAGGGCTAGAGCCTCAAGTTATTACCTTGCTTCTTATTAGGATTACATGCTTCCTATATGAATTGCTAACTTTTCTGGGTGAGTAATTCTCTCTTGTGTTGTTCAGTTATCATTTGAAATCTATACTTTACATTTTATGTTACAGGTGGACCATAAAAAATTAAGCAGGTGATGGGAACAATAAACATGTTAATATAATTTATTGATTCAGGTTTATGTATTAATGATTTGGATTTGATGCTACTGAAGTACCTCTTACATTTGTTTCACAATAAGAAAGGAAAATAGATCCAAGCCCCAGTTGATGAATTTTGGAAAAAAGCAACAAACGGGCTATGTCAAATGGAAGGCAGGATACAAACAAAACCAAGCAGCCCACCATCCTTGCTAGTGTCCTACTTTCTTCTAACAAGAGAAATATTGTACATCTAGGGGTGTTCATGAACTGTTCAATAGTGAACTGGTTTACCTCGAACCAGGCTGGTTTTCCAGCTTGATTGTGGACTGAACTGAGGGCAGTTCAGTCTGTGATCAAACCCAACTAAGACCACAGATGTGCAGAGGCCAGAACCGTGCCACCGCCACATGGGTAGCTTGCTTAAGAGGCATCGTACACACTTGGGATGCGCTGGAGGGGGGAGCACCAGCACCTGTAGCTGCACCAGCAAGGTAAGACGTTAAATTACTTCACTCACTCCCCCACCGGTTGCCCCTTAGGAGATTCCCAGGACCCCCACCCCTTTATTTGTAAAGGGGGAAATTCACCAGATTCCCCTTTACAAGTATTAGGCACTCAACCACCGTACCAGTTCGGTGAAACAGACCAGACCGGCCAGTCAGTTTGACCAAACCAGTTTGGTTGCATGCAGGTCAATTTGAATTTGATATAAATTTGAACCACACCACAATGTTTAATTTGTGCACACCCCTAGTGGTACCCAGGATATGGATCTCACTACCCTGTGAGATTCTACTCTTTCCTTCTCTGTTAGTCTTCATTGACAAAAATCCTGACTAATGCTGTATCTCTGCAGTGAAAGGATGTCCAGCCACGACTCTAGCATCACCGCTTTAGAAGTGCAGGTGTTCACATGCCAGGAAGGGGGATAGATATTTTGCCAATCTCCCTTTTCCCTCCTTCCCATCTGGAAAACTCTTTTCAGCCTGAAAACATGTCCGTGAGGGTCCCACAGTCCTCAGGAACATAATTCTGAGTTGCTTAGTGCACTTCTAGGGAAAGGGAGGATTAGTGAAAATTGCCCCCTTCCACAGGCTTTGCACCACCACTTCCAAAGCAGGGATGCTACTGCTGCAGCCAGGCATCATTTTGCAGCATGAATGCAGCATCAGTCAGGATTTCAACCATTGCCTTTTGAAGACCTCTTTGTTTTGGTAGACCTTTGGTCTGTGCGATGTGTGATTTTTGTTTTTTTGCTTTGTTTAGAAACTATTCTGTAAATTTCCTTACTGCTGCTTCTTTGCTTTTTAGGTTTTTAAAAAATGTGTAATTGTGCTACTGCATTTGTGTCTTACAGAGGTGACTGCCTTCAATGTCTTGTTATAAAATGAAAAGGCAGGATAAAAATCTTAAAATTAATTAATAAATATTTTATTTGTTTGTTCAATTTAGATACTGTCCTTCCTAAAGTGGCTCAGGGTGGTTTACATTAAAATTAAAAACACATAATAGAATAATTCAAATCAGAAAAGATTTAAACCAGATTTAAACTCATTAAAATTAGATAGCATTAAAAGCTGGGCTAAAAAGATAGATCTTTAACGCTCTCCTGAAGGCCTCCAAGGAAAATCATTTTCTTTTATCTATGAAGAGCACATTCCACAACCCAGGGGAGGCATCTAAGAAGGCCCGATCCCAGGTCAACATCAGATGAACTGGTGGCACCCGAAGTATCAGCAGAGTCACAGTTCCTCTGTCAATTCCCTGGCAAAGGTCATCTATCAGGGCAATCAAGGCTGCCTTAACCCCATAGCCCGCCCTAAAGCCAGTTTGAAATGGGTCTAGATAATCAGTTTCCTCCAAGACAGAGCTGGTCAGCCACCACCCTCTCAATTATTCATTCATTCATTCATTCATTCATTCAATTTCTATACCACCCTTCCAAAAACGGCTCATCATCTTACACAACCACTGGAGGTTGGAGACTGGCATATAATTATCTATCACCGGGTGTTTTTTCACACATGGCTTTATGCCTCAGGGTATCTGAAGAGTGAATCTGCTTCGCAGCAGATTCGCAAAATGTTTACTTCGGGGGATTAAACTGACAGTCCACATAGTTGTCAGCTCCTCCTGCACTCCTTGCAATCTTTCTCCTATGTATGTTCTCACTGTTTCATTTTTTTCCTCCAACAAATCACATCCCTGGAGGAGGCGTGAGATGCCTCCCTTCAGTATTTTTTTTGTTTGACAGCCAGCTGGATGTCCACAAAAGTCAAAGCAACAGAACTTAACCCCAACCTGTAGTCTCCATGGTTAAGCTTCAAAACATCTGCATATCCAAACATCTGCATATGTAAGCTGTGTTGCTATGGTGACCAAACTTTAAAGCATTGGAAGACACACATTTTGCTTGTGCTTGCGTTTGCTTGTGCTTTGCTTGTGCTCGCGTTTAACTCAGGAATTTCTCCCTCCCTCCCCTCCCCTTCTGGACTCCACAGAATTGCATGCTACAACCCCTCCCCCCCACACTGCCTCCAGCATGTGCAATTGCAAATCACTCAAAGAACACAACTGAGCTGTCAAACTCTCCTTTGCTTTGCCACCCAGCAGGCATTTTTTAAAGAAACCATGGAAGTGTGAGGAAGCCAGATTGTACAGCAATGGGCCCTCTGCACATCAAAGGAAAATGTCAGGTAGTCTTCAAAAGCCACTGGAAATACAGGATTTTTAAAAGCTAGATGTACTTTGGGCTCAGCCAGAATGCCCAGCCTTGATTCGGGAGGAAACAGAGTTAAGTCTGTACTCAGGGGCGTAGCAAGGTTGGAGTGGGCCCAGAGACAAGAGTTTAAAATGGGGCCCCCACCCCACTGAAGTTCAGCTCAAAAGTTCTGTAAATTGCTGAAGGGAATTCTTGAGGAGCCACCAAGTACAAAAAAGGTTTAAATAAAAGATAACTCATACTGAAAGGTCACCTGTAGAGAAAGCAACTGCTTTCCATCAGTCTGTCTTTGGACTCATAATATTATTCACATGTCTAGTAAATAAATACCAGTCCAGTGCAGCATTTATAAGCGAAGTGAGGTAAAAAGGTGTAGTGGTTATAGAGTGCTTAGAGAGCCAGTGTAGTGTAGTGGTTAGAGTGCTGGACTAGGACAGGAGAGACCTGAGTTCAAATCCCCATTCAGCCAAGAGACTTGCTGGGTGACTCTGGGCCAGTCACTTCTCTCTCAGCCTAACCTACTTCACAGGGTTGTTGTGAGGAGAAACCTAAGTATGTAGTACACTGCTCTGGGCTCCTTGGAGGGATATAAAAAATGATTAAAAATAATAATCATCATCCCAAAATGCGGGCAGCATCACTTTTCAGGGGAGGCTTGTTTACACAGCCTGTTTTGCAAAGCAAGGAGAAAATGCTGGCTTTCCCAGTTCTCGTTTTCCAGAAAAACGACCGGCCACATTTGTTGTGTTGTCTTGCGGGGGGTGCGGTTGGCTGGCTGGCTGCTTGGTTTTTTGGCGGAGATTCCTTTGTGTGTGCACCCCCCTCCCCACCCAAGGCTTTCCCTTTCCCTGCCAGCCCGCTTGAGCAGAGCAGCCTTCAGCTGAGTGGCATGAAGTTTCCATCCAGTTCTAGAAGCGTGCCGCTGCCTCTCCTTGCCTGCCTGCCACAAAAGAGAGAAGCTAGTCCTTGCCTCGAGATAGCAGCTTCGGGAAGAGTTCCCGGCTCCTCGAGCAGCTCTCCCTACTAGCAGCTGCCTGCCTCCTCGCCCCTTGCAGCCCCGCTTCTCTTGCTCTGGCCACCCCCTTCTCCTACCAGCCCACTCTTCTCCTCCTGCTGGTCTCTCCCTTTCCCTGCCAGCTCCTCCATGACGCCCCTGGTGTGTGTGCCCTGCTCGTCTGCTCCTTGCCTTCCATGCACGCCATGCTCGCGCGCGTTGCTGCCCCTCTCCTCGGCTGCCGGCGCTGCTGGCATTGGAGTTCCCGCAGCCCATCTCCGCGCACTGGTTGCTCGCTGCGAGGGGAAGCCGAGAGAGGAAAGCCGCCCTGCCTCCGCCTCGCTCCCCCAGGCAAGAAGCCTCGGAAAAGGAGGATGCAGCCGACTCAAAGGCGTGTCTAGGTGTTGCTGCTGGCGGAGGCGAAGCAGGGGGAGCACTGAGGAGAGCTGCGGGGTTTCAACGGAGGAGGAGCCTACAAGGGGAAAGGGTGGAGAGGGAGGGAGGGACGGCAAGGAAATATGGCACGCACGCTCGCACGCATGGAGGAAAAGAAAAAAGAAAATAATTCAAACTGAAGGGGCTTCAATGCGGCAGGCGCTGGGTGGGGGGAGGCACGTGACATGTCTCTGGAGGGCCCCCCAGAGGCCAGGGCCCCTAGACAGCTGCCTCCCCTTGCCCGATCATTGTTACGCCCCTGTCTGTACTAGTCCAATATAGCCCACATCAGGGTAAATTACAACTAATATGTGGACTGGCGCACTCTAATCGGGAGTGGATTTGGATTAAAAGCCATGTGTGTAAAGCCTCCAGGGGATCCAGAGTGGGCTTCTTAAGAAGAGGCCTAACTACTGCCTCCTTTAAATAAGGTATTTATAGTGAATCACTTCTGATGCTGAATGGATTCCAGCCACCCGAGAGTCATCTAGGCCTTCCTCAACATGCGTAAATGTTACTTCATCACTCTCATTCACTATCTCTCCTATGTCTGGTGAAGTGCCTCCGTCTTTTATTTGGAAGTGTATTTTACTCATATAGCCATCGGCAGAGTCCTACTTTTCAGTGAGGTGCAGATGGTAAACCTTTACATTTTTCCATTGCCAATTGTCTCCCATTTTCTGTGAGCATTTGATAAATTCTGCACAATACTGATTGAATTTATTTTCTTCCAAAAAGTCATCTTCCCCATCAACATTAACCGACATCATTCTCCTGCCTCTTCATCACCCGCCTCCCCTCATTGCTGCCGAAGCTCAATGGGCTGGTTTTCACAGCCCCTCCCCTCCCTCCCTCTCCCTTGCCATCTCCTGCTCTGCGTCACTCTAATGACTGCCTCCTCCTCAGCTCTTTTTTCATTTTAGCTGGGGAAGGGAACAGGAAGGTGGCATCCTGCCCTCCCTTAGTGAGGTATTAATAATATCAACTAGGCTGGCTCCAGTAACCTCCCTGCAAAATGAAATCGGCCATGTTGGGCAAGGAGCCAAAGAACAGTTCGTAGGCCATACCGCTCCAAGCAGCTTGTCCACATCCTCGGGAGTCTGAAATGGAAACTGATCCAATCTAATATTGTAAGAGGTATTGCTGGACACCTGCTTAACTGGCCTTGCAGAAATACTGGTGTCCAGATCAGCCCAAAGGCGAGAGATTTATCGGCAAAGAACTCACTGAATGCATAACTGTGAGACATTGTTTCTGGAAATGGATTTGAAACAAAAGGGGCTTGAGTTAAACCCCTAACAATCCAGAACATCTCTACTAGATGAGAACTTGCAGATGTAATACGTGCAGAATAAAATCACTTCTTTGCTGCATGTTTTGTCACAGCATAGGCTTCAAATGGTGTGTCTTATCGAATTCAAGATGAATTCCCCTCCATTTGCACACCAGTCGCCTGCCTTGCTGCTTCAGCTCTCGTAGCTCTTCTGTATATCATGGAACTGATTTTGAAGTGGGTTGGAGAGCACTTTGTGTCTACTGCCCTGGTAAGTTCCCTGTTTCAGGTATCCACCAAGGGGTTGACAGAATTACCGGCAGAACCAACTCCAAAACCCTCCAGAGCCCTTTGGAATTCTACTGGATCCAACAACCTTCTTGGGTAAACCATTCTAATAGGTCAACCACCCCTGCAGGGGTCAGACATGACTGTGAGACCAACCTTAACTGGACATTGTCCATCTATGACAATTGGGAAACTCCAGGAGACTCCACCCATGGAACACCCCCCCCCCCGAACCTAAAATCTGAAGTTGCAACCATTCCTTTAAAAATTGTTGATTATGTTCCTTAATTAATGCTTAGTGCTTTTCACTTGCATAAAAGCATATATAGAGAGAGATGCAGGAGTATGTGTTTGGAAAGGAAGGGACCAAAATATGTACAGAGTAAGAATCCAGGCAATGTTTTGTCAGTGTACAATTGAAATCAAATTTCATTTCCTAACAGTGTCTGTGACTAATTTGGAATGAGGTGTGCAGTAGGCTTTCTACCTAAAATTTCTATCATTTTACAAAAGCTCAGTTTTCCTAGCTGAAGCTTAAAGATGTAGCTTGCTAATATTAGAGGCAGTGTGGTAAGTGTTTATTTTACAACACTGAAGCAGTTTGTATTCTTTACACACACAAATCAATCTTCTCACCAATTTCCCTCTGTTATCAGGAAACCATGCCAGTAGATTTCTCAGTGCTAACTGATAATAATCAATTACATAAGAGCACTATTAACTCAATTTTGCTGTATATTTTACCATGCAAACAACTGGATCCAGAGTTTTCAGATTCTCTAGCACTCTGATGGCTGCACATGCCACATCACTTTTAATAGAACTGCCCTGCGGTGTTTGGTCAGCACCCCAATGTTTGGCCTTTGTGGAGGAATTAGCTCTTACAGGGGGTCAGCTCCACCATTTTTATTTTGTGCAAATGTTTGGACTGAAACAAGGTTATAGTTTCAAAATTAAAAGAAGAATTTATTTGAGGGAGGGAGATACGGAAAAGAGAATTGTGTGATTAAAGCAAATAAAAATACTTTTCTAGATAGATCTACTATTATGAGGCATTTTAACTTAGTCTAACAAAAATATGTTTCTAAGTAAACCAACTGCAATGAGGCGTTTTAGGTTAAAGTCTAACTGCCACCTAATGGCACAGCAGGGAAATGACTTGAATAGCAAGCCAGAGGTTGCTGGTTCGAATCCCCGCTAGTATGTTTCTCTGACTATGGGAAACATCTATATCAGGCAGCAGTGATATAGGAGGATGCTGAAAGGCATCATCTCATATTGTGCAGGAGGTGGCAATGGTAAACCCCTCCTGTATTCTACCAAAGACAACCACAAAGCTCTGTCGTTGCCAGGAGTCGACACTGACTCGGCGGCACACTTTGCCTTTATCTAATTGTGTAAGTTCCCAGACAGGCAAGAGAAGGAAGCTTGAGAGAGAGATAGGGGTAGTTTGGATTTAAGAAAGAAATAGTTTGAGCCTAGTTGCCAGGCAAATGGCCACCTTCACCTGTTCTGGATGAATGGATCTCAGGATTCCGGGGAGGCTGCAGAGACCCGACCTCTGAGACAGAGTGATTGGAAGCAGGAGGGTTGCAGGGATTCGTAGAGGGAGAGTTGCCCACGCGAAGAGTATCTCCTTGGGGCCAGCTTCCTATGGTGACTAGGCAAGCTGGATGGATTGGCAGAAGGTCTGATCTGGAAAGTGGCATGACAAACTGGACACACCTGGCGTGGCCTGTGACCAATGAATCACCCAAGAAGTTAGTGATTTCAAACTCTTTATAGGTTGCAGGAGAGCACAAGGAATGCTTTGTGGAGTCCCAAGTATAGCATACGAGGGAACATGAAGATTGCTTGCTGGGGTCCTTGTTGAAGTCTCCAGTGAAAGGCATGAGAGAGCACGAAGGTTGCTTGTTGGAGTCCCAAATTGCAAGTACAAGAGAGCACAAAGTTTGCAATGAGCGTCCAATGGAGTCCCAATTGAGAGGCACAAGGGAGCACACTGGATCATAGAAGTGGGGATACTTATATCCCAAAACATGCCTTGGGGGCAAATTCCTACTGTCCCACTTGCCTGATTAGAAGTGCCAGGGTGGACCTGCATGGAATGTATTGTGCCTGATCACCCTTTCCTGGGTGGAGATCGCTATGTGGGGATCGCCTTCTATATGCAAGGCTGATTGTGGTGAAAATCAGAGTGTGCAGGTGCGCAAAAGAGTATCGGTGTCTGGACGGGTTCTCTAGTAATTCTATCAATAATTTCAATAGATATACCTCTAGGTCTACATCACTGACTCATCTTCCGCTCTTCCCACTCACAGGTTAAAACCGGGTCTCACTGATCGTGAGACCCGGTCCAGTATCTTCCAAAACTGCCTGGAGCTGAGTGTCCTGTCTTTTTTTCTATAATAGCCGCTGCAGAGGACCCAATCTGTATCAGGACTATAGCGAGGGAGACTCTAATCCTTTGCTCTGGCCATAGTCCCAATATGCACTGACTCCCCCTCACTGTGCGGTTGCTATTTGTCCTGGAGGCAAGCTCCCTGCTGAAAGCTGTCAATCCAGGTAGCTGCCTTTCAGGTGGGTTCAGTAATTGTCTCCCTTGCAAATTTCATTAAGCCAGTTTTGAATTAATGTAAATGATTGATTTTGTAACCAACCAGTTCTGGCCACTGAGGATTCAGGGGGAAACAGCCACTTCTTCCACAAGAATTGCTGCTCTCACTCTGGCAGCGCTGAATCCAGATTTATGGTATTCCATTAAAGAGGAATGCATTAAACTCTGCAACTGTCACCGCCACCTTGATGTCAACGGAAGTGCACTGCATGGCTTTGCTGACTTGATTGATGAAACAGAGTATATCACTCTAGCCTCTCACACACTCTGAAAAGAAAGGAGAGCAGCCCAGACCCCTGCTAAAAGCAAACTCAGTTTTGCACTCTTGGCTAATTTTCCTGTAATCTTGGCTATTGGCCCAAGAGAACCAAAACTTCTCCCTGTCCTCCCCAAATCTAGGGCCTAGTTTGCAAAATGTCAGCCTTTCCACTTTGCCCAACTTGACTAACAAATCTTTAGCAATTCCAAATGCCTATGCAATTGCTCAAGCCAAAACATCTCATAGAGTCTTGCCTGTCCTGTGGTGTGTGCACAGAGCTCCCTCATCTACAGAGTCCACTTCTGCTCCATTCATTCATCTGTCCCTTTACTCATTCACAACAATCCTATTCACACTTTCTGTTCAGTGTACATGCATACAGATCTGTGTACACACACAATTTATCAATGCACATGCACCAGTACACTTTCTATCTGTGCCCTGCATTTGACGGGGCCAGTACCCAAGTTCACTTTGAAATTGAATCATGCAACAAGTACATGAGTAGAGACACCTGTATGAATGTACAAGATAATGTCCGAGTAGGACTAATATCTTTATTCTATCTTTCCCAGACTAGAAGCAGTGAACAAACACAGAGAATCAATAGAGCAATAGTTCTGCAATGCATTCTGGGAAAACCCAGTTTCAACAGAGGCAGCAAATTGGTTTATAAGAATAAGTTCACATATGTATCTGCTGCTTCCATCCACATTAATGGGCAAACATTTGTGGAGAGCTCTTTATACACAGCTTATGTCTCTATTACTGCTGTTTTGTCTCAAATGGCAGTGGCATACCAACTTTTTTAAAAAGCCAAGGGTCACCTCGTCAAACAGGAAGGGAGTCCACAATCAGCTCTTGTTTTCAGCCCTCACTCACCTCACTCCTATAAAAAGTCATCCCTAATTTCCCACTTGATGCAAGTCTTCTAAACTGTTACTAAAAAGCAGAGTGAGTGAGATAAAATCCCAATGAGCCCTGAATCTTTAGACATGTCTGCAGGGCACCACCTACATGGGTTGGGTGTCACAGAACATGACTTTAAGTGCAAGAGAAGGCAAGCATGGTTTCTCCTGGAACATCTCTATGCCATGAAGTAGTAAGCATTTGGATTGCACAGCACATCCCATGCTGGTCCCTCAGTGGTCCTTGTCCATCACAGGGAGTGGAGCTATAGAAGCTGAAGCCCCTGGTACTTGTGAACTGGAGGGGATCAAATGTATATCATGATTTCATCTATTTCCAATAGCTAGTATAGTTCATGGATAGACTGTTGGACAAAGGAGACCTGGCTTCAGATCTCTTCTCAGCTCAACTCCATAGAAGATCTTGGACAAGTCATGGTTTCTCAGTTTAATACACATCACAGAGTTGTGAAAATAACATGGGGAAACCCCGTGTTACCACTTGAGCTCCTTGGGGAATGGATGGAATATATATATGTGATTTTAAAAAGAAATTCCTGAAATAATTGCTCACTGCACAGCCAAACTATTCCATGTTGAGCTGCCAGTGATACAAAAAGAAGTGAAGGGCGGGGCGACGATGACACATTTTTGCCTGTCTGTCATGCCTTTTAACACAACTATGAAAAGTCCTGCCAGGAAACTACATCCAAGGGGAGAACTTCTAAAGGGAGAACTACTGGTCTCTGTGACACTTTGACTCAGAAACTGACTAAAAAGTGTACAGAACCAAGAGAAGTGCAAATAGAAAAGGCGAGGTGGGAGGACTCCCATACACTATTTGCTTGTCATGTTTCTGTCCCATCCTTCTTCCGAGGAACCTAGTGAAGTGGCTAAGCTTCACAGTAATCTTGTGAGGTAGAAATTGTTGACAGAACAATTTGCTCAAAGCCACTTTTCCCAGAGATTAGAAGCCGAGAGACCCCTCTGCACATTGATTGGGAATGATGATTGGAAAGAGTTGATTAGAAATAATGGGCATCACTTCATGCAATTGCATTTGCGTAACTTGGAGCAGAACTGTCCTGTTCCACAACACTGCTGGCAATGCTTACACGCATGCAGCATCATGGGCATGTTTCACTGCTATGTACTTTACTATAAAATTGTACTGAAGTATTACATTACTGTAAACCTATATGTTTCATTACTGCCTGCTTAATGCATATTGGACTCATAGAATCTGATTCACTGCGTTATTTATAAACTACTCTCTCAACTAGTTACGAAATTAGCAACCATTCGGAATTTTGAGAATATTAGGTCTGTTTCCCAATCTTAATTTGAGCTACTTAGGGTTCCCTTTATATATACCATCTTTTATGCGTTTATCACAAAGTGACAATTATTATTTAACTGATATTCTGTTTAAATGAAGATTCCCATTAGTGCAAAAGTATTTACATACTTGCTACAATGAAAAGTTAAATCATGGCTTTAGACATAGAGATTATGTAGGAACATTTAGCTGTAGGAAAGTTGAGGAAAATTGTCACAAGTTTTCTCAAATTCAACTGATTTTCTAGAGAGTATTTGCCATGTGGAAATAATTTGTGAAGGTGATGTTGCTAGCTGTGCCTATTCTGCCCAGCTCCCAGGAGCCTCCCTGTTTTCAGTTGCATCTCCAAGTCACTTTGGATATGCTCAGGAGCTTCACGGCAATGTGAGTTGCTCGTTTTTGGTACAGGGACAAGTCATTTAGTTGGCAGTGGGCTAGTTGCCCCCAGATTTGGCTGCAAACAAAGCAAATTGGAACAGGGATCCAGATGCACGTCCCCTCCCTATGTGGGAGCCTGTCGTAAATCTGTCAGCATGACTGACCCGACAGGATTTACAATCCCTCCAGCTCTACTTCTTTGAGTCAAGATTGAAATTCTGTAGATAAGAGTAGCAGCTTAGCTGCACGGACGAAAGCGAAGAATGACTGTCAAAGATAAAGTAGTATAAGCAAAATAAAGTCCCTTGAAACTAAACTAGGTACCCCCCCCCCCCAACGTATCTGAGCAATAACTGAAACAAAGGAGCAAGGAAGGAACAGAACAAGGACAGGCTGAAACAAGAAAGAGTGAACAATTCTAAGTACGAGGAACACTGTCTGCGGAAGGCAACATTGCTGACAGTACTGTCTCAGGAACAGTGTCCACTTGATATAGGGCTTGAGATAACTGGCAGCCAATCAGGCTTTCCTGACTCAGCATTTCTATTTCCTTTCCTGTGAGATCTTGTGGCTCCGTGGCTCCCACTGAGCCTTTCTCTTGAGACGTCTTCTTAACACAGGTGAAATTCCAGCTTCCTCCTGATCAGTCTCCTCAGCCCTTATCTCTGCCAGCTGTTCAGATTCCCCGTCTGCTGCTGCCTCTCCTCAGCAACAGAGTCCGTTCTCACAGCCAGGTCCTCCTGCTGTGCTTCTGAGCCTGCTCTCCCAGCCAAGTCCTCCTGCTGCTCCTCTGACTCTTCTGACTCAGAGGTCTGGGCCATGACATAGCCCGAGCTAAGCAGACTCCAGAAGTTAACTACAGTGAGTCAACTGGCATCCAAGGCCACTCTAAACTCAGTGAACTGCCTTAACTCCCCTTATCCTCTCACAAGAAATAAGGACACACTAATGAGCCAATTATACCAAGCAGGAAGAAAAGTAGATAAGGAAGTGAAGCAATGGTCTCTTCCTCTTGCAAGAGAGAGCATCCTCTTGCAAGAGAGAGCAACACCTTTTGCTAACAAAGCAATTAGGCTAGGAAGGGAAAGCAGATGACATGTGCTGCTGCAGCCTCCATCACAAAAAGAGATGAGTAAGTGATGTAACTTTGAAAGTGTGCCTATTGAAACTTGATGACTATCAAAACTTGATGCCTATTGAAACTTCCCAGCACAGGATATTCTTTAACGTACCTGCAGACTCTGATTTTCATTTCAATCAGCCTTACATACAATAGGATAATTCACACACTATCCTACCTAGGAAGGACAGACACCATGCATTCCATGCTGGTCTGTCCGGGCTCTTGTCTCAAGCTGGTTTTCTTGAGTCCAGACGCTTGGATTGGTATAGAATATCACCAAAAACACAGGTTTTGGTGGAGAAAGTCTGGGCAGTAGGCTTGGAACCCTAAAGGGCCAACGCAAAGAACCCTAAAATTTGGCCGTGCAAGGTTTTTGATGCAAGAAATCCCAGCTTTTCCCTACTTTGTTTTCTGTCTCTCGCAATTGCACATGAAACCTTCTCCCCTTCCACATTGGAAGGCAGCAGATAGAAAGTTAGATCAGTATATTTAGCCCTATGTTCTAAAGTTTAAACAGTCAGAGAAGTTTGTATTGTGTTCAGGTTAAAGGGGATTCCATGATGATTAAGGCAGGTGCCGCTTCCGAAACTTTCAGCTTGTGCTCTAAAATCAGTGTAGCCTCAAAGTTCCTTTCTCATAGAGAAGTTCAGCCTTTGCTATGAAACTCCTGCCTCTCTTTGTGCCCTCTAAGTGTAAGCCTGTGTAAGAATTTAGAAGACGCTTAGCCATTTTACGGTTTGGAAGTAGGAAAACTTTCGTTTGGGGTGAGATAAAGCCCACTACATATCTACAGAGAGACAGGAAAAGCCTGTTCTGCCCAGTGCAGTTTGTAAGTGTAGCCTTAATTTTGACCCTCCCTACCCACCGTCTGGCTCTCGAGGTTTAAAATGCCTGAGTGTCCAGCAGAACCAAGCAGATTTTAGATTTCTCCCAGGGTCGGACTGGGGGCACTGATAGGGCGGTGGAATGTATGTGGGGAGGGTGCCTGATTTTGAGCAAAATGGGTGCTTAAGGGTGGGAGTATTCACTGCTGCCGAGTGCAGGGGGGCACAGGGGAATATGCCCTGTTGCCTTGTGGGCCAGTCATAAGAACATAAGAACAGCCCTGCTGGATCAGGCCCAAGGCCCATCTAGTCCAGCATCCTGTTTCGCACAGTGGCCCACCAGATGCCGCTGGAAGCCACAGGCAGGAGTTGAGGGCGTGCCCCAGTCCGAGCCTGTCTCCAGTAAAAATTGTGAAATCTCACTACCTTGTCTCTCCCTTTTTGGCTAAAGTTAGTCACTCTTCTTGCCAGTGTGCAAACCCTTATTGGGGGTTGTTATTTATTTATTTTTTACCCCCCAGTAGGTAAAACAGCAGAGCACTAAAGCATGAGCACACACTCCAGTTACAGAGTAGGTGGCAGAAGATGGTTTAGTTGTTGCAGCCATTTAGAGAAAACACATGGAGATTCTTGTAGAACTAAATACTAAGCATTTATCGGTTAAGTACACTTGGATAGGAAAAACTTAAACCTAAGCTAAAGGATTACAATAGTGAATAGGTAAGGAGGGAGAGAGATGTTTCCCATCTTCTCTCTAGGAGGAAAGGAAGGATTGTGACTCAGCACAGGAGGTGCGGAAGAGTCAGATCAGGGGTCATAGAGTAGGGAGAGATAGGGAGACCCTGACTCACTGTCTCTACTCCCAATGCCCCTAGTGGTCATTAGGATCGTTGGTGCAAAAGGTTGATGCACTGGAACTCTAGCTCCAACAGTCCTAGCTTCTTGGATTAGTGTTTTGGCAATGGCCACTGAGATGTATAGAATTTGGACGTTGTTTTCCACTGAGGAAGTAGCTGTACCAGAGTTTGCTCAGCCAGGCTTTTAGTAGTCTCTGAATGTTTCAGATTTTTATAACATGACCCGGGCCACACAAGGGCCATTTCCACATGTGCGGCAGCCTCCAAAATGGCCACCGCACTGGGGGAAAGGCCTGGAAAGGGCTGAAGACTGCCTGAACCAGGTGATGGGTGCATAACGGAGGCTGACGCGGGGAGGGGGAACCTCCACGGACACTACCACCACCACCTGGCCTGGTCTGGTCCAGGTCCAGTTCGTACTCAAACCAAACCAGGCCAGCCGGTTTTGTGCACATGCCTAATCCCCACCAACACTAAACAGCCACCACTTTCAGCTGTTCCTGCTGAAGGCAATGACAGCTTTCAGTTTGTATTAAGAAAACCAAATCAGGAGTTTATAATGGTCCTTTTATACGTTTAATGTTGCCCATTTATTGCAGCATTTAACATTCACTGCACAGACTAATCTTGTATTCCTCGTTGCCAGGTCTTAACAACAAAATGCTCCTGTAAATTGAACCATGTCACTCCTATTTCTAATTTTCTTCTGCAGTATAACTGTGATTTTTGTCTTAATTTACCTAGCACTTAAACAGCACTTGGCTCTGTGTGCACTGTTATTGGGAGGGGAGCTATCAAAAGGCGATTCACTAGTCCTTGCTTTGCTGAAGGATGTATAACTGCCTTTATGCCTTTCATAGTGAAAGACGTATGTATGAGAGCCCTACTGGGAAGACTCAGCACACTGAAATGCCTGGGAATGGGTGGACCAGTGTGCATTTGTTCCACATGAAGGATTCCAGTCAATAAAGCAGGTTCCTAGTTCACAGCTTTCAGAATGGAGTGTGTGTTGGGCTTATATTTGCGAAACATGGGCTTAGGACTCCCTCTTAGGATAAGTATAATTACTGGATTTTGAATAGTCAATGCCAAATAATGTGTACAGCCCTGCTGGCATCACATTGAGGCTCCCAGTCCCAATGCACATCTCCCTACATGACCCAGCTTCCAAACCAACTGCTTATGGATCCAAAGGGCCCTTAAAGAGCATGGAGCCCCATCAAGAGTTGGTGCTGGTCAGTTTGAGAGCCAGGTCACATGTCGGCCCATTTAAGAGCTAAGTCCTGCACAGAGGTGAGCACTGGAAATGCCCACCTCCACATGGCGCCAGCAGGGCTGTGCACATTATCCAGTTTGGGCTATTTGAAGCTGAATCATTGCACAGGCCTCCTCCCTGTCATTGGACAAAGTCATTCATCTCAGTTCCTCATGTGTAAAGCTGGCAATAATGGTGACCTCGTTCACAGCATTGTGGTGAGAGTGGACACAATAAAGACGGCAAAGCCTAAAACTCTTGTCAATTTCCGGAAATGCCATTCTTCTGTGTCTGACCTTTATGGGGATTTGCACAGAGTTACAGCCATGCACAGGGGTACAGCTTTTCACTTAAACTCAACAAGAAATTAAAGGCCAGCAATATGTTTGTGGGAAGCACAAGGCTTTAAAAGCATGGATCTTATTTTAACAGTCACGGAGCATGTTGTGCATTTCTCTCTCCTGGGCCTTCGCTCCCCTCAGTATACAGCTCCAGGAATGAACTTTCTCCCAGGGATATGGGTACAATGGAGCCAGTGGGCAGACAGTACTACTGAGATAGATAGACCAATGGTCTGACTCGGTATAAGGCAGCTTCCTATGTTCTTATAAGTGGGGACAACAGTCCCTGGGCTGCCAGAGTCTAGGGAGGGGGGTGCCAGAGCACACCCTTGCCTCCTCCCACACCTAGCCAGCAAATGAAGCACTAGCTGGCTGGGAGCATGAGGCATGCCTTCTCTTCCTCAGCCAGTGTTTAACACTGGCTGGGGCTGTTTTCCTGCCTTGCTCCTAGTTAGGTGTGCTCCTTGCAGAAGTGCTCTGATGTGGGAAGTGGGATGAGTGTGTATGAGATCACATGGCTACTCTGTTCTCACTACTTCTACAGAACTGACCTGTCCTTTAGTCCCAGTCACTAGTGAGTGCACTAGCAGGAAGGAATTGCCCTTCTGTGGCTCTGGATCATGGAGATTGTCCTTTATTGGTTGCATTGCTCATCTCTCTTCTGGCTGCATGTAGCTGCATTTACAAATATTAAAAGGAAACGTATACATGTAGATGTTATGCAGTGAACACACCTTTAAGAAGCAACCTTTAAAAATGCCTAAAGGAGATGTGAATAGTAAAATCAATTGTTCTCTTGGCTGTTTGGTGCAACTAGACTGGATATGATGCAGAAATTTAATTTGCATTTTTAGAACAAGGTATTTGGAGGATATGACAGGCACAATCCAGCACAATTTGGTCACAAGGAAGTCCCATTTAAAATTAAATTAGGTAAAACTAAGGAAGACCTAGTCAAGGTTAATTTTTGCTCGATTGTGCCCAAAGTATTAAGGCTTTGCACAACTGAGGTGCCTTGTAGGTCATCTAGACCAGGGATTTTCAGCACTGGGTCCCCAGATATTCTTGGACTTCAGCTCCCATAATCCCCAACCAAAGGCCACTGGAGTTATGGATTATGGGAGTTGAAATCCAATATCATCTGAGGACCCAACGTTGAGAATCCCTGATCTAGACCAACGGCTGAAAATGCAGGGCTACAGCACTCTA
The DNA here is from genome assembly GCF_027244095.1 of Hemicordylus capensis. Lineage (NCBI taxonomy): Eukaryota > Metazoa > Chordata > Lepidosauria > Squamata > Cordylidae > Hemicordylus > Hemicordylus capensis. Next base: position 116,285,339 of record NC_069662.1, read on the forward strand.
ATAGATGGCTGTCCGGCTTCCATCTGAATACATCCAATGAGAGAGAGCTCACAATTTCCTTCGGTAATTGGTTCCATTGACAAACTGCTCTTACTATTAAGAGGTTTCTCCTGGAGTTCAGCCAAAATCTATCCTCCTATAGCATAGCCCATTAGATCTAGTGTTGCTCTCCAGGGCAGTAGAAAATAAGTCATATTGCTGTGTGTGAGGTAGATTTCTTGTTGTCCTTGGAACTGAATATATGGTTCAGGGTGCGATTAGACCCTGAAGTGCAGAATAGTGCCCTGAATGTGCACTCCAACTTTCATTCTGATATCTCAAGCTTCAAGGCAGATTACTATACATGCTGCATTTCCTCTCCCCCACCCCAACTGAAAATAGGTGTGATGGTAAAATTAATATTTTATCTTGAAATGTAGAATTCTGTCATGAACATGTGCACCAAAATTTCTCTTGGTGTTCAAAGTTACAGAAAAATTGAATGCAAAATGGGTTAATGTCTGGTGCAGCCACCCGCCGTCCTTACCTCCTACTCTGGAAATGGACCCGTCAAGTCCTTGGCAGAGGCAGGAGCAGACGACAGCTGGAGAAGAAAGTTGGGGGGCAAGTTGGCTGGCGGAAGCAGGCCCCAATGGCCAAAAATGGGCTGAACCAATGAGAAGCTCTGGCTGAAGAGCTATCTTCTCTGGAGTAGTCCTGAGAGAGAGCTGCAGAGGAGGTACAACACGAGGACATCAGCGGTGTACTTCTAGAGGAGAGGGGGCCAGAGGGAGAGTAAAGGAAGGTCATAGCACAGCTGTAGAGGGTGAAAGCTTGTTAAAGAGAATAAAGGAGGGTGGTGGCCCAATCCAGGGTGGTGGGAGATGCAAGGTTTGTGAGGAGGCGTATAAAGAGGACGGCCAGTGATGAGGAGGCTGTCTTGGGTGATAATGTCCCAGACCTCCCAGGAAGAGGTGGACACAAGAACTAGCAAGTCCCAAAGGAGGAGGATTTGGGTGGCATATAACCCCCTTGTCTTTGTGCTCTGGGGCCTGAACTGCCCGTGCCTATGCTCCCAAGCAGCATGAGAGGAGCCCTGGCTGGACAGTTAGTTAAGTGAAAGGCCTCACTTCACTTGGCCAAGAAATGCCTGCTTTCTATCACTTCCCTCTTAAAATTAGTCACTGTCAAGTTGATCTAGAATATGACTGTTAATAGCTTGCAGTGGAGCAAACATTTGCATAAGTGTTACCTCAGAGCCCATAACTTTGAGCTAATTGGCTGCCGGCGATTAAAATGATTAAGTGATTGTAATTTATATGATTAACCAATTAAACCATTCTCCAGTGAGATTGGCCGAGGTAAGCTCTGGGATGGGAGCATGTTTCCCAGCATGCATGCCGACAATACTGTGGCATGAAATATCCTTTTAAACACTTTCAGGAGGTTCTGCCAACACCACGCAAGGTGCCTGAAAGGTACGTTAATCACTCGGAAGCACTTGCATAGAACAGAGGCATGTAATGTGAGCATGGCATGTGAATTATTAAAAGCAGAATGAGAGAGAAAAACCAAGCACCACAGCAACCATGCTAGTGCTTAGGAAAAAAGGATGCACCTTCGCTTTCACAGACGCAATGGTACTATGCCTCAGTTGTGGGTGGGGTCATCACACCTCCACAAAGAGAAGGATTTCTTTTTTGGAATCAGCAAGGGTTAGAATGAAAGATTGACCCTTTTTATTGAAAATAAAAATTGGTTGGAGATTTGGGTTACTTTGTAACTGTTTATACTGTGGCTAAATTTGCTATTTAATAGAGTCCTGGCTCCTGAAAGAACTGTGTAGGTGGGCAGGAATTCACAATTAAGCATATTTTTTGTCAGTTTCTTGCAATGTACACTGAAGGGGAAACTTGCCATGTTAGACCTCTCTCCCTACTCCTCACTGTTTTCATGGTAAGGAACTGCTGCTGGTTTCGGCCTCTCCCCATAAACCAGACAAACAATTTAATTTCAGCATTCCTGAAGCAAAACCTACCTCTATTCACAGTTCTTTAGCTTGCTGCATGTGACCTGCAGTTTTGATTCAGCCAAGCTGTGCTATATCATGTCCGAGAGAACAAATATGTCATCAGGGCGCTTTCAAGATTAGACCCTGCAAAGGGGTCATGGCATATCTATGAAGTGTGCTTCCACACTTCCTGTGTTGTGACACCGCAGTCGCTATGCTGACAGCAGGGTGCCTTTCACATTTCCAATGCCTTGTTTCGGATTTAATCCCTGTGATTTGTTGATAAAACATTGTATGTCCAGCGTAAAAAGGTTGCTGTTTTTTCAGATTTAGTTTTCGTGAGACCACTCCCCCGGCTGGGCACTTTGCTATTTATGATTTGAATGCGATTTGCCCGAACAGAAGTGTGGATGAGCAATGAGCGTGTGGATGAGCGATGCAGTGGGGATGGGACTTCACCCTGCCACTTACAGGTATGGCTGGGGGTGATATGAGCTGTAGTCCAACAACATCTGGGGACCCAAGTTTGAGAACCCTGGCCTATGGGAAGGCATAATTTGGCTGAATGGGGGTGTGTGTTTCAGGAGGTAGGGCCCGCTTTCTCTCCATAAACTGAGCACGGTGTAATGCTGGCCCAGTTGGTATTTAACCACGAATAACTTGTCTGTCTTCAATGCCATCCCCACAGCCATGTGCACTTTAGAAAGTTGCTTTAAAAAGAAAAAGAAATGGAAGCTGATCTTTTCAGGACTTTGAGATATGCAGCTGACACCAAACTCTGTGCTTTTGCTCTGCTTCTGCAGAGTGATGGGAATCACTTTGCAGAACCTCTGCTGAATCGGAGCTACATTCACAGAAAGTGGCCCCACTGTTTCTGGTAATGCCCCAGAACACTTCCACTGTTGCCACTGCACCACATCCCATGCCATTGCTGAGGGTCCCAAGACATCAGGAAGGGCTGAAAGGGGGGGGTGGCGGTTAGGGGAATGCAGCAAGAAGAAGGGGATAGAGAAAATGGCTAGCACTGTTGCCCCAGAGCTGCTCTCCAGATGCTACCCATAGGCTTCTTCTAGTGGCTGACACGCTGACAACCAAAATGTGTGTATTAGGAGGCTCTGTGGGAATGTGCTGGGAGCCCTTGTGCAACTCCCAGTATTTAATATTCAAAAGAATGCCTTCTTCATTATGAGCCCCACCCCCACCACCGATTGAAATTATCTGGGGAGGTCCACCTGTAGTTGCCACCAGCTTGTCTGGTGGCTATTCAGGGATGGGTCTTCTCTATTGCTGCCCCAAGGCTTGGAATGCACTCCCTACCCCAATAAGAGCTTCCTCAACTCTGACGGGTTTTTCAAAAAGGCTCTTAAAACACACTTCTTTACCTAAGCTTATAACTAGATTTTAAAGGTGTGAATTTGTTTCAAACTGTTTTAATGTTTTAATTCCTATTTTAATTATGTTGTATTTATTGTAAACCACCCAGAGGTGCAGTATGCAAATAGTGTTGCAAACAGAGGGCTATTTGGGCTGATTTGGACTCCACTATTTCTGCAAAGTCTATGAAGGGGGTGTCCAGCAATCCCTCTTGCAGTATTAGATTGGATCAGTTTCAATCTGTGACTCCTGAGGATGTGGACAGACTGCTTGGGGGACAGCCTACCACTTGTTCTCTGGATCTATTCCCAACTTGGCTACTTCTGTCTAGCAGGGAGATTGTTGGAGGTGGCCTAGTTAATATCATAACTACATCGCTGAGGGAGGGTAGGGTGCCTCCTTGTTTGAAGGAGGCAATGGTTAGACTGCTTCTTAAGAAGCCTTCCCTGGATCCTTAGCAATGGCTAGCTATAGGCTAGTTTCCAATCTCCCATGGTTGGGCAAGGTGATTGAGAGGGTGGTGGCCGAGCAGCTACAGGTGGTTTTGGAGGAAACTAGTTATCTGATTATTAGACCAATTTCAAACTGGCTTTAGAGTTGTCTATGGGGTTAAGACAGCCTTGGTCGGCCTGATGGATTCACCTTTACCAGGGAATCGACAGAGGGAGTGTGACTCTACTGGTTCTTTTGGATCTCTCAGCAGCGTTCGATACCATCGACCATGGTATCCTTCTGGATTGCCTGGGGGAATTAGGAACAGGGAGCATAGGGTTTTCCAGATGGTGGAGCTTGGTGATAGTTTCTCCTCAAAACAGGAGCTGTTAAATGGAGTCTTTCAGGGCTCCATTCTGTCATTAATGTGTTTTTAATATCTACATGAAACAGCTGGGTGAGGTCATCAGGAAATTTGGTGCAGGGTGTTATCAGTATACTGATGACACTCAAATCTATTTTTCCTTGTCGTCGTCGTCATCATCATCAGGAAAGGGCATTCATTCTCTAATTGCCTGCCTAGAGGCAGTAATGGGCTGGATGAGGGATAACAAATTGAAACTGAATCCAAACAAGCATAGGTGCTCATTGTAGGGGTTCAGAATTTGAGGGATGAGTTAGACCTTGTGCTGGATGGGGTTACACTCCCCCTGAAGAAACAGGTATGCAGCTTGGGAGTGCTCTTGGATCCAGGCCACCCTCTGGTATCTCAGGTGTAGGCTATGGCCAGGAGTGCTTTCCATCAACTGTGGCTGATTTGACAGCTGCATCTATTCCTTGAAGAGAACAACCTCAAAACAGTGGTGCATCAGCTGGTAACCTCCAGGCTTCACTACTGTAATGCGCTCTACATGGGGCTGCCTTTGTACATAGTTTGGAAACTTCAGTTAGTTAAAAAATGCGGCAGCCAGATTGGTCGCTGGGGTAACCCGGAGATACCATATTTTTAGAAAGTTGCACTGGCTGCTGATATGTTTCCAGGCAAAATACAAAGAGCTAGTTATTACCTTTAAAGTCCTGTACGGCTTAGGTCCGGGTTACCTAAGAGAGCTCCTTCGTCAGCATGATCCCCACCGCATGTTAAGGTGATTCTCTGTAGCTGCTCCTGGGCTGTGGAATGCACACTTTGCAGATATCCATAGCATGAGTTCATTGTTGGCCTTCAAGAGAGCCCTTGAAAGCTATCTGTTTGGCCTGGCCTTCCAGAGTTTCTTAACTGTTTTAAATGTTTTAATTGTTAATTGTTTTAAACTGTTTTTAAGATTAGTTTGTACTGATTGTTTTAAAATGACCAATTCGCAGGTTTTGTTTTGTTATTGTGCACCGCCCAGAGCCTTTTGGATGGGGTGGTATATAAATGTTATAAATACATAAGTAATAATACTTCCAAGTGCTGCTCATTCTCTGGAAGAGCTCTGGAAGATCAGAAATAAGTTACTGAGAGTCAGTGACATTTCTGATTTTATAGAGTGCTCTGGAACACAAGCAGCAGCACCTAGGCAAAGTGGTGCATGCGCAGGAGGACTGGGTGAGTTGCATGAAAGTTCCTGGTGTACCTCCATCAGGGGCATACCAAGGTCGGAGTGGGCCCAGAGATGAGATTTTAAAATGGGCCCCTCGCTGTCTTCCGCGCCTTCACCTGGCCCCATGTCTCTGCTGCAGACGAACACTAAGGACACGTGTAATATAGTGTAGCAGACTAACAGAGGACAGGAGACTATGGTTACAAGGTGCAAAAAACAGCAGAACCAAATAATACAACAGTATCAGCTTTGTGAAATATAAGAGGGCAATTCATGCTTGCTACCTCAAGACCAGCTCTCCTCCCCTTCTGTGGGTTCCAAAGGAAGCTTCTGTTCCAAGCTTAACCATTTTTGTCAGGGCTGTAGCATGGCAGGTTTTTAAAAAACTATATTTTTCATTTGGAAGAGGCAGGTGAAGGGATAACAAGGAAAACCAGTATAAATTCAGCAAACAATCCAGGATGCTAGGCTAGCTCCACTCTTCCCCAACCCTTAAGTATTGTGAGCCATTCTGGGAGCAAGGAACACTTTTTGTGAGGGAAACACATAAAGGAACAAGGAAGGCTTTCAATTGGGGATAGAATCTCTCTCTCTCTCTCTCTCTCTCACACACACACACACACACACCCCATAAATGTGGGAAGCAGAAAAAAACAAACCACACACACACACCACAGATAAGAGTTGTTTGAGTTTCTTAGCTGAGTTCTGTCCTTAGTTCAAGCAGGGGAGGAGCTCAAGATGAGGCTGGAGAAGGACAGGGCTGCTGCTAAAATCCTTTTCAAAAGCACCTACATTCCCTCCCTGCTTGCTTTCTGCATCCTACATGGGTGCTTTCTGCACTCACCGGGTCCCACAGAGGCTAATACTAGCAGGAGGAGAAATCAACTATTGCCTTCTGCAGGTGGGTGAGCAGGGCGCTTTTTCTTTACTCTCTAGGACTCTCATTACTTAAGGGCCTCTCTAGGACTCTCTACTTGCTACCTTTATCCTTCTTGCTTTGTCCCTACAAACTCAAGACAGCGGCGCAGGATTTGAGGCTTCTGCTGGAGACACAAGGGAAAGAGTCGGGAGCCTCCACCCACTGTGCTGCTGCTGCTACTCCTCCTCCTCCTCCTCCTCCTGGGCATGCCCGCTGCCTTTGCTGCTCCCAAGGGCCTGACTTTTGTCTTGCATCGCCTCCGTCCCCAGTAGCAGGCAGTGAGTAGATTAGCCTCCCAAGAGTAGCTCCGGAGGAAAGGTGCCTGGCACATTCTTCCCAAAGCAGCAAGGACTGGCCTTGGGGGGCCCTCAGAGGCTGTGGGCCAGGAGACATTCATCTCCCTTTGCCTTATTAAAAGTACGCCCCGACCCCCATAGAACTGCCTAACATGCACACTTTGGTGGTCAGGATGTCAGCATTTTCTGCCACCCCCTTTTCATTTAATTAAAAGCTATTCTTCTCAAGAAACCAACTCTGTATAGAGAATTATGTGTTAGCTTCTTTGTCTTTCCCCAGGCTGAAATCTGCAGCCTTGGTATCAAGAGCTGAGAAAAGCTGTTTCCTTACCTAATTTTCTGACAGTTTTAAAACTTTTCTTTTTAAATCAGGTTTTAAAACTCATTTTTAAGTATCTGTCTAAAACAAAGTCCAGCTGGCCTAAAGAATCAATGAAACAGCATTACTCAGAAGTGCTGAATTCATGCTATCGTCCTGACTAATCTATATTTCAAAAATGAGATTGAACTCTTCAATGATCTTCCCATAGATTTGATCTGATCCTGGCAGTTTTGAGGATTGGTTTCAAAAAAGTAGCTGTTGCAGTAATGTTGAAGCTATCTCCTTCCTTCAGCCTTCTGATTACTCTCAATAAAAGTGGACAGCAATGCTCTTAAAACCCATTATTGGGTACAAGACATGAGATGGAATGTATTTCAGCAATTTATAACAGTATGCATATTATCCTATGTAGACAGCTACAAGTTGACTCATCTCAACCCAAAGCTTCCCCCTCTGAATTTTTCAAACTTGCTTGCTCGAATATACAGTTTACCATAAAGTGACCCTAAAATGTGCTATCCCGTCTCTAATTTACCTTGATTTCTGAATCAACAATATTTTTGTATTCCCTTATGCTGCAATGTAATTTGTACTCCGGTCCGGAAACCATGGTGTGCATTTTGGTTTCATTTTGGTCCACTTCTAATGTGAAAATCTCATCATGTGTGAGCTTCTGTCATTTGAACAATTCTTCTCCTTTTACATGAGAAGAATGTCATGATGAGTCGACATGTGATAAAAGCTTCAAGCCACCAAATCACATTTGTGTTAAGAGCAGTACAGGAAGCCCCCAACTTACAAACAGCTTGTCCCCCAAAAGTTGGTTTGTAAGACATACATCGGAATGCATATAATTCCCAAGAATGGGGCTTGTTCGTATGTGCGGGTTAGCATATTTAAATTGGGGACTGCCAGCATGGTGTAGTAGTTAGAGTGCTGGACTAGGACCGGGGAAAACCGAGTTCAAATCCCCATTCAGCCATGATACTTGCTGGGTGACTCTGGGCCAGTCACTTCTCTTTCAGCCTAACCTACTTCACAGGGTTGTTGTGAGGAGAAACTTAAGTATGTAGTACACTGCTCTGGGCTCCTTGGAGGAAGAGTGGGATAAAAAACATTTTTTAAAAGTCATATAAATGGGGCTTTGTTTATAGGTATGGGTATTTGTAAGTCAGGTGTTTGTAATTCAGGGAGTGTCTGTAATTGCAACAATAAGCTGATTTTCTGAATTCATCTTTTGCCATGTTAAAATTCTCTGTTCCATTTGCATCTCATTGAGTGTTAGTGGTCACTATTTTCTCAAAATAGAAAACTAAAGATAGTAGTGAAGATTTCCTATTGGATGTCCTAGCCCAACACCCTTTGCCCTCCAAACTATAGCACCGTCGTTTAGGAAATCTGTTACCAGCAACACACAAACAGTTGTGAATTCACAGAATTGTTTTGTCTTATTGCAAACAAATGCTTGTAATCTTCTCACTGTGTGATCCACTATCCAGATGGAACTCAGTTTTGTATAATACTGCAGCACATTTCCTCTTTCAGCCATTGCATAGATTACAGGCCTATGAACTGAATTTATCCTTCTGAAATGAATAAAAATTGTATATGCTATGGAGGTTTAACTTGTTCTGTTTGGATCTCCTAAGAAAATAATTACAAAAATCACCCCAGCATGGGAGAACATAGCAGTTCGAATTTCCTAAAATTCAATGCAAAATATTGTTACTGCAAGTTAAGGTTTTTTAAAAGTAGAGATGGATCAACATCCCTGGTAGTCTAAGCCTTATGCAAATTGCTCTTGTGATGAGTAAATAAATCTGGTGCACAATAACTTTAAAATAAATCTTATCTTGAAATCTTAAAATAAAGATTGCATTCAGACATAATACATTGACGTCATCTGCATTCAGACAAACATCCTCAAGCTAATGTCTCCAGTTCCTCCTTCCTCTATGAATGAGGTGAAGATTAGAAGCTGTTGCTTCTGATTAGCAACAAATTGAGTTTGCCATTGTGTCCAAATGTGGCACACTTCTGATTGACAGAAACCATTCATCCTATTCAGACATTACACTTCATGCAGGTCACTGTACAGATGTATCTCTGTATACAGGTAACTGTACAAATGTACATATTTTTGTGTGAGAAGAGTAATACTGTATGTGTATTGAACATAATGTCTAACCAGGGTTTATTCTAAGCTTTCCCACCAACTGCACAAGAAGCCAGTGAAGCCCCACCTATCCCCAATCCATGAGCACCTCCAGCACTTCTGCTTAAAGGGGGGGAAAAGAAAAGAAGTGGAAAAGGAAAATGAGAATGAACAGAGACAGAGTGGGAGGGAGGGAGGAAAATAAGAGAAGGATGGAAGTAGGTGCCTTGCAAAGAAAGGATGATATTATCTTCCTTCCCTAAACTATTGTGAGGCCTCCCCTCAAAGATTGTAACTCGGGGGGTAATTATAATTTATCCTCTGTAGAATTTATCCTGTATAACAAAACTGCTGTCCGAAATATAATGGAAGTTCTGTATGGTCGGAAAAAATAGGTCCTTAAGCTGTCACGGAATAAAGGCTTATCATGACATCATTGCTCAAAAACTGCATAGCTGTTGCTGCACTTCATAAACTTTAACTGCAGCCCTATTGCAGGGCAGTGCAAGAAGGAGAGCAGGAGGCCATTCTCATGACCAGCTCTATCTAGGTAGTGCAGCCCTACTCAGGTAGAGCTGGTTGTGAGAACCACCGGGATCAGTCCTGATACCAGTGCTCCTCAGCCGAGTAGCCCAGGTTTTCTACCTGGGCTAAAAGTGAGGTAGAAGGCCGCACATGCACCCTTCTATGTCTCCACATTGTCCTGTGGATGCTTGGGGTACTTGCAGCCCCAGCGTCCATAGAGCCGGGCAGAAGTAGGGCCTGGAAGGGGGAAGTTCCTCAACAGCACACTGCACATGTGGTGAATTATGGGCACCCTTCCCCTGCATCCAGTCCCAGATTTAGGACAAGCTAAGTAAACTTTAGTAGTGAAAGTCAGGAAGCACAATGAAAAAATGGTTCTACGACTAAACGTAAAAAACTAAACTAATGACAACAGGTTCAGCAACCAGCCAAAGAATTGATAATGTGAATGCGAATGCGAATGGAACAAATATTTATATACCACTTTCCAACAAAAATTCCCAAAGTAGTTTAAATAGAGAAATAAAAATAAATAAAGAGGGCTCCCTGCCCCCAAAGGGTTCACAATCTAAAAAGAAACATAAGATAGACACCAGCAACAGCCGCTGGAGGGATACTGTACTGGGGACGGATAGGGTGAGTTGCTCTCCCCCTGCTAAATAAAGAAAACCACCACTTTAAAAATGCGGCTCTTTGCTCTGTTAGTAGGGGATGAAGACATTGATAATGAAGACATTGAAGTGGTGGATAGCTTTGCTTTTAGGATTGACCATCAACAGTAAAGGATCCAGCAATCAAGAAATATGCCTCAGACTAGCACTTGGTACGGCTGCAATGAAGGTCTTGGAAAGGATAATTAGATGCCATGATGTGTCTATACCTTCAAAGATTAGAATCATTTGGAGAATGGTTTTTCCCATGACACTATATGGCTGTGAAAGGTGGACTTGGAAGAAGCAAGACAGAAGAAATATTGACGCTTTTGAACTTTGGTGCTGGAGAAGACTTTTGAAGATACCAAAGGATAGCTTCTGAGAAGCAGCTGGTATTCAGAGGTAGACTACATCTGCACATGGAGGCTGCATTTAGCCTTCATAACAGCCACAGGTAGGTTTGCCCTCTACATCTTTTTTGCAGAACCACATAAGCTGGTGGGTGAATCCTATAAGTTTGGTGATATGTGACGAGAAGGAGGGGCACAGAGATGGCCCGTTTCCCTGTTGCTGGTTCCCAAAGCTACCATGCAGAGCCTGGATCTAGGCCATGGTGGCCATGAAGGGGCTCTGGTTGAGATGGCTCTGGACCTGCTGCATGATGGGTTGCTGGTAAGAGGGGTGCAGCTGCTGAGAGAGCTGAACTGGTTGCAGGGTGGTGAGGGTGCTCCCCATGTTATTGATCACTGAGACGCTCTGGGGCTGGGTGGAGGCGAGGCCTGGAAGATATAAGATCACATTGTGCATTCAGCAAAGAAACTCCTGTGGCATCCTGGAAGCAAGCAGCTTTATTGTGGCAGGTGCTCTGGTAGGTGGATCTCCACTGACAGACATCTGGTTGGCAGAAACTAGAGGCAGAGCCTTTTTGGCTGTGGCCCTTCGGCTCTGGAACACCTTGCCTAGAGAGCTTCGCCATGCTCCCTCCCTCAGTATTTTTTTAAAAACAACTAAAAACATCTTTTAAAAGAGGCTTTTCAATGTTTCAACTGTTGTGTATATCTGGTAGGTTACAATTCTTGGTTTTTAGTGTTTTAAAGTAACTTTTAATTTGAAATTTTAAAATCTGTAATTCTGATTGTGGTTTTAGCTTGGATTTTTAACTTGTTTAGCTTAATTTGGTTAATTTTATTAGTCTGATTTTACATTGTAACTATCTTATAAATGTTGTGAGCCGCCCTGAGCAGTAGTGTACTGGAGCGGTGGGGTATAAATATTTTACATATATACATACATACATACATACATACATACATACATACATACATAACCATGGACAGCCAGGAAAACAAACAAATGGATCATAGAACAAATCAATCCAGAATTTTCACCCGAGGTACAAATGACCAGGCTCAAACTATCATACACTGGACACAATATGCGAAGACCCAGCTTCCTTGAGAAGTCCATCACGCTGGGAAAAACTGGAGGAAAGAGAAGAGGACGACCAGCAGCATGGTGGATGGACTCGATTATGACAGCAATGCACCGCTGAGAGACTTTAAAGGCCAAGTTGAAGACAGATAATCCTGAACAGAATTTATCTGTGTGGTTGCTAAGAATCGACACCGACTTGATGGCACTTAATAAATCAATCAGAGTAAGCTGCAATTTAGGGCCTCACATTTTGAGGGGCCTCTGAATAACAAAAAAAAGGACTAAATTTTAGGTTTTAAATAATTGGATGGAAAATAAAGGAGAAGGAAAAATACTCTAAAATAGATATTATTATTCTGATAAGACAAAAACACACTTCTGTGTGGCTATGCAAATATTTCTCATATTGAGTCTATAAATCTGTGGCAATGACCGTAAATTACATTGAAACTTATAGGTCAAATTGAAACTTACAGGACTGTAAGTTACATTGGAACTTACAGGTCCAGGGCCTGGTTTAGACCAGTTCCCATCAACACAGTCACAGGCAGTGTTCAGATGAATGCTGCTGTAATAATGAGCAGCCCAGCGAGGGGGGCGAGGACAGGTAAGTGACACAATGAGGCAGGACTTTGAACCTGTTTTGTAATGTTATGGGGCCTCTGAAACTTGACACACCTTAGGGCCTCAGCATGTCATAATCTGGCCCTGCCCACCTCATCTACTGGAAGACCCAGGGGCAGAGCTACAATTGGATGGGTTTGTTTTTTTTCAAAAAGTCCCAGCCACACCCCCTGCATCTGACATCAGGCCCTATTTGCAAGTAAACGTTGACTGTTGCCATGTTTGCAGTACGGCCAGGAACATCTCTCCCTGGCTGAACTTCTAATACATTGCATTCAGAGGAAGGAGATGAGGTAGAAACTCAAGCCTGAGCTTCTCGGCTACTTATACAAATCCAGATGCAACTGAAATGTCTTACTGGTTAGTATTTTAAGCTAAGGGTTGTTGATAATTATATTTTATTTTTGGATGTTTATATTCCTTTTCAAAACTGTTTGTTATAGAAAAAAGAAATGGTCGTAGGAAAAAGTAATAAGCTAATATTCAGGATAATGACATAATTCATCCATACATTTCTCTGAACTATTTTCATTGCTATTGGACTGTAGGTGGTTCAGATGTCACGTGAAACCTCAGCTAAAGTCAGACTTTGTGCAATGCCTCTGAGCCTCAAGAGTTCCCATTCTCCCCCCCACATAAATATCCCACGCAAGCATCCCCGTCTAGTTTAAAATAAACCAAGATAAATCATGACATCTGAACTCATCAATCTCAGTTTATTCTAGCCTACGTAATTCAAATAAGACAAGATAATTTTGTACCCTGGGTTTGAAGTAAGTTGCAGATCTTGGCACAATTGGAGAAAGCGGGCTAGAAAAACCGAGATTGGTAGCTTTGAACATCATCACCAATCTTGGTTTATGATAACGTAGATGGGAAGTGGACACTCGTGCAAGGATGGGAGAGGGGATGTGTGTGCTCCTGAGGCTCGGAGATGTCACGTGGGACCTGACTTTAACCAAGCTTCCGTGCAGCATCTGAACCAGTCTTCTTTCCCTAATCTTTAACATCAATGATTTAATTTCCCAGAATCTATTTACTAACCACAGGACCTTTCTGTCCTGTAAGAGAGATTTCTATTGTTGTTGTTTTAACAATAGAGGCTTAAACAGAGCAGTTTATCCCCTAGGTAGAATCCCCATGGTAGAATCTGGAGGCGGGGGTGAACTATGGTTTGTTTGTTTTTCTTAAGTACATCTGACCTTGCCAATGACTGTACTAAAATGCAAATTTTGTACTTGCTGTCAGTGTATCAAACTATACAGGTCAATAAGAATCACCTCCTCTTGGCTCTGTTTCCCAGTCTCCCATCATTGTTCATCTATAGACTTAATCTTAGAGAAATGATAAATATCAAATGATCCTAGTTCGAAAATTGATTACTTTGGGATTCTAGTTCATGACTGCTCATCCTATGATTTTAAATATAATGGGTGTATCCAAAGGTTTCCTTCCTCTGGAGGAAAAGAACCTTTGGATACAATCCAATGTCCACTGGCAATTAACCTTGTACATGTGTGTTATCTAGATAGCTTAGTTTAACAACCAAATTTGGTGTGATTTTCTGGGTTTATAAATCTGTTTTATTTCCTTTTAACCATGTAACCATTCTGATTAACAGTAATCCTTTAAATGTTTTTTAATTGATTTATTCCCATATTGGTTATTTTATTATTTCCCCTGAAACAATTGTCAGGCTAAGGAGCCTACAAATGCCTAGGGGCATTGATAAATACAATTTAAATATTGACATACATGATTCCCACCCAGCCCCTACCCCGCCCGCCCATTATTGAGTCTGGCAAATCTGGCATGAAGGATCCAAAAACTAATTGCTAGTAAAATAAATAATCATGGAGCTTCTCAATTTTTCTAAAGGCTATGAAAAATAGTTAACATTTTACTGCTTTTTGCAAATGTAAGTCTAGGATGTTTTATCTGTGCTCTCACCATGGCTAATTTTAGAATATGTTGATTCTTGTTAGCATATTCTGTCTGCCTTGATTGCATGTATAAATATACAAGCCAGCCACAAATCAATGTCCAATATATATCTTGGCTCTATTTCAGTAAATTAGATAGACCCAAAAGTGATTTAATGCACATGCTTAACTTAATTCATGCATGTATAGGCATAACGTGTGGTGTTGAGTCAAAATCTTGAGCAGTACATTTAGAACAATCAAAACAGAATAAAATAAAATAGGTTTTATATTTATATTTTTATTTATTTTCAGTACATTGATTCCTATGTACTGTTTTTGCATGGTGTATATTAGCCAGAGTTGGTAACCAAAGAGTTCAGAACTATCATCTGATATTAGAGGCAAAGCAATGAGTTACCATATATTACCAGTTCAGTTAAGCTTCAGACTTCTTCAGACCCAGTGCCCCAGGGCGTAGCTAGGGGAGAGGGTGTAGGGGAAGAATGGCTGTTCAGTCCCCAAATAGCAAAGCAAGATCAGTTTGGTGAGAAAGCAGCAAAGCAAGAGGTTTTGAGACAGTTCTTTAGTATTGAAGAACTACAAGGATTTATTTAAAGAAAATGTTATAAACAAATGTGAAAAAGCCTGCAGCTTAATTTCAGCTATAGATCATGGCTGAAGAGAGAGACCAAAACAAACAGCCATCTCTGGAGAAACAGAGTGGACACTAACACTGGAAGAACAAAGAGGGGAGGAGTCCAGCACTTTTATCCATGACTCTAAGCGCCCCCACCCCCGGGTCACTTTGAGACATTGTGGCTGAGAGATGATGCTGCCAAGGTCCTAGCTCTGAGAGGGCCCATGTTTCCCCCTCTCCTCCACGGCCCGTCAGAGTGAGGGAGATAATGAAGATAATGGGGAGGGGTGGAGCTGGGGGGGGGCGCTCAGGAGCTTCTGAGCCTGAGTTCTTTGAAAGCAATTGCTCAATGTTAGCTACGCCCCTGATTCTGTATGCTCGTATGCTCTTTTATTGTATCTGCTCAGCTATTGTATTGCATGGTTTTTAACTGATTATTTTTCTTGCCCATTGTAATCCAGCTTTGAGCCATATATGTGATGAATTTATTATGCTCCTAGTTGTGAATTAGAATCAGGTTAATCTAGAATTGGATTAATCAGTGAATTATCCACTGTCATTTGGTGCTTCTTGGTGTGTCTAACCACTGCTTGGAAAAAAATTGGAGTTAGCTGACTTGGGTGTCTTTTGAAAATAGAAATCAGGATATCGAAGCTTTTGATAAATGCGTGCATACATAAAATATATACATACATAAACAGCAGCCTCCATTCCTCATTCTTCTTGCCTTCCAAGCAATATGGATATGGCTCAGTCACAAAGCTAAGAGATCTCTTTACACTGCAGATTTTTTGACTGTTTGTTTAAATGTAGTCATTAGATGGCTATTTAGCACAGTTGCTTGTGACATTTACCAAACATTACAAGTGGAAGTTAAGTCAGGATTCAGGCAAGCTTTGTGTGGGATTCAAAGAATAAGAAGATCCAGGTAATGAGATTTCATAAGTGAACAGAGGATCTTCCATGCAGTCCTGAAAGGGGTTTAAAAAGCACTGACATGAAAGCAATCACTTGGTAATAGACTCCTTGCAGTGAGAGAGCCAGAAGTCCCTGCCCTCCTTACAAGTCCTTTGTAATCACTGCATGTTGGTTCCTAGCAGCGGGAAATAAACATGACTTTAAACTGCCACAAACAAGAAGCCTTGTGAGAAATTCTCCAGAGAACCTGTCGACTGTCACTGATCCACAGCAATATATGCTGTGCATTTTATTGCAGTAAAGATTAATATCCCAGAGATTCTTGTTGCTGTGTCTTTCTCAGCAATTATGTTTACATGTATGCATATGGGGAATAGATGGCAACAACACACAGGACCTTCTTGGTTCCTCAGTTGTGTCAGAATTAAAATATGAGTGCTCTCTGAGCTGGTGACTTCCGTGTGCTGTTTATATATTATTCTGACTGTGCACCAACCAACTTATGTGCAACAGTACTTCATTATTTTAATTAAGCTTATTGCAAGAGTAATCATCATTGCCATCAGTATCAATCATCAGCAATATTTCCAATGATGGCTGTAAATGATGAAGGTCCTTCTTGACAATAAATGATCATGCTGCCGTCTTAAGCTGACACTTCATTGGACTTTGCAGGGTTGCTCTAAATACTCCTGGGCTTGCTACATAAAGAACTATTTATCTATGACAAAAGCCGGGTCTACAGCATATTTGTTCTTTGCTTCCCAAATGGATACATTTATAATGCTTGCAAAATTTATTCTTTTGCTTATGGCAGTCACCGTGTCTGAAACACGTTTTAAAGTAAATGAGAGGGCTGTAAGCTCTCGGCTCTCATATATATATATATATAGAGAGAGAGAGAGAGAGAGAGAGAGAGAGAGAGAGAGAGAGAGAGAGTTAGTTATAGCTTTGTTGTTTGAAAAAGGAGAGGAAATAAAGTTGTTTGATTGTAAACTGCACTTCCTAATCCCCAATTATAAAAAAATGAGAAAAAGAAATGGCCTAAAGGGTTCCAATTATGTTATACATTTAAATTGAATGCTCTTCCTTTGAAAATTGGACTTCTTCGACATTTAAATAGGCTTTCTTCAACTTGAAGTCTACGGGTGTTTATTTTTGTTGTTATATTTCCATGGTTCAAGAAATCCTAATTTGGTAGAATTTGTTCTACAGATATTCTTAATTGGGAAAGGAAGCCCTTGGCAATTTAGAAATCACATTTCATTTATAAGATTGCTAGAAGAGTGGAAGAAGCATTCTTAGCAACACACTCTCGTGGACTGCATAGTTTTATTAATGTTTACTGGTTATCTACTCAGATCAAGCCTTATTTAGATTTCTTAACAAAGTGAGAGGGTGGGAGATCAAGAGGGGATCCAGGACTCGACTTCAGAAAACTTTAGTTCTGGTCTGCATCTCCTACTAACTGGGCAAAGAGGCACCTTTTAAAAGTGGTGATTCTCTTTATTTAACAGGTGGAGAGCAACTGGCCCTATCTATCCCCAACACAGCATACCTCCAGTGGCTGTTGCTGGGGTCTCTCTTGTGTTTCTTTTCTAGATTGTGAACCCTTTGGGGACAGGCAGCCATCATATTTCTCTGTTTCACTATATAAACCGTTTTGGAAACTGTTGTTGAAAAGCAGTATATAAATTGGCCTGTGGCCAATATTCCCTCCCTGGGCAAGGCTTGAGCATGTTGTGGTTGACCAGCTACAGACACTCTTGGAGGAAATGGACTATCTAGATCCATTTCAATCAGGCCTCAGGCC
The DNA here is from genome assembly GCF_027244095.1 of Hemicordylus capensis. Lineage (NCBI taxonomy): Eukaryota > Metazoa > Chordata > Lepidosauria > Squamata > Cordylidae > Hemicordylus > Hemicordylus capensis. Next base: position 116,302,942 of record NC_069662.1, read on the forward strand.
TGGCTTTTGAACAGAAACTGCTTTTGTCACCCTATGGGATGACCTATGAAGAGAGAGAGACAGGGGGAGTCCAACCCTGTTAATTATCTTGGATCTCTCAGAAGCTTTCGGTACCAGTGACCATGGTATCCTTTTGGATAGGCTGGCCAAGTTGGGTGTGGGAGGCACTGCTTGGAGGTGGTTCCAGTCCTGCCTTGAGGCCCACTTCCAAAAGGTGGTGCTGGGGGACTACTGCTCAACCCCTTGGCAGTTATGCTATGGGGTTCCTCAAGGTTCCATTCTTTCCCCTATGCTGTTTAACATCTACATGGAGCTGCTGGGAGAGGTCATCAGGAAATTTGGCTTGAGGTGACATCAGTGTACAGATGAGACTCAGTTGTATCTCTCTTTTTCATCAGACGCAGGTGAAGCTTTGCAGCACAGCCAGAAGTGCAGGAAGTTCAGGCAATACGTTAGGGAGTATTAATTGAATATTAAGCACATAGAACCATAGGAAGCTGCCTTATACTGAGTCAGACCATTGGCACATCTAGCTCAGTATTGTCTAAAGACTGACAGTGGCTTCTCCAAGGTTGCAGGCAGGAGTTTCTCTCAGCCCTATCTTGGAGATGCTAGGGAGGGAACTTGGAACCTCAGATGCTCTTTCCAGAGTGGCCCCATCCCCTGAGAGGGCTAACTGAGAGGGCTCACACATGTAGTCTCCCATTCGTATGCAACTAGGGTGGACCCTGCTTAGCCAAGGGGACAATTAATGCTTGCTACCACAAGACCAGCTCTCCTATTCAAAATTAAATTGCTTTACTTAAAAGCCCAATCTAAGACTATGCTTTTCTGATGATGCCATCAGGAGCTCAACCTAGTGACCTTCCTGCTTCAACCCTGAAGCCACCCACAGCTATTTCCCTTCCCTTTCTCTAAAACATATGTCAGCAATGGTGATGGAAGGGCTTGCAATGGGACTTTTATTAGGACCTAGACTCCACTATGACAGTGTCCAGGGCCTCAGGAACCACAAGAAATATAATTCTCCTGGTTCATGATGTCACTACTAAATTTGAATGGAACTATGGCTGCTGATACTCTGGATCCTACCACGGCTGTGTCTAAGGCCTAACCAAGGTCCAACTGTAAGCCCTCTCCTTTGCACTGCCAGGTATGTTGGGAGAGCTGGTCTTGTGGTAGCAAGCATGACTTGTTCCCTTAGCTAAGCAAGGCCCACCCTGGTTGCATATGAATGGGAGACTAGAAGTGTGAGCACGTTAAGACCAGAAGGTTTCAAGTTCCCTCCCTGGCTTCTCCAAGATAGGGCTGAGAGAGATTCCTGCCTGCAACCTTTGAGAAGCTGCTGACAGTCTGTGAAGACAATATTGAGCTAGATGGACCAATGGTCTGACTCATTATATGGCAGCTGCCTATGTTCCTAAGGCAGATGTGATGGGAAGGGCTTAAAGCAGGGCAAACCCATTATTAACCAGAGATGAACCTGTAAGCAGTTTGGAAGAAATCATAATGGGTTGGCGGAGGGTGTGTGTTCAAATTTGGGGAGCTTCAAGAATGTCATTTTTAAAAGACCCTCCCCCATCACTCACTGAGTGCATTCACACAATCAAAAATGGTGTTCTACCTGGGTATGAGAGTTGTGTGTGCTCCTAATTTTTAGTTGTGTGGAAGCAAGGTAAGAGGAAAACCTGGGTAGAAGTGATTGTGTGGAATCAATATAGAAAGAAAACCTGGGCAGCTTTTCCTCCTGTGTTGCTTCCACACAATCACTTCTACCCACGTTTCCCCCTTACCTTGCTTCCACACAACCGAAGAGGCTCTTCACATGATTAGGGTGAAGAGCCTCTAGGGAGTTTGTGGGGAGAGCGGGCTTAGCCCACTCTCCTTGCAGACAGTCTGCTCTGGGTGGCCGCAGCTCCATCACGGAGCCGGCTGGGGAGTTCGGGGGCCATGCATGCCCTGTGCCCTGCTTTACAGCCTCCAGGTCAGAGGTCTGCTTGTGAGTAGCCACAGCTACTCACCATTTTAAAAACCGGGTTTGCAGAGCACTCGCTCTACAAACCCGGTTTAAGGGGCAGGCTACCTAAGCGGGCTTGTAAGCCACCAGGCTCGCTTGTAAGCCACCAGGCTCATCTGCGAACCCGGTGGTTACATGAGCAGCAAAAATTGGGCTAGGTCCAATTGGGAACTAGTCCCATTTGGAACTCAATTGTTTTAAATCTAAGCACAGGTGTCTGATGATTTTCCTAGCAAATGCAAGTTGGACAACATTTTCTGAAGGATGGTTTAAGAATTTTAGAACAAGAGTGACATCTTTGGACTTAGATGTTCATAAGGGGAAAAGATGTAAAGAAAGGGGGGAAATCAACATTCAATTGTGCTAATTTTTATGTAATCATGCCTGCCACCTTTCTGAACAAAGAAGCAGGAAGTCAGTGTTAATTAATTAGATCAATTAGGAAATTAGTTAACGCTACTGTTAATTAGATCATAAATATGTCTTGCAGGTGATTTTTTTTTAATTCCTCCAGGGACAAAGCAATAAATTAGAAATATAGTTGCTCTTTGGAATTACAACTACCAGAAGTAAGGCATGAGTTATCTTTAGTATCATTTGGGTCTCACAATCCTTTTGACCTTTTCTTAGCTCATGTAAACTACAGGTTAACACAAAATGAGTCAACTTCATTGCTAAGGATTTAACTCTTGCCTAAGCTACTTGATGTTCTCGTTAACCCATTTGAACTGATTCTTGTAGATAAACACAGCCCTTTCTCTTTTGCTCTGTAAGCTCTCTGTAACCCTACATGGCTTTAAAACCAAGAAAACTAGTTCTCCTTTCTACAACTGGATTTTCAGTCTTATGTGTATACTCACTATAGTGGGTTTACACTATAGGTTTAGTTTAGATTTAGTTCATACATCTGTAGGCTAATGCCCATACATAGGAACATAGGAAGAAGCTGCCATATAATGAGTCAGACCATTGGTCCATCTAGCTCAGTATTGCCTACACAGACTGGCAGCGGCTTCTCCAAGGTTGCAGGCAGGAATCTCTCTCAACCCTATCTTGGAGATACTAGGGAGGGAACTTGGAACCTAGATGCTCTTCCCAGAGTGGCTCCACGCCTTAAGGGGAATATCTTGCAGTGCTCACACATGTAGTCTCCCATTATCCCATAGAAGATAATACTTAAACAACCAATTAGTTTTCAAAGTCATGTGCTGTATTCAGGCACAGCTAATGAACTCTGCACTGTTTCCTTTGCAGTCTAAACTCCAGATCTGACTCATCTTTCCCCCTGCTGTAGTGTAGCCCTGTGTTTAGACACAACAGACTGTTGCATATTATCCTGTTACATAAATCTGTTCGTTTTACTAGTATCTGTCCCACTTGTGTCCACTCATCAAGTTTCAATAGACAATTGAATTGGCATAGCACCTTTTGGTCTTTAACTCTTCCAAATTATTCAAAACATTTAGAGTAATAACGAATTACTTGACATTCTTGCATTTTTGTTGGTTTAATTAAGTACTATATTAAGAAATAACTCAATTTGACTTCTTTCCTTTCTTCCTTCTCTTTCCTTTTGCCCTTCTAACTCCACTCCCACACTCTCTACAGGTTCCTCACTAGGACAAACTTATAAATAAATAACAAAACTGATTATCAGATAGGACACAAGTTTTTTCCCCAACATGGTGTCAAATGCTTGTAACAAATTCTTAGAAGATTGTAGTATCAGTGTTTAAGTTATTGAAAGCTTCTGGTAAAACTTTGAGAAGTGAGCTCAATAGCATATCCTTTTGGTGCCCCTTTTCTTCTCTCAAATATCTTTACAGAGATGTCTCACTTTCCCAGGTTCTTCTCCTCACAGGTGGTGAATTTACCATACATCTCCTCCTATATATCATGTTGCAATGCGTCATGCTCCTAGGGCTTTGGGCTCTTTTTAAAATTACATTTTACACATCAGTAAACTTGTAATGCAGAAACTGCTTTCTTAGTGTTATTTATATCCCTGTGTTGCAAAAGAATTTGTCAGGGAATAATATGAATGTTATTTATCTGATGGCTCTGCTTTATTGACTGCTACATTTCACATCCTTCAGTTCTTTTTGGCAGAGAAGTAAATAACAGTGCTATTAACCTCTAACACCAGTATAAAAATAGACAGTTATTAAGGGGTAAATATTACTTTGATGATTATTGCCCCAGTCTGCTTTCACTGTAATAAATAAGATTTCTTTGTGGGTCTGTAAAGCCCCACATTTAAAAAGTTACACACAGCAATCTTAGAAACGGGTTTTTGGGTGGCTCATACATGACACAAGAATATTTCATGGTCTGACTAAAACCAAGATGGAGGCAAGAATAACAGGACAGCCATACAATCACACCGAATTGCTCCGTGAGATGTTTTAGATTGATCTGTGTGGAGATCTTACCTTACACCAGAGACCGGGTCTAAAACATCTTTTAAAACTTACAGGTTTACAGTCTGATTCTATGCATGTTTACACAGAAGTGCCATTAATTTCAGTGGGGCTTATGCCAAAGTTACAATGCATAGGATTGTTGCCTTGTTCAAAGTACGTTCCTCTGTCAATGGGATTTACTTCCTAGTAACTATGCATGATCAGCTGCAGTGGTGCAGCGGGAAAGCAGCTTGCCTAGGGAGCAAGAGGCTGTTAATTTGACTCTCCGCCAGTGATTCAAACTGCCTCGGAAACACAATTCCCAGACTGTGCCTAGTAAATATATACTTGTAGTCACCAATATCGGGCAGCAACGATATAGGAAAGTGCTGGAGGCAGATGCTCACTTCAGTGACAACGGCAAAGGCATCATCTCATACTGCATGGGATTAAGGCAGTGGTAAACCCCTCCTGTATTCTACCAAGAAAACCACAGGGCTCTGTGGTCGCCAGGAGTCAACACCGATTCGACAGCACAAACTTTCCTTTAACTATGCATGAGATTGATGCCTTAGCCTCCATGGGCATCTACAGGACTTCTTCTTGGGGCAGCAAATAGGGATGTGCATGAACCGGTCTGAAGGCCATGCAAGAGGCCTTCGAACTGGTTTGTTCTAATGCCAGTTTGAAGTTTGACACTGGTGTGGGGTCTCCCTTTAAGGGTGGAGGGTTGCACTTAGCCCTCCCACTGCTTTCCCCCCGCTGGCGCTCCATTTAAAAAAAAAGGTTTGGGGGCAGCAGCGTTCCTCCCTGCCGCCCCTGCCCCCTGTTGTTGCCCGGAAATACCGGAAGTATGGGCTATGCGTCTGCCCGCCACCACACACGCTCACCAGCTGCGCACATCATGCAATGTGCTATGTGTGCAGCAGATGTGTACACGTGGTGGCAACCACACATGCAGCCCATACTTCTGGTATTTCTGGCCAACAACGGGGGCAGGGGCGGCAGGGGGGAACACTGCTGCCCCAAAAACCTTTTTTAAAAATGGAGTGCTGGTGGGGGGAAAGCGGTGGGAGGGCTAAGTGCAACCCTCCGCCCTTAAAGGGAGACCCCCATCGGTGTTGAACTGCGCCTCCGCGGTTCCGTGCACATCACTAGCAGCAAAGCCTACAATTCTATACTGACATACCTAGCTCCATTGATTTCAATGAGGCTGGCAAGTGCTCCCTCTTTCCCTCCCCAGATGCCCGTATCAGATCCTTGTCATAAGTTACTATCACTGGTAGAGAGATAAATCATGTGTGCAAGGCTTCTGCTTAATGGGGCATCACTATGGTGTGCCCAGCTAACATGTTCTTTATGGAAGTTGTCTGCCCTTCCTCCATCACGCGTGGGCTGCTACTGCTGCTAATAAAGAACCAGGGCTGAGATTCTATCATGACCATACAACTATTCTGCCAGCAAGCAGGAGAAGATATAACAAAGAGCTTTGGAAAGATGCAAAATGCATTCTTCATATCCAATTCAAAATCATTTGAAATGGGGTGGATAGGCTTCTGCATTGAAAGGCATGAGTTGAGTTCCAGGTGGGTGAAATCCTGGAATCTCTACATTTAAGCATACCATGGATATAAAGCCAAAGTAGTAAATTATTGCTATTAATCCACTGAGGTCATTCACACAATTTAAAAAACAACAACTGTGTTCTACATGGATTTGGGAGCTGTTTGTGCTACAAGTTTTTGGTTGTGTGGAAGCAAGATAGGAGGAAAACCTGGATAGAAGTGATTGTGCGGAAGCAAGGTAGGAGGAAAACCTGGGTAGCTTTTCCTCCTACCTTGCTTTCACACAACTGAAAATTGGGAACACACACAGCTCCCAAATTTGGGTAGAACACAGTTTTTGATTGTGTGAATGACCTCACTCCCAAAGTGAACGCAAACAGAAGCAGAACGAGGACGCCGCCGCTGCTAAACATGAAATAGCCCCTTTGGTTAGTGGTTGGACAAACTAGGGAGAATTGAACAGCAATCTTCTTGAGTCATGAAGTTCACTCGGTGACCTTGGACCAGTTACTGTCACTCCGTCTAACCTAGCTCACTGGGTTCTTGTGAGGATAAAATGAAAGTGGTAGAGACAAACCATTTCTTTTCCTTGGAGGAAGTTTCTTCTTGGAGGAACGACAGTGGCTTACATACAGCGCAGTGTGCTGCCTGTGGTAGAGTGGGGTGCACATGCTGAGGTGATTCTCACGATCGGCCAAAATCGGGCTAAGGGAGCCTAACCCAATTGTGGTTGAGCCCGGATTCTCCAAAGCGGGTGACCTGCTTGAATACCCCTCCCCTTAGACGAGGTTAGCGGAGCGAGTGCTCGTCTATTTGATCGTGTATTGCTACAGTGCGGCTCCGCTGAAATAAGCCTCCACACCCTGGGGGTCACTCCAGGATGCCCCATGCACTCATGCAGGGCATTCTGGGCCTTCCGGGGGCCACGCAGCCCCCAATCCCTGCAGCCCCCTCCAGCTCCGTGACGGAGCTGGCAGTCGTGTGGGTGGCCGATCTGGCCACCGAGGGCTGCCTGAATGATTGTCTGCAGGGAGAGTAGGCTAAACCTACTCTAGGCGAGTCTCACTGATCGTGAAACTTGCCTCGCTGTCTCAGTGAGTATGAAAAGCCCATCAACGCTGCTAGCAAACACACTGAGCCTCTGTGGATCCAAAGAATTGTGCCATTGTTGTACTGATGCTGCTGCTATTATCCCAGTGTTGCTGCAGGGGTAACATGATCTTTAGGAGTCATAGAGCCTCTGTATGTTTGCTAGCAGCATTAGCGTTGACAGGCTTTCCACATTCATGGAGGCAAAGCGTGCTAGGGATGTGCCTGAACTGGTCCGGTGCCCCCTTAGGGAAGTGCCAAACTGGTTCGGGCACTGGAATTTGAACCGGTTCAGTGGGATGAGGGTCAGTTCCTTTAAAAAGCAGGCAAGCGGGACCTTATCTTCTCCTCCTCTGCCCCACTGCTTTTCTGGGCATGGAGGTGCTTGCTATTCAAAAGGCAGCACACAGCTGCAGTGCTACTCCCAGCAGCCTGCGCATGCTGACGCTGCACACAGGCTGCTGAGAGCAGCACTGCAGCTGTGCATGGCCTTTTGAACAGTGAGTGCTGCGCCCAGAAAAGTGGTGGGGTAGCAAAAGAGCAAGTAAGGGGCTGATCACATACTTTTAAAAGGAACCGACCGTCATCCTGCCCGTGGCTGCATGAGCCATTCATGCTCATCCCAGCAGGCTCCCTGCTCTTCCATGGGCTGTATATAAGCTATAGAGATCATTCACGCAATCAAGAATTGTGTTCTACCCGGGTTTGGGAGCTGTGTGTGCTCACCATTTTTGGTTGTGTAGAAGCAAGGTTAAGGAAAACCTGGATAGAAGCGAATGTGTGGAAGCAAGGTAGGAGGAAAACCTGGGTAGCTTCTCCTCCTACCTTGCTTCCAAACAATCACTTCCACCCAGGTTTTCCTCTAACCTTGCTTCCATACAAATAAAAATTGGGAGCACACACAGCTCCCAAACCCAGGTAGAACACAATTCTTGATTGTGTGAATGACCTCCGTATAAAAATGCAATTACTACTAGTAAATCAGTGATAATAGGAAGCACATTACCAACATTCATATGGATAAAAAAGGAAAAAAAGGTCTTATAAAAGACCATTTAACAATATGCTTTGAAGTGGATAAAGAAATGTTAACTTCAGCCAATGTTTCCTATTCTTGGTTTGCAAGTCTGTTTAATAAAGGTTATACCTATTAGGGGGCAAATTGTTATAAATCTGATCATCTGTCTTAGTCATTACTAATAAGAATATATCCACTTCGTACTCTTGTTAAGCCAGCCAGCCCCAAGAGAGATCATTTTGACAATTCATAGTCTTAACTGATTAATTATAAGTTTACAAAGTCTATGTAGTATTTGAATCCACTTAGCAAGTCAAAGTTTACTACACAGATATGCAGCTTTATGACTATTTAAACAGATCTGTTCTAGGCGTGTGTGTGTGTGTGTGTGTGTGTGTGTGTGTGTGTGTGTGTGTGTGTAAAAGTGTGTTCATTTATTGGACTTTCCATTCGATGCAATAGTGGTTACTCTCTACCCTGTTGGATGTATAAAGATAAGATTCCATAAACAGCCTTTTCTCTAGAGGCAACCAATGCAAGAAAAAATGGAATGTGTAGGAAAACAAGTCAAAATGCAATGATTCCGGGTTTTGTCTGGGATATAGGGATGTGCATGGAACGGGTATATGGACTTGGAACTCTGGGTTCAGAGGTTTCAAAATACAATCTCAGTGAAGTTGTTGCAGTATTCTGTTGCTTTCTGTCGTCCCCTCCACTGCCGCAGTAATTCCTGCTATTCCTTGATGCTGACCCTTTGTTTTCTCAACTATCACCAGACTTGCTTGCTATTGTCATACTATCATTACCTCTCACCTCATCACAAGTTGACTTGTAGTAACTGAGACTAAAAGGGAGGAGAACTGGTCTTGTGGAAACAAGCATGAATTGTTCCCTTTGCTAAGCAGGATCCACCCTGGATTGAATTTGAATGAGACTGTAAGATATTCCCCTTATGGGATGGGACTGCTCTGGGAAGAGCACCTGTATGCTTGCATGCAGAAGGTTCCAAGTTCCCTCCCTGGCATCTCCAAGGTAGCACTGAGAGAGACACCTGCCTGCAACCTTGAAGAAGTCACTGCCACTGTGTAAACCAGCCTGTTAAACCTAGCCCACTGCCCCAGCTGTTTTTGAACGCAACTCCCATAATCCCCAGCCACAGTAGCAATAGCCAGGGATTGTGGGAATTGTAGGACAACATCTGCAGGAGAGCCAGGGTTGATCAGCCCTGGTGTAGACAGTACTGAGCCAGATGGACCAATGGTCTGACTCAGTATAAGGCAGTTTCGTTTGTTCCTTGCTTTTTTCAGTGAAGTGAGTCGAAATGGCACGTTTGCCATCAGTAAGATCTACTTTCATTGAAACTAGATTACAATGCTTCATGTTAGGCTGCAAAAATTGTGGTTGTGTTTCTGACAGTCAGATGACCCATTCACTATTGGTAACAAGATGCTAATCTTCACAGGAAGCTGTAGAATCCAGGGGGGAAAGTTGTGTTATGAAAGGACAAGGCAGTGGAGTGGAATCAGGAATATTAAAAGTTTAATAAAATAGATATTATGTACAAAGAGGCAAGTGCTGTCTGCCTTCAGTGCTCTTGCTGCTGGCTGTTTGTTAGCCCCTAGTCTACTCCAGGCCTGGAATATAAGTAACTAAAGCCCCATTCAAAACCTGGTCTGGATCAAGGAATGGATTAACCAAAAGCACCTCAGGAACCACATGAAGTGACCACAGATCAGAAAAATAGCCACTATGAGCAGATTCTTAACCAATGGTATTAGGAGATTATTTTTTAAGATGGTAAAATAAAAATAAAAAAGGAGTATAGAAATCTGGTGATACGTTGAAGCTAGAGGAACAAGGAAATATTGAGTGCTTCGTAGTAAACTTGTTAAATTCGAAGGTTTTCTTTCTATGACATTGATTCAATTACAACATAGAGAATTCAACAGAAGAAATGGGGTCAAATTATTTTGAAGAATTACCTGTAGAATAAAGTGAACCACCATTTTATCTGACAAAGGTAGTGATTGGTTGGCAGGAATAACTGTCTGTCATTCATTGATTTACCCAATTAAAAGGATGCATAACTGTTCCTTTTGCCCTTACCAATTCCCTTCAAAGTTAAGATATATTTCACTAATACATTTTTGTTAGTCATTTTTATAGCCTTATGAATATTTTCCCAACATGGGTTTAAAGTATGTGGCATATAATATAATTATCTCATTTTTTCTGACCATCTCTCAGATATGAGAATTGCGGTATGTTGACAAAGCCAATTCATCTAATGAAGAGTAATTGCAAGGAATGTCAAAGAAATGCTACTTTGATTTTTGTGTTCTAGAATTCCAATCTCATTCTCTGTGCAATTTTTATCACTACATTTACATGATATAGTCACTGCTTCATTCCCAAGATATGATGTTAATTGCACTGATACAGTCTACTTAATCTTCAGAACTTTGCATAATAACGTTTTGTTCCGATAGATAACTTATGCTAAGAGAACAATTTTTTTAGACAGCCCCTTGCAATTTTTAAAGTTTGCATTTATCTGAATCAATATGGAAAGGTAGCAAGACATGCAATAAAAATATATCATTTATATCTTCTCACATTTAAATATATTAACCATATCTAAATGAGACATTTATTAAGATCCAGATATTTATTTCACGCTCAGGATTTTAAAAGGCTGCAATATCAGCACTATGGAAATCAGCAATTTTTGCTAGTTTCACATAGTGTAATAGGTTAAACTGAGCAGAAACGCCAAGGAGACTTTGTGATTCTGAATTTAGGACTCTCTTCCTACAAGCATTCTCCTTGTACAAACTCTCTGGGATTGCTATTTACTTTAAACCCATGTTGGGAAAATATCTATCTCTCCTCTGTTATATTACTGCTCCTTAAATCAGGGCCCCCCCAATCTATGATACCCCAGATGTTGCTGAACTACAGCTCCCATAATCCCCTGCCACAATGAATTTTAGTTGTCATTCAGCAGCATCTGGATTAGCACAGGTTGGGAATCCTGCCTTAAATGATAGGCCTAATTTCCACCTTCAGTGGAAGTTAGTTCATTCATTCCAATCCTGTATGAATAACCTGTGTGCATTAGAAACATATTTTATTTATTTATTTAGCAAATTTATTGACCTCCTGACTTCCATAGACTTGAGGCGCTTTACATAAATTAGAACAACAATGAAAACAAGAGAAAACAAGGAAACAGACACACACACAAACTAAAAGCCTGGCAAAATAAGTAAGTTTTCAAAAGCTTCTTAAAGGTCAGAGGGGAGGTGGCATTATGAATCTCAGGAGGCAAGGAGGAGAGAAGGCCCTCCCATGAACCCAGGCCCCACGTACCTCCCCTGGACCTGGAACTCTGAGAAGGCCCACCTGAGATCACCTCACAGGGTGGGTCAGAGTTGAATGGAAGAGGCGGTCCTGAAGGTACACAGGTGCCAAATCCTGAAGGGTTTTATAGGTGATAACCAGCACTTTGAATTTGACCCGGAAGCGAAATGGCAACCAATGCAGTGACCGGCGACCACAACAAAGGTGCAACATGGTCATATTTTCTGCTGCCCATAAGCGGCCAGGCTGTGGCATTTTGGACCAGCTGGAGCTTCCAAGTCGTTTTCAAAGGCAACCCCAGGTAGAGTGCATTGAAATAGTCCAACCAAGAGGTGATGAGGGCATGAGTCATGGTTGCCAGGGCCTGCCGGTCAAGGTAAGGCTGCAGTTGGCCCACCAGATGAAGCTGGGCAAAGGCTCTCCTGGCCACGGCTTCCACTGCTGTTCCAGCAGGAGCTGTGAGTCCAGGATGGCCCCCAAATCATGAGCCTGCTCTTTTAAGGGGAGCACGACCCCCATTGGGGATTGCTATATACACACAAGGGATTGCTATATTCTGCAGCAGTCTCCATGTGATATCACACACTGCTTTTGAAACTCCCCCAAATTTCAAAATCAGTTTGCTGTGTGGACTGGAGGGGGTGCTCTTTGAAAAATAAGGCCAAAGACACCCCCCCCCCTTAGGTGTGTGAAGCTAGTTGTATAGTTCATTTGGATCTTGGTGAATGGATTTAAGATACTTATTATCACCAAAACTGCCCCTAGATGTAAGATTTGGGCAGTATAAAAATATGTTAAATAAATAAATAAATAAAAATAAATTATGACTTCAGCTCCTTCAGTTGAAGCACCGGGAAGGGGGGCGGTGGGGATGAGGGCAACATTCCTTTGGATTTATCAAAAAGAAATAACACTGGCTGATATCCAGAATAGCCTAATACTGATGCTTTGTAGGGATATGCAAAGAACAGGATTTGTATCCAAATGCCTAGACTGAATCTCATTCCAAGTCAGGAAGTTCCGAGTCCCATTTTGGCCTCTGTGCATGCATGGCAGCCGTTTGTGTGGTGGTGCTGACCAGGCAAATGACTGCTGCACTTGTGCAGAGGCCGGAAGAGCATGATTTTGGAGTTCAAAATATCGCTCAGAACGTTCCGAGTGTTGCGACTCTGAATGGGATTATTCTGTTCTGAGCTCAGAACAGGCCCATCATTTGAAGGGCATTCTGCTCTGAGCCCAGCACACTTGGAATGGCTGTTCATGGTCAGAACAAACCATTCTGCACCTCCCTAGTGCTCTGGATTTCCCTGTGCTGCTCACTTGCTGAAAAGTGACAGTGGAGCACAAATACTTTTAGGAGCTCACCTGCACTCCAGAAGTGCTTATTTAGACTGGAATCACGTCGTTTGACCACAGTGATGTGTTTCCAGTCCAATCTAGCACTTTCCGACCATGAGTGAGCTCTTAAAAGTCTATGTCAAACTAGTACTTTCTGACCATGGGTGAACTCCTAAAAGTATATGCTCTTGTGCTTCAAAGCAAATCCACAGCCACACAGGAATATCTGGAGCATCCATTTTAGGCTGCTCTGGACATCAGCCACTGCATTTCATATTTATTCTCCATTCCTAAAATTTCTCTGAAGTCCTATTGATTTCAGTGGCATAAACACTTCTCTTCCCATACCAGTTCTGTCATCAAAAGATAGAAGGGAACCCATGGTGAACTGCGCTCTCTAGATAGATAGATAGATAGATAGATTAGATTAGATTAGATTAGATTAGATATAGAAAGCCATCTGAGGTGTGATTAGTGCCTTTCCTTTAAGTAATTACATGAGTTCAGCAACTGGGGGCAAGGGTGAGCTACTTGTCTGTGGGGGATGCTTGTCTCTCCTCTAATACTACCTATGACCACCTTCCAGTTATACATGGCAACTCCTTAAATATACTATGTATGATTATGATTCAGAGCAGGGCTTCCCAACATACTCATACTCTAGGGGTACTTGAATGGTTCCCAGGGGGTACTCAAAGCCCTCCTGCCTCCCCATGTTGCAGCAACACTATTTGTGTGCCCCATATGAGGGTTGCTGATGTGAAGCTGATGCATCCTCTGGGATGTGTTCACTGCAGAAGGGAAGGGAGGATAATGAAGACCCTCCCCTGCTCCTGATTGGCTGGCTACATGCTGAAGCTCAGCATATCCTTCTGACTCAGGGGTGGAGCTATAATAGGGCAGATGGGTTCAAAGGACATGAACCACCCAGCTCCTGAGAGCTGCCTGACAGCAGGCAAGTACTCATTTCTCCAGCGGTCCTCATTTCCCATTTCCAGCTCACGGACTTGGTCGCGGAACTCGCATTGGAGTCTCCCAGACTCTTGGTGCTTGGGGACTTCAATGTTCATTTCAGGACCAATCTGTCCGGGGCAGCTCAGGAGTTCATAGCAGCCATGACAGCTATGGGCCTATCCCAAGTGGTCTCTGACCGACGCATATTGCAGGTCACATGCTTGATTTGGTCTTTTACTCTGATCAGGGTGGTGTTCCATGGGTGGGGACTCCTGTGATTTCCCCATTGTCATGGATGGACCACCATCTGGTTAAGGTTGGACTTAGAGCCATTTCCCACCTCCGCAGGGGCGAGGGGCCCATTAGAATGGTCCGCCCGAAGAGGTTATTGGATCCATTAAGATTCCAAGAAGCCTTGGAGGGATTTAATGTTGGCTTTGCTGGTGATCTTGTTGATGCCCTGGTTGAGAATTGGAACAACTTGCTCACCAGGGCAGTAGACACGATTGCTCCCAAGAGTCCCATCTGACCCGCTTCAAATTTGGCCCCTTGGTATACAGAAGATCTACAGGGGCTGAAACGGCAAGGTAGGTGACTGGAGCGCAAGTGGAGGAAGACTCTACTCGAAGCTGATAGATTACAACATAGAGCATATTTAAAGATCTATGCTCAGGCAATACGTGCAGCAAAGAGGCGGTTCTTTTCTGCCCATATTGCCTCTGCGAATTCACATCCAGCGGAGTTGTTCAGGGTTGTGAGGGGATTAGTATCTGCCCCCCTTCCCTTGAACCAGAATTTGGAGTCATCAGTTACCCGCTGTGATGTGTTGAAAGAGCTTTTCACAGATAAAATCTCTCGGATTTGGGCCAACATAGATGGAGACTCCACAATTAATTTGATGTCTGAGCTGGAGGTGCCCAACGACTCCTCTTATGTGAGTCGACTGGATAGGTTTCAGTTTGTGACTCCTGAGGATATGGACAAGCTGCTTGGATTGGTGAGGCCTACCACTTGTTCTCTTGACCCTTGTCCAACATGGCTTGTTCTATCTAGCAGGGAGGTTGTTGTAAACAGCCTCATGGATATCATAAATGCTTCTCTGAGGGAGGGCAGGATGCCTCCTTGTCTTAAGGAGGCAATCATTAGACCTCTTCTAAAGAAGCCTGCATTAGATCCATGGGCGGAACTGGGGTGGGGCAGCCAGGGCACGTGCCCTAGGCGCCACTGAGGGGAGGGCACCACGCCAGTTCCTGCCGCCCCCACCCCATTGCCCACCTGCCCAGCCCCAGGGCCCCTCAGCCACTTACCATCCTGCTTGCCTTCTGGGAGGCCTAGGATCCTCCACGGGCTGGGCCTGCAAACTGCAGAGCAGCTCTTCTCTCCCCGCCTCTCAGCTGATCGGCAGGTGGGCGGGGCTTACAGAGAGGCCTCCCTGTAGGCCTCCCTGAAGCCTGAACTCGGCAGGCCCCAAGGAAGCCAGAAAGAAGAAGGCAGGCAGTGTTCTCTGCAGCAGCAGACCCTCTGCCCAGAACATCCAGCACAGCTTTTGCCAGGTACTGTGAATTCCTTTTTGTGGTTTACTCCCCCACCCCATATATAGGGATCTGCTTGCCATAGGGCTTTGATATGGGTGGTGGTGGGGGGAGACTGAGAAGTCTGAATATTTAATTTAAAACAGAGTGGAAACTTTGCTGCCTTTAAAAACAAAAACTATCTAAAAAGCCCTATAAGTGGCTTGATCATGGCAGAAAATTACAAAAACTTCTGGAACAATATTATATTTATTTATTTATTCATTCATTCATTCATTCATTCACTCATTCACTCATAAATGCACTTATGTTCAAGTTGTTTTGCAACCGAGAAGGTCTGAGTGAAAACTGTGAAGCATGTGCTGTGCTTTTTTCCCCTTTTTCTCTTATGTGTGAACTGCTCCCCAATAACTCACAGGGACTTCAGGGTAAATCTGGCCAACATGTGAATGCAGCACCTCCATTCCAGAGGAGATGTGTGTTATAGGGCTTTAAAAGCCCTGTGTGAAAAACCTCCTGGAATCAAACTTTACTGAATTTATTCAGAATTCTGAGAAAACAAACATAGGCTCACCCTGCATGGTTGAAAGTCTCCTTTGCTAATCTGCAGTGAGGGGGCCATTTTAATAATTAGTGTTTCTAGTGTGTTCTAGGCATTAAAAGTAGCACAAACATATAGTACTCAATGTATATCACTATATACTGTGAAGTGTGCATGTGTGTATCCAGTGAAATGTATTTCCAGGCAGCATACTTATTTTGAAATATCAGACTTAAATCCTTGGGGGCCTGGGGTGTGTGGAGGCCCTGGACTTTGGGGGGCTGGGGGCCCATTTTAAAATCTCATCTCTGGGCCCATTCCAACTTTGCTATGCCCCTGGCGCTCACTACACATAGGTTTCTGCACAACACCTGCACAGAAGAAACTCCCATGTAGAAAATGTGTCTCTTGTAAATTGACCCTGAATTTTCCATCCATGACTGGGATATCTGAGAGTTACAGTCAATAATAAAAGAACAGCACACTGCTTGTGATAGGAAGGGGCAAATTACAATGATTTCTTAGTCTGGCAGGGGCTGGTTTTGGCTCTGGCAGAACTTGGCTGTCTGCTCCTGTTGTAAATGCCTCTGTCTAGTGTGGCAAACTAATGTATCCTCCTCCCTCCTGGTGTCAAAGTAAGCACTAGTGTGGTGAATGCACATATACCCCATCACAAGCCAACAATCATCACAAGACAAAGGCTGGCAGGAATAATTCACTGGTTTATAGACTCCCCCTGCCACCTTCTTCTTCCCCTATTTTGCTAGTGGCTATTTGGGCAGGTGATCCTCTAGGACAAAGTCATGTTTTTAAAAAAGCATGAGATGAGACAGAGAAAATGACACTTGGAATCCTCACATAACTCCTGACTGTTCTAAGTCTTTTACAGAGATGGCTCATGTTTTCAGGTTTTGATCAACAACCATGTCTAGATGGTACAGTGTTCCTTTTAACAGGGATTTCCAGAAATTGTTGACTACAAGACCCATCATTCCTGTTTGGACAGGGGCGCAATTTCACTGCTTGCCCTAGGCGATATTTTCCCTAGATACGCCTCTGATTAGATCCCTTGGAATTGAGCAATTATAGGCCTGTTTCCAACCTCCCATGGCTGGGCAAGGTAATTGAGAGGGTGGTGGCCTCTCAGTTCCAGGTGGTCTTGGAGGAAACTGATTATCTAGACCCATTTCAAACTGGTTTTCGGGCTGGCTATGGGGTGGAGACTGCCTTGGTCGGCTTGATGGATGTTCTCCAATTGGGAATTGACAGAGGAAGTGTGACTCTGTTGGTCCTTTTGGATCTCTCGGTGGCTTTCAATACTATTGACCATAGTATCCTTCTGGAACGTCTGAGGATGTTGGGGGTGGGAGGCCCTGTTTTACAGTGGTTCCGCTCCTACCTCTCGGATAGATTCCAGATGGTGTCGATTGGAGACTGTTGCTCTTCAAAATCTGAGCTTAAGTATGGTATCCCTCAAGGCTCCGTACTTTCTCCAATGCTTTTTAACATCTCCATGAATCTGCTGGGAGAGATCATCAGGGAATTTGGAGCTGGGTGTTACCAGTATGCTGATGACACCCAGATCTACATCTCCATGTCAACTTCTTCAGGAGCTGGCATATCCTCCCTAAATGCCTGCCTGGAAGCAGTAATGGGCTGGATGAGGGAGAATAAACTGAAGCTGAATCCAGATAAGACAGAGGTACGTATTGTGCGGGGTCAGAACTCCAGAGACGATTTTGATCTGCCTGCTCTAGATGGGGTCACACTTCCCCAAAAGGAACAGGTTCACAGTCTGGGAGTACTTCTGGATTCACATCTCTCCCTGGTTTCTCAGGTTGAGGCGGAGGCCAGGGGTGCTTTCTGTCAGCTCCAGCTGATACGCCAGTTGCGCCCGTTTCTCGAGATCAGTGACCTCAAAACTGTGGTACATCTGCTGGTAACCTCCAGACTTGACTTTTGTAATGCGCTCTACATGAAGCTGCCTATGTACGTAGTCCGGAAACTTCCGTTGGTTCAGAACGCGGCAGCCAGGTTGGTCTCTGGGTCATCTCGGAGAGACCACGTTACTCCTTTACTGATGGAGTTGCACTGGCTCCCAATAGGTTTCCGGACAAAATACAAAGTGCTAGTTATAACTTACAGAGTCCTAAACGGCTTAGGCCCTGGGTATCTAAGAGAGCATCTTCTTCATTATGAACCCCACCGTCCATTGAGGTCATCTGAGGAGGTCCGTCTCCAGTTACAGCCAACTCGTTTGGTGGCTACACAGAGACAGGCCTTCTCGGTCACTGCCTCGAGATTGTGGAATGCATTCCCTGCTGAGATACAATCCTCCCCATCTCTGGTAATTTTCAAAAAACACCTGAAAACCTTTCTTTTCACCCAAGCTTTCCCAGCTTCCTAAATTGTGGGGTTTTTAATTTATGGTTTATTTTAAAATTAAAAACCCGATCTCGGGGGTTTTAATCACTGTAATTGTTTAATTGTTGTTTTAAAATGTTTTTAAATAGTTAATTGTTATATTGTTTTTTAATTTGTTTTAGCTCTTTACTGTTTTAGTGGTGTGTTTTAATTGTAAATCGCCCTGAGCCATTTTGCAAGGGCGGTATACACATCAAATCAAATCAAATCAAATCAATAAAAAAATTGTTTGCTGCAGGAAAGCAAACTTTCACTTAAGCTCCCCAGATACAAACATTAGACTAGCATTCGGAGAAGAAAGTAGTATCTTATAAAATTGTCTTCATTTTAAATTGATGAGTGGGGCTAGAAGTTTGGTGGTGTAGAATTTCTTTTGCCATAACACACGCAAATAATATGAATATTTGCTCTCCCCCCGCTCTTTCTGTTAAGTGCCATTCCCTTGGCTACTACTGCTTCAGTGCCTTTAAAAGGCGGGGGGGGGGTCATGCTGCTAATTCCTCCTTCCTGGATCGACCACATTGGTGATTCCAGCCAATCAGCAACCATGCAGCAAACAGGATGATTTCACCACATGATGTTATCAATCAGGCTGGGCCACCTGATATTAACACTGAAGACATGGAAAAAGCAATTGACACTGTAGGTGATGCAAATAAAAAAGGGAGGATTTTTCCAAGGGGTGCTGAAAAACTGCCAAAATCAGGAGATGTTTTGGGACTGTACTGAAAAAGTTCAGAAAATGTAGTTTGGACTCAGATGTGGAGGATAAGCAGTTTTACCAGGCGATTTCTCCACCAGTTTAGTTTTAGAACGAGTGAAAATTCTAGAGTGCCAAATTGCAAGAGGAAGCTAGACTGTATACCCCCACCAAG
This sequence comes from Hemicordylus capensis, assembly GCF_027244095.1. NCBI lineage: Eukaryota > Metazoa > Chordata > Lepidosauria > Squamata > Cordylidae > Hemicordylus > Hemicordylus capensis. The sequence continues at coordinate 116,322,060 of NC_069662.1, forward strand.
AGGTGGTGAACCTGACTGTTGTGTTTTGTTTCTTGTTACTGGAAAGTAGTTTATCTTGATTAGTGGGTATGAAGTCTTTAGAAGCTGTAGCCATTCAGCTGCATTTGGCTCCTCTTTAGTTTAGAGATGTCGTTCTACTGCTTTTTAACTACATTTCAGGAGTACTGTATTTTTTCCGCTGGAAAAAATCTTATTTCCCCCCTGAAAAAAATAAATCTTCTAACAAAACATCAGAACACTGTTCACTGAAGAGTATAATTGTGGTTTCTAGAAGCCCTAATGTACATATTTCTTCTTAACAAGAGATGTGCTCTTTTGTCATTTAACTTGGCCCAAGAAATATTGTGCATGGTCTTTTTAACTCCTCCAACAATTTTTTATATTGTAATATGATAAACTATTTTTTTATTCTGCCTGTTCAGTAGCATTCTTGGGGGAGGGAGACAGGATCAGTTATAAAGTAGTTTTCTATTTTTCTAATATAGATGCTCTTTTTATCCTATTTACTTGATATGCAGACTAAATGAGGTCTTTTTCTAGCACCCTGCTTATAGTTAAGCTGTTGTGCTTTCATGTAGAAAAGGTTAATAAGAAAAGGCTGCATAAAGCTGTAGATTAACATGCTGTTGTTAAAAAAAATAGCCTGCAGGGTATTTTGCTCTTTTCTTTCATGTAACCAACTTTCATGATTGTTGGCTATAGTCTCTGCTGTAGATGGGATTTGCTGCTGTGGTTTTTTGGTTGTATTATTCGTTTTTATAATTTTAGTTGTATATGTTGACATTTTATCCTTGTTTTAATTTCTGATTGTTAACTGCCTTGGATTGCCTCTGTAAATAGTTAATCCATATTTCAATCAATACACTATCAGGGTAGCAAAAGAATATGAGTGCCTTGCATGACATTTAGGCTGCAGATGCCTTTGAAACCTTCTGACACTCACTGCTTTTGGCTTTACATTCTATTGGAGGTGGATCATGTTGGAGGGGAGTTTGACGAATTATAACAGAGCCAGCATGAGTAGTAAAAGTTGAGCCCATTAGAGAGTAGCTCAGACAACTGATTAAGATCCAAACGCAATTGAGCTTTATTGGGGAAGTTACATGATTGGATAGAAAGCCTGTATGCCTGAGTTTCCTCTCTTCAGAGGAGAGAGAGAGAGAGAAGCTGCATGGCTAAGCTGCATGGGAGCAAGAAGGGTGGAGCAATAGGCCCTGAGAATATCAGTCTATCAATCAGTTGCCAGAGCAGAGAAACAAGAAGAGTGGGAAAAACAGAGGGTAAGACCTTTGCTTACTATCTGTGCTCCTAATGTCTCTAGTGGTCCCTGGGATAGAAGGTGCAAACACAAACAGATGATGCAACTGGAGCTGCATCGCCGACAGATCAGAAGTTATTTAACGTTCACAGATTAATATTTAGTTACAGTGTTCTGTGAGGATTGCCTGGATAGCCACTTGTCACAGGCAGACATTTGCTGGAGTAGCTCACCTCCCTGGCAGATGGCAATAATTTATTTATTTATTTATTTGATTTCTATACCGCCCTTCCAAACATGGCTCAGGGCGGTTCCTGCCACAGTCCTTTCTAGACATAGCTGGCTGGCAGTTAGAATAATAGCTGGTGGGAGGTACTTTCATAGTAGAGATCTAATGGAATAGGCAGAAGGATTGTTGGGTGGGAGGAGCCAAGGGAAATATGGTGGGAGTAGCTTGGCAAAGTGGGTAGCACGTAGAGAAATCAGTCTTCTTTGGTATCCATGTACATATGCTTCCCTACCAACTATCTAGAGCACTTCATAAATTTGGTGAGGTGGACAGAAAAGAATAAAAAACCTTTCATGCCTCATTACATTTCTTCTGCTATGAATACTTCTGGCCTCAGACTGATATGGCTGCCCTTCTGAATAATGAATGTTGTTTAAAACCACAGGTAATGTCAAATATTATTTACAGCCACAGATATTTCGGCCTCATGCCAGCATACCACATTTCTGGGCAGATATTCCTTCCATATTTTAATTGCAACTATAGCAAAGGAAGCAATCTTTGTGTGACTAATTTCATCCTTGCCCAGTAGCAAACAATACACGTTCTGCTGAATAGGCCAGTGGTAAAATCCCATTAACAAAAGCTGCAGCCGTTCATTCCTAATGTCATCATAAAGGGTAGGAGTAAACAAACGGTAGGGAAAATCTACTCTGCCTGCTCCACATATCCAATGCCTTTCTTCATACTAAATATTACAGTACAAGTGAATTTTAGCCCGTTGAAAAACGGGCGCTAGTAATGCTTTCGGCCCCTGCCGCCGAACCGCCCTCCCAGCTGCCCGATCCCACCATTTGTACAGGAAAGAGGAGCTCGCCAGCAGAGCTCCTTTTTCTGCAAAGGCTCTTCTCAAACTGGCGCTTTGAGCGGAAAGGACGCCCTTTCCGCTCAAAGTGCCAGTTTGAGAAGAGCCTTTGCAGAAAGAGGAGCTCTGCTGGCGAGCTCCTCTTTCCTGTACAAATGGTGGGATCGGGCAGCTGGGAGGGTGGTTCGGCGGCGGCATTTTTCAGGGCCAATTTGGCCCTTAGTAATTTGGCGGGGGGATGGGAATGGTGGGATCGGGCCCCAAGGTTTCCCCCCCGCCCGGCTTTACTGGCGGCGCCAGGCCTCGGCGGCGGCTTCGCCACCACCTCGGCCAGCTTCCCCGCCGCCTCTTCCCCCGGCGCCTCTCTCCTTTATTTGCAGCGGCCGCTTCTGGCCCCGCCGCCGCCTCACCCGCACTCCCGCCGCCAGTTGCCCCGTCGCGGCCACCGCCACCTCTGGCCGTGGCCACGGCTGCGCCGCTACCTCTCCCGCACTCTCCTCCTGGCGTAGGCGGCGGCCACTTCTCCTTCTCCCGGCCCCAACATGGCCGCCGGGTCCTGCCGTTCGTGCCTCCCTTGCCCTGTTCTGGGCATGCCCAGAACAGGCCAGGCACGAACGCACGCTTGGTGTCCGTCCACGGACGGACACCAAGCGTTTTATTAGAGAGGATTATCTAAAACATCAGGTGGCATGGCTTGAAGCCCTTCAGCTGTGAAGGCTCAGCTTTAGAGCTAACCTTTAAGAATGGCAAATAACTTGTGCTGTTTTATGCCATCAAAACACGTGCTGTTCAAAATTGTGCTGTTTTGTGTTGTTACCAACCAAGCCGAAATCGAGAGCTGGAAAGAAGAGGCTGTTTTGTTTTGTCTTTCAGGAGCACAAAGTCTGCTTTAAACACACTTCTTCACTTCTAAGGGTTTCACCCCTTTTAAGATCAATGGAAAAACCAATATGATGTATATCATTAGTAGCTACCCAACCCCCATACACACCCACACACACCCCATGATTCTTTAAGGACTGGTCTGTTAAATAACTTTTCAAATAAACAAAATCCAGGAATTCTTCTCTCCACTAACAACAGTTTGAACCAGTACTTTAACACACAGGAATTTGCTTTTCATGGGGAAAGCACAGCCAACTTAGGAAGCAGCCATTATACCAGATCAAACTTTTGGCCAATCTAGCTCAGTGTTGCCTACACTGCCTGGCAGCAGCACTCCAGGTTTTAGGCAGGAGTCTTCCCCAACTCTGTGTGGAGATGCAAGGGATCTTTAGCATACAAAGCAGATGCTGTACCACTGAGCTACTTGGTCTGGATTACTCTAAGATCCAGCACTAGGAAGTGGGAATGTTTAATCATTGACTAATGCTGCACCAACACAACAGGGGTTTCCATCACATATGGGGTGGGGTGGGGGGAAGAGTATGATTTTTGTTGATCAACTGTGTCTCCTAAATCTTCCTGAGCGTCCCTCAATGTCAGAGGCATGTTTTTAGAAGGCACAGAAGGTTATGAAGAGAAGATGGACCACCAACAATCCATTTTAAAAAAAAATGAAGCAAAAGGAAAACTCTGTTGCATAGGCGACATTAGTCTGGATATCAGCCTTAGTTAGAATGGCTGTATGGGACGTCCGAATGCAGAGCCAGTATATCTCTGAATACCAGTTGCTTGGAAACAACAGAGGGAGAGGGCTGCTGCAAGCCTTGCATATGAGCTTCCCCAGGTGAGCCACTTTGAAAACCACAATCCTGAACTAGACTGACCTTTGGTCTATAATAATGGTCTATAATAATAATAATGGTCTCTAATAATAAGAAACAATTCATAAATTAATTTATCCCAAAAAGTTCACAAAATGGTTCACATAGTTAGAAAATGGGTGGTTGTGCGGTGGGAGGTCCCCTGTCAAAATGAGGTGATAGTCTAGAGAAAAGAAAAAGACATAACAGAGATACTTGCAACAGCCACTGGGGGAAAAATGCTCTATTGGGTTGGATAAAGACAGTTGTTCTCCCTCTGCTAAATATAAGAGAACCTCCACTTGAGAGGCACCACTTTGCCTATTTGACAGAGCTTATGTTCTTATATGTTTAATGTGCACCGTTGCATCTTTTCTATACATTTGTCTCTTCATTTCATACTGTTGTTCTTCACATTTGAACAAAACTGTTGTCTGTGTGGTGGCAAACAAGCCTAACTTCTGCCAAAAATGTTGGGGTAAGAAAATCACACAAAGTCAGCAGGCAGTCATGTCAGAACAGGATAACCAAAGCTAATCATATTTCACATCTCTGAAATCTGCTGCCTGGAGTGATTGTTTCCCATGACTTTATTGGTAAGTCTGTCCCTGGGAGAGTCTATGCTGTGTCAACAGAGACTATGAAACACCCGGCTCCAGCTCAGGTAGAAGGACATAACTTATATGCTCACTGAGCCCCATCTGCCATTGCCAGCAAAGGGAGCCCCATGTTTGGAGTCAAGGCAAACTTATAATTCAGCAGATATTTTTTTAAAGGAAATGATCAGCTGTGAACACAGTGCAAGTGTCAGAACACAAACCTGGAGCAAAATGTTAGGTGTGTTGAGCCAGAGTGGGCTCATGTGGAAAACCCTGTGTGAGAACTTGTCAGTCAACCCTAGTACTTCAAATGTGAGAAACTAAAGAGGACTCAACTTGGTGTTGTTATCGGCACTAGATGCTTAGCCTCACCTTTAAGGGTGTGCACAGAGCCACTCTGGACAGTTTGGTTCGAATTCAAACTGAACTGAACAGCCCAGTCTGCAAACTAATGAACTGGCTGGCAGGGCCGGCTCAAGGCATTGGCCAGATTGGCCCTGACAAGGGGTGCTGAGGGAGGGTTAATGGGTACCAAAAAGAGCCATAATATGCCCACGGCCAAGGTGCCCCATTGCCTCCTCCTGCGCGAGGCATGCCCCTCTTCTCCCCAGCCAGCTTTCAATTAAACGCTGACTGGGGAGGAATGGGAGAGGGTCCGAACAGACACTCTCCCAGGCAGTGGCCCTGCCCCGACTGGGAGGTGCTTTCCCTCCCTGATTCTTGGGAGGATGAGAGGTTTGAGATCCCCTCTCCCCAAAGCACACGTCTTCCGGTGGCGGCGGCTCCCCTCTCCTCCCTTGAGTGTTGATCTTGGTTTAGCTTCCGCAGCTCATCAGCTGCCTGCTTATAATAAGCCCCTAAAATTCACCCAGCTAAAAGTTGAAAAAAAGAAAAGAAAGAAATGTGTGTAAAACGACTACTCTTGGTTCCACATGATTCCTGTCCCTCAGTTCTGGGGGTACGGCGGGGGAGATGCCCACCGAGAAGGGCGTAAGAAACATTTGCATTTCAATTTCACCAAGCATCTGTGAGTTTTTGAAGATTTTTCATTTTTATTTTTATTGTGGTGAGGGGGGAAGGGAGAGAAGGAATAATGTATTGGCATGAAACACAGCAGGATCAGTCGATGAAGCATGAGGTTTGCAAGGGTGAACAGGGACTGGGGTGGCCGCTGTGCTATCCCTAGCAGCAGCAGTAATGGCAGAGGGTAAATGGTGCCAGTGACTTCCAACCTCCCCTCTCTCTGCGTGTCTTGCCTACCCCCCTGCCCCGAAATATGTATTGCACAGATGCCTCTGCTGCAGGAGCACCTGATGACCACAGAGCCCTGTGGTTGTCTTTGGTAGAATACAGGAGGGGTTTACCATTGCCATCTCCCATGCAGTATGAGATGATGCCTTTCAGCACCTTCCTATATCGCTGCTGCCCAATGTAGTTTCCCATAGTCTAGGACAGGGTTTCTTAACCTTGGGCCCCCAGATGTTGTTGGACTACAATGCCCAGAATCCCCAGACATGGCCCTGGTGGCTGGGGATTCTGGGAGTTGTAGTCCAACAACATCTGGGGGCCCAAGGTTAAGAAACCCTGGTCTAGGAAACATACCAGCAGGGAAGAAGTAGCTGAAAGAGGCTTTGCAGCAGCTTCCCACACCAAGCACCCACCCTTGAGCGAGACAGTCCAGGAAAGGGGGGCTTTACAATTGCAGATCAGTGTAGTTCAGAGGAAAATAACTCTCCCTACCGCTGGTATCAACCCCGCCCCCTGCAGCTGCCATCAGATGCAGGGGGTGGGGCCTGGTGGTGTATTTTTTTAAAAAGGGCACAGGGGACTATTTCAGCCAAGAATGCAAAAAAACTGTGAACCAGCACTGCTGGCCAGTGGCTCGGTTCATGCATAGAACTGGGTCAAACTGGGTCAAACTGGTTTGACCCAATTCTATTGCTTGCAAATGGGAATCTGGTAAGGATTCCCCTACAGGGCTGGAAAAGGGTGGGTTGGGGCGGGAGGGAGGTGACCTTATGCACTGTGGTGGCAGCACAGCTCCTCGGTGGTGGCAGGTCAGTGGCGGCTTCTCTAGGCCCTACCAGCAGCCCCCCATCAGTGATGGCCGGCAGGGGCCCGGTGTGGACATCCGCACGTGCATAGAGGCCATTAAAGTTACCTCCACGCATCAATAGGTGATGCCACCTTTTTAAGGGGCCAACCCAGTTCCAGCTCAAACTAGTCAAATTGGGCCATTTCTCACACCCCTACTTTCAACTTCAGCCTGCTTCCCACTCAGGCCCAACTTGGCAGTCAGCCTTGGAAACCAACACTGCACTGTACAAACCTGAAATATAGAGAAGCCTAAAGGCTGGACATGTATGTATGGTGTGACCGGATGCAAAAGGAAGCCCCACTGCATTGAAGGGAGTTTACTCCCTGATACTTATGCAAGAATTGCAGCCCTAGTGTGTTAATTCTGCCCTTCCACACACTCCAGTGAACTAGACCAAAGCTTTCAATGTGAGCGTTCATGAATACTGAAGGGGTTCAATCTGGATACAGACATGAATTTTGCACCTCTAGCCCATCTCTAATATATGGATATATGTATGTACAGTGCAGATGCATAACTGGTATGATCCACATGAGCGGCATCACATATCTGGCTGACAGTTTAATGAGACATTGTGCATTTTACCTAAGGCATCCTCACCAGTAGGAATCCTGTTAGATTTACAAGTGTCCATCTGTTAAAACTCTCCAGGGTCATTATGAATGCTGCACTGTTTGTTGGGTTTTGACCTCCTTTGCAGTGATTGTTCAATTAGTTCTGTTATGTTTTGTGCACACTTAGAGAACATCGTATGTACGATTTAAAAAAACCCCAGCATTTTTGAAAGCTCAGCTATTAAAATGTAAGCTAGTGTCTTGGGAGAAAACTCTCTAGTCTTTATGAAAACACCAAGTGAAATTTTAATCATACCAGCCCTTTCTTATTATCTTTCTGCAGTTGCCTATCCACTGCAGAAGCTCCGTAGGGGATGGAGCTGGTATTCATTTCACATTAGCTAGTGGGTATAGAAGGTGACCACATTGAAAAAGGACAATAAGAATGTTAAAATGTCATCGTACTTAATCTAGGCCAACATCCTATGTCTAGTTCCATATACTTTGAGGAACTATTCCATGATACTAACATGGTGTGGCAGGAAAATTAGCAAGAACAGAGATCTCTTGTTTTTCAGTCTAGGCTTTTCATCAGGGGCGTAACAAGGCTGGAGTGGGCCCAGAGACAAAATTTTAAAATGGGCCCCTCGCTGATACACACACACACACTTCACATGTGACTTGCCTCTGGGGGGCCCCTCGAAGCGTGGGGGGCCCCAGGCAGCCGCCTCCCCTTGCCTAATAGTAGTTACGCCCCTGCTTTTCATGGATCTATATGGTCTGTCTCCTCCCTATTTACTCCTAATAATGTGTACAGGCATGGAGAAATAACTCACTATTTCTTTTGAATGCACTTCACAGAACATTGGAGAAGCACTGAAACACGAAAGTTGTTACAATGCCAGAACTGTTACAGTTCTGTTCCAAATACTCCCTAAGGTTTCACACCCAAACAGCTTAAGAGCAAACAGCACAATAATATAAAAATGCACCTTTGCTGGGCTTGTTATCACAAGGTCTGTGTGTTAGAACACTGTTTTCAAAACTCTTGAATCATAAAGTTCTAATTCGCTTTCGCAAAGTGCATGGGAGAGACTCTCTTTCTCCCATACCCATTCCCAGGAAAGATGAGTTCTCCGTGTGCATTTCCCCTTTCCTTGCAAAACTGGGGAACGTTGTGGACCAAATAACTGACCAAAGCAAAGTTATAAAACTTAATAGCTGATACACACAAGACGTGGTTCTAGTGGCCTAACTTGAGGAGAACAGAGAGATATTGGATCACTGACCACTGATCCAGTGATTTACTGGCGAGGATAATTTACTGGCAAGGCTTGGCAAGGGCCAACTTGGATACTTTTCACAGCCCAGGCAGGCAGTGGGAATTGGCATGCTTAGGAACATAGGGCACTTTCTTGTATCGAGACAGGCTAGTGATCCATCTAGCTCAGGATTTTTTTTACACTGACTGGCAACAGTTCCCTAGGCTTTCAGGCAGAGGTCTTTCTCAGCTCTAGATAAAGGTAAAGTGTGTCGTCAAGTCGATGTCGACTCCTGGTGACCACAGAGCCAACATGGGACCTTCTGCAGGCCACACATTGTGCTCTACAGATTATAGATTACATACCCCACCCACAGCCAATTGCTTTCTGAACTCCCTTATATTCCTCTCCTTGGCCATCCTAACACACTGCAACACTGAAACCAATCTTCAATCATTAGTGTTTAAATATGAAGCTTGCTTTCAAGATCAGAAGAATTAAAAGTCATGCATTTGATATTTTTGTTTTTCTTCTGGTTTACAGCAAACCAGAATAACCGAGTTGATCGCAAGGGCCAATGTAACATCTTTCATCAGGAACTGGATGTATATATATTGACTTGGAGCACAGGTTTCTAATGCACAGCAGCCCTACAAGGAGTCAGCTATCATACTGTGATCAGATATAATCATGATTCCCATACTGTTTTAATAACACCACCAAAATGACAGCCACCAAATTCTATGTGGAGTCTGGTGGCCAAATTCTTAACTGGTATAAATGCTCAAATTCTGCCAAATACAGTGAACTTGCACTACCATGCACCAGCTGAAACTGACAGTTTCAGTTCTGAAATGGTGTTCCTAAGTCACTCTGAAATTGTCTCTTGCTGTCCAATTTAACATCCACTGTGATTTCTACTGGGTTAACTCCAGCTCTTAGTTAATCCCTCTAATCAGGAGTCCATTGGCTGACATTGATGCACCACGTCTTTGCTGCAGGAAACTTGTCTTGCTGGGCAGAATCAGACATGCCGCAGGAAGCAGCGAATTTCAGCAGTTTGGTTGCATGATCCCCAGGGACTTATTTCTGGGTAACACAGAGTGCTTCCAGAAGCACTGGAAATTGGTGGAATACACTCCCACCAGTGTTCCCTCTAGTTTTTTTAATCTGTGTATGTAATGAGTTTTGCTCTGGGCAGCAGTATCAAGGCAGTGTGTGCACACGTACATTCAGAGTGGGGCCTTCTTGATTCAACCTGAGTGGGATCTAAAATTTACTGAGCAGACATTAAAAAACATGTGTGCATGCGCACGTGCACATGCCTTTGAGGGAACACTGACTTTCACCCACACCCATCCATGAGAAAGCTTCTCACAGTACGGGGTCATCTTCTTGATGCATCAATGGGCATTGCACTGAATGTCAGCCGTTGTATTTTGCCATTTCGTTGTGGTTCAGGAGCTAAAGCAGCTGCTTCATATGCAGGAAAGGCAGTTGATTCTTTAATTCTTCTAAACAAACTAATGAGCAAGTCAGAGGGTATGTAATTGACTGACAATACAAAGATGGAAAGTGGACTTGCTTCCTGAGATGTGCTAACTTGCGATCAGCCCCTGGAGTTGGAAATAAAATACACATGGGGGAAATCTGAGCTCCTGAAAAATACGAAAATGCAAAATAGAAAGCCATCAAGAATGTGGGAGCATGAATGGTCAATTAAGTACCACGTAAAGATTTCCAATCTTCTCACAGTAAATTATTTATTTAGCCGTTGCTTGCCATCAATATATTTTACAAGTTTAATACCCATATTATAGCTACCCACCCATTTATTGCCCTGTAAACGAGTCCTGACTTATCAATGTGAATTCTTGTTCTAGGCAATGTCAAATTTAGATTGGATTTGGATGTATTGCTTTTAGCCTTATCAAGAAGGTTTGCTAGCCTAGTATTTTATTGCTATATTTAAAATGGAAAGTGCTTTTAAATAGACTTGCCTGGAGAGCACAACTGATCACTGCTCAGATATGCCATTTCCTCACTAAAAACCTACCTTCATCTTGGCTGTAGGCTTTGATGTTCAGCAAAACCCATTTATACAGAATTTGTTTTTTTTTTAAGTTGGGTTGGTAAGTAAGAAGGTAGCACAAGCATAGAGGGGATGAATACAGTTTTAAGTAAATATGTCTGGCTTCTCATTAATAAAACTGTTTGAAACATCAGCAGGAAAATCAATAATTAAGAATGTAAGTGAATTTATACAAGGGTTTCTTAAAGCATTAGAGAACCCCAGCAAGGACCATTTCAGCCCCAGAAACAAAACACCGAACCAAAATGGTAAGGAGTCATGCAAGGTAAGCAAATTCAACAACAGGGCGATGCCACCCAGGCTCATACCCAGGCATAAAGGTAAAGTGTGCCACTGAGTCAGTTTCAACTCCTGGTGACTACAGAGCTCTGTGGTTGTCTTTGGTAGAATATAGGAGGGTTGACCATTGCCATCTCCCACACAGTATGAGATGATGCCTTTCAGCATCTTCCTATATCGCTGCTGCCCAATATAGGTGTTTCCCATAGTCTGGGAAACATACCAGTGGGGATTTGGACCAGCAACCAATGGCTTGTTAGTCAAGCCATTTTCCTGCTGTGCCATTAGGTGGCATAGAAAGATTGAATTGGGTCCTGGGATAAGAAGAAGGGGAAATAGATCTCAGGGCCTGTGTCATCTTCTCATTCTCTCCCACCCCTGCCCTGTCTATATGTGCATGGTGGAAAACAAATCTTTCTCAGCATGTCCTCTCTCTCTCTTCTATACAAAGAACGTCACGTGCTCCGGACACTCTGAACAGGAACCAGCAGCTTGCCGATGAGTCCTGGAGCCAGGAGGGGAGACTGAAGAGCAGGCTGTTTCCCAGCTAGCAGCACACCCCTCTTATGGGCACAGGGACATTTGTCTCTCACCTCTTATTCAACTATAGCAATGCCCCTAAGTCCATAACAAAAAAGCCTCTTCCTTTTAAGTACTTAAAAACTTAAGCTTAAAAGCAAACCTCTCCTAACCTCACAAATTCAAAAAATAAATAAATCGTAGTTTTCAATGAAAAGCCTTAAAGGCAAAACCAGTAGCTGACATGATGCACAGCATACTGCCACCGGAACATTCATGGCAAGGCAGCTGTGATGGACATGCAGGCAGCCCCGATGCTGTTCAGAACAAGCAGGTTCACAAGCGGTGCTGCAGCAGTTATTTCCATTCACCACTGGGGAATGGAAATAACAGCACTGGGCTAGGGGTGTGCATGGAACCACGTGCATGGGCTAGGGGTGTGCATGGGCTAGGGGTGTGCATGGGCTAGGGGTGTGCATGGAACCACTGGGCTAGGGGTGTGCATGGTTCGGTTCAAATTAAAAGTCAAAAGTCAGGCTAAATCCACAATCAGAATTAAGTTTCAAACAAAAGTTATTTTAAAAGCTAAAACTTGAGAATTATAAAAACTAAAAACTTCAGAGTTGGGGTTAAAAGGAAGCTCCTAGGTTTTTTCAGTGGTTCTGTTCTAATTTTTGTATTAGTTTTTAGGGGAAGGGGGGCCCAGCCCCTTCCCCTGGGGTGGGCGAGCATGCAGTCTCAGCCACACCTCATGAGCAGAACCATCCAACAGGATGTCGAATCCATCCCCAATCTTCCTCAACTTGGACTCCTTGAAAGACTGGAAGGGTTGAGTGGAGTGAGTAAAGTATAGAGTGTGAGTTCTATTATTAACCAGAGATACCGGAAGCCCCACATCAGCGGGGTCACAGGCACCTATAGTTGGATAGTCCTCATGAGAGTGCAGTTCAATGGAGACCCGAAGCACATGGTCCCTCTGGTTTTCCCCAGTGGCATGGCACTCTCATGAGAGGGCTAATTCCTGGCCAGCAAGCCAACATGGGGACAGGAGTGTGTTGGGGGTTCCTGCATGGCTTGGTCTAGATCTACGAGTCCAATAGTATCCTTGGTCACAGTGGACCAAACCCCAGGATCCTTTGCCTGCCCTCATATACATATTCCCTCCGAGGAAGTCATCATGATCCCTTCCCAGAGTAATGGAAAACTGGTGCCCCTCGCCATCCCCCATATCAGTAATTGTGCTTGGTCAAGACTGTATGACTGCAGGGCTCTTGCAAGGGTTCAAGTGGTGTGAGGAAAGCAGAGGCGTAACTAGGGAAAACGGCGCCCGGGGCAAGCACTGAAATGGCGCCCCCCCCACCATGCCCCCCGTCGCCCCCCCAACATACTACATTATACTTAGGTTTTTCCTCACAAGCGCCCACCGCCAAGCCAGGCCACTGACTGGCCGCTAGACGCCAGCAAAGCAATGGGGGGGGCGCAGGCGGCGCAGAAGGGACCGCTCATGGGGAAGGGGGCACTGACGTGCTCCCTTGACGGCTGCAGCGCTGCTGCACTGAGCAGGAAACATTTGTATTAACAAAAAATTTCAATTTTTTTTTTAAAAAAAATTGGTCATGGCGGCGCCCCCCATGTGACCAGAAAAGATGGCGCCCGGGGCACGTGCCCCCCCTGCCCCCCCTATAGTTACGCCTCTGGAGGAAAGGCTTAAAATATCTTTCCCCTGATGAGGGTGGGCTATCCATGCCGAAAAGGCATGATGATCGCACTGAGCACACCCCATTGAAGATCGTGGCCAATGGCTTCCATTTTACTGACGTCCTGACCCCTTGCCCACAGTCTGGTGATGCATGCATACAGAGCTTGCTGGGATGCAGCCTTGGCGGACCAGGAAGAAGGAGGGGGTCTCTCTGTCCCAAAGCTGGCATTTGCTGAACCGCAGTTGAACAATTGTCTGCAGGATGTATGATTCCTGGCTTCACAGATTAAGCACAGGGTTGCCTATCCGAGGTTTCCTGCTATGTCTGAATGTGCCCTCTGTGACTTTACAGTCCACACTCCTACTGCCAACTGACTCCCAACAGATCTTTTAACTGTTATTCCTTCCAGCAAGAGTCTCCCAATCTTAGCTGCAGGGCTGTTCTCTGCAAGCTGCCCTTAGAAAGAGCATAAACCCCTTTATGATCTGACTTATGTGTTGAATTCTATCCAGTAATCTTTTACGTATTGTTGTTCAGAAGTTTGTCCCAGTGGGGATCCTGTAGAGTGAGTCTGTGTGTGTGGTGTGTGTGGGTGGGTGGGGGGGAATCAGAAAGAGAAAGAGTGGAGAAGGAGGAGAAAATGGAGTTGTTTCTGAATAAACTCTTAGTTAAAGCTAGACAAGATTACTTTGTGTTTGTGAAGGAAGCAGCTATAAAACATTTGGTGATGAGATTTTGAACCAGCTAAGCGTGTGAGCCTGAAAGCTTGTGAATGCTCTTGCAAATTCATTTCATTGCCTTACTGGGCCTACATTCCTGAACTGCTTTCTACTATCGCTGCAGCTGATAGTTTCCCCAGTTTCCTGCCCTGCACAACCCCTGAAGGTACTTCCCCCTTATCAATCCTGGACTCTGTTGTTCACTAGATGCCCACTGCAGCATGGCTCATAACACACCACCACCTTTTTTCTTGTCCACCCCAGGAGAACCTACTCTGTCCTGGAAACAATGGAGGTCTTGCTTATGCAATTATCTCCTCACCATACAGACCCCCCTGATCTGCAGTTACCTCCCCACCATATAGATCCTCCACACCATACAGACCCCCTGACCCCCCTAATTCCAGCAAAGCAGAAAGCTATATTGCTTCACTGCCTGGGCCTGAAGGCCAAATAATATATAACTAGCTGGGCAGGGCATAAAGCATCTGTGCCTCCGGCCGGCCCATCCACCACCGCTGCCTTTTTCTCACCAGGCCACCCAGCTTTCTGGCTGGCTGGCCGGCCGGCCCACTTCTACCCCCCCCCCACCTGCTCCCCCCTCCCCCCGTGCTTTCTGGCTAGCGGGCCAGCCAGCTCACTTCTTCTCCGCTGCCCAGTCAACTGGGCTTTCCACTGGCCGGCTGGCCTGTTTCTTCTCTCCCACTCTTCTCCACCCCTGCTGTGCTTTCTGGCTGGTGGGCCCCCCACTGCCGCCTCCTCCCGCCGGCCTGGCCCAGCTGGCCAGCCAGCCACCACCTCCTCTGGCTGCTGGCCAGCATCACTATTTTCTCCCCTTTCCCTAACGCTATCCTATCTGGCAGCTGCTCGCTCCTCTGGATATAATGGCGCCTTTGGATAACTAACCCCCAAACCTAAGATCTGTTATAGTGATGGTGGATTACTATTCCAGGTGGCCAGAAGTTTCATTTGCTGACAACATTACTATAAACATGGTGATCCAGTTCATGACTGCAGTTTTTGCGAGATAGGGTCTTCCTAAAGAACCAGTGACTGACAATGGGACACAGCTTACCTCATTTGAAATGGAGCAATATTTGCATAACCATGGGATAAAACACAAAACTATTTCCTTGTACCATCCTCGAGGGAATAGCTTAGCGGAAAGAATGAACAGATTAGTGAAAGAAAGTTTATTACTGACTACTATGCAATAACCATCCTGGAAAGAGGCAATCCTTAAACTCTATTTGCATACTGAACTACTCCTCATTCCACTACAGGAATATCATCTTTTGAACTGCTGAGAGGATGCAGAGTTACCACCAAACTTACACAGTGGCAACAACTGATAAGGCTTTCCATGCCATCTCACCCTGAAAAAACTAAAATTGTATGTGGATCAGAAATGGGGTGCAAAACAGCAAACATTTCAGATGGGAGACTTTGTTTGAGTACGGCTGCCTTATAAAGTGAGAAAGGGACTTTCCTGATATTCTGGATCAAAACAAATAATCAAAATCTGAGGAGATTCTGTCATACTGGATGATAAAAAGAAATGGAACAGTTCAAGACTTTCCAGCATGCATACTATGAGAAAAGAGGGGAAGAGATCCTGGTCTCGAGAGAGGAATTGGAGAGGACTTTGATCTTGCTTCCAGTTTAGACCTCACAGAGGAGGCTGATGAAAGTGATGGACAATACTCTGTACCAGAAAAAATATCACTAACAGTTCCTGTGCCAGAGAACCCAAGAATTAAGAGAAGTGTGCATGACAGGAGACCACCTAAAAGACTTAAATACTTTGTCACTGAATTTTAAATTAATTCAAACTGGTTGTTATAAAGGGGAGGGGGTGTGTTGTATATATTGTATTATATCCAGTAATATGTATTGTATTATATCCAGTAATAGGTTATGTTTTGTTGTTTAGATGTTTGTTCCAGTGGGGATCTTGTAGAGATTGTGGGAGGTTGGAGTCAGAAAGGAAAAGGGAGTGAAAGGAGAAGGAAAAATTGAGGTTTTTTTCTGAATAAACTCTTAGTTAAATCTACATAAGATTACTTTGTATTTGTGAAGGAAGCAACTACAAAACATTTTGTTTACTCATTTCATGGCAACAGCCATCTGGAAGGGTAGGTGAGCAGCTGAGGGTGGCTGCTAGGAACAGCTGCTCCTACTTTCTCACCTGGTCCCTCCCTTTGATTTGCAGCTGCTGATCCTAAACCCCATGGCCAGTCACTTTCAGATCTGCCTGGGTGCAGGCTGAGACTGCGTACCACAGCCTCTTGTGGCAGTTCCTGCACTGCGGCAGCTTCTGAGCCCTCAACCCTAGGCTGTCGCTGTCCTTGAAACCAATAATTGGCTCTTCACACAAAAGAAAGGATATAAGAGCTTCCTGTCCGCAGTAAGTTTTTTCTCAGTGTTAATTTAACACTGTTAAAGTCACTAGGTCCTGGTGGGCCGTTGGTTATTACTCCTGTGTGTTTGCTTGGCTTGGCTTGTCTCTGACCTCTGGCTTGCTCCTGACAGTTTGTTCAGCTTGACCCTTGGTTTCCCCTGACCCTGGCTTGCTTCTCAATTCTGGCTTTTAATTTGTCCGCTCAATTTCTGAACCCTACGGTGTGCAAACTGTCTCAAATTGAATCGGGTTTGACATCAAACTGGTCCAGCCCTCCAGAATGGGGGACCGGTCTGAGTTTGAGCCTTGTTCGGGATGCTTGCAAAGTGGAATCTGGTAAGGGTTACCCTCTATAAGCATTGGGGCTGGTTCGGGATGCTTTACAAGAATTGGGGGAGCACTAAGAGGCCAGGAGCAGCTCCCCTAGGCCCTGTCATTGCTAACACACACATCCCATCCACAAGCCATCATCACTTGCCTTCTGTCCAGTGCTGGTGATGGAGTCTAGTAGTGTGGGAAAGCACAAAGGTAGCATTGGGGGGTGGGGGGGATGACAACCCCCCAAACCCTTTTGACAAAATCTCTCAACAAATGTTCCTGAGTAAATTTAGCCGTTATGCGATAATATGACAGATCCTCTTAGGACTAGATACTGGGCCTAATAGCTTCTTAGGTGATTTCTTCCAAGAGGACAATGTGTTGAGAAGGGATTATATAACCGCTTCCTGTATACGGTATTCCCAGGCCTGATTGGCCTACCATAGCTATTTCCATTAAAAATAAAAATAAAAATGGCAGGCCTAACCATGCATTTAGTGTCATGTGCGGTTTGACCCTTAGTGGGATCTAGTAATTGTCCTGGCTTAATTCATGGAAAGTTTGTGCAATTTCTGTATATATGATTGTATTGCTCTTCCATCAGAAAATTCTGGGGGGAAATTATTATCTTTTTAATGGATGGGATCAAGTTGAAGTTGATCCTCTGGTAATAGTGAAGCTTGTTGAGCAACTGGCATATCTCTAATCAAAAGGCTCATGTGGAAAATCTGTTGGTTGCAGCTAAAATTGTGAATCTGTAAATCTAATCACTCATTGTACATCATGGGTTGACTTGAAAAAACATTGCTCATTGCTGAAATGGATACTTTAATGGGATGAATACATTTACAAAAGGAAATGGACACTGGAATGAATGATTGCTGAGACTGTTACCTTTTACAAAGGCTGCTGTAGTAGACAACCAGAGTCCCTCATCACAGGAACATTTGTTCTGTATTTGTTAATGTATGATTGTGAATATTTGAATACAGTGAAAGAAAACGATGGACCATCCAGTCCACCAATGCAGAGCATTGCAGAGAATGTGCATTCGCAGAAGCCCAGTGCAGAGCATAGATGTGGAGCGTTGATCCTGCAGTAGTTAGCATGAATCGTCCCCTTTGCTAAGTAGGGTTCACCTTGGTTTGCATTGAGATGGATGACTACATGTGAGCACTGTCTGCTGTAAGATATTCTCCTTAGGGGATGGGGCTGTAACTCAGTGGTAGAGCATCTGCTTGCCTGCAGAAGGTTTCAGCTTCAATCCCTGGCATCTCCAGGTAGGGTTGGAGAGACACTCATGCCTGAAACCCTGGTGCCAGTCAGTACGGACAGTACGGAGCTAGATGGACCAATGGTATAAGTATACGGCAGCTTCCTATGTTCCTAGCATCCTCACTGTGGCATATACTGCTAACGGAGGGTTGGCAGTCCCTGTTGCTTTTGATAAGAACATAAGAACAGCTCTGCTGGATCAGACCTAAGGCACATCTAGTAGCATTCTGTTTCATACAGTGGCCTACCAGATGCTGCTGGAAGCTTACAGGCAGAAGTTGAGGGCATGCCCTCCTTCCTGCTGTTACTCCCTTGCAACTGGTACTCAGAGGCATCCTGCCTTTGAGGCTGGAGGTGGCTTATAGCCCTCCGACTATTACCCATTGACTGACCTCTCCTCCATGAAATTATCCAAATGCTGATGCTTTGCAGAACAGCAGAGACAATCCTGTCCTGAAAAACCATTCCAGCCTAGGTTTTGCTGCTTTCTTTGTACACATTTCTGCTCTTTTCAATTTATACTATTTTTAATATTGTTTTCAGCTTTCCCTGAACCATCCATGGGAAAGTAACTAAAAAATGTGGAAAATAAACAAACATCAAACAAACATCCTGATCACGTAACTGTCAACATTTCACACATATGCGTGTACACACACACACACACACACACACACACACCCCACACCAACCACCCTGGGACATTCTTGTTATATATCTATCTCAGGAGTTCCCAACCTGTGGTACTCCATATGTGGAGCACCACAGTTCATTGTGGGTGGAGATGATGGGAGTTCAGGAATAGCTGGAGTATCACAGGTTGGGAACCTTTGGTCTATATTATTTTATCATTTTATTTTATTTATTTATATACCTCCTGAAACAAAATAAGACAAACTGTTAAAACATTCAAAGATTACTAAAAGCCTGGCTAAAAAAATGTATCTGAAGGGCTCTTTTAAAGGCTGATAGCCCAGGAGCAACTACAGAGAAGGCCTGTTCCTGAGTCACCACCAGACAAGCTGCGGCATCTGGGGACAGACCTCTCTCCATGACCTGAATGTGCGGTGGGGATCATGCAGAAAAAGGTGCTCTCCCAGGAAACCCTAAGCTGTTTAGGGCTTTGGAAATAATTACCAGCACTTTGTATTTTGCCCAGAAATCTATTGGCAGCCAATGCATTTGTTTTAAAACAGGCATAATATGGTCTCTCCAAAAAAACCCAGAGACCAATCTAACTGCTGCATTTTGGGCCAACTGAAGTTTCTGAACTGCATACAAAGGCAGCCCCACATAGAGCGCATTGCAGTAGTCAAGCCTAGAGGTTACCAGAGAGTTCATCACAATTCTGAGGTCATTATTCCAGTGCATACTGTTCTGATACCAAAGATCTTATCAACATTGCACTTATGGATTGCTGAAACCTCTGCTGTGCTCTGTCAGTTGTAGACTGCAACCCAGGGCTACTCAACTGCATCCTCCAGCTGGTTTTGGACTATAGCTCCCAGCATCCTCAGCCACAGTGGCCAAGTCAGGAATGATGGGAGCTGTAGGCCAACATCTGCAGGAAGGCCAAAGTTGAGTAGCCTTACTGTATTCATTTACTCTGCAATAGCCTGTTCTTTGCTGATTTCCAGTGCAAGATAGTTAAAGATTAAAGATATATTGGAAGACATAATTGCCCAATAGTATGCAGTCATAGTCCAAAGTACACAACAGCATCTGCAACGTGTGAAATGGCAGACTGGGCACTGTGTGGCCCCTTAATGTTCATGTGCATATATTTTGATGCATGTGCACAAGAAACAAGATGCATCCACGCAAACCCCAGTCAAAAATGTGCATCTCTGGTACATGAGCCAGTGCACAGCACCTTCCCCACCCCCTCCAGCCTGCAAAAGCTTCCTGAGACCCCTGAAAAGCCATGACTGAGTTAGGCAATCTTCATCAACAGCATGGACTAGAGTGGGGGGGACTGCAAAGGGAGGGGGAATAGCCAGAAGCCATGAAGGGAATCGCTAGCAGAGGCACTGCTCTCTATGCCACATCACATGCCATTGCTCAAGGTTCCCCCGACACTCAGCCATGTCTTTTGGGGGGCTGTGGAGGAGTGTCAGTAGGGAGGGGTGGGTGGGGGATGTTTCTTGTGTTAACGATCATTGTGCCGGGGACACTGTGGATGCTAACTAGTGATTTTATCAGAGACCATTAGAAAAAATTAAAAATAAAGTATGTCCCCGGTAAATAGAGACCAGAGTTGGGGCAATTGTGATTAAAGTGTTTTGGAAATCCTTGCTGAATGCATGTTCTGTACAGATGTGGGCTTCATTTCTCAGAAAGGAATGCTGGGGGAAAGAACACATTGAGGCGATTTTCATGAGCAGCATAAACCAAGCTAAGGGAACCCAGCCCGGTTTCTGCTGCTCATGTGTAGCAACGGGAGCTGCGTGGTGCATTATGGGGCTCCAGGGGTGGGGTGCCACGTGGCGGCACTTTCCTTCACCCCACCCCCGGAACTGCCAGGTGATCCGCCTGCCCAAGGAGGGTTCCGTGATTGTCTGTGGGGAGAACGGGTCAAGCCCACTCTCCCCAAGGAACCCAGCTCTACACACTGATTGACTACACACTTTCTACCTTCCAAAGCTCTGAACTCAATAAATTCCTCTTCTCTAGGATCAAATAAATGCTGTTGAAGCTGTGTTCTCACAACCACAAAGATCCTGGTTAAAAAGTTAATCAGGATCAGTGAGTCCTGCAGAGCTGATCATGAGAATGCAGAATTTCAGGTAATCCTGGTCAAACAGATCTGGTTAACCAGCATTTAACCTGGTTAGACAACTAGGATTCAATCAGTGAGCCTTGCAGAGCTGATTGTGAGAATGTCAAACTTCAGGGAATCCTGGTCAAACTGCTCTGGTTAACCAACATTTAACCAAGACAGATAACTAGGACTCAGTCAGTGAACCCCAGAACTGATTGTGAGAATGCCAAATTTCAGGGCAATCCTGGTCAAACTGCTCTAGTTAAGCAGCATTTGATTAGCATAGATAACTAGAACAGATAGGATAGAGAACTATCCTAGTTATCTATTAACTAGGATAGATAACTAGGATAGATAACTAGGACCAGAATTGTCCTGAAATTCTACTTTCTCACAATAAACTCCAAGGGGCTCACTGATCCTGTTTAACTTTTAAACCCGGATCCTTACGATTGTGAGAATGCAGCCTAAATTAGAGGCTTAAATTGCAGTGTTTTTATTTAGCCCTTTGTATTTTATAATCCTCTCATGCAGTGTAGATGCAGAGGGGAGTGGGAGGGTGAGATCTCCAGTTGAACCATATGTAGCTCACACAGAATGAAACAATGTCACCCTTGTTAATCAAAACCAAGAAAGGACTGTGCCAAAAGTAGCACCTTTATTGTGTGTGTCGAATCAAAAGACTTCTTGCAGGTAGTTTGTAAGTACTGGGTGACTTTAAGCTGTTACAGGAATATTGCCCTTAGGAAAACAGCTCAATGTAGTGTCAACTATTCATCGGTGACTGACTTTTTCCATTAGAAAGGCATCTATGTAAGGGAAGAGAATGATGGTTTCCATTCCTTTAGAATTACAATCCTCTCCCTTGCAACAGAAGGTAGGAGCTGTAATGTGAAACCAAACAGTTGTTAATACAGCAGTTAGTGCTATGCGAATCAGGTGCTGGCCATGCCTGATAACTCAGATCTCTCTCTGACTGCATTCTCAGCATAGGTTTGACTCAATACTCCTGCATGCAGAACCTGCTGAAATGTGCACTCTCTGTGCGATATAGATCTGCTGAGTTGTCAGACTCACTGGAGAGCCCTCCTTGCTAGAGCCATCTGATAAATATAAGTGTCTCTATTCTTCCTCCACACTTTACAAATAAAGACACTTGCACCATGCTGGGAGTCCAAATACGTACTTTTCTCTCTCTTTTGACTTATCCACCCTCAGAGTCGTCACAATATCTCTGCAGTGATGCACCAACAGGGTAATTGGTGTTCTTCTTTGTCCAGACATTTGATTTACTGGCACAAACAAGCTTTAGATCTGCGTTCAGTGCTCCTAGGTTCAACCCGCCGCTGCAGATCCCCTAGCCCTGCCCCCTGTATCAGACATCAGCATCAGACACAGGGGGTGTAGTTTAGTTTGCAAATGGGGCTGTGTGGCCCCGTTTGCAAGCAAAATCGGCCAGCGCCGTCTTCGCAGTGTGGCTGGGAGAGGTTCTCCCTGCCTTTTAAAGGCCAAATTCTTCCACAAATGGGGCTGTGCAGCCCCATTTGTCTGGTGTCAGACATGGGGGCATGGCTGGGGCACAAGGCATGGCCCCTGAGGGGCAGTGGCCCAAGTTCTTTGAACCCGTTCGCGCAATGGTGGGTCCACCCCTGAATCGCCATCCACCTAGCAGGGACGGTCGCTCTTTTTGTTACCTGTCTTTCAAAAATCACTGGATAGTAGTCATGTTCAGTTGTTCTATTTGTCAGTCATGTAGTTGGACACCTGCTTCTAAATTCACATGCCAAAATCATGTAGGAAGGGTTAAGCCAGGATGCTTTCAAGGATCATGTAGGAAGGGTTAAGCCAGGATGCTTCCAAGGATCTTGAGTGCTCCATGTTAAATTGTATTTTGAAGCTCCATCTCAGAGCATTATGATACTCCAAGCACAAATGTCCAGAGAAGGCATATATAAAGATGGTGGCAAATAAGGACCTGTGCCATAGAACACCAGAAAAAATGTTGTTGTTACACAAACACCAGAATAAAAATTCAAAATGCTGCCCCTTCCCTGAATGATCAATGTATAGGAATGAAGATCAGAACCAGGAAAATGTCTCCCTCTCTGGAATCTGCAGGTCAGACCAAATATTTTGCCTTGCTTCTTGGTGCATCTGGATCTGATAGGTGGCTTGTCTTGACCTGACTACTGGGTTTAGGCTTCACACAGATGTTGGGTATGTAATTGCTTGTTAACAGGGTTCTAGACATTTCCCTGGCAGGACTCTTCACAGAGGATTGAATAGGATATTTTCTTACAGTAATGGAAGAGGGGGAGACTAGAGGATAGGCTGTACTTGGGGGAACAGTGCACAGCTTATTAACTGTGCTTGTTTGCTGAACTAGCCTCAGATTTGGGGTGGCAGACAATGACATTCTTGAGGGCGGATTTTGAGGTGGCAGATACATTCTGAGAATGTGGGGGCTCTTACCACACTTACTAATAGGCTGTCCTTTTCCCCCTTTAGACTTCTTGTTGTGTGTGTGTATACAGACACACACACACAGATACACACACACACACACACACACACACTGCATCTTTGGCAGCAGAAACCGCAGTGCAGAGCTGCCATGAAGTTCCCCCCATAATGCCCTATGAAAAACACAGAGCCTCTTCTCACGATCCAGGAGAAGGGCTCCGGGGCAGTCCATGGTGAGAGCAGGTTACACTTGCCCTCATTATAGATTATTTTCTCCCATTCCCTGGACGGGCAGATTGCCCGCCCAGATGACCAGCAGCTCCTTCCAGCAGCTCCAAGGATTGGGGTGCCAGGACGTGCCGCTGCCCATCACCCTGCCCCCCGGAGCTCCGATAATGCACCACACGAGTGTGCTGTGCATTATGGGGATCCCCCCTCCCCTCCCTGAGTCTGCCAGCTGCAGCTGCGGCTGACATATGAGCAAGTAATTGGGGTTAAGGGAGCGTAGGGTGGCTAAATATTTGGGTTTGCCACCGTGGAGCCACCAGGATCGGGCCAATCCCAGTGGTTCCCAGTGGCTGAGCTCCCTTAGCCTGGTTTTGCACGTGTGTGAGAACAGCCTCACAATGACATATTACATATGAGCCCTATTCACATGTACAAAGAGTGTACAAAGTACACAGGTACAGAACTGTACACAAGTACAGTTATTCACGCATTATGTTCAACACAGGCACAGCAGTACACTTCCTATCTGTATCCTGCATTTCAGGGGCCTGTATCCAGGTTCACTTTTAACATGAACACAGGTACAACCATGTACCCAAAAACATGTCCGAGTGTACAGACAGCTGTATACTTGTTCAACGTAACAGCTGACATTCTGTGCAGCAAGCCACCCATCTGAGCTGCGATGACACACAGGTCTGGAGTGGCAGTTGGAAGCAGCAAGCATGCAAGCCTCTTGGATGGCTGCTTTGCTGTTCAGAATGTCAGTGAATGTTTGAATAGGGCTAGATGTTGGAAGTAAAGGACCCTGCGCTGTTTCATGTCTCAGAGATAGAGGGGGACAAATTAGTGAGTCAGAGGGCTAGAGGGGTCAAGACATTGGTCCTCCCTTCTCTACTGCTCTGCCACTATCCCTTTGATATGTAGATTGCTACTCTCAGGGACTTCCTGCCTGCCTGCCTTGCCTCTTCCTCTTCCCTTTCTTCTCCCTTGCAACACACACGCTCTTCTCTCCCTGCACCGTATGTGCAGAGATGCAGAAACCATCCCTCTGCATCCAGCTACCTAGCTAGATTAGAGATCCTATCTCTCCACTTTACTATCTAGAATGGAGTTCACCAATAAAGACTCCTTATATTGATTTGAAACTATGAACTGACTCCAAGTTTCTTTGGCTCTTAACAGACACACATGCCTGGGCAGACTCCTGTGTGTTGTGCCTTAGTGCACTCTGCTGTAATAGAAGGGTATCTCTTACAAGAGAGAATTCCCAACTCTAGAGTCATTCCAAGCGGGGCCTCAGGTGGCGGGGAGGGGGCGGATTGCAGCCCTGAGTGGAATTTTCTGAGCAAACCTTCTCAGAATTTGAATGAATGAGAAAGAATGTGAAATGCCCATTTTGGATGGGGTTACACTCCCAGCAAAAGAAAAAGTACATAGTTTGGATGTGCTCCTGTATCCAAAATGCCCTCTGGTTTTTCAGTGGCCAGGGATGCTTTTTTTTACCTCCAGCCAATACATCAGCTACACCCATTTCTGGAGGTAAATGGCCTTAAAACAGAGGTGCATATGCTGGTAACTTCCAGACTTGACTACTGTTATGCACTCTACATGGAGCTGCTTTTGTACGTAGTCCGGAAACTACAATTGGTATAGAATGTGGCAGCCAGACAGGTCTCTTGGACAACCTGAAGGAACCATATTACACCAATTTTAAAAGAACTGCATTGGCTGCCGATATGTTTCCAAGCGAAATACAAAGTACTAGTTATTAGCTATAAATGCCTTCATGGCTTGGATCCACAGTACTTAAAAGAGTGCTTTCTTTGTCATGAATCCCGCCGCCTATTAAGATTAGTTGGGGAGGTCTGGTTACAGTTGCCACTGGCTTGTTGAGTGGCAACTCGGGACTGGGCCTTCTTTGTGGCTGCCCCAGGGCTTTGGAATATGCTCCCTGTCAAAATAAGAGCTTCTCCATCTCTGATTGCTTTTTAAAAGTCCCTCAAGACACATCTGTTTTCTCAGACTCTTAGTTGAAATTAATTTCAAACTGCTTACTTGTTTTTATGCTTTGAAATTGTTGTGACTGTTTTTATTCTGGAAATTGTTTTGTTTTTACTATGTTTTATATTGGTTGTGTTTTAAATTGTGTACACTGCTTAGAGAGAGAGAGAGATCATATGATATATAACTATGATAAATAAAGATGTGTATGCTGCTTGTATCTTAAGACAAAAAGATTGGGTAGTGTTTGGGAAAGGTTGTCTTGTAGTCCATTATCTAGTAAGGCATTATCTAATACCATTATTGATAGCAGATGCTGAAATGCTTTCCAGTTTAGAAAATGGTCCTCTGCCTCCGTAGCTGAATCTTTCTCCCAGCAGCCATTTCCCTTTTATCAGTTGCCACTGATGACACATTGCCATTAGAATGCCTACAAAATTAAACAAAGACATAATGTTTGCATCCTCAGTTATTGAGGCGGGTCTTACGATCCGTGAGACCCGCTTTTGTTAGAACTGTGGGGAGAGCGGACTAAGCCTGTTCTCCCCGCAGACAAGCGGGCAGGGAGCCCTGGGCGGCCAACAATGGCCGGCTCCAAGACAGAGCTGGCGGGGGATGGGGGGAGCGGGGGCCATGTGGCCCCCCCAAGCCCCAGTATGCCCTGTGTGAGCGCGCAGGGCATACTGGGGAGACCCCCAAGCCGGGAGGCTGCTTTTAAGCCTCCCGGCCGGGGGTCTACTCATGAGTAGGCATGGCGTGAAGCCGCGCCGCGGCTACTCACGAGCCTAAAAAGCAGGTTTGCTGGAGCGCTCGCTCCGCAAACCTGCTTTTCAGCAGGGGTTCTCGAGCGGGTTACCCGCTCAAGACCCACCAGGCTCGACTGTGAGCCCGGTGGTTCTTACGACCAACAAAAATCAGGCTAGGCTCTCCTAGCTCGATTTTTGTTGGTCGTGAGAATTGCCCCATTGTCTGTCTGCGTGCCAGAGGGGTTGTGTACTCCGGCATTGGCATTGTCAACTACCCCTTTACGCTGATCTGCATTAGGATGGATTTTCCTATTGCCAGCCACAATTATATCTGCAGAAGCAGAATATTAGAGATTTACTATTAGCTATGCTAGAGTATAATAACAGGAAATAGCATCGTGATAAAATTTTTAGACCTGTGCAAAATGGAGATGCTTCACTTTGGGGACCACTTTAGAGTTCCGAAGGATCCTTGGTCAATTTGGCAGGATCTAGTTCTTTGAGTGAAACCCTTTGCAGTCTCATAAAAGACTACAAATCCCAGCAGCACCCATGCAGTTTCCTGAGACTTATGGAGAAGGTATCCCTTTTAAAGTCAAAGTGTGGAATGTGGTTGTTTCCTCTTATTTAGTTTTATTTATTTATCTATCACATTTTTATGCCGCCCAAAACATGAGTTCTCTTCCATGGCAGGCAGCAACAAGAAAGACTAGAACCTTTTCTACTTGCCCCTACTGGTCCTTTAAAGTAGTTTGAAGGATGTGGGGTGGGGATTGACCAAAGAGAAGGTTCAAGGGGCCAAAGGGTTCAGCCCAGTTTGCTTCACTTTGACCCCACTTTGCACCTCCCAGATGGCAAAATGCGGTCAAAGCAGCCCAAACCTGGAAAAAAATAACCCTGAAGCTTCACACATCCCTAAGGATACTGAATTTCTTTCAGTCAGTCACCACCCAGTCCTAGGCATATTTACTCAGAAGTACTTTCCATGATGTTCAATGGGCTTATTGTCCACTGAGTGTACATAGGATTACAGGCTTATCCATTTCCAATTTGCCTTGTCTTACTAAAAGGCTGTAGAGAGTGGCCCACTTTCACTCTAAAATTCTCCATTTCTAGCTTCCTTACAGAAAAAAAAAATCCAGTTCTCTCTCTCTCTGATTTATTCTTGCCACTGGCCTACTGTTTGGAGAAGCTGATGTTGTGGAATCCTTAAGTCATCAGTGACCTCGGTCAATAAAGACAGGAGCAATTCTGTAAAAATATTAATTGAAAATCTTCTGACAAGCCTTCCTCCTTCAGATGAAGTTGCACAGCAGACCAACTGTGCCTGCACACTACACCCTGGTGCAGCCTAAGATTTTCAATCTCTCATAAACAGGCTCCTCAATCACTAGAATCTAATAAGGCTATAATCATCATTGACACTATAATGATTAAAATGAATAAAACCCATTAAGTAAAGTCATGTTGAGTTATTAAAAGTTTCGCTCTGTGTGATATGTAATCTTTTATCCATTTTTTATGATGAAATCTGTAACCATCTATCCACGAAAGACCATTAATTTACTGCTCTGTGGATGTTCCCATGCTCTTTAGTTTAGCAGCTTATCATTGATTTCTTGAGGGAGATATTATATTTGGAGAAATACACATGGAACAAAAGCCAGAATGTTGCTGTAAATTTGCCACTGACAGGGCGATCAAAGTATTTTCTGCCTACTCTCCAGCAAAGAGTTGGTGGTGTACAAGTTCAGAAGAGTCAGTGGTCATATCCTTGCTGGAAGAAGGACTGACGGAAAGCAGCAGATACATGTTTTCAAGGATCGCAAAGGCTTGCAAGGAAAGGTCATGTGCACTGCAGGAGGAAAACCAATAAAATTTCCATTAACTGGAGCCTAGTTAACCGGCTTATTGGCATCTATTAGAAACAAATTGCAAACAAAACTGATCCTATTATAAACTTCTCCTTGTTCCCTCAGTAAAAGAAAGTCACCGACCGACCCCACAAAAGCCAGGGAGAATACAATTTGTCAGACAACTTGCTTTATTTGTATGGGAAGTATTGAGTTTCACCGAGTAAAGGGCTTGCAAACGTGAGTGGCAGAAAACAACATGGTTATGAGCAGTACCTGGACCCACACACAGAGAAAGCTTGGAAGCCGACAGTGTGCTCTGGCTTGCATTCTTGAATGCGTTTTTTCCTTAGTCAAACAGCAATAAAGATTCTGAATGGAAGGATGTGTACACAAAGAGCCCGGCTAAGTGGTGAAAGACGACGACTCCTAAAGCGGGCTTTTTCTCATAATAAACTCTGCACCAATATCTTTATTGCTCATCTCCTCCTTAATGTTATTAACAGTACAGCCTAAAAAATGTTTCAAGAAATCAAATAAAGAGTGAGGTCTTTCGTTTCAGTGCACTTTCCGCATTTAACTGAAATGCCAAATATGTTTTGTTTACTGACTTGCTTAAAGGATGCACGGCTCAATGGATGTATAATATGGACAGTGTCAACTGAGTTGCTCTTACTATGAGGTTATATTTGTTTCTGTGGGTCATTTATCAGAAAAAGCTCTGTTTCTGCTTCCTTGTTGTGATGAGCATGTTTAAGGCAATCTGCCGGTGGTCATCCCTGATCATTAGTACTGTAGAGATGCCCATTGTCTTATCTGAATATCCAAAGTCAGCTACAAAAAAAACCTGCTTACACAAAGGATAATCCTATAGAGGGTTTGTCTCCAGAGGCAAAAACCATAGCAAGATACAAGCAAAATAAATAGCAAGGTGCAAGTGTCTCTAAAAACACTTTCTTGGATAGAAGGAGCTTAGTGCAGTGTTAGACCAGTGGTCCATTTAGTACAGTACTGTTGGCACAAGATATTCAAGATTTGAAACACAGGTTTTCCTCTGCCCTGTTGTGATCATTTACCTCTGGCCCTTTCAGACAGGGAATGGAACCTCAGCTCAGTGGTAGAGCATCTGCTTTGCATGCAGAAGGTGCCAGGTTCCTGACATCTCCAGGGAGGACTGAGAAAGACTCCTGCCTGCAACCACAGAGAGCCACTGCCAGTCAGTGTAGACAATACTGAGCTATATGGACCAATAGTCTGATTCAGTATAAGGCAGCTTCCTGTTATATGTTCCTATGACAGGGAGATTTTACAGAGCGTACAGATGATATTCTAATTCCGTGAGATATTTTTATGTTATTATTAATTTTATTATTATTATTATTAATTAGCTGTACTGCTCGGGGCAGCTTACAACATTAACAAAATAGATGCAATATGGAATTTAAAAAATCATAAGGTTAAAAAAGTTAAAAGACCAGGTTACAACCACAATTAAAATAACAAGTTTTAAAATTGAAATTAAAAATTATCAATGTAAAGCTAAACACTAAGAAACCTACCAGATAAAAGCATAGGATAAGAGATTAGCAAGTCTCTCTAAAAAAGATGTGTCTCCAGTGGTTTCTTAAAAACACTGAGGGAGGGAGCATGGTGAAGCCCTTCCGGGAGGGCATTCCAAAGCTGAGGGGCCACAACTGAAAAAGCCCTGTCTCTAGTCCCCACCAGCCAGATCTCTGCTAGTAGTAGGACCATGAGCAGGGCCTGATATGACAAATGGAGTGCCCTGGTAGGGCCCTGGGTCAGGTGAATGCAGTCCAACAGTGCTGCTTTTATTATTACATTATGTTACGTTAGTGCTACTCCCATAAAACACTTGTTACTTTCCAGGCTTCACTTATTCTGACTTTTTAAAAAACTAAAACATTGGCAGAACAACTTGGGCAATGAGGGAAAAGGTGTAGATGGGCCATGGAGGTCTTAAAACAGCATAAAAGACATTAACTTATACATTATAGTACAGTATATGTAATAAAAAAGAATTTTAAAAGGAATAAAAAAGGATTTTAAAAGGACGCTTGAGAAGGAGTGGTTTTCCATTTAGATGATATATCAAGGAATTGGCTTCCAAAGTACCCCCATCTGTCTGTACCTTAGCATATTTTGGTACTGCATTTTTCTTCTGGTCATAGCCCTTTACAGATGTTTTTAAATCAATATTATGATCTTAAAGCCCCTTTACTTTAATTTGTAAAAATGAAACTCCACTTTCACTCATGCTTACTCAGTTGTTAGCCTCACTACATCAAATGGAACTCCCGCCCTCAAGAAGGAGATGAGAACCATGAGTATGCAGGGAAGAAGTAGGAGAGTGCATCAAAAACCTTGTTTCCATCCCAGCTGCTCTAGTTGTTCAGCTTAAAATGGTGTGCGTGTGGGTGGGGGGAGTCAGGCCTCAAGATTTTAAAGTGTTCCTGCACAAAAAGTGCTGGAGCTATTTCTCTGAAATTTGGGGAACAACATGACCTCAGAAGGTTTTACCATCTGTAAAACTTTCTTCCAATTCTGTGATGAAATGAACTAGTTGTAGAGTGGCATGATGCCCAAATTTAAGGGTTACCTTTACAAAAAAACCCATATCTATCTGCCTGAAATTTTGGTGGTAAAGTGCTTTAGAAGGTGCTATCATCCTTGTCATTTTCATCCATTTCTGTCTAGAAACAATGTATATTTCAGTGATTTCTCATTATAGTCTACAGAATCATTTTAGAAGAAGTCTAGAGAGTTTTTAGCATTATTGCCGTCTTGTGCTATATCACTTATTCCCCTGTAACTGAAAGAGCATAACAGCAGCAATGTAACAAAATAAAATAAAAAAATAAAGGAGGAGGAAATGATGGTCCCAACAGCACAACGTATACATGTTTATTCAGAAATATGAGCCATTATGTCCAGTGGGGCTTAAACCAAGGGAAGTGTGCATAGGATTGCAGCCAAGTAATTAAAGGGAAATTATCAGGTAAGAAAGAGGAACAATATGTGGGATTTCAGAAAAGGATTAACAACCAGCAACAATGTCCAGAGAACAAGGAGACACTTATAACCACACTGTTTCTCTTCTCCCATTCCAAGCTCAGGAGATTCAGCACAAGGTGTGTGTGTGTGGCGGGGAAGCAGGGGACAAAATGCTGCAGAACTTTGACAAATTGGAAGTATGCAACATCAATGTGTAAAATGTAAACAGTCTTACTAGAGAGGTGGGGAAAGTGGGAGGCACAGGCCAGCTGAAGCTTTCCACCCTGTAGTAAAGACAAAAAATAGTGACGTGAGTAAGAGGCCCTCCAGAACTGCTGCTGTCACTTCTGGGTATACTTTGTGAATCCAGGGGCGTAGCTATAATTGAGCGAAAGGGTTCAAAGAACACGGGCCCCCAGCTCCTGAGGGCCCTCCAGCTCCATCCATCCCTATTTTCTTCATTGTCTCCCTCACTCTGAGGGGCCGCCAGAGAGAGGGATGAACACGGGGCCCCTTTCCCCTAGCTACGCCCCTGTGTGAATCCACTTTTTGTATTGCCCTCTCATATTGCAGTTGATGTTCAGATATGCGATTTCTTAAGGATGCAACCACACCATTAAATGTAATTACTATTAAATGCATTATTAAAATATATTATAAAATCTCATTTTTAATGATACTAAAATTCACAACAGCAGATCTTAGTGGGTAAGAAAGCAAATGTCCGTACCCAGGTCAGGCAAGCCAGCTGGAGGCACAGGCTCACAAGGGAGCTGTTGAACCAACAGAAGCTTGGTGCCAACTGCAGTTATTATAAAGCCAAGAAGAGTCCCACCCCTACCTGGATCTTCAGGCCAGCCCTGCTCTAGTGGAGGCACTACCTGAGCGTGTCTCCCCCTCCTCCTGAGTACTCCCATCATGAGGGAAGCCCCGACCAGCCAG
Organism: Hemicordylus capensis; assembly: GCF_027244095.1. Lineage (NCBI taxonomy): Eukaryota > Metazoa > Chordata > Lepidosauria > Squamata > Cordylidae > Hemicordylus > Hemicordylus capensis. The sequence continues at coordinate 116,353,982 of NC_069662.1, forward strand.
ACAAGCACTCCACCTTTGGCACTGGAACTCAGCCCTGGAACTGTGTCACTCCACTACTGGGGACTCAGGGGAAATGAAGGGAGTTCTGAGGATGGACAAGAGCTTTACTAGGGGACAATGGATGCTAGCCAGGGCTCTTCCAAGTGGGCAACTGATTATGGATGTTGTGGATCTGAGGGAATCTGCAGGGCTTTTATTGGAATTGGGTATCCAACCTGGTGCAGTCTATCCCTTTTCCTCTGATAGGGTTCTCTCTAGGTCAGAGTCTGGGTGGCAAAGGGGTCCAAAAAAGCACAAGACAACTCTGCCATTTTCCTAATACAAGGCAGAAGATTCAGTAATTAATACAATGCCAAACTTAATCAAATCAACAGTGTTTCTAACATTTACATTGCACAATATAGCAGAAGGATGGTTCTAAAGAATTGTTCATGGTCCAAATTTATGGGCTGAAAATAAACACAAATTATAAGGTTATTGTTCCTAGAGAAAGAAAGCTCAGCTTCTATTTTTTTTAAAAAAAAATCACAGATCTTGCAATGCTTGTGGATTTCTGCTACTTCAAGTATCCACATGAAATAACATTAAAGCCTAGACACATAAACTGCTCTGTAGATTTAATTTGTTCTAAGGAAACAAGCACAGCAGGGAAAACAGAGCTAACTTTTTTAAAAAAAACCTGAGATTTTTAAAAAATCTGATACTACTTGATGCAGTTCCTTCCAGTTTCATTTAACTATCTTCTTCTAGCTTTGTTGAACAACTAGTGGTTCTCCGCTTTAAAAATAGCTGTTTCCAGAAATATAATTCTCCAGCTCATTAATCAAGAATACCTTTATAGGAAATTGATACAGAGGTCGTGGTGGCATTCTTCATTCATTTTCGATATTGTGATGGAACACGTGGATATAGTTGTCATACTATGGTGCCTTTTTGCTCATGAAACTGGTTAGGATTGCTTCTTCCTAGATTCAGTTAGCACTAGATGAGGATCTTATCTAATAGTTCCTAAGCTGTGGCCAGAGCTCCTAAGCAAATTACAGTAATACGCCTCTGTTGAACAGTTTGTTGATTTTTTTCTGCTTAAAAGTTACATAAGAACAGGCCTACTGGATCAAGTCCAAGGCCTATCTAGTCCAGCATCCTATTTCTCACCAAGTCCCACCAGTTACCTCTGGGAAGCACAAAGAGGAGGCACTAAGCTTGGAGGTAACTCTGGACTAAGACTGTCCCTGAGCCTAGAGGAAGGGGTGTGCACAAAACCAGTTTGCCCAGTTCGGTTTGAGTCCAAACTGGACTCGAACAGAACCAGGCAAGCTTGGTTTTGTGCTACCCAATGAACCCCCCCAGCCCAGATCAAATATGAGCCAGTTTGTGGGTTCTAATGTTGTTGGGTTTTTTTTTTAGAATCACTCACCCAGTGGGTCCAACAACTTTGCGGGGTACAGCTGTGGCCATGGGGAGGGGGTCTCCACAGTCTCATTCTCCCCCTGCCGGCCTCCCTCTGGTCCTCTAAGGCTCTTCCAGGTGGTGGTGGCCATTTTGGAGGCCACTGCGCATGTGCCCTGGCCATTTGCATGGCCAGGTTATGACCCAAGCTATGCAAAAGGCCAGGGTGTATGTGCGGTTGTTATGAACGGTCTATAACATATCAGAACCAGAGGTACCAACTCAGAAGTATGGTGAAATATAGGCCTGTGTCTGATTTCATTTTTATATTAAGAAATGATACCTGAACTCGAGGTGAACTGGCACCCAGGTCAAACTGCTCTCTGGAGCAGGAGGAATCCAGCATTGTTTTGTAAAATGGGTGAACACAAAGGCTTTGGCCTGGGCTACTCATATGCTAAAATGCATCTGACTCACTATGTCTATGGAGGAGTCTGCCAGAGGCTGATTTCCCCCCTTCCTGTTGCAAGAAGCCAGTGTTAATCATTTTCAATTGCTATGGAGGTTCCACAAAGGCAAAATGCATACACAGTAAATGCCTGTAGATTTTAATCCTTACCTCACCAATGCTACAAATCTCACACACACCTTTTCATGTATACTTTAAATATTCTCTTGTTTTCAATTAAACACTGGGTAGAGGTACACAAGCTGCCTCACACAGAATATCCTGAATCCCCTTACTAACTGCTGACTTTTTAACACCTTTTGGGAAGATGCCATTGTGGCTCTCAAGTGCAGATTTGCCTTGGGCAATGCTCTCCCCACTCCCTTCCTGAGCGCACAGAGTTTACAGAAGATGAGATTCAGAGATCTCTTTGGACTGGCCAATATCCTGAATAATTAAGACTTTGTTCAGAAGGTAGCAGCAAGTTGTCACCTTTTTGGACACCCAGGAAAAGATGAGATTTTGAATAGATTCTATTCAAGGATCAAAGAAAATATACACTATAAGAATGAGGCTTTTAGACAGAGAGTTCAGCAATCTTTTGCCTACAGCAAAAAGCTGCTCACAGGATCCCAGGGTTTGCTGCTAAGCCGCGGGGCAAAGCAGGAACTCTGTTCATGAACAGAAACTACAGCAATGCCTGAGTTTTGCTGCCCAAGCTGCCTGATCTGAGCACTGCAACAACTCCTGTCTCAGCCAAGTGCCCCACTCCTTCAACTGAAGTGATCCTCCACTTTCAAGGCTCTGATCCGGGGTAAATATGCTGCCTGGAATTCCCTCATCCCTTCCCTTTTTACTGCTCCCTTCTCCTTCCCCCCCTCTTTTCCTCTACTAATCTCCCCGAAACATGCCAGCCCTCAGCCTTCCTTCCTCCCCCCCCCCCCGGTCTTTTCTGCCTATATCTCAATTGTATTAGCCTTTAGGAAGATTTAATGCACACACATATGTTAGTTAGGCACACGGGTGAATATTGGTACTGGTTAGGATGCTCTGTTTAAATACTGTTGCTAATATTGATAGAGGGTTCTGCTTTCTGCTTTGCTAGATTATGTTGTAAGCCTTTTGTACTCAATAAAGCCCATTGAATCTTTGAGTGGTTTGATCTCCTTTCTTCCTTGCATCTAGATCATACGTGGTCACTAATATAAAAGAACTTGGTCCAGACCTATTTTATATACTAGCTAATGAGCATATTTGGTATATAGATCAGGCCTGGTCTGTAACACGGTGGCCTCCAAAATGACCTCCAAAGGGCCAGAACAGCCTTAAAATTAGCCAAAATGGCCCTTAGAAGACCAGGGGAAGCCAGTGGGGGTAGAGGGAGACTGCGGAGACCACACACACACTGTGGCTACACCAGCACCCCTTGAGGCCACTAGACCCACTGGGTGCGTGGTTCAAAAGAAATTATTATTATTTGGTTAGAACACCCTAGCCAGCCCCGAGGCAGCTGAGCTGGCCAAGGTTGAACCGAACCAGGCCCGCTACAGCTCAAGGGCAGGCTCTCGAGCCAGACCAGTGTGATTCCAAACCGGCTTGACTTGGAGCCAGTTCACACATCCCTACCTAGAGGTAGCCTATAGCCATCAAGGGTAGTAGCCATTAATAGACTTGTCTTCCATGAATTTGTCTACTCTCCTTTTAAAGCTATTCAAGCTGGTGGCCATCACCATGTTCCATGGCAGAGAATTCCATAGATTAATTATGTGGTGCCTGGAAAAGTACTTCCGTTTGACCCCTGGTTCTAGTGCTGTGAGGGAGGGAACAAGTGTCCATCACAACCCCAAGATCCCTCTTCTGGTCAGTCACTGACAGATCAAACCCCATCAGTGAAGTGGGGGTAGGGGGGTCGTTTGCCCCAGTGTCCATCACTTTACCCTTACATTGAATTTACATTGACGTTACACAAGTTCTCTAGATGCAAAGGCCATTTGAGAGCCAAATATAACCTATTATGGTAGGTCTGCCCAAATCACATATAAGGCAGGAGGTCAGGGCCCACTTTTAAGAGCCAAACCAGTGCACAAGTGTGAGTGCTGAATCATCTGCCTCTCTTGCCCCACATAACCTATCTCCTTGCAATTTGTCTCCACCTGCAACTTTTCTCATAATCAGACTCCAGTGCTGAAGTGAGCCTAGATGAAAGAAAAACTTTTCATAAAGGTTCCTCACCAATGACTTACAAGTAAACTTAGCCATCATGGGATAAGAACAGATCCTGATATGGATGAGCAAACAAATAGCAGGAAACAGTGACTAAGAAACAAGTATTATTCTCCTAGTATTATTCTAGAAAGTTCTAGGAAAAAAATAGCTATTTTCCATTGCTATTTAAATTGTTGATAAATAATGTGGAGGGATGCAGTGAGGTGACTGAGTTATTCCCAATGATTAACAAAAACCCCAACTGGATGAAAGGACAACAAAATTGCAAATGAAGTTCAGCTGCATTAATTGTAAAATACTCCATATGGAGATTACTTCACAATCAATTTCACATACATACTGATGGGATCTGTGCTACTGGTGACTAATCAGGAAAGAGCTCTTGGAGTCATGTGAATAACAGCTCAATGAAAATGCCAACTCAAGGTTTCCTGGCAGTGAAGAAAAAGGCATATTCCATGCTAGCGGTTATTAAAGGAACAGCATTACAGATCTATAACTCCTAGGCAGCTCTGATGCTTCTATGAATGGGTGGTAGGGACGTGCACAAAACCAAGCTGGATTTGAACCAGACCGGGCATGTTTGGTTCTGGTACCGTGAATGAGGGACCTGGCTCAGTTCAAATTCAAGCTGGTTCAGGTGGTTTTGGGGTGTCAGACATGGTTATTATTATTTTAAATCACACTTACTGCTGTCAAGGGTTTTGGCAGCCTTGGGGGGTGCTGCTGCAGCTGTGGAGGGGTCCAGCAGCTCTCCTTCACTCTGCTGGCCTCCCCCTGGACTCCCACAGACTGTTTTGGGCCATTTTCAGGCCATTTTGGCCCTCTCTAAGCACATGAAGGCCTCTAAAATGGCCGGCTCGAGCATGAATCAGCTCGATCTTGAGCCAGTTTGCGCACACCTAATGCTTGGTAGCACAAGGAGTGATGATACAGTTTTCCCTCATTGTTGCAAATGGGGCAAACGGCAACAGCAAGGGCTTGGATAACCACTCATTCAGAGCACTGGGTGAGGCTGCCTGAGGAGTCCACAACATCCCTGGGGCATTACAGCTCCACAACGCTGTGCATCACACAGGCCCCCAAGGATAATGTCCAGAATCATAATGTCTTTCTAAAAGAGGAAGTTCCCACTTCGTTGTATTTCATCTGATTATAGAACTCAGGTTCCTCTGGTGTAGAATTTAAGCTTTCTTCCTGTTGACTTTGGATGCTCGGCATAGAGCACACACAGAACTGTCAATATATTTTTCTGGCCTAATTACTTCTTTGCTGATGCAGCGACTCTTAAAATTGGGCCATGAGTATAGCATAAATATGTGATAATAATGTGCAAAGAGATAGAGGAGGGAATGATGTTCTCTTTTAAAGGCATAGCTAAGATAGAAAGCAAACTGCCTTTTCAAACACCTGCCCATTTTTCAAACAACAAAAATATTCCTGAAAGCTAATTTATCATGAAGGTATTAAAAAATATAGATATTTCTAATGAGCAAGGCAGTGAAGAGTTTGCAATTGGATTTCCTCCCTGCATTAATCTGATCTTTTAATTAACTATAACTCTCTGGAGAGGATTCCCTTGGAGACAAATGAAAGATGGTGGGGTGCTTATGCAGCGGTGATAGAATAGCATGCCACTTTGCTAGTTTTAGTGAAGCAGTGCATTGGCAAGCTGCAATTATGGGCTGATGAGTCAGCTGTTCTAAATTACAGGTGGAGGGTGATAAAATCTTGCTGAGTTTGGTTATTAAAATTATATGGTTTCATAAATAGTATAATGTTGGTCTCGGCAGGTACGTGTTACATTTTAATGCCATCCACATTACAGCATGCAGGGATTTGCAGTGGCTGAAGGTCAGCAAGGGTCATCTGCCAAATGAGGGATGTAGACGTACAGAGGGTACTTCGCTAGTGGGCGGGGGGGGGGCAGATACCGCAGTGGCGTTGTTGGAAAGTAAATACCACTCCCACTAGAAAGGCTGGCTTTCTAATGGGAAACTCAGGTGCAAGATGAAAACAAAATGCCTATATAATGTTGCACACTTCCCTGAGTGATGCAGAGTTCCAGGGACAGTGCTATACAATCCTCCTTTGGAGGAGAGATCATGGAGGCTTATGGTGACTTTGTAATATTTGATTTACAAATATTACACAAGCTGAGCATCAGGTGAAGGTGAACAGCATTTACTCCTGCCAGGCCATACTCAGTGGTAGAGCATCTGCTTTGCATGCAGAAGCTCCCAGGTCTAATCCTTAGCATTTCCAGGTGGGGCTGGGAAAGACCCATGCCTGAAATCTTGGATTTCAATCAGTGTAGACAATACTAAGCCAATCAGTGTAGACAATACTGGGCTTACCTAGATGGACCAATAGTCTGACTTGTTATAAGACGGCTTCATCTCCTGCTACCTAAGCAAAGAGGCACCTTTTTAGTGGTGAGCACTCTCCAGCACAGTATCCCTCCAGTGGCTGTTGCTGGTGTCTACCTTATGTTTCTTTTTAAGATTGTGAGCCCTTTGGGGACAGAGAGCCATTTTATTTATTTATGTATATCTTTGTAAACTGCTTTGGGAACTTTGGTTGAAAAGTGATATATAAATATTTGTCACGTTCGTATTCATATGTTCCAGGCAGCGTCCACTATCTCATATCAGATCCCTAGAGAGACACCCCTACACCGCAAAAGTGTTCCAGCAAGACTGCACTGAGAGCTGACTGGTCTTGCATTCAGTCTGCCTTTCCCAGAAGCTGCAGAGTTACTGTTTTCTTTGTTCATTCACATTCACACCTTACATCAGTCCCTCCTTTGAGCTGGAGGTGGGAGTTGTATATTTCACCTTACAAGCTCAGATGACTTCCCACTCAGAGCATTCCAGATGTGCTTTGCATCTCCCGGTGGTGAACATCCTCCCCTGCAATAAGGAACATCAATTGGCCTCTGGAGTTTGACATCGTAGGGCAAAACCATAATAACTGACTGCCTTACTAAAGGGTCTCTCTCATAACTATTTTTAAAGAGTTTGGAAAGATGCATTAAGTAATTTATGTTGGGAAACTGTTACTTGAATGTTTTCACTATTGAGCATAAGAACATCCCTGCTGGATCAGGCCCAAGGAGGCCCATCTATTCCAGCATCCTGTTTCACACAGGGGCCCACCAGATGCCGCTGGAAGCCTAAAGGCAGGAGTTGAGGGCATGCCCTCTCTCCTGCTGTTACTCCCCTGCAACTGGTACTCAGACTCAGAGGCATACTGCCTTTGAGGCTGGAGGTGGCCTTTAGCCTTGCGACTAGTAGCCGTTGATAGACCTCTACTCCATGAAGTTATCTAAACCCCTCTTAAAGCCATCCAGGTTGTTGGCTGGCACCACATCTAGTGGTAGAGAATTCCACTAGTTGATTATGTGTTGTGTGAAAAAGTACCTCTGTTTGCTGGTCCTAAATTTCCTGGCAATCAATTTCATGGGATAGGAACATAGGAAGCTGCCATATACTGAGTCAGACCATTGGTCGGTCTAGCTCAGTATTGTCTTCACAGACTGGCAGCAGCTTCTCCAATGTTGCAGGCAGGAATCTCTCTCAGCCCTATCTTGGAGATGCCAGGGAGGGAGCTTGGAACCTAGGTGCTCTTCCCAGAGCAGCTCCATCCCCTGAGGGGAATATCTTACAGTGCTCACACTTCTATTCATTTCTAACCAGGGCAGACCCTGCTTAGCTGAGGAGACGTCATGCTTGATACCACAGTGTTATGTGAGAAGAAGAAGAATTTCTCTCTGTCCACTTTCTCCACACCATGCACGATTTTATAGACCTCTATCATGTCTCCGCGCAGTTGTCTTTTTTCTAAGCTAGAAAGCCCCAGGTGTTGTAGCCTTGCCTCATAAGAAAGGTGCTCTAGGCCCCTGATCACCTTGGTTGCCCTTTTCCGCACTTTTTCCAGTTCAACAATGTCCTTTTTTAGATGTGGTGACCAGAATTGTACGCAGTACTCCAGGTGTGTCCGCACCATAGTTTTGTATAAGGGCATTATAATATTAGCAGTTTTATTTTCAATCCCCTTCCTAATGACCCCTAGCATGGAATTGGCCTTTTTCATAGCTGCTGCACATTGAGTTGACACTTTCAATGAGCTGCCCACCATGACCCCAAGATTCCCCTCCTGGTCAGTCACTGACAGCTCAGATCCCATCAACATATACTTGAAGTTGGGGTTTTTCATCCCAATGTGCATCACTTTACACTTGCCAACACTGAACCAAATTTGCCATTTTGTCGCCCACTCACCCAGTTTGGAGAGATCCTTTTGTAGCTCCTCACAATCCATTTTGGATTTAACTACTCGAAAGAGTTTGGTATCATCTGCAAATTGGGCCACCTCACTGCTTACCCCAACTTCTAGATCATTTATGAATAAATTAAAAAAATAAATTAAAAAGCACTGGTCCCAGTACAGATCCCTGGGGGACCCCACTTCTTACTTCCCTCCATTGTGAAAACTCTCCATTTATCCCTACCCTCTGTTTCTTGTCCTTCAACCAGTTAGCAATCCACACATGTACTTGTCCCCTTATCCCATGACTGCTAAGTTTTCTCAGGAGTCTTTGATAAAGAACTTTGTCGAAAGATTTTTGGAAGTCCAGGTATACTATGTCAACTAGATCCTCTTGAGCCATACACTTGTTGAGAGTCTCAAAGAACTCCAAAAGGTTTGTGAGGCAACATTTACCTTTGCTGAAGCCATGATGGCTCACTCCCAGCAGGGCCTGTTGTTCTATGCGCTTTACAATTTTATCCTTGATGATGCTTTCCATCAATTTGCCTGGAACGGACGTTAAGCTAACTGGCCTGCAATTTCCTGGATCACCCCTGGATCCCTTTTTGAAAACTGGTGCTACAGTTGCTACTTTCCTGTCCTCTGGTACAGAGCCTGATTGCAGGGATAAGTTATATATTTTAGCAAAGAGGTCAGCAATTTCACATTTGAATTCTTTGAAGACTCTTGGATGGATGCCATCCGGCCCTGGTGATTTGCTAGTTTTTAGTTTTTCCAGACAGTTTAGAACATCATCTCTTGTCACTTCTATCTGACTCAGTTCTTTAACCTCCATCCCCAAAAAGCCTGTTTCAGGAACAGGTATATGCTCAGTCTCCTCTGCCGTGAAGACAGATGCAAAGAACTCATTTAGCTTCTCTGCAACCTCCATATCCTTCTTAATAATCTGTTTTATTCCCTCATTATCTAACAGTCCAACCGCCTCCCTGGCAGGTTTCCTGCATCTGATGTATTTAAAGAAGTTTGTGTTATTCTCCTTGATGCTTTTAGCTAAATGTTCCTCAAACTCTCTTTTTGCCTCCCTTATTGTCACCTTGCATTTCTTTTGCCAGAATTTGTGTTCCTTTCTGTTCTCCTCATTTAGGCAGGCCTTCCAGTTTTGGAAGGAAGTCTGCTTCCCTTTTATGGCTTCCTTGATGTTACCTGTTAGCCATGCTGGCATCCTCCTAGACTAAGTTGTGCCTTTCCTCCTTTTGGGTATACAATCTAACTGGGCTTCTAGTATTGTGGTTTTGAGTAAACTCCATGCATTCTGGAGCTAAGTGACTCTCCTGATTTTCCCTTTCAGCTTTCTTCTCATCATACTCCTCATTTTGGAGAAGTTTCCTCTTCTGAAATTCAAAGTGTCTGTGTTAGACTTCCTTGGTCATTCTCTCCCCACATGAATGCTGAATTTGATCGCACTATTGGTTTACTGGGGACCAAACTGGAGGTGATGGATCACATGACTGGAACTCTCCCACCCCCTCTATTTCCTATCTCAGAATGTCATTGGGGGAGGGCATAATTTGAATCAGGAATTTAGAATGTAAGAATGGGTTACAATTACATAGGAAGCTGCCATATACTGAGTCAGACCATCTACACATAATAGCAGCAGTTTCTCCAAGGCTATAGGCAGGAATCTTTCTCAGTCCTTTCTTAGATATTCAGAGAGGGAACTGATGCTTTCCCCAGAGCAGCCCCATCCCCTACAGAGGGTATTTTGCAATGCTCACACATGTAGTCTCCCTTTCAAATGCAAACCAGAGTGGGCCCGGCTTAGCAAAGGGAACAATTCATACTTGCTACCTCAAGGCTAAATTTCCTCCCACCTTTGCCCCTGTTACATGGCCCTGATCCAAAATCACCTCTCCCAAGCTATTATTAGCCACAGAAGAGATCCTATAGTCACAATCTGTCTCAGAGCGACACAGACAATTAAAATTGTAATATCAGCCCCACGCATAACCCCCTCCCCCATGCCATGGTCCAAATCTCTCCCCTCCCTGTAGATTTTTTTAAGATGGGGGGAAATATGAGGGGTCACATTCATGTAACTGCCACGTACTGGCTAGCATGGCCCTTACAATTGTAGCAACACATGCGCACTTCGGAACATTGGCTCGGGATACACCTCTGCATTACAAGGCAAATGGCAATGGTCCAAGGGCATGGTGTGAGAGTGCATGATACAGTCACTTTAATAAAACTAAGCAGCAGGTCTGTGTCTGGGCAATGCCTGGACTGGGAGACTGCCCAGCAATCCCAGATATTCTGTCTTGAATTCTATGATGGAGGAGAGGGAGGATATAAACAATCAATGTGTGCCTGACTCCACATCCATTTTCTGTTGTGTCAGACGATACATAACATCTAGACCCACATCCAGCCTGCTTGTTTCGGTACCAATCCAGCAAGGGAATATATGTTTGGGAGTTGCTTCCATGTGTAGATCTCCATTGTTACAGGAGGGAAATCTGTTTTACATTCACAAACACTCAGTGAAAACTGAAATACATATATAAACAATATAGATAATGGTACCAGAATCATATGGTGAAACAGTTACACCAAAGCATCTCCAAGTCCCAACAATTTTAGCCTAATTGCAGTTTCCAGGGCAGAGGCGTAGCTAGGGGAGAGGGGGCCCGTGTTCATCCCTCTCTCTGGCAGCCCCCCAGAGTGAGGGAGATAATGAAAAAAATAGGGAGGGGTGGAGCTGGAGGGCCCTCAGGAGCTGGGAGCCCGTGTTCTTTGAACCCTTTCGCTCCATTATAGCTACGCCCCTGTTCCAGGGCATCTTTGACACTCATAAATTATTTTAATTTATTTTAAAATGTATATGCTGTGTTTCCTTCAGCAGTGGAGCCCAAAGCAGCTAACGGAAATTTAAAACAAACAAGCATCAATAAAAACAAGAAAACAATTCAATAAAACAAAGAAAACACAAGCTGGATTATGACTAAAACTCACAATAGTAGAGGAATCACCACCAGGGTTCCCAAAGATTTGGGAATCTCCACCAGGCTTCCCAAAGATTTTCCAAAAGAGTTAGGCTTAGAAATATAAACGCAAGTCTTTGCACCCCTACAGATCCCCTAACCCTTGAGGCTAACCTTCTTCAAGAAGGTTTCTAATACACAAATACAAAAGCTACAGTAGTAGTTCACTTTCTGCATCAGCTGAAGGTCTTTAAAATATGATTCATGAGCCTGTGTACGGATAGAAAAATTGTGCAATATCTGGGCAAATAACCATCCATGTGAAACGAAGGCAAGAAAGATCATTTGGGAAAAGACAGACACTTAGGCCCTGTTCAGACATTGCACTGGACATGCTTACAAGAATCTGACACACATGAACACATTTTTGTGTAAATAACTGTATATGCACTCATTTATTTTATTTTATTTTATTTTATTTAACATATTTCTATACCGCCCAAACTCACGTCTCTGGGCGGTTTACAACAGAAAGGTTAAAACTTTAGTTAAAACAGAATAAATGACAGAAAAGTTAAAATATTAATTAAAACAAAATAAATGATAACAGAAAAGATTAAAGCATTACAACAATTTAAAATTTTAAAATATTTTAAAACAATGTTAAAACTATTAAAACACTATTTAATTAAAAGCCTGGGTGAACAGATGCATCTTTAGACTTTTAAAAATTTGTCCGATATGGAGAGGCTCTTATTTCAGCAGGGAGCGCATTCCAAAGCTTTGGGCAGTAGCGGAAAAGGCCCATCCCTGAGTGGCCACCAGACAAGTTGATGGCAAATGCAGATGGACCTCTCCTGATGATCTCAATGGTTTCGCACTCTGTACATGCTCAGAGGGAAAGAGGCAAAGTCACATCATACACAAACTGAATTGGTTCTTGGAGATGGTGACCATGTAGGATCTGGGTGCACAAACAGAGATAGAGAGAGACACACTCAGAAAGTTCAATGGGCTTTATTATAAAAAGTTGCTCATCAGGATAAAATAAGAACATGTACAAAGTGTAGTGTAATGTGCCTAACTAACGTATGTGTGTGCAATCAATAATTACAGCTATCTAATAATCTAACAAATCCTAATAAAACATTTAGAGAGAAGAAGGAAGGAGAGAGGGCTTAGGAGAGGGATGGCAGTGATTAGTAGAAAGGAGGGAAGAGGGATCCAAGGCTTGTGAAGGCAGCATATTACCAGGATCAGAGGCTTGAGAGCGGTGGGGCTTTCAGCTGAAGGAAAGAGGCTGTAGCTGGAGAACAGGAACTTGGGAGAGATGCAATCTTCTAGCAGTCAAGCAGGCAATTTGCTCAGAACGAGGCAGAGACTGAGAGTACCATGGCTGGGGAAGTCTTGACTTCTTACTGCGCTGTAGAAATCACAGACAGTTCCTGTCCATGGAAAGAGTTCCTGCTTGTTGCCACGTGGCTTAGTAGCAAACTCTGGGATGGCTCTTGAGCAAGTATGCTTGTTAGGCAAGATTGCTCGCTCTCTGTCCAGTAAGAAAAAGACGTTCTCCTAAATACCCAGGGCCCAAGCCATTTAGGGCTTTTTAGGTTATAACCAGCACCTTGTATTTTGCCTGGAAACTTATCAGTAGCCAGTGTAGCTCTTTCAATACAGGAGTAACATAATTTGTCCAAGATGATCCAGAGACCAACCTGGCTGCCGCATTCTGGACCAACTGTAGTTTCCAAACTACATACAAGGGCAGCCCCATGTAGAGTGCATTACAGTAATTTTAAAAGTGAATCTGGGTGCAGGCCCCCTCAAATGCATAGAACAGATATTAAGTTTACCATTATATGTGTACTGAACATAAGTGTGAATAACTGTACATGTGTACAGATGCAAACACTATACACAGGTTATACATGCATTGGATATACTGTAACAACTTGTGAATAAGTCCACAGCAGGGATCTCAAACTACAGCCCTCCTGCAGATATTGGCCTACAACTCCCATCATCCCTGGCTACTGGCCATGTGACTGGGGATAAAGGGAGTTGGAATCCCATAACAGCCAATGGGCCACAGTTCGAGACCTGCGGTCTCTAGGCTCCATTCACACCTAACAGGAAACTGGAGTTAAGAGACCCTGAGGTTGACTTTCCTGTAGATCTGAATTAGTGAAACTCTGGTTCCATCAGAAAAGTGACCCAAGGTTTCCTTTCCCAAATTCCAATTTAAAACCTCAGGCTGTAGTGAGTTTCACTGCCCCTACCTGAGGTTTGTAGCCAGAGGCGTAACTAGGGAAAACGGTGCTTAGGGCAAACACTGAAATTGCTCCCCCCCCTTCTTCCAGGGAGGAAGAAGGGAGGCGGTTTGCAGAAGGCCAGCCCGCAGTGCCTTCCTCCTCCTTGTGCGAGCGGAGGCAGGCATTTGGAGAGGATCCCTAACTTGGCCGAGAGGGAGAGCGTGTTGTCCGCTCGCCTTTGCGCCCCCCAACCCCCACTTTCAACCATAAAAATTTTTCGCTTCTTTGCAGATCAGCTCTCCCTTCCCTGCTCAGCGCCTCCCCCTCCCCTGCCGCCCCGCCACTGCAGCTCATATTTCCATACGAGATACTCATTTGAATTTTTCTCTCTACATGGCTCCTCCCCCGCCCCCCGCCTGCCTCCCTCCCTCCCTCTCTCCCACAGACACCCATCTCCAACACGCAGCTGTGGACACCTCAGGACGCACCTACCAACAGCAGACAATGGTCTCCCAAACAGAGCCCCGCTGGGAAACCACGTCGGCCTAAACACAACTTAGGAGCACACCAAGCTGAATGACTTTCTCGTTCAGAAAGAAATCAAAGTGAAGCCTTGCCTCTTTCTTTAGCTAAAAGCATTTTAAACAAAAAACCCGAAGTGGAAGCACATAGCATTAAGCCAATCCCCAAGTATTCAGCAGTGTCCACTCCACGTAGGAAGGAGCAACACTGCACACAAGTTTGCAAGAAACTCAGAACGCCCCCAGTTTCTGGGTCTTGGTTTAGATTGCATGTTTTTTGTCGTCATCCCTGTTCCCCCGCCACCCTTTCCCCTTCAGCCTTTAGCGAGGCTGGACAGAGTGGATGAGATTTCGCAAGAAAAGACAAGAGATCACACACACACACCCCTATTGTTTGTCCTCCGAACTCCGTCCTTGTTGCTTGTCCAGTACGCTGGGATCCTTCCACTGCAGTCCACTCCTCTCCTTGTCCAGGCACAGCCCGACGCACCGCACCACACGGCAAGACAAAGTGGAAGTGCACATGAAGGCGGCGTGGCGAGCTCTCCTCCCAGTCTCAGGCAGGCCAGACACGCATGCGCGGCGTGTCCTCCCGACACGCATGCGCGACTGGTGGCGGGACGGGGCAGCGGGTGAGCGTCAGCAGACTCTCGGAGACTGTGATGTGACACGAAAGAGAGAGAGACGAAGCTGCAAAGCAGGCACTGCTGCAAACTTTAGGCGCCCACGCCGCGGTGCCCAGTGCCTGAGCTGAGCAATGGGGGGGGGGCCACTGGGACAGGGGGGAGGGGGAGGGGGAGAGCTCTTGGAAATTGGCAGACTGCTGCAGTGCACACCAAAAAAAAATCACAACAATATTTTTTTCCTGCAAAGGCAGGGGATCGGCGAGGGTACTTTTTGGCGCCCCCTAGCAAGTGGCGCCCAGGGCACGTGTCCTGCCTGCCCCCCTATCGTTACGCCCCTGTTTGCAGCTGCCAGCGTTACATCTGAATGCTGAACTGCCAGCTGCATTAGCTGTAACCAGAGTTGAGGGAGGAAGCACATCCCTCTCTCCAGCTGTGATTGGCTGACAGGGCTTTCCTTCATGCCAGAAGGAAGCCCACACAGCCAGTTCCCTCTCCACTCTGCAGTATCCCTGACTGAAGTTGGTTCCTGCCCATTTAATCCTAATGTGGATAGGCAAGTGTTGGGTGGGGGGCAGGGAGCGGAACCGTGGGTCTACTGGATTCTCGGTTCTGCATTATTTGCAAATGGGGTGATGATTTTGTTGCTGATCCTGCCAGCACTTGCCAAAGGATATTGGTGAAAATCTTAATTTGCAGTTACTGTTAGGTCATGTCGATGACCTCAAATAATACAAAGAAAATGCTATGGGGTTTATGGGGTTCAAAACCATACAGTCAGAAAACCCATTAGCCAGTTGAGCTAACATGAACCAGATCTTACAAAGTTCATGGACTATCAGTGTCTGGAGAAAGATCCATTTGAAAATTGTCCTCATCTCTTATCCATCCACTCCAGACATAAATAATCCTTTGCTTTGCCTTGGTCTATCAGCACATTCACTGCGTGTCAGTGTTAAAAACATTAAGGCAGTTTTCATAAGGTGCATCAGGCAAACTACCCACAAAATAAAATGGAGTTCATCTGATAGTTTGAGACACAGAATAATAAAAGTATACTGATGAACGATTTTCTGATTGATTGCTATCATTGTTGGCTCAACTATCCTAAAAGAAAGTAAATATGCATTAGTCCTCTTGAGAAAACACTTTTCAGAAATATGCCTTTTTTATTAGGCAAACATGATAAAAGGCATTTCTTGAAAGCATAACTATGAGCTCTTTCAAGAGGCCTGTCTGAACTGGCAGAAAGTGTACCAGGGAGCAGAAGCAACAGTTACCTCTCCCTCCATCCCTCCCTCTCCCTCCCTCTCTGATTCACATGACAACCACTACTACCCACCCCACAAAAATGCAGTCCATGTATCTAACCACAGCCTACTATTTTGCAGGACATTCACTAGGACAAAGAGACCCAACTTGCTGTTTCATAACCACATTACCATTTCCTATTTATTAACACAATATGCACACTATCCATGTGAAAATAAAATTAGTCATTGCTCTGGCATAACAATGAAGAATTGCAATGAAATAATGAAAAACTTATCACGCTCAATTGTATAATACTAATCATTAAATCCCCTTATTATAGGAGAACCTAATTAGCTACAATTTTCATCCCCCCAACATACCACAGGGAGCCAATCACTATGCCAAGCACATATCACTGAGGCACACAAAAATTTGCATCGCACAGCTGGATTTTCTTTTGAGACAATGCCCAAGATATTAGTAGAATAGGGATGGCTCTTGTACAGACAGTCAAGCTGAAATGGAGCTCAGTCAATAGAGCTTGGCTTCTCCTTATTTGCTACTGTTTCCACCCTTGGAACAAATTCTTCATTAGAAAGCTTGTAAAGGAATGTTGTTGCAACTAAGACAACTTTCTTTGGTCTTGAGTAAACTTCTGGTGAAATCGGCAGAAGATTTATTAGCCCTTGGCTTCCTTTCCTCAGAAGCGCCCTCTGTTCTCACTCCAGTCAAAGACCTAAATGAGCGATGCCACTCCAGTCTCTCTTTTGGAATGCTGAACTCCTTCAGACAGTGGGGGATGAAGATACAATTGATGCTGGGAAAGTGTTTGGGGTGGGATACACCAACATGACTACCCCCAGCCGAGCAAATGCCTCAGGTGCATCTAGCAGTGCCATCTCACCTGTCATTTGTGATACCCAAAGTGATGTTATATATCAAAGTATGTAGAGATGTGCTGATGTAGACGCTCAGGGGGTAACCAAGATGCCTAAAGGGGAATGCACAGTGGCTCTCCCTTTATGTCTCATGCATTTCTCTGATGTGCAGCACCTGGAGGTTTGTATAAGGAGACTGCTTTATGCTCAGTCAGACCATTCATCCAACCAGCAATGTTGGTTCTGATTGACGGTAACTCTCTTAGCGGTGTGTGTGTGTGTGTGTGTGTGTGTGTGTGTGTGTGTGTGTGTAAGGCTATGCACACACTCCATGTGGTGGGGTGGGGAGGCAGGGTTTCACATACCTTCCCTCCCAGACAATTGCCAGTATAATCTTCAGTGTGCCACCATGCACCCAGATGATCCATGCGGCACAGAGCAGTGTGGATCAGTATTCATGCTGCTCCTGGCAGTGTGGATCACTAGATGCCAGGACTCATTTTCCCAGCCTCTACATATCCTACAAGGCACTGCACAATGAATGCAGTGCCTTGGGAGATACCCCCTATGAGACAGGCTCAATAGACACCTGTCTCTGTGTATGCCCAGGCTGCATGCAGCCAGAGCAGAAACACACAATCCCAGCACCAGGGGTTCAGGGTGTGCCTGTGCAGTGTTTATGCTGTACATAGTCTGTGTATAGCATACACATGTACAGATCTGAATGTACATACAATGGTCAAATGTTATGTTCAACACAGGTCCAGCAGCACACTTCCTATCTTTCCCCTGCATTTGCAGGGCCTGTACCCTGGTTCAGTTTCAAAGTGAACTCTATCTATCTATCTATCTATCTATCTATCTATCTATCTATCTATACACATACATATACATACATACATATACATACATACATGTGTTCAGACATCTGTATGTTTGCAGGATATTCACTAGGACAAAGAGACCCAACTTACTGTTTCATAACCACATTACCATTTCCTGTTTATTAACTCAATATGCACACTATCCATGTCGAAATAAAATTAGCCATTGCTCTGGCATAACAATGAAAAATTGCAATGAAATAATGAAAAACTTATCACGCTCAATTGTATAATACTAATCATTAAATCCCCTTATTATAAGAGAACCTAATTAGCTACAATGTTCATCCCCCCTGCCACATACCACAGGGCTTTCACATACCTTCCCTCCCAGACAATTGCCAGTATAATCTTCAGCGTGCCACCATGCACCCAGATGATCCATGCTGCACAGAGCAGTGTGGATCACTATTCATGCTGCTCTTGGCAGTGTGGATCACTAGAAGCCACTATTGTACTTTCATGATTGTCATTGTCTGACTTGATATCAGAAAAAAAGCTATTTTTTGGAACATATCATAAAGCAGTCATTCTGAAAGCATTGCAATAACAATGCAGTGTTTACTAGACAGCAGCATGGATCTGTCAAGAATAAATCCTGCCAGACTAATCTTATCATATTTATTATGCATTATTATTATTATTTATTTATTCGATTTCTATACCGCCCTCCCAAAAATGGATCAGGGCGGTTCACACAGAGAAATAACAATAAATAAGATAAACAAAATGGATGCCTGTCCTCAAAGGGCTCACAATCTAAAAAGAAACATCTCTCTCTTTAAAAAAAAATTGGGTTACTAGCTTGGTGGATTGTGGGAATGCTATGGCTGTATGTAATTTATTTTGATTTTGGCAAAACATGTGAAAAAGATCCCCATGATATTTTGTTTAGGAAACTGGTCAAATGCCAGGGGCGGAGCCACCATTGGGCGAACAGGTTCAAAGAACCCGGGCTGCTGCCAATCAGGGGCCGCTTCATGGCCCTGGCACGCCCCCTACGTCTGACATTGGGGGGCGTGCTGGTTTAGTTCCCGAGCGGGGCCCGTGCAGCCCCATTTGGGAGTTAAATGGCTGCTGCATTCGTGGCATGGCCAGGAGCGGCTCTTCCCTGCCTTCCCTGTCATACGGCCTCTTCAGGAGTTAAATGGCCAGTTCTGTGAATGCAGTGCCTGCCGGACTCCAGCTCCCAAATGGAGCCGTGGAGCTCTGTTCAGGAGCCAGACCACACACCCCGTGTCTGATGTCAGATGCAGGGGCAGGGTAAGCAGGGCCGCCACCGCGACCAGACACGGGCCGCTGGCGGTCAGGCTGTGTGCCTGTCAAATGCAAGCTGAATGATGATACCATAAGATGAACTCATGACTGGTTAGAAGCTCATACCAAAGAGTGTTCATCAGTGGCTCTCAAGCTGGAGAGAGATTTTGAGTGAGGTGCTGAAGGGCTCTGTCTTGTTGGAATGCTATGGATGGATGTAATTTGTTTTATCTACCTGCTGAGTTTTCTCCTCCAATGAGACTTGCAGCTTTCTCCCCTCTCTCCTTGGAAACACAGTAATCTGGCCATGTGAATGATCTCCAAGCTTCTGGTGGGGTAGCCATTTTAGCCTGTAGCAGCAAAAACAACAGAGAGTTTTGAGGCAGCTTAAATACTAACAAATGTATTGTAGCATACATTTTTGGGACTGCAGTCAACTTCATCAGAGGCAAAACCAATGCAAAACCAATCTCAGATTTAATAGGAGTCCTTCTGCCCAGCCCCCATCGCCTACCCACACAAACTGGGTTTAGTTTTGGATTTTCTGTAGCAGTCAGTCTCTGGAGATCTCCTCCCAGCTACACACACACACACACACACACACACGTCCTTGTTGTGATCTCCATGATCTCTTCAAAGCTTTCCTCTTGGTGGACATAGAGAGTCAGAGATAAGTCAGTAGTAAAAGGCTTTGGGGGAAGGATGGTTTGAGGAAGAAATATCCATATTTGCATTTCAAAAAATGTGCTTGCTGCTTTCTTAGCTTGAGGTTCAATAATGTGTTATGTGATCATTTATAACAGCTGTTGGCATCACTGTAACAAAATTTTAGAAGTTTGCATACAGCTTTGATAAGACAAAAATATAAGAGAGAACTGTTTGGCTCCCTCCTCAATCTGCTGTGTGACCTAGCCTGTGTATCTGGCCGCATTCACACATAATGCAGAACCAGTCCGCAGGTCCAATGAAGCTGCAGTTCTGCTTCCCACCCCACCCCCCACTCTCCTGTTCGCATTCAAACATAATGGAGAGGAGGCTCTCTGCAGTCAGGGAGACTGCAGAGAAGAGGGAGAATTGGCTGTGTGGGTTTCCTTATTGCATGAAAGACAGCCCACACTGCCAATCACAGTCAGAGAATGGGAGGAGCTTCTCATCAACTCCAGTTTCAGACTGCAGTTCCCCATTCAGAAATACTGCAGGCGGTTGTTAATCTTAGGTAGGAGCAGCGAACCTCACTACAACCTAAAGGTTCAAATAGGAGTTTTGCAAGCAAAATCTCAGGTTACTCTCATGCAGGACCAGGGTTTCATGCATTCCAACGTACAGGTATGGCAATCTCTGGCCCTTTTAACCCCAGTTTCCCGTTACGTGCAAATGGGGCCTCTTTCTGGTATCTATATCTTCTATTTTCTGTCTCCCTGAATCCAGCCACTTAGACAGACATCTCAGCAATCACCTAAGCCCTTGAATGACTGTACTCTAAATGATCTTAATGGCACCTGTTTGGATCCACTGCAAAATTTAGAACTGGGTTTCCTGGCAAAAAAAAAAAAAAAATGCCTGGAGTTCACACACAAAGCCTGTCTATGATCCTGTCATGACATGGACTGCCCAGAAATCCCAGTCAGATGAGGCTAGCCAAGGTCCACCACTGACATTTAGACAAAGTGTCAAAAAACTCAAGAACTGAAACTCTGCTTGTAAGATGCTGGCACGTAATAAAAAAAACTGAAGAAACCATTCCCCATGATCCCAAATGAGAACTCAGTGGATACATTCAGCTGTGGAGATTCATATGTCAACTCTAAGCAAATTGCCTGGACACAGGGACTTCCCTTTGGCCAATATCCACCCTAAATGCCATCTTGCCAAAAAGAGGTTAGACATCCATTTAGAATATTTACTGCAAACATCAAAATAAAGCTATAAAAGTACATGCCCATAGTTTCCAGACAAAAATAAACACTGTCTGTTATACTGAATTCCTTTGCGAGGATAATGATTAGATTTCTTGTCCTGCAAAGGGATAAAATGAATTCAGCCTTTTCTAAATTCATTTCCTAAGAGGTTCACTGGCGACTGAGTAAAAACATGTTGCAGATTGCAAAGATGTATGACACAGCTGTTTCATTTGCATGGCATAACTTATAGCTAATCTCTGTGAAAGAAAGATAGAAAAAAAAAGAAGTTTTCATGGCAGGAACAGTTTTTATTCGATAGAGGATCCTCATCAGTTGACTTCTAGTTATCAGCCACATTAATTCCTTGTTTAGATTGCTAAGGCTGGAATGTATTTTATCTCATATGTCATTTTTTAAAAAATTACATTCTCAGCCAGAGTGAACAATCTAATGATGCCCGATAAGTCTAGAGTAACTAAATATGTGACTTTTACAAGTCACTGAAATACATGTGTTTAAAATGAAAGGGATTTGCATCCATAGAAATAAACTCACCACATGGCTCTGCTGAATCCAAGACACTGGCTGAGATCCAGATTTTTTCTCTCTCCTTACATTTTACATTTTAATACTGACCTTTCTAGCTCCTTGCTTTTGACCCTGCTGTTGGCTCATTCACATTCAAAATAAACCCCACTAGTCTCATCTCTAATCTGCTTTGAAATCTAGAGGACCCATTTCAAAGCTAATGTTTATGGGTCATCCTTAGACTGGTAAAGACTGTGGGTGGTGCTTCTACAGTATCATTCTGCTCCTGTAGGCTACTGCTATTAGGCCTGCATGTTAATGACTTGGGGGCTGTTTGTATTAGATTCAGTGTTTGCTGTAGCCCGAGGATTAATGGGTAACTTTTGGGTATTGATGATTTCTTAACCTCACTTCACAGGAAACATAAACCTTTGTATTTTGCCTTTTGAGAGAATCTGCTTACTAAAGTCAACAGTTCTGGGTTTTTAAAATTTTGTTTATTTATTAAAATATGTATAGACTGTCTTTCTACAAGTATGGACATTCGGGATGGTTAACAATAAAAAGCAATATCAAAATCAGTTAAAATAATCACAGTAAATGCTAACAAGCCAATAGCAAATTAAAAAAACTCCTGCAGATTAAAGACAAAAATGTAGCAGCAAGAATTCCCTCTGATCAACCATAATATCCAGCTACAGGCCCAGCAAAAGTGGCTTGTTTTTTGTCATGGTAGAGAATGATGCAATGGAAGAAGCCAGGCAGGTTTGGCAGGAGGAGCAGTTTAAACAACTGGGTGCAACCACAGAGAAGGCCATGTCCCAGGTTGCCGCTAGTATCAATCAAACTTTATTACAGTCACAGATCAGCATAAAGTATAAGGGTGATTACATGTTAAAGGTGAGAGTAGATAAAAAGTGATTACATTTAAAATGGTACATATTAATAATAAAACGACTAAAAATACCAAAAATAGTAGATAATACACCAAAAGCATGAGGCCCTAAAGCGTGAGAAATAATAAATGTCATAAAAATGCATGAAAGGCATATAAGGGGGGGGGCATAAAAATGGATATAATAAAGTTAAAAGACATGAGAAGACAGAAATATATAAAAGCCTGAGTAATAAAACTGGAAAACAGCCAGATTGAAGGTGATAAGGAACAGTGAAAAGGGAGGCGCATGAGCAATTGCAGGGCCTGCCCAGAGTCACCAGGAGTCAGATTAAGGCTGATAGGACTCACTGCCTGTTAGGGGTGTGCACGGAACCGCCAACTGCGGTCCGGCACTGGGGTGGGGGGGTACCTTTAAGAGCGGCGGGAGGGTTTACTTACCCCTCCCGCCGCTTTCCCGATCTGTCGCCGTAATCCTCTGTGTAATTGGGGCAAGATTATCCTTGTAACAAAAGGAAAGAGGCAAGGAGAGACTTTTACGGGGGAGACGAGCCTTTGAGGCGCCTCTGCCCCATCGACCTGCGCGGATAGCGTCAGCATCAGCCGGCTTGAAGCCATCTGTGCCGGACGCTGCTGGGACTGTGGAGAGTCTCCCGCCAACAGGTCGCAAGACTTGCAGTTCAGTGACCAGGTGCATCCTTCAGTCAGTGCTGCCGCCAGAGCACGAGGGACGCTTGGAGACAAAGCACCACTCGATCTTCGCCCTCCAGGCAAAAAGAGCTCTTACCCTACTGACTCCCCCTCTCACATCCACGGAGATCAGAGCAATTGAAGTGCCGGGAAGGGCGAGCGTGGCGGCGATGGCGGCGGCTATACCCCTTCCCCGACGTTACTTGCAAAAAGCCCCAGCGCGCGCGCAAAGGACTGCTCTTATTAAGCAAAAGTCCAATTTTTGCTAGTTCGAGCATATTTATCTCTTGCAGTTCCAACTCTTTCGGTATTCCCCAAAATGGGCATATATGCTCTTGCAAACTCTCCCCTTCTTTGAATCTTTTATTACATAACTGCAGCATAAGATAAACTTGACTATTCATTCATACCTGCCAACAAGTCCCTATTTTCCCATTCAGGTTCATGGTTCTTTGTTGAAATACTGCCTTCATTCTTTCCCATATCTCTCGTGCTGTATTTTTTGTCTTCTATATGATAGATTAACTGGCCACTTACAGTCAGAGATAGGGATGTGAATGGAACCAGGTCCATGCACTCCCAAGAGGGTGGGGGGTTACTTTAAGGGACAGGGAGAGTCCCTCCTACCTGCCCATCCCTGCCCCGCCGCTTCCTCCACCCCGCTGCCGAAAGTGTGGGCATGGGGTTGCAGCATTCTTTCTTGCAGCCCTGTTCAGTGTTGCCATGCAAATGGCCAATGCACATGTGGGGGGAAAGCAGTGAGGCAGGGATGGTCAAGAAGGAGGCACTCTCCCTGTCCCTTAAAGTAACCCACCCAGCCTCCAAACTGGCTCATACAGCAGCATCTTGAACCAGTTTGGCACTCCAGAAAAGGAGTGCTGAATAGGTTCCATGCACATCCCTAGTCAGAGATATGTGTCTCATGTCTTGGTTGTTTTAGAATCCCATTTTTGCTGTTTATCTTTTGCAGAATCCCATTCTCACTGCTTCTCTTCATTCTCGTTTGGTCCTTGTTGATCCAGGACACAAGCTAGTCCAAGTGTATTCAGCAACATCTTCACTCGGAAGTACCATTTTTTTGTAGTTTGTTTCATTGAGCAGTTCAACAGTAGGTTGCCTCCCCACAGATGAAAAGGTAGTAATCTTGTCCAGCTTTCTTGTCTACAAACTCTTTATCATCTCACAACCTATTTCTTCCAACTGGGCCCATAACCCAATGTTGCAGAGTAATTACTTATCCTCTATAAGTAATTCAACAATAAGCCAACTTTAACTGAGAAACACTGTGATTCCACCCCCAAGGCAGTACATAGATACATTCAAATAGAGAGGCATGTCCCATACAAATAAGTGAGACAATATCTATGGAAAAATCCCAACACCCTGGTCATGGCCAGCTGCCTGCATCTGCAGACTGCATATCTGACCCTTCAGAGGAAGTGCAACTCCATTCAAAATTTGCTTAATTTCCAAACCTGCCCCAGCTTTCCTACTAACCTTTGCATTAAGTTTTGCCTTGTTAACCCACATCCAGACCATAACAGCATCTGCTGCTTCCTTAAGATCCTGAGAAAAACAGAAATATTTTATTTATTTATTACATTTATATCCTGCTCTTCCTCCAAGGAGCCCAGAGCGGTGTACTACATACTTAGGTTTCTCCTCACAACAACCCTGTGAAGTAGGTTAGGCTGAGAGTGAAGTGACTGGCCCAGAGTCACCCAGCAAGTATCATGGCTGAATGGGGATTTGAACTCACGTCTCCCCGGTCCTAAGTCCAGGACTTTACCCACTACACCACGCTGGCTCTGTGGTGTTGTGTAGAGCTGTGTATCACTCAAAATGTACCACATCAAACATCTATAGATTCAAATTAGCAAATCTGTCAACAGGAAACAGAAAAGGTGAAAACATTCTGGCTAATCTAATATCCATACTGGTAACTCCTGTTCTTTATCAACCCAAACTGCACATAATTTTGGACCTCTTTTTTATTTGCAATAATTTGCAAGTGTAATCATAATCATATAATCTCCAGGAACAAATCTATATTTATATTTCTCCTGGGTGTGCCTTAGAATTTGCGTCCCGGTGGCCAAGCTGAATGGCTGGATGGTGAGGTGCCTGATTGGCTGGCGCACGCAGGAGAATTGGATGGCCGAGCGGCAGCGGTGAGGCCCGGCTGTGAAGGCAAGGCGGCAGCGGCGGGCCCGGCCGCGGCACTCGGCCTGCAGCCGACCCACGGTGGAGAGACAGAGACAGAAAGTGGGGGAGGAGGCTGGCTACTTCACTGGCAAGTGGCGGCAGCGGGCCCGGCGGGCCACGGAGGCAGCACTTGGCGCGGCGGTGGCAGGCCCGGCCACGGAGGTGAGGTGGCAGCGGGCCAGGCCATGGAGGCGCTGGGCCCGGCCATGGAGGTGGCTCTCTGACAGCTATGGGAGGCTGGGGTGGGAGGGAACCGGGCAGTGGAACTTCCCTGTTTGCCACCCAGGAGGAGGAACGGCGGCGGCGGGGCCCTTTTTGGCCACCCACCTCCTGGTAAAGTAAAATAAAATGCAGGGGGAGGAGAGTGGGGGGGAGGGGGAAGGGGGGCAAGAGAGCATGGGGGAGGGGAGGGGGTGGGCAAGAGAGCGTGGGGCAGGGGGAAGGGCAAGAGTGTGGGGCAGGAGGGAGGGAGAGTGGGGCAGGAGGGAGGGGGGAACAACCAGTCCCAAAGACTGCACAGATGCTCTGTGCAGGTTGGCTAGTCTTATGAAATAACAATAAAGTTTTAGCATATATACTCTTATTATTAAAGCAAGCCCCAGAGCAGTGTACCTCACAACAACCCTATGAGGTAGGTGAGGCTGAAAAATAAGTGACTGGCCCAGAGTCACCCAGTGAGATTCATGGCTGAATGGGAATTCAAACTCAGGTCTCCCTGGTAGGGGTGTGCACGGAACCAATTCTAGCATTTCAGTTCAAATTCCAGCCGAATTTGAACCAGACCACTGGACCATGAGCCAATTTGAGATGAACTAGTCCACAGTTCGGTCTGTGGGTCGAAGCAGGCTGAACAAATTTGGAACTGGTTGCATGTTTGTAAAGGGGAATCTGGTGAGGATTGCCCTTTACAACCCTGCCTGCCTTAAAAGAACTCCAAATGAGGAGTAGCAAAAGGGCACCTCAGTGGCGGCGGCAGGGCTCCTCCGAATTCCTGACCAGGTCTGGCACTCCAGCACGGCCTGGTTCCGGCCTCCGTGCATGCGCGGAAGCCAGAACTGGGCCACACTGGAGCACCAGACCAGGTCTGAAGTTTGGAGGAACGACACGGCCACTGCTGCCACCTCTGATGATGAGATGCTCTCTTGCCACCCCGCATTAGGAGTTTTTAAAGGTAGGCAGTGTCCCCCCCCCTTTAAAAGGGAATCCTCTTTACAAGTATGTCCCTTGAACTGCTGAACCAGTTCCAAACCAGTTCCATGAAAACTGGAGCTGGTTCGCTGAAACTCAAACCGGCACCCCTTTTGGGGGATTCCAGTCAGTTCAAGTCTGAACTGGTCAAACCAGGCTTGTTCTATCCGAACCAGGTTCAAATAAAACTGGTTCTGCACACTCCTACTCCCTGGTCCCAGTTCAACACTCTTAGCACTACACCTTGCTAAATAGAACTCTAGAATGGGCGAAACACTTATCTGAACCTCAGCATACGTTGAGTTCTGCCACATAGAGATCTGTATGTACTATTACTTATATCTGCATACTTCTTTATTTAGAGATGTTCCAGAGATATCCTTTATAGACCAAACCATATCAGTTGCCGAGAAAGAATATGAGGGTAGATATTTGCCCATGCTATGAAACAATCATCACTTTCCCAGCGTATATGTGGTCCAAAATCCATTTGGTCAACAACAGAAATTTCATTTGCAAGTTTCAAGATTCTAGGCATTACTTAAAGGAAAGAATCTCAGTTCTGCCACACATGTGATGTTGTTTTTTAAGTGGCTGACATACAGAACAAGGATGCACCAATGCAGCAGGAGAGCAGGCTAACAGAACTTTCCAACTAACTGCACAGGTGCAATGGGGAAGTGGCAATTTTTTACACCCTCCCTTTCTCCAGGAAGCCCTCTGTGCCACTTCAACACATGTCTCCAAGGGATATGCAACCCTCAGGGGGCACATTGTCAAGTGGCACAGAGGGCTTCCTGGGGAAGAAAGGGAAGGTGTCTAAAATTTCCACTTCCTTGCTGCCCTTGTGCAGTTAGTTGAGGAATTCTGTCAGGCTGCTTTCTCTTGCTTGCACCAGTGTATCCTTGCTCTGTATGTTAGCCAGGAATGTCTGTGTCTCATGCTCATGCAGCTGCAAACAGACAAGCACAACTGTTAGAATAAGGGTAGGAGGTTGGCTACCCAGATTTGCATAATCATCAGAACTCACACATTTCCCACTAGTCCAGGTTGTTTCTGACAGGGCTATCCAGTTTTTCTATCCAGGTTTTAACCAAGGGTGGAGAAGAGGAGAGCCCTTCTAACTTGATTCTACAGTCATGACAACCCTCCTACCCAGTCAAACGGCACCTGGCACCACTCCCCCATATGGAAACCGTGGAGAACTGTGATTACAATGTCTGCTGTTAATGGATGTGCTAGCTTGCCAAGCACACTCTATGAGCCTGAGGCTGGAGCAGCTTTGGCAGTCTGCATCTGCCTCCTGCTCCTTTGTGGCCAATGGGAGGGCAGTTGCTGATGGCATGGGCCCTTTTGAGTCTGTTGGCAGTGCCAGGGGTGGAGTCACCATTGGGCAAATGGGTTCAAAGAACCCGGGCTGCCACCCCTCAGGGGACGCACCTCGCGGCCCCAACACACACCCTGTGTCTGACATCAGACACGGGAGGTGCTGGTTAAGCTCCCAAGCAGGGCCGTGTGGCCCCATTCGGGAGTTAAATGGCCGATGCTGCGTCTGCGGCATAGCCAGGAGCAGTTCTTGCCTGCCTTTAAGACAGGGAAAAGCCACTCCTGGCCATGCTGCGAATGCAGCGCCGGCCCCAATCTAGCTCCCGAATAGGACCACACAGCCCCATTGTGTTCGCAGCATGGCCAGAAATGGCTCTCCCCTGCTCCTGTCCATGTGGCCCCGTTCGGGAGCCAGACCGCGCCCCCCCACATCTGACGTCTGATGCAGGGGCATGGCTAGCCCCCATGTCTGATGTCAGATGTGGAGGTGGGGTGAGCGGGGCTGTAGCAGCAGCTGGAAGTGGGCCGCTTGCAGTCTGGCTCCTCCACTGGGCAGTGCAAAGCATATTGGGCAGGCATACAGGCCTTTGGAGGACTTTAAATGGAGGGGCAGAGCTTGTACCTGCCAATTCCACTGCCCAAGCCCTCAGCAGGTGTTCTTGTGGGTTTGCTGGATTTGCAGAACCATGTTGAGGTTATGCCCGTGTGCTGCATACGGGATATCTTGCCTGGGCTCCTACTCACCCCCAAATGTGAATGGGCTACCTCTCTGTTGTAGCTCTGAGGAACTACTGGGTCATAATTCCATGGGCGCAAGCCTCTTGACACTCTCTCCTTGTGGCTCTCAGCCTTGGGGCAAGCTGCCTGGGGTCAGAATTCAGCATAAGTCTCTTTGACACCTGGTTTTGTTAGGTAGTGGAGCTGTGGTTGTTTTTGGACTGAGGGATGTGTCTGGGAGAGCAGGAAAATGGGGTTGGTGTGGGGGCAGCAATACCACTGGTAGCGGGCAGAGGGAGATATGGTGGTGGGAACTAGGCTGGCCATTACAGGGCGAAACGGTCCAGGCAACTGAGGCCTGTTCCTATTTCCAGCTCCTCTCCCAACCCTGAGACCCCTGGGAGCTCTGAGAACACTCCCTCGAGGATTAGGGTACTGCTGCTGAATGTCAGGTCAGTTAATGCTAAAACATCTCTCATCTACGATTTGATTGTGGATGAGCATGCTGACCTGATATGTGTGACGGAGACCTGGTTGGATGAGCTGGGTGGGGTTGGTCTCTCTCAGCTCTGTCCTCCAGATTTCCTGATTGTGCAGCAGCCCCGCCTGGAGGGTCGGGGAGGGGGCGTTGCGGTCATCTATCGAGAGACCCTCCCCATTTCCAGGTGCCCGGTCAGGCAATCTCAGAATTTTGAGTGTTTGTCCTTGAGGGTGGGCCTCCAAGATAGGCTGGGGATTCTGTTGGTGTACCGACCACCCCGCTGCACTTCAGTCTCCCTCCCTGAGCTGGCAGGGGTGATCTCGGAAGTGGCCTTGGGTTCCCCCAAGCTTA
Organism: Hemicordylus capensis; assembly: GCF_027244095.1. Classification (NCBI taxonomy): domain Eukaryota; kingdom Metazoa; phylum Chordata; class Lepidosauria; order Squamata; family Cordylidae; genus Hemicordylus; species Hemicordylus capensis. Next base: position 116,383,252 of record NC_069662.1, read on the forward strand.
TTGTCTTGGGGGATTTCAATGTCCACGCTGAGGCCCCCCTAGTGGGTGCGGCTCAGGATTTCATGGCCTCCATGGCAACCAAGGGCCTGTCTCAATTGGTATCGGGCCCTACCCACATGGTGGGGCATACTCTGGATCTGGTTTTTGCCGACTGGGGAATAAATGATCTGGAGGTGGGGGAGTTTGAGATAACTCCCTTGTTGTGGACAGATCATCATCTGATGGGGTTTAGTTTGACTGCTCCGTCTGCCATCTGCGGGGGTGGTGGACCGATTAGAATGGTCCGCCCCCGGAGGCTTGTGGATCCGCTCGGATTCCAGAAGGCCCTCGGGGAGTTTCCAGTGTCCAGATCTGGTGACCCTGTTGAGGCCCTGGTTGATCTCTGGAATGGAGAGATGGCCCGGGCTGTTGACACAGTTGCTCGTAAACGCCCTCTCCGGCTTGGTGGAGCCCGTTCAGCTCCTTGGTTGTCCTCTGAGCTTAGGGCGATGAAACAACTCGGGCGATGGCTGGAACTATGCTGGAGGAAGAGTCGTCACGAATCCAACCGAACATGGGCTAGAGCCCATTTTAGGGACTACTCCGTGGCGGTGGAGGCGGTGGAGAAATGCTTTTTCTCTGCCTCCATTGCATCTGCTCAGTGCAGACCGGCGGAGCTGTTTCGTGTAGCTAAGACATTGCTGTACACACACACCCAGGTAATGGGGGAGGAACCATCCACAGCCTGCTGTGATCAGTTTGTGTGTCACTTTGCGGATAAAGTCGCTCGCATCCGTGCTGATTTGGACTTCAGAGTTTTGACAGTTCCGGCAGACGTGCCTCTGGTACCATCTGGTCCTATTGTATTGGATTCTTTTCAGTTGGTTCAGCCTGAATATGTGGACAAGATCCCGGGCAGTGTGCGGGCGACATCGTGTGCCCTTGACCCTTGTCCTTCATGGCTAATAAAAGCTGCCAGGGAGGGGGCAGGTAGATGGTTGGAGGTGATTATCAATGCCTCATTAAGGGAGGGCAAGATGCCATTGTGCCTCAAAGAGGCGATGGTGAGACCATTATTAAAAAAAGTCCTCCCTTGAGTCCTCCAACCTGAACAACTATAGACCGGTCTCTAACCTGCCCTTTTTGGGCAAGGTGATAGAGCGTGTGGTGGTGTCCCAGCTGCAGAGGGTCTTGAATGATACAGATTATCTGGACCTTTTTCAGTCTGGCTTCCGCCCTGGATATGGGACTGAGACTGCCTTGGTCGCTCTAGTGGATGACCTATGCCAGGAACTAGACAGGGGGAGTGTGTCCCTGTTGGTTCTGCTGGATCTCTCGGCGGCGTTCGATACCATCGACCATGGTATCCTTCTGGGCCGCCTCTCAAGTATGGGAATCAGAGGTACTGTGTTGCAGTGGTTCCGGTCCTTTCTTGGAGGGAGGGTCCAGAAGGTGGTGCTGGGGGACTACTGCTCGGCTCCGTGGGCACTGGCCTGTGGGGTCCCGCAGGGTTCGGTCTTGTCCCCCATGCTGTTTAACATCTACATGAAACCGCTGGGAGAAGTCATCCGGGGACTTGGACTGAATTGTCAGCAATATGTGGATGACACTCAGCTCTATTTCTCCTTGTCACCTGATCCTAGGGAAGTGGTGGATGTCCTGAATCGGGGGCTGGAGGCCGTGATGGGTTGGATGTGGGCTAATAAACTGAAATTGAATCCAGACAAGATGGAGGTAATGTTGGTCAGTAGGAGAGCCAATCGGGATGAGGAGATTTTACCGGTTCTGGATGGGGTTGCACTCCCCTTGAAGGAACAAGTACACAGCTTGGGGGTATTACTGGACCTGGCTCTGCTTTTGGAAGCTCAGGTGGAAGCAGTGGCCAGGGGTGCCTTTGCACGGCTTCGGCTAGTGCGCCAGCTGCGTCCCTTTCTCAAGAAGGCAGATCTGGCCACAGTTACCCATGCCTTAGTCACATCAAGGCTGGATTACTGTAATGCACTCTACGTGGGGCTGCCCTTGAAGAACATCCAGAAACTGCAGCTAGTGCAAAATGTGGCAGCTAGGGTTTTATCTGTAGCTGCCCGGTGGGAGCACATCACACCCATTTTGAAAGAGCTGCACTGGCTACCAGTTTGTTTCTGGGTCCAATTCAAGGTGCTGGTTTTGACCTTTAAAGCCCTAAATGGTTTGGGTCTGGGTTACCTGAGGGACCGCCTGCTCCCAAGGGTTGCTGCCCGCTTGACAAGATCATCTGCGGGGGCTCTGCTCCAGGTGCCGACAATGAGGGAGGCTCGGTTGTTGTGTACGTGGGACAGGGCCTTCTCTGTTGCTGCCCCCAGACTCTGGAATGCTCTCCTGGTGGCTGTTCGCTCCTCAGTTTCCATCACAGCTTTCAGAAAAAATGTAAAATCTTGGCTTTTTGCCCAGGCATTTATTTGATTCTCTGCTGCTGCTCTTTATCATCTTTATTGCTTTTATGCTTTTTGTTTTAAATTTTTAAATCAGATTTGTTTAATATTTTTCCCCACTTAATATTTTAATTGTGTCTTTTTTACCATCTTGTGTTAAATTTTTTTTGCTGTAAACCGCCTTGGGATTGCTTTAATGACAGGTGGTATATAAATTTAACAATCAATCAATCAATCAATCAATCATTCTGGGATATGAAAGATACGTTGATACATACAAAACTAAAAAAATATAATGAAATTGCTTAATTTCCATTCCTTTAGTAGCATACATACTTTACTCTTCAAGTTTTCATTAATGGCCTGTTCTTAGGAAGCTCAAGAAAACTTGAAACTGACAATGTAGTATGAAGAAAAACCAGGGAGAACCATCTCGTTTCTTCTCCACAATCTTGATTATGAGTGACATTCTTAACAGGATGAAAGACAGCAAGAAAAAACATAAAGGACTTGGTAACCATAGACCATGCTTAATGCCTAAACACAAAATTGACAGATGAAATAGAATAAAATGTAGGATTGTGACTCAGTAATGTTTGGAATGTCACCATCTGTAGGATCTTGTACAAAATAATTATTATCTTTTCAACAGGCCCTCTCAAAATTGGGATGACTTCTTTGTCCAAACCATGAACACAAAGCACTGCTTTCAGGAAACCAGGCAATACTCTTGGAAGCAGCAAAGGCCTCTTTTTTAAAGCTGCAGAAGCTTTGTGGTCCTTGACACAGTCCATAAGAACCACTTTTAGGAAAGTCCCCTGACTCAAGTGAGCAAAGGCTCAGCCAGCCTTCCATCATGTATACTGTGTAGGTTCTCCTCTAACCCATCTAACCACTGACCAGAGGCAGCCCTTCCATGAGGCAAAATGAGATGGTTTTTTTAGACAGCAAGGTGGCAAGATGCCCTTCTGACTCCTGCTCTAAAAAAGGAGGGTGCACACAAGAGAGGTGGCAATTGGCTCCTTGCCTTAGGTACACCAAAGCCTTAAGCCACCTCTGCTGCTGACAGCCCTTTGACTCTGCTTCATATCCATATCCATATCCATATCCATTCATCTCCTTTGACTCTGCTTCTCTCCAAGAAGACTGCCTTGGTCGACCTGATGGATGATCTCCAACAGGGAATTGACAGAGGAAGTATGATTCTGTTGGTCATTTAGAACCTCTCGGCAGTTTTTGATACTATCGACCATAGTATCCTTCTGGAGCACCTGAAGGGGTTGGGGTGAGAGGTACTCCTCTGCAGTGGTTCCACTCCTACCTCTCAGGCAGGTTCCAGTTGGTGTCCCTTGGAGACTGTTGTTCTTCAAAATCTGAACTTCTGTATGGTGTCCCTCGGGGCTCCATATTGTCTCCGATGTTGTTTAACATCTACATAAAACCGCTGGGAGAGATCATCAGGAGATTTGGTGCAGGATGTTATCAGTATGCTGATGACACCCAAATCTATTTCTCCATGTCAGCATCATCAGGAGAGGGCATAACCTCCCTAAATGCCTGCCTGGAGTCGGTAATGGGCTAGATGAGGGACAACAAACAGACTGAATCCAGATAAGACGGAGGTACTCATTGTGGGGGTAGAAACTCTGGAGATGATTTTGATCTGCCTGTTCTGGATGGGGTCACACTTCCCCAGAAGGAACAGGTACGCAGTCTGGGGGTGCTTCTGGATCCAAGTCTCTCCCTGGTGTCTCAGGTTGAGGCAGTGGCCAGAGGTGCCTTCTATCAGCTTTGGCTGATATGCCAGCTGCATCCGTTTCTTGAGACAGATTACCTCAAAACAGTGGTACATCTGCTGGTAACCTCCAGACTGGATTACTGTAATGTGCTCTATGTGGGGCTGCCCTTGTATGTAGTCCAGAAACTACAGTTGGTTCAGAATGCGGCAGCCAGGCTGGTCTCTGGGTCATCTCAGAGAGACCATATTACTCCTGTATTGAAGGAGTTACACTGGCTGCCGATATGTTTCCAGGCAAAATACACGGTGTTAGTGATAACCTATAAAGCCTTAAACAGCTTGGGCCCTGGGTATTTAAGAGAACGTCTTCTTCATTATGAACCCCACCGCCTACTGAGATAATCAAGAGAGGTCCGTCCGCATTTGCCACCGGCTCGTCTGGTGGCTACTCAGGGACGGGCCTTATCCTTTGCTGCCCCGAAGCTTTGGAATGCGCTCCCTAGTGAAATAAGAGCCTCCCCATGTCTGACAGCTTTTTAAAAGTCTTTAAAAATGCATCTGTTCACCCAGGCTTTTAACTGATACTGTTTTGATTGTTTTTAATGTTGTTTTAGAGCATTGTTTTTTTAAAAATTAAATTGTTGTGTTTTAAATTTCTTGTTTTGTTTTTAATGACTGTTTTAATGTTGTTTTTATCTGTTGTAAACTGCCCAGAGACGTAAGTTTTGGGCGGTATAAAAATATGTAAATAAATAAATAAATAAATAAATAAATAAAATATCCCAGGAAGCTCCTACCTGGTCACTTACTTTCAGGTGTGATCAATACATCTCATGATGCTTTGCAAAGAGACCCTGCTTGCTCCCCACAGTCCCATGAGCAAAGATCACTGGAATCCCCTGTGTGCTTGGTGTGTAAGAACATAAAAAGAGCCCTGCTGGATCAGACCAAAAGCTCATCTAGCCCAGCATCCTGCTTCATGCAGTGGCCAACCAGATACATCAGGGAAGCCCACAAGTGGGGGAAAGAAGGCAATCACACCCTCCCATTGTTGTTCCTTAGCACCTGGTGTTCAGGGGCATGCCCCCTCTGATCCTGATGGAAATATGCTGCTATTCAGGCTCGTAGACATCGATAGCTCTATCCTCTAAGAATCTGTCTAATCCTATCTAGATTGGTAGCCATCACCACATCTTGCAAACATGAATTCTATAGTTTAACTACTTGTGGTGTAAAGAATTACTCATTTTTGTCTGATCTGAATCTCCCAGCATTTAGCTTCAATGGATGTCCCAGGCTTCTAATATTATTAGAGAGGGAGGAAAACATCTCTCTATCCACTTGCCCCACACCGTGCATGATTTTGTACACCTCTATCAGCTCCCCCTTACCTACCTCCTTTCTAAACTAAAAAGGCCCAAACCTTGTAGTCTTTCCTTAGAGGGCAGTCACTCAGAAACCAATCATTTTGGTTTTCCTTTTCTAGGGCATAATCTAAAACATTATTCCCAGTTGCAGGCAGAAGCTGCTGTCTTGGGTCTGGACCTGGGCCCAGGTCCTAGAATAGCTATGAGGGGACTGTAGCTGACATACTGCTAACTGAGTCCCCTGCTAACTGAGCAAAGAGGCACCTTTTAGAAGTGGTAATTATCTTAGATTTAGCGAGAGCAACTGGCCTTATCCATCCCCAGCACAGCATCCCTCCAGTGATGTCTATCTTACATTTCTTTTTTAGATTAGGAGCCATCCCCATCCTCCATCCCCATCCTCCTTGGGAACAGGGTCATTTATTTAGTTAGTGATATCCATGTAAACCGCTTTGGGTACTTTTATTGAAAAGTGGTATATAAATATTCATCATATTCATATTATGCAATGCCAGCAACATATTGCAATGTTGCATTTGCACAGATTAAAGAATTGTGCAAAATAGAGATGTGCAAATGTAATCCCAAACATATTCCACTGGAAAAGATGGGAATATTTTGTGCAACTGCATTTGCACAATTTTTGCATTTGCGTAAATCAGGGGTGGGGAACCTTGGCCCTCCAGCTGTTTTTGAACTACAACTCCCATCATCCCCAGCCACAATTGGCTGAGGATAGTGGGAGTTATAGTTCAAGAACAGCTGGAGGGCCAATGTTCCCCACACCTGGAGTAAATGAAGCTTTGTGACGTGTGCCTGGTATTGCGCAGTTTCTCAGCTGTGCTTCTACTATCATTCAATGATTTGTGGGTGTGGGCTACTATGCTATCATTTGTCCCATTTCAATTTTCAGAGTGCCACCGAGATGTGAAGATTATTTGTTGAGAAGCTCGACAGAGAATATTTGATGTGAAAAATACTTTTCCATAAGGGAAGATGCAGCAGCACCAAAAACGGTTGTGGTCACACTCTTTTTCTCATCATTTTGCCACTAATTGCTGGAACTTTTTAACAGAGCAATGATGCGATCATTTGCAAAAGCTAGGAAAAGTTGTACAAGACAGGTACCTGGATCAATAGAAAAATATTCTTAATGAGAATGAAAGCTAGAGCTTGATCATTCAAAATTGAGCAAGCACCCTCTGTTCAAATGACACTGAAGGCAGAAAAGCATCTGGTTGCCATAAACTCTTAGATAGTTGTAGACTGCTGATCTTGAACACAATAGTAAGCTCATTGACGAATAGAATTTGGGCATTGCTTCTGCAGTCTCCAGCAGATAAATGGGATCATCACACATGCGGGTTTTAAAAAAAAAGTAGCTATTGCCAAGGCCCAAGACTGATTTAATTTGAAGGGGTTCATGCAGATATTTTTAAATTCACATTTTGTCAAGCTGCTTTAGCCAGCCAGCCTTTGCTGTAAGAATATGCTAATACGTAATTAAACTGCACACCCATCATGCCATATGGTACATTTGAAACATAAAAAACCCCACAGTGTTCCATTATTTTGAGTAGGGTTGTTGGGAACAGAGGGAGGGGAAAAATAAAAGACGGAGACAACCCCAGGGGAAAGGGATAGGTTTTCTGTCCACCCACACGTTATATGCCAGCTTTTAGCATTAGACATTGTTATCTTTTTTTATAAGACCTGACAGCTCTAGGTTAATGGGCCTTAATTTTCTGGCCATCACAGATTACCATACATAACAAATAACACAGCCACTTTGATTCCCATTTTCTTTTAATTTAGCCATAATTAAAGGGCTAGATAATTAAGATATTGATGTTACCTTCAGAATCTGCAGATATTTGCTTTGACCAGATAAGTGTGTCTGTTGCATGCAGATTTAGGTTATGCATCCAATCCAGCTCCCACTGGAGCGGGGCGGGGGGAGTGGGGGGGGAGGCTTACCACTGATTTCAACGGCCAGACCTTCTATGTTCCGATTCTCTGAGCTTTTCCGACATAGTATTAATATGCAAGTCAGGCTGTAGAAGAGAAATGCTGGACTCAAAAAGAGAACTTGGCAGTTAGGTCCTTAATTACATGGTGCCACGTGGGTAATATTGGACCAGGAATGCAGATGCCGCTGAAAATAAAATGATGAGTCTCTTGCCATAATTATACTTGATGGCTTGATTTGTGTAGCCATAATTGGAATTAAACTGGCATTTCATTTGGCAAAAAAGAGACCAGCAAGAATAAGCTGGGCTGCAGCTTGAAATGCTGCCTCTTTTCTAGTACTAGACCGTAGATACCCATTTTTGCATGTGACCTCACAGGCCCCAAAGCAGGATGATTGATGGCCTCCATCTAATGTTTGGCAGATGATCATTTACATTTTAAATGCACCCCATGCAAACTGTTACCCATTTGTTCAGATATCTTTTTCAATGAAAGTGTGTCTGTCCTTTTTCTCTCACACAAACAAGGTTCCTGTGATGTTGTTTATCCTGGGAGATTATTCAGACACCTTGGACCAAACTGACATGTCCTGGCCTTGTTTCCCATGAGCATACATGTCCCTTCCTAAGGCAACATTAATTAGACAATGGCTCAATGGACACTCTCTACATCCAGGTAGTATTATTCGAGATCAAGGATTTGTCACATTTACAGAAAAAGAGGCATTGCTTCGAAAGCAGTGGCTTATATACTGCTGAACCAAGTAAGAGGCATGCACACTGCTTGAGTGAGGCACTCTACAGCCTGCCTGTGCTGTGTGTGAAGGCAAGGCTGCTCCATGGCTACCGAGGAGTGTGACACTGCGGTTGTGCTGCTACTCCTTTTGGGAAGGATGGGCATATCGTCGTCACAACAGTGACTCACGCCGTAGTGGCCAAGAAGCTAACTCACCTTCACCAACAGTGTGGGTGGACTTTGAGCAGCTTGAAAGCAGAACACATGCCTCTTGCATGGATGGGCAATTCCCAACACAGTACCTAAGCCAGTGAAAAGTGGCTCAAAGGGTTCCTTCAAGTCACATAACGGTGTTTGTTAAGGACCCAGGATTTAGCATGACTCAGACACAGATGCCATTTGCAATCAGTGCTCAACCCTAGAATGTGCTGTGTGTATTATAGTGCCTATAAACATGTGAAGAATGTCTTTCAACCAATTACCACAGACTGTTGTTCAAGGGAGTTCTCCACAAAATGTTTTGATGCACCCCCAAACCTTAGGGTGGGGATGGGCAAACTTGGTCATCCAGCTGTTGTTGAACTACAACTCCCATCATCCCTCAGCAACAATTTATGGGAGTTGTAGTTCAACAACAGCTGGAGGGCAAGTTTTGCCCAGCCCTGCCTTAGGGGGAAGTCTACTTTGGTGGTGGTGGCCGCAGTCCAAGGTACTTCTTGGCAGCCACTCTGGGGCTGCCATCAGGGGTGGAGCCACCATTGAGCAAATGGGTTCAAAGAACCCAGGCCGCTGCCCTTCAGGGGCCGTGCCTGACACCCCAGACATACACCCCATGTCAGACGTCAGACACGGGTGGGGGGTGATTTAGCTCGGAAACGGGGCTGCATGGCCCTATTTGGGAGCTAAACCAGACTCCCATGCCCAACATCAGATGTGGAGGGCATGACTAAACATTCCCTGCATCTAATGTCACACACAGGGGGCAGGGCTAGGGCGGCTGTGACAGCCGCAGCAGCAGAACCCGGGCTGCCACTGGCCCTCCTCCACCCCTGGCTGACACCTTCTTTTTTCAAAAGAGCATCAGCAATGCAATGTCCCTGCCCCACTGTTGCATCACAGCCCCACAACATTGGGGCAGGCATTCCATTGTTGCTTTAAAATATAGCAGCTATCACCCTGCTGGCCAGTGTTTGGGGGAGAGTTGCCATGGTGGCAGGATCAGTGGCGCAGATCTGTTCTCAGTGGCTGCTTTAGCTGCCAAAGAGGCTCCAAGCTGTGGGGCCCCAGTGGGAGCAGTGGGACCCAGCATTAGCAGAGGGCCTTGCTGGAGCTTCCATGTCCTGCCCAAGAATGCTCTGTGGCAACACCAGATCTCCACGCAATCGCAGTGCAAGCTAGCTTTCACAGCAAGGCTTGTGACAGCCAGGCAAGTTTGAACCCCATTTTTCTCCATCAGAATTGTGCTTCTCACAACACCCATATAGTAGACTTCATGGTTTCCAGTCTAATCTTCAAACAAGCAGGGAACTTGTATGGAAGTAGACAGTGAGGTATCCAATTGGTATGACCATTCATTCATTCATTCATTCAGTTTCTAAACCGCCCTTCCAAAAATGGCTCAGGGCGGTTTACACAAAGAAATAACAAACACGTGGTGTAGTGGTTAGAGTGCTGGACTAGGACCGGGGAGACCCGAGTTCAAATCCCCATTCAGTCATGATACTTGCTGGGTGACTCTGGGCCAGTCACTTCTCTCTCAGCCTAACCTACTTCACAGGGTTGTTGTGAAAGAGAAACTCAAGTATGTAATACACTGCTCTGGGCTCCTTGGAGGAAGAGCGGGATATAAATGTAAAAATAATAAGAAGAATAATAAGAAAGCAGGCACACATTTTGTCTGGATTTCCTACAGAGGAGTATTTTAAAATACTATGCTGCATTCACACAATCATGACAACCCACCCACCCCCAACGGTTAAAGAGTTAAGAGTTGTACCAATAGAGGTACAACTGCTGAACTCCATGGAGTTGACTGTGAGAATGCAGAATTTCCAGGCAATTCTGTTCAAACTGTTGTGGTTAAACTGTATTTAACTAGGACAGATAACCAGGATCTGACAAGAAAGATGAGCAACAAATGTTCCCATTGTGCTGCCTTGATGTAATGAAACCCACTGGAGTTGGAGCAGTTTAACTCACTAACCCCTGCTCCAGTGCAGTGTCTGGTAGTCTCTGCCACCATTCTCTGCTTCCAGAGAGAACCCAAATTTGGGTCTCAACCAACCTTTGGAGGATCCCCTCTGTCTCTGCAAAGTGGGAGCCTGGCTTAGTTCACCCCTTCATTTAAGATAAGATTCTCTTTTTAGTAGCTCAACCATGCGGTCAGCTCATAGGGAACCACAACTCCAGAGTCTCTGAGCAACACACACAAGAGGTGAGATTGTTCTCTCTAAAAGATTACTTTATTAATCTACAGGGACCAAGGTGGGTAGGGGAGCAGGAAGGCATTGGGAAAATAAAGCAAAAGTCATTTCTAACTCCTAACACCTTCTAAAATCTACATCAAAACACTTATATATCTTGATGAAGAATGGTCCAGCCAGTACATGGAAAAGTAGCTGGTGGATCCCTAACAAAGGCAAAACACAACTTTTAAAGGAGTTTCTTGGGCAAAACAGCTGGAAAGGCAGTGAGCCACTTCCACCAATCAAAGGTAAGCTACTAGGGCCCAGGTTGACAGCTTCTCAGCAAACGAGGAGGTAAGATGCCCTGGTGAGTAGAGGCGACTGTGGGACTGACACCTGTCCATTGTTCAAAGAGTTTTCAGTTACTGGCTTTACAGGGTAGGTGAGGTATGAAGTGTCTATTTCTCCTGTGTTGGACAGGATTAGGTGAAGAGTGACTGGCAGGTCCGGCAGGTATGCAGCGGTCAGGATGCTCTTGCTTTAAGATGATGGAGATTAACTCCCATCATGCACACGGTTCCTTGGTACTTGGTACCTCCATGCCTGATCCTTACTGGATGAATTCCAAAAATTCAAGATAAGTGAATAATAAAGACATCTTTCTGTAGAGCTATACTTTATTAGCGAACAGGCAGTACCCACAGCTGGCATGGGTCCTGGGACAAAAATTGAAGATGGGCCCCTGACTCCCACCTCCCTGCCTTCTCATTCAAAGGGGTAGGATGGGGAGAGCACAGAGCAAGCTGCTGCTCAGCTGGTAGGCCCCCTCTTCCTCAGGGGCCCGGGGACATCCCCCTATTCAATTATAGCTACACCCCTAAGAAAAAGGGTGTACTCTCAACTTTGCATATACTTCTCAAGGCAAATATGGGGGTGGGGGCACCTATCAGGGATAATTAGTAGGTGGATGCTTAACTTTTCCCCACTCATCCATTCTAATGCCCTTTCCACTTCCGCATTACTTTGGCCAAAGTTCATTTGAGAACAGACATGGGCTAAGAACATGTAATTCAGCCCTTTGGTAAGTTCTTTGCTCTTAATTAACCCATTAATTAAGCCCTGCTAACTTGGCAAAGAGGCACCTTTTAATGTGGTGTTTCTCTTTATTTAGCAGGGGGAGAGTAACTGGCCCTAGCCACCCCCAGAATAGTACCTCCAGTGACTGTTGCTGGTGTCTATCTTATGTTTCTTTTTAGATTGTGAGCCCTTTGGGGACAGGGATCCATTTTCTTTATCTTGGTTTTTTATTATTTCTCTGTGTAAACCGGCGTGAGATACTTTTGGAAGGGTGGTATAGAAATAAATAAAATAAAATAAAATGTTAGTGACATAGCCAGCATTGGCATGTTACATATATTTTGAAGCACACTGTATTTTGAAGCAGGCTACTCTACGATCATTATTTCATCAACAGGTTATGGGATATCTGTGTTCAGGTACTGCAAGTGTCTGCATGCACATGAACAGGAAGCATTTGAATGAATTCCTTTATCTGAGAATATTTAATATTCCACAAACCAGTCAAGAAATATTTCCATAAAAGTGACTAACATGAAGAAACTGAATTAATGTTCATTAGGCAAGATACTTCTTTGCGACTGCTGCCGAGGGAATGGCTCAGCCACCGTAATCATATAAATCAAAGTATCTTTTAATAATTGGAATAACCGTAGCATCTCACAGGAGCTCTTAAAAGCACATTTTTATTTAAAACAGGAACAGCTGCTAATGTGGCGAACTCTTGAGCATGCCGAGGAATTACCTCTCAGGGTTTTTTTTTTATTCCTGGCTTGAAATATATTCTAGGATTTTCCAGTACAAGTCTTTTAGACTACACAAATCTCTCCCTTGTTCCTCTTAAGAGACTCTGATCTTCTCTGATGAGAGATAAATGTTAATACTACTAGGGGAAAATGTTTTAGTCTTCAGCAGTCTAATCTATTATCTTAGCAAGTAATATTCCCCTCAAACAGTAGACATAACTTAAGATAAAGCTGGATCCTCTAAAATATGTGGGTTGTCCATAGAAATGTGGCTAAAGACTTCAAACTGTGCTTCTGAATCTGCTTTACTGTAGTATAGGACTTCACAACTGCAACCCCTCCTGCAGATGTTGGACTACAATTCCCATCATCCATGATGATTGGCCACTGTGGCTGAGGATTATGGGAGCTGTAGTCCAACAAGTATGTAAATGGCAGGCAGAAAGAAGCCTCTGAATTGGCCAGGTGACGTATAAATTGTAGGAATCTGGCCTTCAGTGCTTAGGAACATAGGAAACTGCCATATACTGAGTCAGACCATTGGTCTATCTAGCTCAGTCTTGTCTTCACAGACTGGCAGCAGCTTCTCCAAGGTTGCAGGCAGGAATCTCTCTCAGCCCTATCTTGGAGAAGCCAAGGAGGGAACTTGAAACCTTCTGCTCTTCCCAGAGCAGCTCCATCCCCTGAGGGGAATATCTTGCAGTGCTCACACATCAAGTCTCCCATTCATATGCAACCAGGGCAGACCCTGCTTAGCTAAGGGGACAAGTCATGCTTGCTACCACAAGACCAGCTCTCCTCTCCTCTCCTTGCCCAGGCACCAGATTCATTTCAGGGTCCAACTCCTGGCCTCAAGGACCCTGTACTGGAGAAGTTGGAACACACCAGCCCAATCCCGATTTTATCCCTGTAGTCAGTTAATTTGTGCAATAACATACATGATCAAGTTAATACTGTAGGGGAAATACAGAACACATTAAAAATAAAATTGTAGTGCTTGAAGTTATTTGCTTTTCATCTTCCATGTAAGCATCTGATTATATTTGTAGCAATTAAAAATATAAGCCCCATTGGGATGTATAACAGTAATTATTTCATTGATGACTCGGAGGACATTTCCTTCTACATCAGCTGTGGATAAATTACTTTTATTCATTTGACATTCACAGCTCCTCCAGTTCATTATATAATCTTTTAAATATCTATCAGATTGCTTGTTAGCTCTGTGCCCATTTCTTTTATAATACATTGTCAAATCGGGTGGGAATTGCCCATAGGAAGAACCAGATCAGGAGCACCTGTTTTTATAAGGATATACTTGCATCCAGCATTATTATATACTGCAATTAGTAACCAGAAAAGGTTATTTATTACAAAATATTTATACACTGGGCTTTATGGCCAAGTCTACCCAGGGCAGCTAACAATAAAAAGAGCACACATGACATCACAATCTCAAACAAAAACAGCTCCTTAGAACAAGTCCAAATTTAAAATCAGCAATCTAAAAATCAGTTTTCAAAAGAGGGGTTCTTTACTTGGGGTTCACAGACCCCAAGTCCATGGAACAGGTCCAAGTGGTTGGTGGGAAAACACTGCTGCAATGAATTTAATTTGCTTCCTGGAGAGCCAGAATGAAGCTCTTGAAAAGAACTATCCTGAGTACTTTCCCCCTCTATTTTTAACTGGAACCTAGAAATGGGTAATACTTAAGGATCTGGGAGATCTGTAGGTGCAAAAAGCTTAAGAACCTCTGATTTAAAAGCTCTATGCAATAGGTAAAGGTAAAGTGTACTGTCAAGTCAGTGTTGACTCCTGGCAACCACAGAGCCCTGTGGTTTTCTTTTGGTAGAATACAGGAGGGGTTTACCATTGCCATCTCCCATGCAGTATGAGATTATGCCTTTCAGCATCTTCCTATATCACTGCTGCCCAATATAGGTGTTTCCCATAGTCTGGGAAACATACCAGCAGGGATTCAAACCAGCAACCTCTGGCTTGCTAGTCAAGTCATTTCCTCCTGCGTCATTAGGAGGCCCACTTAAAAGCAGAGAGGAGAGGCACTTGCCAAGTATCTTCAGGGAGGGAGGAAGAGTGGGAAAGTTGAGGCACCACCTCCTAAGGAACCCTGTCCCTGGTGCCTGCTTAACCAATCTGTGTTATAGGTGGGCCAGACAGCAGGGTTTGAGAGGTTAATTGTAGGGTCTGGATAGGCAGGTTCTCTCTCGCTCTCCCCCCTCCCCAGAGATTCTCCTAATTTGATCCCCAGATGTTGTTGAGCATCAACCCCAGTCACAATGGCCTTTGGCCATTTGAGAACCCCTGACATACGTGCCAGTGGAGAAATGTAACTGCCTGGTTGCAGATTCAAAGTCAGTGAGGCTGGGCATTTTCCCCATGACTGCCACTGACAGAACTGGTAATGAAAGTCAACTCTGAGTTGCGATGAAACCAAGCCGAAGTTCTCACAACCGGCTAATAAAATCATGGAAGAACTTGGAGTTCAGTCCCATTGTCTCTGAAGAAGTAAATAGGCCTACGTTCAGCATATTCAACATAACCAGGCTGTCAGGTCAGAATGCTCATACCACAAATCAGAGCTAAGGGGGGCAAGGTTAGCTATAAATGTTGGCCAGGCTGAACTTTAATTTTTCCTGGCATGCAGCACTTCATTTAAAGAGGACTTTAGCTTAACTTGGCATTAATGACTTAATTAGGAGTTAACCCAGGTATGAAATGGCTAGAAATTGGCATTGATTAAAACATTAAATGCTAAAGTCTGAGAGCAAACAAACAGGATGGGCACAGACATAGATATATGCATAAAGAAATACATGAAAATGTGTGCTGCTTCCAGTTCCTTCAGGGACCAAGACAAACCATATTTCTAAAATAATATGACAGGGTCAAGAGTGCCTGGGTGTCATTCCTTCCAATTCCATTACTATGCTTCTGCCCCACCCACCCCCCGCCACAAGGTTTACATTTCATTGACATAGTGAGGGAATAAATATCCTCATTAGGTGAACAGGTTGGCTAGTTATTCTGCCAGCTGAAGCTTTTCCTCAAAGTGGTGGGAAATTAGATTCCGTGCAGGGAGGGAATCTCCTTACTCCTTCTTCTGAGGCTTATCAGAAGCATTGAACTCAATGGCCAGATTTAGTAGAATGCTTTCCTGTTCCATCCTTATGAAGGTATGTGACTGAGGTGATGCACTAGTTGCTGCCTTGTCCCCTGCCCCTGGTGGCGGCCAGCCATCTTTCAAACCCAACCTGTGAGCTTGAAATGTGGAGGGAAGGTGGTCAGCAGCCTCCTCTCCTCTCCTCATTCTTCTTGCAAGGAGAGGCACTTTAGTTGCACATTAAAAGGGTTTTCTGTTCAAGCAATATGTGGGAGAATGTGGGCCAGTGGGCCGATGTAGACCAGTGTGCACAAAATGTGTGAGAAGGCACAAGCAATCAAACAGGGATTGTCTTTTATAATTTTACTTAACAAAATAGAGAGGTACAATAGATATAAGGCCCTGGCAAACAAAGCTAATTTAACTAACTAATACAAGCAGGTTACCTAGCAATGAAAGGGAGGAAGGGAAAGGGAGGAGGGGAGGGAAAACAGGTAAAGTTTGTTACCAAAGATGCAGGGAGACCTTGAATGGCCAATTCAAAGTCTTCTCCCATGATTGCAGATGCTAGGGTTCAATGAAAAGATGGGGTACATGATGCTGGGGTGCAGAGATGCTGCAGCGTTGGAGAGGGAGAAGATGCATCTTCTGGATCTCTGAGAGCTGGGTCTGGAGTCTTCCTGTTTTATACTCTTCTTAGTCTTTGATTGCTTTTGGGGTCAGCTCCTCACATCCATCAAAACTTATAGTGGGACAACTCCAACGCCATCTGCCTGGGCTTGGGTCTTCAGCTTCTTCTGCACCCCCAAGATATTCAAAACAAGTTGATTAGATTTGCTTTTTAATTCAAATCTTCAGCCTTGGTATTGTTAGACACTAATTGTTCGATAGTCATCACATTCCCTTTCTGGTCCTTTGGCCACAAAGTCTATGCCAGACTTTCAAATAAGAAAGTTTGAGGAAAGAGTGGACTGGGGAGAGATTACAATTATGCTAAATTGCTATACAGAATACACTGACATAACTTCTTGTTGTATTTCTTCTTTTATGTTATGTGACCTGTGGTCACAACTATAAACTTATTATTTGCTATACAGATTACAGTTACACAGTGTGTAATTCATACTGTAATATGAAAGTAAAGTGAAAATATGAGATATGTAATATGAAAGTAAATGGCATACAGTAATACATATATCATAAGTACAGAGTTGCAGAATTAAAAGCTCATTGTTTCTTACAGAATTAAAAGCTCATTATTACTTAGCTTATGAACGAGGCTAATACATAAAACTAGCTAGCAAGATATCTGGGATTCTGCCAGCCTAATACTCTCTTCATAGTTTGACCCAATTAGATCATTCATAAAACTGCAGCATGTTCAGTGTCTGGCAACTTGATGTGGTTTTCTTTTCTGTGGTTGCTGCTGATACAGTAGTCCACTATTTTTAACATGAATAGGAAACAGCTGCAAGAGCAGGTAACCAAATAATTATAAGAGAATGCCCTTAGAAGCAGGGATATAGATAACAGAATGGCAGCATAGCCAGGAAGACTGTGGGTTCATATCACTAGGCTTGCAAGGATCTGATTAGTTCCAAAGAAGTCAGATGGTGGTAGTACCCCCAATAATCTGTTGCTTGAGGCAACTGCCTCACCTTGCCTCATGGAGGGGCCACTCCTACCTACAAAGAGTGAAAGTAAAAGCAAAGGGTTATGTCTGCACTTTCCATTCACATGTACCCTAGAGCCCTTGATTATATAGATAATGAGCCTCTTCTCACAATCCATAAGAAGGGCTCTGGGGTGGTCTGCGGGGAGAGCGGGGAGAGCGGGTTACACTTAGCCTAAGACCAGAGAGACCCAGGTTCAAATTCCGACTCAGTAACAAAACCTATAGGGTGACCTTGAGCCAGTTACTTGCTCAGCCTAACCTTGTTTCACAGCATTGTTGTGAGAACAGAGGAATGTATGGCTTTCTGAGCTCCTTGGAAGGAAGCCAGGATAACAGTATAATGAATTAAAGATTATGTTTATATTAATGTATATATTGTAATGTGTTGAATGCTTTTAAAGTGTTCAGAGCACTTAGAGATGGGGATGGCCATTATTCTGCATGCAGAAGGTCCCCAGTTCAGGTAGGGCTGGGAAAGACTCCTGCCTGAAACCTTGGAGAGTCACTGCCAGTGAGTGCAGTCAGTAATGTACTTCAGGGCTGCTCAACTTCGGCCCTCCTGCAGATATTGGCCTACAATTCCCATAATCCCTGGTTATTGACCACTGTGGCTGGGGATTATGGGAATTGTAGTTCAAAAACAGCTGGAGGGTCTAAGCTGAGCAGACCTGAACCAGATGGACCATGATCTGACTCAGGATAAGGCAGCATCCTATGTTCTACTTCACACACTTTCTCAATAACACCTTCAACAACTGTAAGGGAGTTTATTATTGGCCTTGTATTGCTGATGGGCAACTGAGGTTTAGAGATAATGACTCACCAAAAAAAATCACCTAGTAAGCTCAGGCTTGAGACAAAACTTTACACCTGCAACATTTCACTAACTCACCTCTTCGTCTTACTACACCAGCTCTCAGGATACCCACCAAACAGGCAAGGATGTGAGGCTATTCTCATACACAGGCAAAACCAGGCTAAGGAAGCCCAACCCGGTTCTCTCAGTGCATGAGAACTGCCAGGAGCCCCGCAGACAAACCTGCCTCCGGAGCCCACTTTCAAAATGAGGTTAAGGAAGCAAGCACTCCCTTAACCTCATTTTTTCAATTGTCTGCCAGTCCAGGCTGCTTGCACCCAGTGCTGGGAGACTGCAGTGCTCCCTGCTGGCACCGGGGGAGCCCCATAATGCATTGCACACTCATGTAGCACATTATGGGAGTTCCAAGGGCCTCCCGGCCCCCAAACCTCTCTGCTGCCAGGAGCAACAGCGGATCATCTGTGTGTGCAATCTGCACACCTGTGGTAAATCTGTTGGCTCGGCTGACCCAACAAGATTTACAATCCCTTCAGCTCTACTTCTGTGAGTTAAAAGTGCTGGCTTAGAAACCGCATCGGCTTGATATAGGGCTCGAGATAACCGGCAGCCAATCAGGCTTTCCTGACTCAGCATTTGTATTGCCTCTCCTGTGAGATCTTGCACCTGCGTGTCTCCCACTGAGCCTTTCTCTTGAGACGTCTTCTTAACACAGGTGAAATCCCAGCTTCCTCCTGATCAGTCTCCTCAGCCCTCATCTCTGCCAGCTGTTCAGATTCCTCTGTCTGTTGCCATCCCAGCTCAGCTCCAGAGTCTGTTCTCACAGCCAAATCCTGCTGGTGTGCCTCTGAGCCTGTACTCTCACCCAAGTCCTCCTGTTCCTCCTCTGACTCAGAGGTCTGGGCCATGACAACACCCAGCAAAGAGGAATGGATCATCTGCGGGGAAGTTAAGCTTTTAAAGGCTTCCTCCCCTCACCCCTTGGGGCTCTTTCTCATGATCATGAAAAAGGGCTCAATGTGTGAGGTGTGTTGATTGGAAGGTATGCAAGTAGGCCTGAGATGAGGGTAGAGATTGGAGTCATGATTTTCCATGTTAGAAGGCCACTGATGAAAATCTAGGAGAAATCATTTCTACTCCAAGGAGATCACCACAGAGTGGTTCCTCAGGGAAGAAGCCATGAGGAAAGGGCTTTCTTCAGGTGAACACTGGTTGGTTTTTCAAACAGCATCTCTTGTGTTTCCCTTCTTCTCAGTTTTAGTACCTCTCACCTCTGTGATAGCAAAGTAGTTTGGAGACAAAGAGACATGGTTATAGACTCAAAGACAAGGGAAATATTTTAGGAAATGTGGAAGGGCAATTCCAACAAATATGTAATTGGAGAACTTCACACCACAGAAATTCCAGAAATCGCAGAAGCTCGTCAAAACTGGAAGTACATGAAAGCACCAACTAGTCAGTAATGGTTCAGTGGTGGACCCACATTTGCAACATGAATGAAAAGCAGGGGGTAGGCTAATCTTTTTGCCACCTGTAGGCAAAAAAGAGTTGCCGCCCCAGCTTGAGGGCTTGCGGGGGTTTGAGGGCAAGTTAAATCTTAAAAAAAACAAAACCAAAAAAAACCTTTTCAGCTGCCGCTGTGCAGTGGGGATGGCAGCAGAGACAGGAGTGGCCAGCAGACTGCAGGCAATCGTGGAGGTGAGGGGAGACCAAGGGAGGAGAGGTGGAGGTGGTGGCAAGAGCTCCTTCTCTGAGCTTCCTGCCACCCAAATGACAGGTCAGGCCATTTTCAGCCCATTTGGGGGCTTTCTGCACACACACGTGAGAGGTCTGAAATGGGCCGTAAACAACCTGACCTGTCATTTCGGCAGCAGATGGGTCCATGAAAGGAGCTTTTGCCATCATCTCTGCCACCATCCACAATGGTGGTGGACAGGCACAGAAAGCCCTGTGAGCAGAGAGCTCTGAAATGGGCTGAAAACAGCCCAACCTGTCATTTGGGCAGCAGGTGAGCTCAGGGAAGGAGCTCTTGCAGCCATCTCCCCTGCCTCAGTCTCCCCGCACCTCCATGAGTGCCCACACCATGCTGGAAGCCTCCCATCCCTGCTACCATCCCTGCCAATTGAAAAAAGGTTTGATTTTTTAAGATTTAATGTGCCCCCCACCCCCCAAATTTGCCACCTCCCATAATTTGCCACCGTAGGCAAGTGACTCTCTTGCCTATGCGTTAATCCACCCCTGGTGAAAAGAACTGGACAAGAGATGTAGAAGGGGTGGGTTACAATGTGAGAATGGATGCTTAGTGAGGGGAGAACTCATTTGGCACAATTTGGGTGGTACGACATTGTGACGAGGTGTACCAATAGATAAAGATATGTACATCATATTGTAATAATTGGAAATATTATATATGGTTTATTGGTGTTAAATGAGGTATTATTTGAGAAAGAGAAATACAGATTAGATCAGAGGAAGCTGAAGAAGACAAAAAGAATCCCAAACCCACCATTTCTACTAGCTGGAAATAGTTATTCTGAAATAGCTGAAGATAATGAGGTTATTCCCGCAAACTGGCCTATATTCAAGGCAATTCAACTGGCCTATTCAACTAGCCTATATTCAAGGCAATGTACCTACTAATGACTTAATCAAATTACTTCTTCCTTTTGAATGGTCTTATTCCTGGCAACACTGCACTTAATCATGACTAAGTCCAACTGAAATAATTTGCATATATTCATATGTTTTCACTAGAACTGATGGACTGGGGATAAGGAACTGATCAGAAACTTTTGCCTCTTAAAAACTGTGTTCTACCTGGGTTTGGGAGCTGTGTGCACTCCCAATTTTGGGCTGCGTGGAAGCAAGGTGAGAGGAAAACCTGGATAGGAATGATTGTGTGGAAGCAAGTATTGCTTCCACACAATCACGCCTACCCAAGTTTTCCTCTTACCTTGCTTCCACACATCCAAAAATTGGGAGCACACATAGCTCCCAAACCCAGGTAGAACACAGTTTTTGATTGTGTGGATGACCTCACTTAATAGTTATAAAACTATTTTGGGACTGGTGGCAATGGGAATGGAATTGTATCCATTTATTTTACAGAAAAAGAAAAGGACTGGTCTGTTGACCTGAGATGCCAGTTGGGGCAGGGGGAATCAGAAGAACCGCTGGAAATAGGTTAGAGGCAAAACAAAAACAAAAAACAAAAAAAATCCTGAAAATATGAGGAGGAAGTGGCTGCCTAAATAACCAAGTGTAGAGAAATGAAATCTGTGACTTTTTAGACAGGAAACATCATAAGCAGAAAGAGATAGAACACAATAGAAGACTGTGAGGCGATTCTCACGATCAGTGGAAAGTGGGCTAAAGGAGCTTAGCCCGCTGTCCATGGTTCGTGGGAACCACCAGGCTCACAGGCAAGCCCAGTTTCCCCAAAGCGGGCCACCCTCCCCTTAGCCCAGGTTAGCTGAGTGAGCGCTCCACTATCCTGGGTTTTGTGGTCATGTATTGCCATGGCATGGCTCCATGCCGTGGCAACACACAAGGAGACCCCCGGCCGGGAGGCTGCAAGCAGCCTCCTGGGCTCAGGAGTTTCTCCAGCATGCCCTTGCATGGGGCATCCTGGAATTTCCGGGGGCCACATGGCCCCTGATCCCCACAGCTCCCGCCAGCTCTGTGATGGAGCCGGCAGTCATGTGGGCGGCTGATCCAGCCACCCAGGGCTGCAGCAGTGCTCATCTGCGGGGAGAGCGGGCTGACCCCGCTCTCCCCGCAAACCTCATTTTGACGAGTCTGACCAATCATGAGACTCACCTCTGTGTATTTATACATTATTTCAAATAACCCACTTGACTTGGATTATAAATTGGGCAGGGGCCCTAGCTCAGAGGTAGAACACATCCCTTGCATGCAGGAAGTCCCAGGTTCAATCCTAGGAAAGACCCTTGTCTGAAATCCCAGAGTGCTGCTGCCAGCCAGGATAAGCCAATCATAAGGAATACTGAGCAGATAGACCAATGGTCTAACTCAGTATAAGGCTGCTTCTTCTATTCTGCTTGCTGCTGTTATAATTTATAGACATATTATTTGGCCTTACAAGTGTGCTTTGATAAAAAGACAAGTTAACCCAATAGAGAAAAATAACCCTGCACGTGGTAATAGTGGGCTGGAGATTCCAGCAAAAAGGTTTTTCTCCCTCAAGGGACCAAGAAGACTTCATCTTGGAAAGAAAATGAGAAGGGAGAAGAAACAGGAGTACGAAGTGTAGTCACGATGCCACTGAAGTCAGTGGGAAAGTTCCAATGTTGACTTCAACTGATCAGAATGAAGTGAGGGAGATGTTATGCATTACAACTTTGACATGATATAGATGATAAAAGTAAAGGTTACTTACTGGTGTGTCATATCGACTGTATGCTCTCATTTAGAATTTCACATTTTTCTGCCAGTATTGAACTTCACATCTTTTTGACGTGAGAATATATTGCTATATTCTCAAAATACACATAAACAGAAATAAGGATGTCAGGATATCAAATTATTAGAGAGACAAAATAACCACCATGTGAGAAAAATTTGGGGGAGTTTGAAGTTTGAATCTTTGGAGAGAATGCATCATAGAGGTATACAAAAGAGTTAATCATGAATCCATGCAAAATTGTTCCTAAAGATCCCCTTTACACAGTCATAGCTGCCAAGTAAAATGATTGATCATTGTGTTGCATAGCTTCAAAATACAGCTAAATCATGTGAATTTAAGCAGTTTCCTGACTCAAGGGTAACTGAATTATTTCTGGGATGACTGATAACCAAAATCAATTTGACACTGCCATGATCACTGAATATCTGCAAGACAGATAGAACATGTACTTAGCAAATAAGACAATTTAGATACAGCTAACTAAAACTGTGCTACACATCAATGTGTTGTCATGTCACAATATTAGGAAGATTAGCAGAGGTAGCCACTGTGACTGCTAATCCATTACCTAAGGCAACTGCTTCAGACTTCCCCATGTACATCCAGAACTGACCTACCCACAGCAAATTTGTATAGCATGTTGGTAAAGAACCTAGAAACCAGGGGTAGACAACCTTGGCACTTCAGCTGTTTTTGAACTACAATTTCCATCATCCCCAGTCACAATTTATTGTGGCTGGGAATGATGGGAGTTGTAGTTCAGCATGAGCTGGAAAGCCAAGGTTTTCTGCCCCTGCCAGAAACAGACTGACAAAAATGTCAAAACAGATAATAGGTAAGTTCAGAATACCCAGAGATGTAAAATGTCCAGATTCTGAAGCCAGCAGAGGGGAAACTCCACATTTCCCAAGGCTCCCCACTCCCACAAAAAATGAAATGGAAAGGACATTAAATATAAAACCATTTTAAAACATGAGGCCTAACTTTACATTGTACTTTTTAGGATATATGACATTTAAGAGTGTATGCTAATACTTTATACAAGCAATACTGAACCTTTTGAGAAGTGGAGCTGCAAGCTGGCGGTGTCCCAAGATCTCCCAGATATCAGTTTTTGCCAGTTGAGAAAACAGGAAAAACATTAGAAGATAAAAAGAGAAAAAATAAATGTTGTAGCAAGAAAGAAAGGTACCCTTATCCAGGCTTCACGACGTTATGTACTCACTATCCTCATGCAGGAACAGAAGCTCGATTTTTAAGAGGAAAAGGCTCAGAAAACATTGCTGTAATGTAACTAAGGAACATTTCAGCAGGGGCATAGCAACATTGAAGGTGACCATGTGATAAGATTTGAGTCAGACTCTGAGTTGGCCCCACTAGGGATGTGCAGCACTGGTTCAGTCATGAACTGGTCTGCCGCGAACCAGGCCAGTTTGAGCTGTTCAATCGTGAACCACTTTGAACCAGGTTGAGCTGGTTCATTGAACTAACTGGCCTAGTCATTCGGTTTGACTGAACTAGCTCATGGACCCATAGATTTGGACTGAACCACAGCAAACAGTCCATGCACCACCACCCCAGCCCCCACCACTACTTGCCTTCTCCAAGCAGGCCACCACCGGCCTGCTGCTCATTCCACCCTCCTGCTCCATTGCTGCTCAGCCGCCACTCACACCAACCTTCCTGACTCCCTTTGCCAGTGCAATCTGATGACCATCCCATCCCAGCAAGAAGAGACACTCTGTGGCAGTGGCAGTAGATCACATCAGCAAAGGGAGGCAGGATGGATGACACGAGTGACAGAGGAGCTGCAGGGGCTGCGAAGGCAGGCAGGCCCCATGCCCATTGGGGAGCAGTTAAATTGTATAACCATGTGGAACTCTTCAAGAGTATGTCATCATCATACACAATAAGACAAAAATTCTGTGCCTGGTTTGGACTACCATTCCATGAAAATTTTATGTTGTTGAACTACAACATCTGGGGACTCAAGTGTGGGAACCCCTGTTCTATGCACTTCGCTGGGAGTAGCCTCAATGAACTCGGTAGGATTTGATTCTGAGAAAATATGAACAGGATCACTTTGCAAATATCATAGTAACTGTAAACAATTTAATTATTCTGGCCAGGAACCCAACCCTTCCATGCACAAATATCGGGCACTTCGGATAGGGTTATTTCCTTCCAGTTATCGCTCCTTGAGGCTTTACAGACAAGGCTTCTACCCCGAATCTCCTTCAGAGGAGAATGTGTGTGTTCACACACCAGCCAAACTTACCCTGAAGTCCCTTCAAGATCCTTGGACCCACTCCACACACAAATCGGGCTTTATCTTGCGAATTCTAGTTTATCTCAGTGTATTTCTGGGTTTTTAAAATGCTGGTTTTAAGCTACTTTTTCTGAAAACGCAAGAGCAAATAGGGAGAGGCACTGATGTAGAATCATTAGCATGATAAGAGGGATACTCTCTTTAGCAATGCAGATATAGCTCTTTAGTAATCTCTCTCCCCCCCCCCATTGGCTAGAAGGAAAACACAGAGGCATGCCGTGTGAAGTTGCATCAAAACAAAACACGAGGGCAGAGGGGAGGGGCTGTCCCTCTGGGGAGTCGCGAGTGTGATTCAAAGTGGCTTCGCTCAACATTTATCCCGTAGCATGAAGCCATGTGTAAATAACTCCCTTGCACATCACAGATATTGCTCCAGAAGTCCACAATGGGGAAGTGGTGTTCCCCCATGCAAGCAGGAACATTACTCATGGTGCTTTGGATCCCACTTTATATTGATTAATATTCTGCTGCATCCTATTAAATAATACATTCTTGAAAATACTAGCATTAACTCAAGGTTATTTCTCTAATCAGGATCTGTGTCTGAAAGATCCATAATTTCTTATTCTAAACTTGAAGCTTATGATGTTAGAAAGTGAAAGGTTTGCCTGAACCAGAACAAGCTTCTCAAGCTCTTTCATGTTAATTCATTTGTTTGTTATGTGTAAATATTTTCAAACATTCCTCAATTTAGTTCACAATGCAGAAGACTGAGGAATCTGAGGCAATCCAGGAATACAGCAGCAATACTATCATCATTAATATTATCTTTTGATCTCAATTCTAAAAGATTTGCAGCAGTATGAAATGGCTGATCTAAATATTATCATAGAAGAATACTGCTTTAAGAAACATTCCAAGCATTCTGCAAAAAAGATATTTTATGGAAGGGATGTTAAGCGTTTTTTCTTTTTCTTTTTCTTTTTAAATCTGAGGAAAAGAAGAAAATATTCTCACCTGCATTTCCCCCCAGTTTTCCCTCTCTGATCTTTCACATACCTAAAAAATTCACCACAAACATATACAAGAATAATTGCTGAGTACCCAGAATTAAAATTGCTTGTTTCCCTATGTCAGGCATAATGATTCTCTTTGGCAAAGCTTACCTGGCAGAAGGAGAATTCTGAGAAAGAAACTGGAAGCTTAAATGTGAAATGTAGACCCAAGCAGTTTCTTTCAGACCTAAATTAAAAGGAAAACAGAAAATAAAGTGCTACACCAGTAATTATTGTGAGTATTGTGCTAAACCTCTTTTTGATAAATATGATATATCTCTTGATACTGAGGCCTGCACTTGGCTGGAAATTTGAAGGGAAATATATCTTTGTAAGGCTTTGTTGATGAAGTGCATCAATTGTTGACTGCAGGAGATTATTTTCTTAAGGTTTTGAGGCACACAGCTTTTTTACAGGCTTTTATTCTAAGCACAATAACTTAGAAAGAAGCCTTTCTGGAATCTATAAGACTCCCCTGTAAATGAATTTATGATTACAATGCCTATCAATTAATAATTTGACTTTTAACCCAACAATCAATCGAGTAGCCAATTAGAATGCATAGCACAGGATTTCTGCACAAATGATATTTTCAGGATATTTGATGAAGACAACAATTGCTCTTGACTAATAAATGCAGACAGATCATTAATTGTTTGGCAAATCACATTAATGACATTACCTAATTCAAAGGACTCACATTGGTAGTTTTAAACCAATGTCACTTCCTTAGGAAATGAAGAGGAGGGAGCCAACTCAAATGTGATCAAAGCTCTCTCTCTCAAGCTGCTATACACAAATCAATGAATCAATCAGTATTCATCAGAACTGATTAATCAATTAGTCTCCATTCATCAGTTCATCAGATACCATAGTAATCAATATATTACATGCACACCACCAGAGTTGATACGTGTACAACCACATACACATATATAACAAGGGTGGAGGGAGGCCAGCAGCAGCCTAGGTCCAGCCCACTACCGCGGCCCCCTAGCCCACCCCCTGTGTCTGATGGCAGACGCTAAGCCACGCCCCCTGCATCTGAAGTTGGATACAAAGAGCATAGCTTTGCTTGCCAATGGGCCGTGCAGCCCTGTTTGCAGGCTATCTGTCTGACGGCAGATGCAGGGGGTGTGACTGGGTCACCAGGTGTGGCCCCTTATTGGCAGCGGCCCGGGTTTTTTGAAACCATTCACTCAATGGTGGCTCCACCCCTGATATATAATATTGCTTGATTCTTATTCAGTTCTTGAAGTGTCTCAGCTAAATGTACAAATGCATTTCATAAAAACATAAAAACAAAAAATAGGAAGCCGCCTTATACTGAGTCAGACCATTGGTCTATCTAGCTCAATACTGTCTACACTAGAGCTGCACAACTTCAGCCCTCCTGCAAATGTTGGACTACAGCTCCCATCATCCATTACTATTAGCCACTTTGGCTGGGGATTATGGGAGTTGTCTTTCAAAAACAGCTGGAGGGCCAAAGTTGTGCAGCCCTGGTCTACACTGACTGGGAGCAATTCTCCAAGGTTTCAGGCAGAAGGTCTTTCCCAGCCCTACCTGGAGGTGTCAGGTATTGAACCTGGGACCTTCTGCATGCAAACAGATGCTCTGCCACTGAGCTAATGCCCCATCACCTAAAAGGAATATCTTACAGCAGACAGCACTCACATGTAGTCAGCAGTGTTCTTAAGGCATGCGCACATGTGCACACACTCATAAGTCTTTTGATGTCCGCTCAGTTAATTTTAGATCCCGCTCAGGTTGAATCAAGAAGGCCCCATTCTGAATGCACGTGTGAGCACACATTACCTTAATACTGCCACCCAGAATAAAACTCATTCTGCACACAAATGTGGGGGGGGGGCGGATAGTGGGAACACTTCTAGTCATCCATCCAAATGGAAATGAAGGCAAACCCAGCTTAACAAAGATAATAATTCAAGCTTGATGCTGCAGGACCAGCTGTCTCCAGAAAACAGGTCTTACAGTAGCAAGCATGAACTGTTCCCTTTGCTAAGCAGGCACCCCCAGTTTATGAGATAATATGAAGAAGGATTCATCCCTACATGCAAGTCACCATTTAATGCAGTCATCAGGTGACCAGCATCTCATACATGAACCAATTCTTCATTTGTTTTTAATAGGTTTTCTTTTTTCAGGGAATATGAATATTATCAGACTGTATCACAACAGGTTTAAGCAGAATTTCTGCGATTTTGAACTGATTTTATCTCATGGACTTTGTGGGGACTAAGACAATGGTTGAAAAGCTTTCTGTAGCAAAACCAAATTATTGTAGCAAAACCAGATTATTTCTACTTGGATACTGCTAATCTCTTTCCAGATCTTGGAACATTTTGAATTTAATTACAACCTGCTTTTTCTCTTATTCATTACTATTAAGGTTTGTATAATGATGAGTTGTTAGCATTAGTTTTTTTCCTAGTGTTCTGATCCTAAGCACTATACTTGGAAGTTCAGTTCCATTGAATTCACAGAATTCATTTCAATTCAGTTCACTAGGGATATGCGGAACTGGTTCAATTGCAAACTAGCCTACTACAAACCAGTTTGAGCAGTTCAATCACGAACCACTTCCAACCAGTTCAAGTTCAAAGACTATTACTAAGACCATCAAAGTTGAGAATACATGTGCTTCCAACCAACCTACCTCACAGGATAAACATAACCACTAGGCTCCCTGGAGGAACAGTGGGATATACATGAAAAAAAATAAAGTAAATAATAAAAAGTAGTGCTCCTCCTCTGACAGAATATTCAAGGGGGGGAAATTAGGAAAATACGTGTTGTTAAATGAGGATTAATACACCAAATACAGTTTTTAGGGTTTTAGTGCTAAGATATTGCAATGAATGTTTTATAGAACGAAGGCTATTAAGATGCTTAGACCACAGAACACTGCATTGATGAAAGCTCCATTGAAAGAAAAGAGGAAATACATTTACCCTGATGGAACTCTCAGGACATGTGGCATTCTTCCATCACTTTCTTATGTATTAACTTTGTTAAAAGGAGACCCTAACAAAATCTACAAAGCATGAATACGGACAGACAGAAAACCTGAGGAACAACTCTTCACTTAAATGTGTGTGGGAAGAGGAAGGGGGAGATATAGGTTCTTACTTCTTAGGTTTGTCGAGGGAGGTTGGTACAATGAGGGGGAAACTCTTCAAATGCTTTGGGGGGGGGATACCCTCCCATACCCTCCCTGAGCCCTTTTCAACTTCCGTTTACGTTTTAGAATTACAAATTTAGCCATGTGTTAGAAACTGATTTAAATGTCACTTGGGAAATGAATTAGAACCCGTGCATACTCTATTGTCCTACAATCTATTAGAACCCGATTCCACAGATTCTGTATGGAAAATGTGCGTGCGTACTTACAATCTCCCTTCGGAATCTCTGCTTCGCCTAGTAAAGGATGTGTGTAAATTGTGCAGGTCTCACCCTTCAAAACTAGCTTGACCAAACCGAAATGGTGATTTAACAAGCCCTTTCTGTCATTGCCTTAAAATAACTTATTCTGGAGCAACTGCGTTTTAACGGAGGGAAACTAGATTATTTTATTTTATTTTTATGTTTTAGAGTTACTAGAGCAGCACCCAGAATCTAAGCACTTTGACTTGGGATTAAGTTCCATGGACTTCAACAGAACTTGATCTGCTTACGGAAGCTTTCGCCTAGATAGGTAGATAATTCACATCTGCTGAAATCTTATGGAAAGGTAGGAGAACGACCAATCCCTTTGATTTCAGTGGGTTTAAGCGTGCCCAATTCTGTATAGGATGGAGCTGCACATCTGCAAGTCTGTGCACCCTAACCCGGAAGTAAGTCCCACTTAATTCAGTTGTACTTGCTCCGGAGTAAAAATGCATAGGATCGCGCTGTTAGGCTCCAATCCTGGGTTCAGTTATTTCTGTGGAAGGCCTATTGAGCACAGGGGGCTTATTCAAGAATAAGCATGTACACGGACTGCATAACACACTCAAGAATACTCTTTGGGGTTCAAATGCAAAGGCAGACAGACAGAGCCCCTGTACCTTTCATAGCAGTGTAGAAGAGAGCCTTTCATCAGGGGCAGCTTTTTTCACTCCCCCAAGGAGAGCTGCAACTGGCAGAACTATTTAAGGTTCAGGATCTCAATCCAGAACGTCTGCGTTATATGCGAAACTGGTGAGGAAATGTCTAAATAACGTCTTATAATGCGCTGTTGGAACCCGGGTGTTGCGAAAACACATGTACAAACCAACCTGAAATCTTCGTTTGCAAACAAGTTCTTTTTCAAACATTTCGGTGCCTTGGAAATTAGTCCCATTGAGATCAATTAGACTTACTTCTATGTAAGTGTTGTTTGGATCGGGCCGGACCTTTTGTGAACTAAACAAAACACCATATGGGAGGGGAGAGAGGTTTGTTTCTCTTTCTCCTCAGTTTCGACTTCTTAGATTCGTATCCGGCTCACAACTGCTTGAAACGGGGGGCATCTGTGATGCTTTACTCTCCGTAAACGTGCTTGTGGATCGGGGTGCCATTATTAGTGGACGAGGCTCGTCCATCGTATACATTTCAAATATTCATTAATCTATATGCGACTGAGTAGTGCATGCGTGTGGGTGGGTGTAGCCTCTCTAAAACGGTTTTCAAAGCTCAAAGCCTTTCATGTAATTTCCAAGCCAGATCTAAATAGCCAGTTCTAAATAGCCAGATCGGGAGAATCGTAGAGCACATTTGAAATGTAGTGTGGCTTTCTAGTCTCCTGCCTCTTACATACACGGGTTGGTTTATGCAGCCCGATCTTCCTATCGTGCTCAAAGTGCGTACTTGTCTCTATTCTCCTTGAGAGGATGCAAACGGCAGCCTCTTAAGGTCCTGAGACTGTAGCAGTACCTTCCAAAACATTACTAACCTATCCCTCCCGCTCTCCTTTGAGAGGCATTTTAAGGGCGACTCAGAAGTACCCTGATTGTTATTATTTAGTAGTATTTTGCTTGCCAGTGGGCAGAATCGGTCAAGCAGAGCCACTGCTGGCTGTCCCGGGTCCAGGTTTGTCCGCCTGTCCCAGAGGGCACCAATTAAAGACACTAATTGGACAGCAATACATCAAAGTCGCTCCTGAGCTGGAGTCCTTAGAGCTTCAAGAATCCCTTCCGTGAGGCTGTTTTGTTTTTACATGCAAACACGCTGCACGGCCTTGCCATCTTAAAGCAGCCTGGTGGAAGAGGCCGTTAGAGACAGCTCTGCTGAATCAGAGCTTGAGGGCTTTTCTCATCTCCACCAGGTCCTCCTTCCAACATAGCCCTCTTCAGACATCACGTTGTACGAA
Organism: Hemicordylus capensis; assembly: GCF_027244095.1. Lineage (NCBI taxonomy): Eukaryota > Metazoa > Chordata > Lepidosauria > Squamata > Cordylidae > Hemicordylus > Hemicordylus capensis. Next base: position 116,414,394 of record NC_069662.1, read on the forward strand.
CGTATAGATGTCTGTGTGCTGGTACATGTTTTTGTGTGAATTACTAAACCTGCATCATTTTAAAAATGAACCTGAGTATAGATCTCTCAAATGCAGGATGTGGCTCCGAAGTGTACTGCAGTACCGGTGTTTAGCATAACTTGTGAATAGCTGCACCTGTATACACGGTACACTCATTATATGAACATAACCTCTGAGTAGGACTGTGTCTCTTCGAAGATGTGTCTCTTCGATCTGTCTCTACAGTCCAGAGTTTCTTGAGCAAGGAAACAACTAGTTCATATTGACTATTAACTGCTATGGAACCGATTCCAAGGACAGGAGCAAGCGCCACCCTTTTCTTCTAAGACAGCATGGTGCAGTGGTTAGGGTAAGGGGGCTTCAACTAGGGAGATTCCATTGAAACACACACACACACACAACAGAAGAGGCACCTTTTAAAAGTGGCAATTCTCTTCTATTTAGCAGGGGGAGAGCAACTGGCCCTATCCAGGCAGCATCCCTCTCCAGTGGCTGTTGCTGGTGTCTCTTTTAGGTTTCTTTTTTAGAATGTGAGGCTTTTGGGGACAAGAAGCCATATCTATCTATCTATCTATCTATGGCAACTGCTTTGAGAACTTTTATTGAAAAGCAGTATATAAATATTCGGCCGTCTTTGTCGTCCTCCTCTTCCTCTTAGCCATAAAGTTCAGTGGGTGATCATGGACCAGACAGCATCCCTCGACCTAGCCCACTTCACAGGGATGTTGTGAGGAGAGAGAATTGAGGAAGATTCCTGAGCCCTTTGACAATAATGTGTCATTAATGCTCATTTTAACACTGGAATTCTAAACTTCAGTTAATTCGGCGGAAAGTTCTATTAATTCATTTCAATGAAATTTCCCGTGGTTCAAAGCTCGCTGGTAGAAAGTTTCGTGTGAGTGGATCCTGCTTCCAAATCAATGTGCTTCGGAACCCTGGCAAGCATCCGGATTGGAGGTACTACCATTCACTATGGCTATCTGCTGCATGAAATGCAAGAATAAATAGTAGTCCATCGGATCAGAGTGGGTCGTGTATGTTCCCATTGTAGAGATGGGACATTAAAGTTGAGTCAGAAGCCACAGTCAGCGGCAGAGGTGGAACTAGAACCCCAGGCCTCCCACCTCCCCTGAATCCCTGCAATGGACTAAGCCGTGCTGAAGTCGCCAATGCTTATTTCTGAGTAAAGGGTCGCGCCATAAGCAGGGGTGTCGCTATAATTGCGCGGATGGGTTCAAAGAACCTGGGCCCCCCAGCTCCTGAGGTCCCCCAGCCAGTTCTACCCCTCCCTATTTTCTTCATTCTCTCCCTCAGTCTAAGAGGCCACCAGAATGAGGGGTGAACATGACCCCCTCTCCCCTAATTACGCCCCTGGCTGTAGGTGTTTCCGTGCAGGGCGTGATAGGGATTGGGATGCCTGAATTAAATGTACTGCTTTCGAACATCTTGCAAAGAAAGCACCAATGTCTAGCTGTGGCTGTTGTATGAGGGGATACCTTTACTCTTCAGATTTCAACAGGCTCTCTTTTGCTGGGGACTATAGTGGCGTCCCATGGCATAGGTCTGCTCCGAAACCAGGCAACCGTGGTTACGGCTTCCCACAGCGACCGAAGTTGCCCCAGTGAAAAAGTCCACAGTTCGTTCCTACGTGGCATCTGATCTCTTCTAACAAATTCTGAAATCTTTCTTAGGTAGTACCAATATGAATAGTTCCAAAATAAAGCCTCCTCAGATGAACAATTGGACCTGCTAAAGTGAGGCTACACAGCCCTCTCCCAAACATCTGAGGAGTTCTCATTTTACTGAACCTCCCCAGACAAACCTAATAACCCATATCTTCAATTCTAAAACATATCCTCCCTCAAGAAGTGTGTTTCCTCTTCCCCCTCAAAAAAACTTTTTTTGTGAGGAGTTGGTCCTCAAACTTCCCCTCCTCTATCTCTTTCCCTGTGCTAAAGATCACCAGGATAATCACTCTATAGGAGTGTTGGCTGAAGGGCGTGATACCTGATGCGTATTTTGGGTCGCCTCTCGGCGCCCCAAGGTGTTTTAGGAGCTGTACAGTATAGCAAATCTTTTTTAATCGCTCCTCTGGTGACTTTAGAAAGTGATTTCACTGAAATAGCATCCTTTCGTGGAGAATTCAGAGACCCCCTTGATTATCTCGACTCAGAAAAGAAAAGTTATATAGCAGTTAGACTATTGATTAATTGTGGAATGGACTTTCGTAGGCATTAGAGAAAATGTCAGAGCTCGAAGGATTACGTCACAATATATCAGATAGGATCGATTCACACGTGCATGTACAACAGCTGCTGGCATTCGCTTGATTGCCAGAGGAACTACTTCCATTTAAAAGCTGGTGTTCGAAGTTAGTCCCTCAGGCGATAGCCAATGATCTCTGGATCCCCTTCGTTGGGCCTTGAAACTCATTGTACCACGGGGGTATGAACTCGGGTCTCCCCATCCTAGTCCAACACGCTAAACTCTACGCTACGGGGTCCACGCTGACTCCTCACTACACCATGCTGGCTCTCCATTCAAACAATCATAAACTGGAAGGCGGCAATCCTAGGCATGCTTATGGGGGACTCGGGGCCAGTTACTTCTCTTAGCCTGACCTACCTCACAGGGTTGTTGTGAGAATAAACCATGTACACCGCTCTGGACTCCTCAGCAGGATATAAATGTGAAACTAAATAAATAAATGGTTCAGAAATCGGCTGGAGGAGGAGGAGGAAGTATTTGTCTGGAGGGAGCTCTTGCCTGCCCCCTCTGGTGCCGCCTGTCTGTGCACCTCGATCCTAGGCATGTTGGCTTTCAAATACTGTATGTCTTCTCCTAGCTAAGGATGCGCGGGACGGCAGGTTTAGAAGTTGCTGGCACTGAAATCAAAGGGCCGATTACCTTTGAGTAAAGGGTGTCCCTCGGTTTCAAGTCAGCCCCGCCTGTTCAACGGGATTGTGGGTCGGGTTGTCCCGCTGGGCCTTCAGAAGAAGACGTGATGTCAACCTTTTCGACTGGTTTACTGCTCATGAAGGCATTTGTGGCTCGCTTTCCAAACACTTCCCACTTGGTAATTGTTCCTGTTAACTGCGTCTACCTTTTTAATTTGGTTTTGTTTGGTTTTACTAGCCTCCCGTTTCTCTATAAATAATCTGGATGAAGATGCAAAGGGATATGACTTTCACGAGATTGGACAATTGATTAAATCTGTGACCTGCAATTGCGAATAATCTTGAAAGGCTATTTAAACAGATGAAGGCCTAAATTGTCTCGCTTGTATCTGAATTAATTTCTCATTCATCATCATTATGGAGTGATTGGTCTATTCAGGCGCCTCATCCTGCTGGAACGGAGCGGGATTTAAATGAGATGGTAACGCAATTTAAATGCTCTCCAGCTTTAACGAGGCCAATCGAGCAGCTGCAATAAATACAAATATTTTTCTAAACAGCCTTGTTTTAAATAATTGCTTACTGCTTTCATGTTATATTTTAAGTGGCAATCTCGGTCTCTCCGAGCACAACAGCCGCCCTCCCCGCCCCTCCTCCCTCGGTTTTAAGGAGGCCCGAGAGTTCGCTTTGTGCCTATAGAGCCCCGTCTGGTGATCACCGAGGGTTTCTTTTTCCTTTTTTTTCCCTTCTTCTTCTTCAAGGCTTCGTGATCCTGCAGACGAGGAGGAGGAGAACTCTGCGAGCACTCGTGCCTGTTGTGGTTATAGCTAAAACAGTCAAACCCCTAACGTAATTAATGTTTGAGTGTCGCTGCCACAATACGTGCTGACTCTCACTAGCCCAGACGGCTTTAACAGAGGAATAGACACTTGGATGGAGAAGAGGTCTGTCAATAGCTCGATGGAGCCTCCAGGGTCAGAGGCAGTGTATCTCTGAATATCAGTTACTGGGTGATAACAGCGAGGGAGCACTTTTGCTCCTGTGCCCTCTCTTATGGGCTTTCCATCCGGTTGGCCCCTTTGGACGACAAGATGCTCGACTGAGTGTGCCAGCAGGGTTACAGATCCCCCCTAGCATTTGAGGACACCACACACACACACACACACACACACACACACACACACACACACACACACATTGTCTAAACTCGCTCTACCAAGCCGAATCACCCATATCTCCCCCAAAGTGTATTTGCTCTCCCACCCTATATATGAGGGAATTGCTCCTCACGCTCTGTCCTTCTGTCTGCACCCCTGTCCTTATGTCCTTGTCCAGCCCGACCAGAGCTGGGTTATCTCTTCATACAAACGGTTCATAAGGGAGCAGATAGCAACAAAGTTCATTTAGTGCTACAAGGAGTGCTAAATTGGCACACACCCCCTTCCTAAAGACATTTACTGAGAGGTATCACATTGACTTCAATGGAACAGACATCATGGTAACACCCCGATGTCAAGGCGTGTGTGTGCATGCCACTCATTTAAGTTCCAAGGGGAGAAAAAGTGTTTACCACTCATTTCCTGAAAGAGCTTTTAAGGCGTCATTCTAAGCCGATTTGAAGCGTCCCAGCTCTGAAATAAATCCGATTAACATTAATGGGGTCTCCTTACAAGTAAATATGGTGTTTGGATCGAATAATTGGCCACTGCCTTTGACAGATCGTGAGAAATTCACCTAGCTTGCTTGCTTTCCCAGCCTTGCTATTCGATATCCTTTATCTGGAGATGCCAGCAGAATTGCATTTGGGAACGTGTGTATGCTAGGCACGTGTCGCGGCTCATCCATAGCAAGTCTAACCTACTGTGTGGCCCCTCCTATAGCAAGTCCTGGAAGGAGCTCATAGCAAGGGCCTCGATGGTCATGGAAGGCTTTAGGATAGTGGCGTTGGACTGAGATTCCAGTTGCCCTTAAATCGGGGGAAAGGTTTGAGGAAGAGCTAGAGCTCTGACTTCAGAGCAACTGGGCTTTTAAAAAAAATTTGTTGAGGATTAGAGTCCACACAGCAGGCAGATCCCTCAGTTTGCCTCCTCCCCACACTACCCACAAACCGACTTTACTTCCTCGTCACCCACAACCCATTGGAGCCCACAGAGAGGACTAGTCCAAGCGTTGCCTGGCAACCATCCATCTACCTCCTTCCTCTTTTCAAGCATCTCCCCATTCATTGGAGTGGGGCATCTTGCGCGGGGAGGGGTATGCTCGTTCTTTACTCCTTCCTTGGAAACGAGGGAATCTAATTGAAGATCTTCCTTCCACGTGAGATGCGGAGGATCGGTCTCGCCGATCCCAAGTGCCTTACTTTGAAGTAGGTCTTTCTTGTTGAAGTCAGTGGGGCTGCCTTCCTTCTTCCCTAACGCCTCCGACTTTTAATCAATCAACTTGAAACCAAGCGCTTCTCCTGAACCGGAGTGTGGGTGGTCCATTAGTTCGAGAAGCAGAATTGGTAGAACGCCCACACACACATCTCTTTTCTCCCAGCCGTTTAGTTAATGAATATATCTCTCAAACCCAATCATGTTCTTTTGCTCTAACATAGCAGCCCTATGCATGTTTCCTCAGCATCCACCATGGTCAGCAGCGGAGCTTACTCCCAGGTAAGTGAACCTTAGATTGCAGCCTATAAGGATACCCACCTGGCTGTTAACGTAGAATAGGGGTTCCCAACCTTGGTTCCCCAGAAATTGTTGGACTACAACTGCCATCATTCCCAGCCCCTTCTGCCATTGTACCTGCGAATGATGGGAGTTGTAGTTCAACAACATCTGGGGAACCAAGGGTGGAAACCATGCAGAAAATAGTTTGGGGGCTATGCACACAAGCTCCTCTTTGCATCTTTAACACTCACGTTTTAGTGTAAATCAGAGGTCTTGCATGAGATATTAAAGAAGGAGAAAAGGATGAACGCTTTGGCAAGTGAATTACTATTTGCGGGGTGGTTTGCGGGGTACGAATTAAGGGGGGCGAGAAGCAAAGATCAAAGCTGGAAGTGCCGTAGGAGAAGGCAGGGAGAAGACTGACCCGCTATCTATTTTCTCCTGTGCGGAGTCAGTCAAAGATCATGAGTGAGAAGTGAAGAGTAAGCCATTCTGCTGTGGCGAGGCCAACTAAGTTGAACCCCCGCGACGATGACACTGTTTTACTGGCAGGGTCTGGAGCACTTGGCTTGACATACCGTGGCTGACGTTTGCGTGGCTCCACTCGGTAGTTAAAATAATACATCCGGCGGGGGCAAGCCAAAAATGGGAAAGAAAAGGCACCTTTTCGGATGCAGCCAAACACAAGCGCCGAAGAACTAATGGAGCCACGTGTCTGCTGCTGCAGGAGTCAGAAAAACAGCGCGGAGATCAAATGTGGACGGAATTTGGGCGTCGTGGGGTGGGGAGTGGGGGCGCTTCTTCAGAAGATGAGAAGAATAGATAGCACAGAGCCGATCTAGTTTACAAGGTCATCAAAATCTGAAGAAATGTAGGAGGTTATGGCCCAGGCCATACACAAGCCTTGTACTCCGTTAGTTAATCCGAAATCATTCCCATTTCTGCGACCTGATTCCCACTCGCTCCAGCAGACAGATCAAGACTGCCACTTCCATCGGGCTGTAGCATTCATTAAGCAGGTGGGAAATCTACTTAGATTAATACAGATTTTAAACCGGGGTAACTAATCCGCACTAAGTGACTTCTATACCGGAAAAGAACTTTGCGCAAAAGCAGATCAATTTAATCCGGAGACCTTCCGTGGTGAACAACGCAATGCAGAGGGACTGAGACAGTAGCGCTTTAGATAGGGAGGTGGTGTGAGAGAGAAGGAAACCGTCCCAAAGATGGCCCAGCATGCCTAAGAAAAGAAGGATCGAATGATTTGCTAGTAACTGAGCAATTTAATGCCCGAGTTCCAGGCCGACTCAGTGGGATCATTTAGTGCTAACCCTTCTCTCCAGAGCTCATCTCCCTTCTCTCAGTTGCTTAAAATGAACATTATTCCAAACATATGCAATGCAATCCGTTCGGTCACACTTACAAGAACACGCTTTAATAAGGCAATCAATCACACGCTAACAACCCGCCGCCGGCCTGTTGGAGCCGAATCGGGCTGGATGGAAAGTGGCACCTTGGAGGGGCCCGGAGACAACTGGCATGGGCGCTTGACAAGGGAGGGCGGAGAGCGACCGCCAGAGGCTGAAGCTCTTTCTTTCCATGCTTCCAGCCCCGATGTGTGTCTGGATGCAAAACACAGGAGTCGCTTGGAAACATCCCCTCAAAGTGAGCCCTCTGGAAATCCAGGGTAGCCACTCCCAGTGTGTGTGTGTGTGTGTGTGTGTGTGTGTGTGTGTGTGTGTGTTGAGTGGGCGTAATTATGATAGCGCTTTCTCAGGCTACAAATGCAGGGTATTCTTGGTTAATGAAGATTTCCTTCCTGGTTTCCTTTACCAACCCTTTCTGTTTCATATTGAAGGACGCCAGCCAATGCTATTGAATTCATTAGTTTTCAGGAGGGTTTGACTCTCCCATCCCCCTAATTTTGCCCACGACCACTACTAACACCCCCCCCAGCATATATTCCCCCCTTTTCTTTTGCACATTTTCTTCTAGGGAGCTTTTACCAAACAGCAGCCTGGGTGTTGAAAAGAAAAGAAAAAAGAACCCGCAGTTATCCACCCACTCCATAGCAAAAGGAAAATTTCATTATGAAGTAATGAGTAATTCCTCCCAGCAAGATGTATTGTTATATCTTCCACTTCAATTTAGAGGCAGAGTGGCTCAATTACCTAGAAAATACAGTCAATTAAAGGCTGCTGATTGGACACGAGGACGGATCATCGATCTTGTACTTTCCAATATCGCTCCAGACACCTCATTTTCCCTCCCTATTAACTGAAAATACGCCTGGCATTACCACAACCTCTCGGAGCCTATTTACCTGTCGCAGGCAATCGCTGCCCTCTGACCGAACCAGGGGGGGAATTCACTATCCGCTTGGCGCTACAGGGTCCGCCAAAGAAAGCCCATTTGAAAAACAATGGCTCCCCACGGGACAGTTGAGAGCGCGGATGATGTGGCTGTGTTGGAGAGGGGGAGCTGATGAGAGAGAGCAGGGGGGGAGCCCCTCTGCCAGGGTGTCCTCAGCAGATGCCCGAGGGTAACACCCAGAATCTGTCATCGAAATGTTAACTGAGCACCCAACAGCCGCCGTCCATTCTCCCTAAATTGGACACCAGCTAAACATTCAGCTTCAGTCTGCTGAATCCTTCTCTGAGACGCCGGATGGGCCCCTCCTGCCGTATTGCCCTTGGATGGGCCCGCTGTTCCTGGCTAATCCTCCCAGTGAAAGACAAATATCTAAACAAATGTGATACGGGACATACAATTCAGACCAAGACATCACCTGCCCTTACAATATTTCATAGTAATCAACTAGGCACGAGACAGAAGGGGACTTGATGGTCATTGAGACCCCTACGGAGTCTCCTTCCTAGTATCCCAGCATTTAGACTCCAGAAAGACCGTATTAATTGTTGAGCAGGCTTATCCTTTCGACTGAGAGTAATGAGGACTTAAAACAGCATAGGACGGGCAATGAAAAGAGGTGCTTTTGGTCCTTGACAATTACCATGTCGGTCCCAAAGGATGGGAAGTAATTAATTTTAAAAGATCAAAATAAGTATTTGGGGGTATCCATCTTAGGCTAGGGCCCGCTTTTCCAGGATCATTCACCAGGAAGATACTTCGAATCTCCATTTCTTTTTACGGATTAAACTAGGTTACAACTCAATGTTGTACATCGAAAAAAGTCCCACTGAGTTCCGTAGGACGTGCTCTCTCGAGGAAGTGTGCACAAGATGGCTTCCTCAGCTGGGATGTTGTCGTAGTCTGGAGTCATTGGTCCGTGCTAGGATGTAGACGGTGAGCCCGGAGCCCTGATCCTCAACTCCCTTTTGGACCACCCATTGATTTCGGGGGAAGTTGCTTTTAAGAGATCCCCAGTGTGGTGTAGTAGAAAATACGGAGAACTAGGACCAGAAGGAGTTGAGACAAATTCAGCCCTGAAGCTCACTGGATGACCCTGGGCTACCTCAGGAAAAAATTGTTGTGAGGGCAAGAACCACATCTGCCACCCTGAGCTCCTCAGAGAAAGAGCGGGATAGAAATGTAATAAAATAAGTGAAGATGCTTGAACCCTACACTAAATGGGCAAAATGACACCTTTTAAAGTGGTTTCTGTCTTAGATTTAGCAGGGAGAGAGCGACTATCCCGCTTTAATCCAGCATAGTGTCCCTCTCAGTGGCTAGTACTTGCCAGTTCCTTCCTTCCTTCCTTCCTTCCTTCCGTCCTTCCTTCCTTCCTCTTTCTTGTGAGCCCCTTTGGGACAGGGAACTATCTTCTCACCTTTTTATGTAAATTGATTTGAGAAGGGCTGTGAAATGCTAATAGTACAATCTCGTTCTATACTAATATACTGCTGAAGTCCACTTTAGTGCGATCACACTGCTCTGAAAACGTGGACAGTGGACAGTTGTCTACTGGGGTTGAGCTGAGGAGCATCTTGGGTGTGGACTTCAGCAGAATCAGGGCTACAAGTCATTCAGAACAACTAACTTCCTTGGAAGCCAGTGGGATACTTGACTAGGCCAATGGGGAAGGTTTCTAGTTGCCTGTCCTCCCCCACAGTCCCCCCTCCCAAAAAACCCCACAGGCTAGAAAAGCAACATTTTCTTTTCTTTGGCATACGTCCTGTGTCATAAGACATTAACGTAAACGTGCCAGCAATCCAGTCTTTCCTTTATCACCTCTGAACAATAGGTTCCACATTCCCACGTTAGAAACTGATTTCCCTCTTGGTACTCTTTCTGCAAGGTGCTGTGCAGGTGGATACCCTGTGACAATCTTCAGCTACAAGGCAATCCTAAACGCATTTACGCTCTAGCAAGCCCTATGGATTTCATTTACTTATGACTGAGATTCTAGGACCTTTCATTTTCACTATTCTGTTTATTCGTGTTTAATATATTCCGAGCACCAAATAATAATCCTCATGATATGGATTACATACAGGGACTCTATTCTTTTGTAAATAGGGGGGGGGGGATGTTGAAATCAAGAACGGGTTTTTTGTGCTTTGGGTGAGTAGTTAGTTCCCCATTCCCCACCCCAACCTTTAGATTTCGAATTCTCAAGGGATTCCTCTTCTATAAAAAAAAAATAATGGAGAAAACAACAACACTGTTTTGAGACACAGACTCCTCTGTCTCCTTCTTCAGAGACCAATTAGTGCAGAAAAGAATGCTGTTCAAATGCTTAATCTAAATGATATCCAAGATACAACCGCCGGAAAGTTCTCCGCGTTCCCATTGAAATGACCGGGAGTCGCGCACCTCCGCAGTCTTGGGTTCCCTCCTGCGCGATTATTCTGGCGTTGACCATTTCAAAGTGGCTTGCGCAGGTGAACTTTTCTAAAAACTATGACTCACATCTTAAATGTGAACCTCCTGCTTGCTATTCCGAAGCACAAGACCCATCACCTTAGTGAACGATTTTACAATCACCTGGAAGGAAAATTCCACCGATTTCAGTACGCATTACTTCCATGCAAATATGTTTAGGATTCTAGCCTAAATCGATTTTAAACCGTGCACTCGGGCTAAACCAATCTGTGGATTGGGGCTGCAAATGATGAAGCTTCCTCCGACAAAACTAGTCAAGGTAATATGTCAAAACCTCTCCCCATCCCCTCTGTTTTCCTGACAATCGAAATGTAACTTGGAGATGTATGAAGCTTCAAGAAGAGATTGGAAACCTTCAGTTTCTAAACACATGCATAAATTGAACTGCATTATATTAAAAATAACCAAACCGTATTAGAATGTACTTGGCTTTCCCGTTTTGAAATGCCCAGTTAAGCAACTGAATACAGGAAAGAAATCACTATCTATCTATCTATCTATCTATCTATCTATCTATCTATCTATAAATACATAAATAAATAAATTCTGCTGCTGCTTCTGCTGCTGCTGCTGCTGCTGCTGCTGCTACTACTACTCTTAGGACACCTCCACAAACGTTTTCTTCCCTTTGGGGTTATGACGGGGAAAGAATAAATCTATAAATGCATCTTGTGGGTGGGGGGAGCTGGAGGGGTGCGGGGAGAGAGAATGTCTTACATATAAGAAGGTAAAAAGACAACTGCAAGGAGATCCACAAAATAAAGACTAAGGAGAAGTAGGGGAAACTATTAACTCCAAGGCAGCAAATCAAAAAGAGAGTGGCGTTGGAAACCGATGGAGGGAATTGAAGGTGAACCAGGGAGGAGAGGAAAGTGCCTTGGCTTTAATTTGCAGACCAGTGATTGTGTGAAGGAAAGAGTTTTGCTCCCTGTCACTTAATCTCTTCCCTTGGCGGCTTGTTAGCGTTTGGCAGGCTCGCGGTCTCTGTGCTGAGAATACTCCGCAGCCCGACATATTCAAAACGCCTCCCCTACATATACATCACTTGTTAATTTTGCCGGTGTGGTCACAATTCAGCAACTGGCAATGGAACGTTGATGTTTTAAAGGACAAATAGCTCTGGCCCCTCTGGGCTTTTCCCTGCCAATTTCAATCTCTCCCCCCCCCCAACACACACACACTTGGCAAGCCACAAAATATCGCATTTCTTCCGCTCCCCACAACCTTTAAAAATCTATAGATAACGCTTATATTTCTGGGAGGTTTAAAATGCCCACCAAAATGTATAGTATGACAGTTGGTGGGTTGATCGTTTCTTTAAGTAATGCATTTTTTAAAAAAATAGAAAGAACTGGTTGATAGTCTCACATGGCAAATCCACAGAGGCCCTTCATTTTTCCCCCTTTTAATTTGGCAAAGAATAAATCTTTACTTTTCATCAGGCATACATTTTTGTTAGGATCAACAGTTTCCTCTTTTCAAGTATTTCAGATTTTCCTTTTAGTCACATATAAGGTTATGCATAAGCGATTTATGCCGTGGTTGGTGGGCATCCTGCCCCCTCGGGCTGAAGACAACAAGTCCTTCGGAGACAAAGGCTCTAGCTCTTTTCTATGGTGCAAATAACGTCTTTCACTGGTTAGGTCTATTTTCGTGTTTTGCCTTCTTAGGTGCGCCCTTAGCAAAGTCCTCCTTCCCCACCCAAGGTTTGCAAATCCCATTGTATTCTTCCACGGTCACGCGTGGAACGCAACTCCATGCTTTTCTGTTCCTTTCCCTTCTCAGTTTCCCATGGTGTCCACGAACGCAATTAAATAAACATTGGCTGGAAAGTCCTCTGGCAAGGAGAGGCGCAGAAGAGCAAAGGGAGACCTGAGATGAACCTTTTATCTGGTCAAAGGGACTTCTTCCCGCTGATCCATGGAGACCGAGGAGGCTTTGCTCAGCACAGAGGGCGTGAAGGTGAGGAAAGAGTCCGTTCTGGTGGTGGCCGAGCAGGTGAAGTCCGATCCCGATGGTCTCTGGGGCAGCCCGTTGGCCTGGCTCCCGTGACAAGCTAAGCAGGAGCAGGGGCTGCTTCCTGCGCTGCTCAGTCCATGCGCTGGGCCGGCATAAAGGGAAGGGTGTCTGAAGGCGCAGAGCAGTTCCGGTCTGGGGTAAGGATGGGAGAGGACCCGAAAGGTGTCCAGCGGTCTCAGCGGGGAGCTGAAGGGGGCGGCGGCAGAAGCCGAGGAGGCCCCCAGGCCCATGTGGGAGTAGTAGGGCAGGGGCAGGTGGGACGGGAAGGGGTAGGGCAGGTTGCCGGTGGCCGCCGCGTGGCTCATCATGTAGGTGTAAAAGGCCGGATCTGCCGGATGGGGCCAAGTCATGGCCAGGCGCTGCCTCTTGTCCTTCATCCTGCGGTTCTGGAACCACACCTGGCAAGGGCAGAGAGAAGAAGCACAGGAAGCGCTTTAAGGACAGTCCCGGCTGCCATTCTCAGCTACGCTCCCGCTGCCACCCTCTCTACCCACTTGCGGGGAGTCAGCCTTCGAGGAGAAGTTCTCCTGGAGAACTCAGCGGGGATTTCTTTCCGGGACATCCTCCTGCAGAGGGTCGGGCTGCATAGCCCATCAGAATCTCAAAGGTCACACCTGCTTAACCGGGCCCCAAATACTGGCTGCACTGCAGACAACACAACCTCTCCTGGTCCTAAGTGTCTGCCTGGCACTTAGGATGCACAGCCTACGAATACCTCGCCAGCTTTATCCCAGGGCCTGGGTTTCAAAAGCCATCTCATCTCACAATCTTCATGGGTTCCCCAAAGCTACCTGCCGGGTTTCCACAAGGGTGATTCAAGGTTCCAGTGTTGTGTTTGTGTGTGTGTATATATATATATATATATATATATATATATATATATATATATATATATATATATATAATAACACAACTCTCTCTCTATACACACACACACACACACACACACTTCAAACCTCTTTGCACTTGTATGTCTGTGTCTAATCGTGTTGAGCTTGGACAACCACATAAAGGGTTAAAAAAATAAGGTGACCAGAACATGGACAATTCACCTTCGATTCAGGGGAAACATCCTGCAAGGATTTCTCCTCTAGAAATGAATGTGAGCTGCTCTTTTGCTCAACTTCCGTTCATTTCAGTGGGGCTTGGCAGGGGCTATTTCATGTGTCTCCTTTGCCGTCACAGTACCCACGGAGGGTTCTTCCTTCGTTCAATTAATCGCTAGAAAACTACAGGGAGCTCTATGACAGCAGGGCGACTTTAAAACAAACAAACCTGACGCTTTTTCTCTGTGGATTCAGATAGTTTCTGTTTCATTCCCACTGCCCTTTCTATTCTGTCCACCCGTGTTAAAGTACACATATAAAGTATATTTCAAGCAATCCTTCACTATATTATGAGGTGGGTGCAATCCATATCGCACTGAAATAACTAGGAGATACAGTCCTTGGAGATGACCCCAACTTGGCAATTTCAGTTTGTGCAGTTTCTGTTATGCTAATATGTATCAGTCATATCTACATTTTGGAAGCCTAAACAAATCTCTCTCTCTCTCTCTCTCTCTCTCTCTCTCTCTCTCTCTCTCTCTCTCTCACACACACACACACACACACACACACACACACTCACACACACACCTCCCAGATGATAAATGTAGAGAAACGCAATCCTATGTATGTTTACCCAGAAGTAAATTCTATTGAGTTAAATTACTCCCAAGTAAATTTACATGGGAGCTGCAGCTTTAGATTCTGTTCTGTTCCTGATAATAGGCAGTGTATTCAAAAGCCATCTTGAACTCTGTTAATTCCACTCGGGTCTATTTAATCCCGTTGAGTCAGTAAGGCTAACATCCCATTTCCTTGAGAATGGGGGTGATTTATTTCAGTAGGGAAATGGTGTTGATTCATTACAAACAAAAATCCCCAAGTAACAGTGGTCCTTTATAAGGCGATCAACTGAAACCTTACAAAGCTTCCTCACTACTTTGTGACGTTTCCGTGGACGTCATAAAGGTGTTACGCTACTGTTGCTTGGGGATTGATTTCAGGGAAATGGGTCCTAAATGGGATTTAGGATTAAGCGTTGCTCCTATCCTACGCTCACAGACGAGCCCATTTACTTAGTATTCAGTCACCAGGCTGGCTCTCAATTTCTGGCCGTGGATAATTCGTGACTTTGAAGCAGGTGCTTGAACGGTGGGAAGAACCCTCTTTTTGACCTTCTGATTGTGAGTACTACGGGGTCCTGAAAGGGACTGCCTTAGCCTCGCCCTGACCTGAACCACCAGGGAGATGTAATCAGTTTCAATGCACACACCGAGCCAATGACCAAAATCCACAGCCATGGACGTCTTCAGCTTCTCTGTAGCCAAGAGCCCTGGCAGGAAGCTGGACATTAGGCGTGTCTGTTTTGCTAAAGGGACCTTCAGCATACCTTGATGGTGGTCTCGGGCAGATTGAGGGCGGCGGCCAGTTCGCATCTCCTGGGTCTGGACACGTAGTTCTCCCGGTAGAACTCCTTCTCCAAGCGGGCGATCTGCTCCCTGGTGAAGGCCGTGCGGTAGCGGCGCATCTGGTCACTGGCGCTACAGGCCAGCGCTCCTTGAGAGCCGCCTCCCCCGCTGCCCCCGCTGCCCTTGGGGGGGTCTCCTCCGCTGCTGGGGCTGCCTGCCGAGGTCTCCGAGCACTGACCTGCAAGGGGGAGCCGAGAGGAAGCCATCCAGAGAAAGAGATGGACAGCTGCGCTGTGCACCCCACTTCTGTGTGTGCCCCCCATCCATCCCAGACTGGACTCCCCATGCACTGGGGTGGGAGAAGAGAGAAAGAGGATGCCTACTGCAGAGCAAAACTCGCCGGTCTCCCTTTTGGCGATAT
Source organism: Hemicordylus capensis (assembly GCF_027244095.1). NCBI lineage: Eukaryota > Metazoa > Chordata > Lepidosauria > Squamata > Cordylidae > Hemicordylus > Hemicordylus capensis. The sequence goes on from NC_069662.1 coordinate 116,429,706, forward strand.
AGGAGAGATCTTTTAATCCGGACTAACAACCGGAGCCGCAGCCCAGTTAAGCCGAAAAGCTAGGATTTCAATCGATTGGCAACTCAGTTCTACTTTCCTGAGAAATATCGCACAGTGTCCAGGGATGAACCTCGCAGTATGCCTTCAATCCTATAAACGCCTACTGAGGGGTGAGAGGTCAATCCCATTGAATTTAGTGGAACTTACTTCCGAGTAAACATGCCTAGGCTGGGGGCTGTCTGTATGTTTGGACTGAACGCGATTTGGACTTCCTTTACTTAGAAGTAAACTTTACTGAAAGGACTGATGTACACTCTGTGGAAGCAAGGCCTGCTGAAATGAGTGGAATTTCCTCCCAAGTCAGGTGTGCAGATCCGACCACCAAAGGTATTCAGGATCAAGATGCCAAGTTTGTTTCCTGCTTGCTATCAGGGCCCTGAACTATGATCCTAAGTACATGTACATATAAAGTATCTGGAAGTCAGTTGTACTTCCATATTTCGGATCTGGGTTTAAGGCCTCAGTCCCAAACACTAAAAGATTTTCCACTGAAACCCACAGGATGTGCTTCCGAATCACCTATTCTGAAGATGTTTATTGGATGTTTTTAAAAGTCCCTTTAATTTCAAAGGGATTGACAGACATGCCAATATGTTACAGCCCGCAAGTTCAGATGGGTTTAGATCTGACACCGCCTTCCATCCAATTGCTTCAGCATCTCTAGTCTGTGAATAGGACAGAAGCAGAAGGAGCAAGGAAAGGGAACTTTTTCTTTGGCTCATTTTCTCCAGCACTTGAAGGGGGAAAGAAATGGGAGGAGGGGAATAAGTACCAAAGAGGCCGGCCTTCTCCCCCCTCCCCACCCCACTAAAGCAGCACTTCAGGACACCCATGGCACTCCCCATTCAACGATTCGATCCCTTAGGGCAGCGATCATAATGGTATTTACTTTCAAAACAAGGTGAATAGAGTAAATATATTAGAAACATCTTTGGCAACATTAGGTGAAGCTTCCCATATTTACCTTATGAAGCGGGCCTCTCAGGGAAAAGAGGACCCCAGCATTCACCTCCAGCTCTAAGGCCTGTTGTGATGGGGGTGTATGTGTGTGTGTGTGGGGGGGGGTGACTTTGCATTGTGTAAGCCCTCTTCCAGTTGCCTCTAGCTGCTCTTCTTTTCCAGGTTACTTAGGACAGCAACTAGCAAGTGAGATGGGGAGGGAGAGGGACATGCCTGAGGACATTTTTAGAGGTCCAGCTTCCTTCTGGGATGGGAAGAAATGCACCCCACCCAATCACCTTTTCTCTGACAATAGAGATGAAAGAAACCTCCCGGGCCAGATCAGGAGCCCAGCATTTTCCCAGCAGAAGTTTAGGGCTCTAGAGGTGAGGGGAGCGGTGGTGGGAGGGGACCAGGAAGGCCCGTGGTCTCGGCGCTTTGCTTTCAAATGCAGCCAGTTCTCATTGTGCCTGAATGAGACCAAAGGCAATTAAAGCCCTGCCACCATTTCCGAGCTGGCGCCACCGAGACAGGGAAGTGACAAGGCAATTGGGACCTCGAACCAACGTGCCAACAGGACCTGACTGCTACTCTTGGGGCAGCGGGGCCGTCTGCAGCCAGTTTTACGGTCTTTTTGTGGCCGCTTCCGTGCTCATCCAGGCACATTGCGAAGCGGGGGCGGGGGGGGGCAACAAACCACAGAACTTGCATGCCTGGCCTGCAGGCGCGCGGAGTCCGTTTGATCTTGGCCAAATCCAGGGCAGCTCGCTTTCTTCTCCCCTTCCTTGGGCAGGGGGAGCACGGAGTCCTATAATCCTGGCGAGGGGAGGGCAGGGGGTGTTATGCGCTGGAACAGGAAAAGCTTCTGGAGGGATTCATTACAATAAAAGTCTGGGCTGCAGGGGGGGAAATCTGCAAAGGTCATAATTCTCTGTTTCAGCGAGGATGCGATTTCATGTCCCCCATTAACACGTCGTTACACTTCAAAGCGGGAGATGTGTGTGGGTTATTGCAGATGTCTCTCTGTGGGCAATTAGGGACAGAACGAACCCAAGCTGGGGCTCGAGTCCTCCAGGGCGATGAAAGGAGGGCGGAAAGAGAGGCGGCGATCCACCAGACCTTTGCGCCGGATCAGGTGGGCACAAGCTGCCTCGTCTTCACTGCTCGCCCTCTGGCTTAATGCCCCTGGGGATCGCCTTGGACCTGGGCCGGGCCCCGGTGGCATCCTACCAACCCACCCCCTGGCGCCCTTGTTCCCAGTGCCTGGCTAATCAACTCCAGGGCGGATGAGATCCCCACCACCCTGGGAGAGCACTTGGCCGTCGCCTGCCTGCCTTAGCCCCGCGGAGTTCAAGCGAGAAGAAGGGAGGGGTTGGGTACCTTTGCTGTGCTGGTGATACTCGGCGTTGCCCGTGGCGCAGTCCGGGGTGCAGCTCACCTCGATTTCCTCATAGAAATCCGACTCGGTGTCCGAGCTGCTCTGCTGGCCTTTGGTAGGGAGGCGGCTGAGGGGAGGCTGCTGGCCGGCTGAGAGGAGCGCGGCTGCCGAGCGGGTCTCCGGGACCGTCCCTGTCCCTGGCAGGACTTCCACCTCTTCCTCTTCCTCTTCCTCTTCCTCCTCCTCCTCTTCCACCCTTCCTCCTCCTCCTCCTCCTCTTTCCCGGGGGCCGAATCTGGGGCTCAGGCAGCCCCTATGAATCATCTTGTCCTGTGGCTCCTGACCTGCGCTTCCCACGGTCTCTGCCAAGCTGGACACCCTCTTGCCTACCAGAGGGCCAAGTTGACCTCCTTCCAGAAACATCACCATCTCCTTCCTGGTTTCCATTGTGCTCGTCTTTTAAATAAAATCCAGATTTCTCTCTCTCTCTCCCCCACCCCACCCCAACCCCCATCCACCCTCTTGCGCCTTCTCCCCCTCCCTTCCCAGCAGACCTCTCCTGCCAATGCAGAGAGGAGCCGCGAGCGGTGAGCCGGGGGGTGACCTTGTGATGCGAGCGCTCCAGTGTGCAGCGCCGGCTCTGGGAGGGATCTCACCATTGCCCTCTTCTTTCTAAAGCTGTCATCCCTTAATGGTGCAATCGTCATTACAGTACCACTGGTGACGCCACTCACTTGATTGCTGGGGGATAAATAGAAACGTCTGCCGGCGAGAAAGATGAAAGGAAGAGCCGGAGCGAAGAGTTAAAGGGAAGGGGGGGCGGGGGAGGGGGGGGAGAAAGGCACCAGGTGTAACAAGCGCAAGGCAAGGATGCGAGAGGCAAGTGTGAAAAGGGAGAGGCGGATGGAATTCAACTGCAAACCAGAGAATCTGGAGTTCCTCAGAGGGAATGCTTTACCGAGCAGAGTTAAGTAACCTTTTTATTCCCCCATGCCACTTTTAACTAGAACTTTGATCCAGAACGGATGAGAAGATTCATGGTTGCGTTTCCTGAATATGAAGACGACACACACTGTTGACCCCCCTCCCCTTTTGTGAGGGGTCTGTTTTGGGGGAAAATATTTATTTCTTGTTTGCAAACAGTTGCCTTTAAAAATCTGTCCTTGCAAACCCTAGGCTATTTGTTCTGATTAATTTTTCCCCGCCCTATGAAATTCTATTTGATTTCAAGTCTTTGGGCCATCTGGTTTAAACTGTAGAACGGATAACATTACAGATTGATGGATGGAAAATTGTAGATGTCTTAACTGCCTTCAGTTATTGTTCCAACTGGTATTTGGTTTGAAACAACATTATGCACATTCTTTTTTTTTTTCCATCACAGGAAGGAAATCTACCTGAAGATTATGTATAAGATTCAACAAGGCAGAAATAATCAAGCCGGCTGGTTATTCATAATAACACATTTGAAAAGACAGGACAGATTATATTTGTAGAATATAACTGGCAATGTTTTCTCCTTATTTCTTTATTTTGTAGGTATTTGCATGGTTATTAAGGCACTTTTTTTTTGCTTTCTAAGTAGAACCCCTAATTTTTTTTTATTTGTAAGTAGCATTAAATGCTTGCAAGCATTTGCTTGTAGTAGCCCCTGTTTGTTAAATGACCTTACTATAGACTATCAAATAATGTGGTTCCACCGTAAGTAATGACTACCAAATAATTATTTTACCATCCTTTTAAACTTGATTATCCTTATTTTCAAATAAAAACTGACACAGTGCAATCCACGGTTAATCAAAAATCTTTCAGCCTAGTGAAGAATTGATGAGGGTTTTCGAGAGGTTTTGTAGGACACAAAAAAGAAGCAAAACAGCAAAGCCAATATTACAAAGGCAAGTAAACCTTCGTTTTTTCTCTCATCACTCCAGCGGGAAAGAGTTGGGGTGAAGGAAGGTAGGTGGGATGGTGCGTTGGCAGGGTCATAAATGAATAAATCAATCAGTTTCCGGTCCAAAGATCCAACATAGTACTTTTGGAGACGATAAAACAAGCTATACTGAGAATTGACAGAAATACGGTAAGCAGAGATTTACCTGCTACAAAGGTATTATAATTTAATTAATTCTAGGTCTTCAAGGTATGTCTTTAACTGCCCGTTCCACATTTCCCTAAGACTCTCTATTTGTATTTAATGTCCCTGAACTCAATAATTCGATTTGGCACGGCTGTATGTGACAACCTTTGTTCCAAACACACTTACTTGAAAGTCCCATTGAATGACATGGACGGCTTCCGCAACAATGTTTTTAGGACGGGGTGCCAGTTGAAAAGACAATAGGAGACGCTTTCTGATCTTCAGAACACTTATTGGAAAAAGAGGCACTATCGAAATTTAGTAAGACCACGTTGTTGTTGTTGTTGTTGTTGTTTCGATTATTATTATTTCGATTATTATTGTTTCGATTATTATTATTATTGGACTTAAATGCAGATCGTTTGATTTAAGTGGATTGTGGATAGAGCTTTTAACCTCCTCCCAACAGCAATAATAAATCAATCTCCATCATAGTTAAAAGTGAGTTGCTTTGAATTCATCTGATTAAAGCCCCAGTCTTAAGCACATTTAGGCTGACTTCAGTTAAGTATCATTGAAATAATAGCATATTAAATATGTTTACTCGGAAGCAAGTCCTACTGAGTTAAGTGGGATCCAGTAGGTTTCCCATGGCCATGTACAGATTGTTTGCTGCGTTTTCAGGGCGGCTCCAGTCTTTTGAACGATCTAGGGACAAGGCTTGAGCAGGTTGAGGTCATCCCTGGAGGAGAAATCCTGGTGGCGAATAGGGCCAAAGTGGGAAGTGTGATGATGCCGTTTCTTCTTTTTCTCCTCCTCCAGAAACCCAGGAGAACTGCAGCCCTCCCCGTCCCTGCGCGCCTCTCCCAGGCCGCTAACTATTTGCCGAGGAGGGCCATCTGGAGAGGGAGAGGAGGGGTCCTCCACTACGGCGGCGGGGGGTCTCTACTCCTGCAGTCACGCCCGGGAGAATCCGAGGAAGAAGAAGTGGATAAACATGTGGAGTCCCCTGGGCTGTTTGCAAGTCAATGGGAAGAAGCAAAGACTGAGCAGACGGCGATCGTCCTTGTTCCTAAGGTTGCCTGTTCTGTGTCAAAGCAAACGCCTAGGAAGTCTCAGCTTCTTTGGAGAGGACGGGGTTCCTTTCTGGAAGCGGCGCAGAGCTTCAGAGTGTCTTTAAACTGCTGGGAGAAGGAGTTACTTCGGAGCCTAATGAGTCCCCGGGGGCATTGGCAACACGGACAGGCTCCTTTGTCTGGAGCTAGCTGGCATTGGGGTTGTTTGCGGGGGGGGGGGTCTTTTCATTGGCCAGGCACAAGGCGTTTCTTCTTTTCCTTGTTGGAAAAACAAAAACCCTCAAGACTACTTACCATGGGTTTGTTACCGCCAAAGGGCCTTTAACCGCTCTATAGTAGGAACGTAGGAAGCTGCCTTATACCGAGTCAGACCATTCCTCTATCTAGCTCAGTAGTGTCTACACTCACTGGCAGCGGCTCTCCAAGGTTTCAAGCAGGAGTCTTTCCACAGCCCTACCTGGAGATGCCAGGGATTGGACCTGGGACCTTCTGCGTGCAAAGTAGACGCTCTGCCACTAAGCTATAGCACATCCTCTGCCATGTGAAGATAGGAAGCTGTCTTATACTGAGACAGGCCATTGGTTCATTTAGCTGATAATTGTCAGCGCTAACTGATAGAGTCCCTCTCTAGGGTCTAAGGCAGGGGTCTGTCCCAGCTCTACCTGAAGGTGCCACGGATTGAACCCATGCATGCAAAAGGTGTCCTTTCTACTAAGGTTCCTCCCCCTGTCATCGGCATATGCTTAGTGAGAGATGGGGGTATTAAAGGAATAGTTTACTCCATTCTTTCAATGCATGAGTTAAATCCGTCTTATTAATAGCAAGGAAGCAGCCGTGGTAGTTATTCGAATCCAGGAAGAATGAGTAGGATAGGATGCTGTCTGTGCGACCCCATACCCAGGGCTATTGACAAGAAGAGCTCAGGGTTGTAGCTGTAACTGGTCAAGGTGAGACAAATGTCCCTGGCCCCTGAGGGATTGGGGCCCGCTGGCTGGGCTACAGCGGGCTCTTCGGTCTTCTGCATGGGGTGTGTGTGTGTGTGTGTAATATGCCTTGCAGAGAAGCCAGAGAACGGAAGTGCCAAGAATGCCTTGCTGTTCAATTCCTTACACTTCTTCTCCAGCAAAGAGAGAGGGAGGGAGGAAGTTGAGTGCCTGAGGGGGGCAGGGGCCCACCTTCCCCCTACTCACTGAACAAAAGAGGCACCTTTAAAAAGTGGTGGTTCCCTTTCTTTAGCAGGGGGAGAGCAGCTGGCAATATCCAACCCCAGCAAAACATCCCTCCAGTGGATGTTGATGGTGTCTATTTTATATTTCATTTTTAGACTGTGAACCCTTTGGGAACAGGAGGCCATTTGTTTGTTTGTTTGTTTGTATGTACACTGCTTTGGGAACTTTTGTTGAAAAGCGGTATGTAAATATTTGTCATATTTGCGACCCAGGGCCCACTTCAGCCTTGCTGGTTGCTACCCCCTGGAGGATCTGTCCACTCTTTCAATAGATTTGCTGATTTATTTATCAGTGTGTTCCTTTGTGCTTGTGTTGTGCCTCAAGGGGGGGGGGTGTCTTCTCTGTGTCAAGGGTCATGTGCACCACGAGAGACATATTAATTCATAGATAGATAGACAGTCAGTCCAGGGTCACAGCGGCCAGAGTGGGTTACAATGATATCGGTTAAAATAGTCATGAAACAAAATATGGTAAAATGAAATTAACCTCTGCCACCCAGGACCCCGAATCTGGTGCGTGATTGCCTTTTTAACCTCCTTTGATAAGAGAGGGAGACAGTGTCATCCCAAAGAGTGCATAAAGCGGCTTTGAAATCTGGCGAGGAGATTACCTTCTGTTTTTGCTGCTTCGTCTTCGTCTTCGTTTTTTAACCAGCAGGCGATGCCTGCAAATAATCCCTTGGTTGGGTCGTTTTAAAACCAGGGGCAATTACAGCGAATGGGAAGCAAAGCGTAATGATAGGGTGAGGCTCTGCTGCTCAGGGGCTTGCGTCTTGGCAGTTCCATCCTCCCCGAGCAGTTCTCTATGACCCATTAGTCCGATGATTTTAACCAGATCTGCCCCTTGACCCCAGCGGATTTACGTTATATATGAGATTAAGTGACTTGATAAGCCTCCTAGGTCCTATCCTGAATGCCGTCTTGAAGTGCTTGTCGAAACAAAAGTGTCTGGTCACTGCCTATAAAACGCAGAAGATCAAACCCCGGCAGAGCTAGCCTTGACCTGGGCCCTTGCCAAATGCTGCAGAGCCCACTGCCTGCCTCGGGATGATCCAGTTTAAAGGAAAAACGGGATCGGGACCTCGAGAGGCTCCTGGAAGTTGACGCCATTTCCAAGCATCCATCATCGCACTTAACGTTCTATCTACCCCACCCTTGTAGCAGCTTCGGCCTCTCCTCATACTTTGCTGCCGACCATGCAAACTTTTCACCAAAGAAATTCCTGGCCGATTTAACTGAGCTAGAAGCAAGTGGGAAGACGGTCTTTCTAGTATAGTTCCGGTCTGATACAGTGCGCTTTGATCACAGATCTTAGATGGAAAATATCTGTTTTTATGACATATGTATTTCTCTTGTTGCAGTTGTGCATCACCTTTTCTGTAAGGAGTTCTGGACGGCGGACGAGGGATGTTTTGCCCTTTTATCCTCACCACAGTCCTGTGAGGTAGAGTGGAAGTAGCGGACGATGTGCATTCCCTATGCGCTTCATGTCAATTAGAAAGTTTTGGTTTTGTTCCCCATTCCTGGAGCTTGAGAATGGACATCTACAGGGGCATAAATAGGAGAGAAGGGACCTCCAGCCCCTGGACTGAGGGAGATAATGAAGAAAATAGGGATGGTTGCTGCTGGGGGGTCCTCAGGAGTTGGGGCCTGGGTTCTTTGAACCCATCTGCTCGATTATAGCTGCACCCTGGCACATCTGTCTACCCGTGAGACATTCAGATGTAAAGTTCCTCCTCTAAATGCCAGAGATCTTGCATTATCATAATCCATGAGCAAAATCTTCAAATATGACTATACTGCCATTCAAAATGGACAACTCAGAAGAAGTTCAACTCTTTAAAATAAAGGAGATTGCTTAGGAAAGCCCCTGTAATGTATTATATGTAAATATATCTAATTATATATATATATATATATATATATATATATATATATATATATATATATATGAGAAAAGAAACAAAAATGTATTAAATTAAAAATTAACAAATACATATCATTTATTTTAGATATAGCTATTTGTCCAAGAGTGAACCTTTGAATAATGTTTAGTTTGTTGAACCTGTAAGTTAAGAGTTCCCTTAATAAAACATAATTTAATTTTAATTGAGTACACTTAATGTGTGCCTACTTGTAGTTATTGCATTAGGGTTAGCTGACACTTCACCAGGCACCAGAACTTATCAAATAATTTCCATTATGCAAAATAATGCATTTTCTTCTTTTGAATCAATGACTGATTTTGGATTGTTATTTCTACTTCCTTTTCAAAATATCAGTACTACTACTATTCTCAGTATGATCCAAGAATCCCTAAAACTGAAAATGCTTGATTTTCAAAGTGATTCAAATTTTCGTCTTCAACTCAAATGATTACCAAACCAGAGAGCCTAATTTGTTAATGGATGCTGTTAAGTATGATGTCATAATTACCGTTGTTTTATTAAGACTACTTTAACGACATGTTTAGAGTTGAAACTCTGCAATGAAGGGAAATAATCAGAGCATTGGTTTGCCAGTTCTCTAGGAAGCAAATTGTAACGTTAAGTTGATAAAATGAGAACTTTGAGCACGAGGCAATTCAGATATGCGTTTATACGTTTGGTATTTTGAATTTTTAGAATGTTTGGAATCCAAGAGGTTCTGGAAATAGTGTTTCTTTTTCTTTCAAAAGCCCCTGCCCCGCCCCCACACACACCGATTTTCGACGTGGAATCTGACAAATGCAGATACCAATTCAAACCACATTAATTAAGTGTGGGGGTTTGATATGGAAGGGATGGAGGGAGAGGGGGGTCATTATTTTTTGTGGGGCGGTATATACATCAAATAAATAAATATTATTGGCTGACATGATGAGAAAAATATTTAAAATAGTCTCATTGAAATGAAAAGGGCAAGTTAATTTCAATGGGACAACTCTGAGTAGTTTCTCCCATGTCAACCGTCATGATCATGATTATGCTTAGTAGGCATAATACTATTTATTATGCTTATATATAATAATTTTGTAGTTTATTTGTTATATTTGCTTTGCGTACATATTATTTATTTATATATTATTATAATTTCTTTACTATAGCAAAATATCCAGACATGATGGGGCATTGTCTTTTTCACTTCAATAATTCCCTAGGATGACAAAACAACAATGATAAAATCCTGTTAGGAAAAAGCCGATGTTCATCATAAATAAATTATTAAAATACTGGGTATCCTTTTAGAAATTAATGCAGCGTAAACCTGATGCAACAGGATTATTTCATTCTGACACAGCAAATTCCGGTGCCTGGGTTTTTTCAGGTATTTGAATGGACACAATCCCAGTGGCTTTCATGGCTGGGAATGGTATGATTTAATAGAAGAAACCACACAGAACCCTAGGCACACACATCTGTTTGTAAAAACTGCTATAAACGGGAACTGTACCAATAAACCAAGTTCACACCATTCAAGTACTTGGATTAAAATCAATTTAATCCCACTGGCTTGAACAGGTCTGAACCAGTTTATCCCGGACTTTCGGTTTAGTAGTTTTGTAGGTAGGGCAACTTGCAGTGACAACTATAAATAAATAATATGTCGCCATCTAGGCAAACGTTATTACCTTAAAATCCCATTGATTTCATCAGGAAGTTAAGTACACTCTTATTTCAGTTGAAATCATGGAATGAAGAGGTGTTTAACTTTGTATAGCTGATGCCCTATAATTTTAGACAATTGTATCCTTTTTAAAAAAAAAATCCTGTTTGTTTTACATAACTGAATGTCAGCAGTAATTTCCTGATATGGCTATGGCTGCCTGTTCAGAGCAAGGATGCACTACGGTTGCCAGAGAAAGCAGCCTAACAGAACTTGCCTGCTCATTGCACCAGTGCAGTGGCGAGAATGGGCAATTTCTGATACCCTCCTTTCCCCCAGGAAGCTCTCTGAGCCACCTGAAAGTGGTGGGTGTCGCAGAGGACTTCCTGGGAAAGGAGAGGGAGTCAGAAATTATTGCTTCCCTACTGCACCAGTGCAGTGGAAAGTTCTGTGAAGCTGCTGTCTCGGCTGCCCAGGAGCATCCTTGCTCTGTATGTCTGTGTGTGTGTGTGTGTGTGTGTGTGTGTGTGTGTGTGAGTGTGTGTGTGAGAGAGAGAGATACACATAGATATAGACAAAGACATAGACACAGACATACACATAGACATACATGCACATATATACACACGCACGCACGCACACGTACATAAACACACACGCACACACTAAGCCAGGCGCAAAGAAGGGAGCCGCTGCGTTTCTTTCATTGACGCCCATTTGCCATCTCTGTCTGCTTTTAATTTCAAATGTAGTGTGTTTAAACTGTTTGGATATGAACAATCATTAACCAACACGGAAAACCAGGGATTTTATAAACAAGACAAACCTTTTAAAAAATGGGGAGGAAGAATACTAAGAACAGGTGAGTATATGTGACCATAGAACCAGAATACTTCGGCCGTAAGTATAACCCACCACTGGGACACGCCCCTGAGACACGCATGTAGCAGAAAACAGGTTATTGCTTGCCTACTTAAAAAAAAAAAAAGTTAAACGAGAGGATTCCATTCATATGATGTAATTTTAAATGAAATAAAAGGTCTGAATATATTCCAAAATATTTAAGTTAGTGTTATATTTACTGTATTAATGTTGGCTCAGTAAACCGCTGAAGAACCCAAAGAAACTCTTTCCATTCAATAAAGTAAGGCGGTGGACGTAATTTACCAAACTAAAGTCTTTAAGAGACATCTAGTTTATTCCATGGTTGGAAACCATAAAAAATAGTCTCCATAAATTTCCATGCTGTTGGTGTGATCTGTACATGCACATTTTAACAGCAATTCACATAACCTCTCTACTGTGCGATATGTTAACGCGGAACAGTCCTGCACTGGGGGAAATATTGTGCAATTGTCAAAATAACTGTTGCAGAGGGAGGCAGTAGTCGTACAGGCTCTACATCAACATCGCTTTTTGTAAACTTGTAACTTCAAGTCTGGTCTAAAAGCCAGTTAAACCAAAGCATTAGGATTAATACAGTTTCGCCCTAATTAGGTCAACGGAAATCAGTAGTCCGGTTGGTTTAAGGTTCGCTGGCATAAATAATTTAACACTGCAGTCCTATCTGACACCTCATTTGGGCAGTATTTTGGCACACTGATGGCATGGCAGTGCAAAGGATCACTACGGAAGGCTGCAAAACAATAGCATCGGTGTCCATGTGGACTGAAGTTAAGTTGATTTCCACTGATAATTGAACTCAAGCGGGCTAGAGCCAATCTCCTCTAATTCCGCTGATTAATGGATGGGGCTGTAAACTGAGCAGAACGGCCTTCCAATCGAGCAGTACAGACCGCAGAACTTAATCAAAACAAATTAACGGCAAATTTCCTGTTTACTCCTATTAGATCAAATAGCCCCTTTCCCCTTAAGACTAGGCAGATACTTTAGCGGAGACAATCTTCCCTCTGAATGGCCCCACTGCGGTTTCTTGTGGAAGGCAATGAGGTAGGCAACGCGATAATAAAGCAACCAAGCCTCTTCGCACCTTAAAGACTAACGCCTTCCTTGGCGCATAAGATGTCGTGGTCTGGTGACGTGGATTGTAGTCCTCGGGATCTTATGCTGAAATAAAAGGGTGAGTCTTTGAGGAGTTCCGAGAGGCATTATTTTGCTACAACAGACAGACACGCATGGCTGTCCCTCTGGAGGCAGGGAGATAGTTTATGAAGATAGGACTGGCAGGCCGGGGCGTGGTGATCTAGCCTCTGCAGGGCATCGGAGGTCAAATCTCTAGTGCCAGCACGATATTTGACCCAGAGATAAGCATCGCTTTGTGAAGGCACCAGGAAGAGTTTCCCCTTTGATTTAGATGGCGACTGGACTCGGCCCACTTCCGCCAGACTGCAGGGAGTTTTTTGAAAGCAGGTCCGAAGGAGAGACTGGTGCAGCGCCAACGTGCTATTCTCCTCAAAGGAATCAAAGAGCTGCTTTCAAAGAAGAGGTGTGTGTATCCAGATGGCTTCTGCTTCGTTCAGCACCAGCAGCAACCCTGCTTCTGACCACACGGTCTTGGAAAAGCAGGTGTCATCGATTTCAGTCTTGCTTTTCAAGTATAGTGTGTCCACAATGTACTGTAATACAAACAAAACTGCAGTTGAAATGAGGTCCTATCCCATTTGTGTTGACTGAGTTATCATTTGATGTTGTAGTCCTGGTAGTTGATGACTACATGTGAGGGTCGAGTATTCCCTCTAACAGGGATTCCCAGATGTTGTTGATTACAACTCCCATAATCCCCAGCCAAAGGCCATTGCAGCTAGGGATACTGGGAGTTGTAGTCAACAACATCTGGGAATCCCTGTTAGAGGGAACAGTGCAAGGGTCGTGTGAGCATCTTGCCCTTCTAAATAAACATTTTAATATCACAGCTACACAATACAACTGAAGCATAGAATAGCAAAGAAAAACTACAGTGCTAGCAATAGATCTGAAGGTTTTATTCTGAGCTCAAGGAGCTGCCGTCCCAAGTCCAAATACCTTTAACAGTGTAGATCAGGGCTGCTCAATTTTGGCCCTCCTGCAGATGTTGGCTTACAATTCCCATAAACCCTGGCTATTGTCCACTGTGGCTGGGGATTATGTTAGTTGTAGTTCAAAAACAGCTGAGGGGCCTAAGTTGAGCAGGTCTATAGATCATATTACCTAGGTTGAGAAGCAGAAAGCAGCCATAGTCTTATATGTCATGTGAAAGCATCAAGGCTGCAGAAGTCTTGACTTTTTCAAAAGAAAAATAAACTTCGCAGTGAAGTTTATTGACTAAAACTGGCAACAGCCAACATTGTTTCTGTATCCCTGTAGGCCTATGTGTATATTCTGGATTCAGTGTCTTGCACCAAGTGATACTGATCTACTTTAGTCTGCATAACTCTTTCTACATTCCATCTTAAGATCCTTTTTGGACTTTGCCAACATGCCCAACTCCTTCAGTCTCTCCTTCTCCCTCTCCCCCTCCCACTTCTCTCCCCCTCCCTCTCTCCCCCCTCCCTCTCTCTCTCACACACACACAGGTCCCACCTCCCATTCAGCCTGATGATGAGGTCAGGAGAATCTGCAAGTTCACTGTTAAAAAATATTTTGGTTGGTCCTGATAAATGTTGGCCCTAATAAAGATATTACCCAACTGTGGCTTTTGAATGCTTCCAATGAGTTCCAGACATGTCCTTGGTTCTCAAATGTTAATCAGACAAAACAGAAGTTTGCATCCTGAACAGTAGATCAGAGTCTGACCCTGAGGAGGAAAAAGTACTTGGGTCAGAACAGCCAGCTGAACCTCAGACGCAGCACCCGAACCAGCTGGAAACTAGACTCCAACACCTGATGCCTAGCCTGCCAGCCAAGAAATCCCAAAGTGAGAGACCCCAGAACTGGAGACCCAGGTGCCAGCATCCACCAAGCCTGATCCCAAGCACTTTGAAGAACCAGCTTCTTCCACACCACAAACGTTGTGCTCCCAACATAGAGTACTCCAGCATTAGCAATAGGCCAGGAAGAATGTGATGGGCTAAGGATGGTGTAAGACTTGAGGTCAGAGGGCTGCTCTTCTTTCCAGGCAGGGAAGTGGAGCCTGGGAAAGACAGTATGAGCCTGGAAACATTTAAGATCTCACTGGCAAAATAAGTTGCTCACTTGGAGCTCTCCAGGGTTCTGCAACTTTAACTTGCCTTGCTGGCTATTAGAATTCTTGTCTGCATTGCATGATGGGACAAGACACAAATACAGTTTTTGCCAACTCTGCACAACAAGAAGAGTATGAAAGCAAAGAGGGACCCTGCTCACCAGTTCCCTGAGTTATGACCAGCATATGGTCTGTCATATTACAGCCACTTATTTACAACTATTTTGCTACTTCCTCTGGCAGGAAGTACTTTGCTACTTAGTGAACAAAGTTTGTGATGTGTTTTAGATGTGAATAGAGAGCTAAAATATTGCCATTGAAAAATATGCCATCACTTGTATGTAATCTGTCTCTTAGATTCTCACAGAAAAGCAAAATATATGCTTCCCCATTTTACATTTGTAGAAATGGACATTCTAGAGAGGCAAAGCTGCTTGTCTGTGGCCATCTTAAAAGTACAGGGATTCTAAAGTGAAAGGCAGGTCCTTCAGGCCATGGTGGTATTGCTTTTACAAAATTTTGCTGTAACAAAATATTGTACCATTAGCATAATATGTGTAATGACAAAGAGACTTGATTTCACATGCAACTCAAATGTTAGAGTTGCCTAGGATTAGTTCAGTCTGGACAGAGGCCTTCTGCATATAGATTATAGCCCCTTTTCTTGTAATTCACATGTATATTCCACTCTTTCCTCCAGTGGGCTCAGGCTAGCTACTCCTCCTTTATCCTAACAACAACTCTTTGAGGCAGGCTAGGGAGGGGAGGGGGAGTGGGAAAGATCAAGTGAATGTTGCAGCTCTGTGTTTGAATTTGAACTCTGATCAAGACAAAGGACTCTAAACACAATACAATACAGCTTCGGCTAGTGCACCAGCGTCCCTTTCTCAAGAAGGTAGATCTGGCCACAGTTACCCATGCCTTAGTCACGTCACAGCTGGATTACTGTAATGCACTCTACGTGGGGCTGCCCTTGAACAGAAACTGCAGCTTGTGCAAAATGTGGCAGCTAGAGTTCTATCTTGAGCTGCCCAGTGTGATCATATCACACCTATTTTGAAAGAGCTGAACTGGTTTCCAGTGTGTTTCTGTGTCCAATTGAAGGTGCTGGTTTTGACCTTTAAAGCCCTTAACGGTTTGGGGCCGGGATACCTGAGGGACTGCCTGCTCCCAAGGGTTGCCGCCCGCTTGACACAATCATCTGAGGGGACTCTGCTCTGGGTGCCGACAATGAGGGAGGCTCGGTTATTTTGCACACGGGACATGGCCTTCTCTGTTGCTGCCCCCAGATTTTGGAATGCTCTCCCAGTGGCCATTCGCTCCTTGGACTCCATCACAGTTTTTAGAAAGCTAGTTAAATCTTGGCTTTGTATCCAGGCCTTTACATGATTGTTTTATTGCTGCTTCTGTGTGTTTCTATCCATGTATAGTTTTTATGTTTGTATTTTATATATTTTAAATCAGATTTGTTCATCTTTTTAGCTTAATACTTATAAGTGTCATTTTTAGTATATGTTTTTTAAAACTTTTGTAAACTGCCTTGGGATTGTTTTTAATGAAAGGTGGTATATACATTTAACAATAAATAAAATAAAAAATAAAATAAATACCACACTGGATCCCCTTAGGCCAGGAGTAAATCATTATCAGGCATGTATTACATTTCATGAAGATTTACCAGCTTGCCCATATCATTAGTCACATGAATGGGAAGCTGCTTTATATTAGATAAATCGCTGGTCTAACTAGCTGAGTGTTGTCTACACTGACTGGCAGAGGCTCTCCAGAGTTTCAGGCAGGAGTTTTTCCCAGCCCAACCTAGAGATGCCAAAGATGGACCCGGAATCTTCTGCATTCCAAGTATGCACTTACCACTGAACAATGGCTTCATCTCGTTACCACACACATACACACCAAGCATTCTTTCCCTCCCTCTCCCAGACCCCACTCTCTCTCTCATTACTATCCTTCAGTATTACTGGGCAACTACCAAGTATTGGAGCAATTACAAACCATTAATTCTTACTATCAGCAATAAGACAAGAGAACAATAAAATCATAGAAGTAGAGCAGCAAAATTAAACCAAGTTCAAGCAAGATTTTAAAAGGACTGGAATATTAAAATGTCTTTTCCCAGTACTGAAAGAACATGAAGGGTGATACCAGATGGGTCTCCTCCCTGAAGAAGACATTCCCAGTGCCGCAGGACCCTCTCAAAGGTGGACCACTCAAAGAAGGGCCTCTGAATGACCCTAAAATATGGGCAGATTCATGTAGTTAATGGCAGTCCTTCAGATATCTATGGTTTATCATTTATTTATCAAATAACATTTTCAAAAGAGGTGGCCAAGTGCTAACACAATGTTATGTGAATCGTCAGAATCTGTAACCATTACCAGGGTTAGCAAACTCTTTGATTTCTCAATACTAGGCCTACACACCTACATATTTGACACTCCATAGATAACAAGCCATAGGGCAGTGCTCTTCACTGTAAGATTCTGGGGTCAGTGGCAGCCCCCATTAACCCTAAGTGCAGTCCTCTGACTAATTGTATATTGGCCCTATGTGAAGCTTTGGCCAAAGCTGAATACTCTGCACAGTTCCCCTGGCACCTTGTGAAGATTACCATTCCCATCATGCAGTGCTGTGCTTTGCCCAGCACTTGGAGGGGGCTCCGTTAAGGGAACTGGGGGCCTCTTGAGTCCATGCACCATCTTGGAAGGCATTCACAGAGCCCTGGGAAATGTAGCCCTTCCCAGCACTTTCCCCATAGAGCTCTTAAGGGAGGGCTTCATTTCTATTAAAGGGCCCTCCCACCATTGAGATAAGGGCAGTCCTGTGCTGAGGTCAGCACAGTGGGAAATGACTCTCACATTGAAGATTTTTTGCCAAAGTGGTCCAATATGAAAAATAGTGAAGATCACTGAATTATAGCAGAGCTGTATTGTTTGGACTGAATTACAACATCTAGTTCAGTGTTTCTTTGTTTTCAGTGTCCTCCAGTAATGGCTGAATATGTTGTTTTGCAAGTTCAAAAGCACATAGTGAGGTCATTCACACAATAAAAAATTTGCTCTAACAGGGTTTGGGAGCCGTGCGTGCTCTCAATCTTTGGTTGTGTGGAAGCAAGATAGGAGGAAAACCTGGGTAGCTTCCACACAATGAGGCTCTTCTCACGATCAAGTGAGAATAGCCAAATTGGGTTTCTGGGGAGAGTGGGCTTAGCCCGCTCTCCCCAGAGACGAGCAGTAAGCCCTCCCTGGGTGGCCGCAGCTTAACTGCCATCTCCATCATGGAGCTGGTGGGGGCTTGTGAGTTTGGGGGCCGTGCGGCCCCCGGAAGTTCCAGTATGCCCTGCATGAGATCGCAGGGTATGCTGGAGAGACCCCCAAGCTGGGAGGCTGCTTTTCAGCCTCCCGGTCAGGGATCTACTTGTGAGTTGCCGCACCACGGCAACACACGATTCAAAAAACCGGGTTTGCAGAGTGTTCACTCCACAAACCCGGTTTAACGGCAGGAGCAAATCAGCGGGTTACCCCCTTGTAAACTACTGGGCTCACATGCAAGCCAGGTGGTTACACGACCAGCAAAAATTGGACTAGGTTCTTCTAGCCCAATTTTCACTGGTCATGAGAATAGCCTGAATTATTTCTACCCAGGTTTTCCTCTTACCTTGCTTCCACTTAACTAAAAACTGGAAGCACATATAGCTCCCAAACCTGGGCAGAACACCGTTTTTGATTGTCTGAGTAAAATCTATGGGGCTATTCTGACAATCTGCAAAAATCGGGCTAGGAGAGCCTAGCCCAATTTTTGCAGATCGTCAGAAGAACCACCGAGCCGATCGTCAGAACTACCGAGCCGCCACCAGAGGCAAAAATCTGCCTCCCAACTCCAGGGGTCTCCCCAGTATGCCCTGTGTGCTCACACAGGACATACTGTGGCTTCCGGGGGCCGCGCAGCCCCCAAGATCCCCAGCCCCCGCCAGCTGTCTCTGAGCCGGCAATCGTGTGTTCCGGCTGCCCAGGGCTCCCTCTCTGCTCGTGAGCGGGGAGAGTGGGCTTAGCCCGCTCTCCCCGCTCACCCGAAGAAACTGGGTCTCACGGATCGTGAGACCTGGCTCTCAATCTTTTAAAGGACATGGTGGATCTGTTAGATGTTGTTAATTTTTACCCACAATAGGTAAAACAGCAGAGCACTAAGGAATGAGCACACACTCCAGTTTCAGAGTAGGTAGCAGAGGATGGTTTGGATACTGCAGCTATTTAGAGAAAACACATGGAGATCCTTGTGTGACTAAACACTAAACATTTATTGGTTAAATACACTTAGACAGGAAAGACCTATATCTAATCTAAAGGACTACATAGTGGATAGGTAAGGAGAGAAGGAGAGAGATGTTTCCATCTGCTCTCTAGGAGGAAAGGAAGGATTGTGATTCAGCACAGGAAGTGCTGCAGAGTCAGTTCAGGGGTCATAGAGTAGGGACAGATGGGGAGACCCTTACTCACTGTCTCTACTCCCAATGCCCCTAGTGGTCATTAGGACAGTTGGTGCAAAAGTTCGATGCACTGGAAGTTCATCTCCTACAGGATCACACATATAGAGTAGGGATGTGCACGAAGTTTCTCCGGCACCGGCGGGGGTAGTCCTTTAAGGGTGGGGGAGGGTGCACTTACCCCTCCCGCCGCATATACCCTGCCGGCACCCCATCACTGTTAAGCCCCTCGGGGTGGCAGCGTTCCTCCCTGCCGCCCCGTTTCTGTCATTGGCCGGAAGTGGCCAGAAGAAGCAAGCGTGCACGCACCCGTCTGCCGTGTGGGTGCGCACGCACGATGAGCGCACACGCACTTGCTTCTTCCGGCCACTTCCAGCCAATGACAGAAACGGGGCGGCAGGGAGGAACGGGGCCGCCCCGAGGGGCTTAACAGTGACGGGGCGCCGGTGGGGGATATGCGGTGGGAGTGGTAAGTGTACCCTCCCCCACACTTAAAGGACTACCCCCACCGGTGCCAAAGCACCGAAATGGCCCCCGGAGCCGAAACGTTTCAGAGGCCTCCATAATGGCCTCCGAAACATTTCGGGCACAAGCCTGATATAGAGCTCATTCACACAATCAAAGACAATGTTCTACCCAGGTTTGGGAGCTGTGTGAGCTCTCAATTTTCGGTTGTGTGAAAGCAAGGTAAAAGGAAAACCTGGGCAGAAGTGATTGTGTGGAGGCAAAGTAGGAGGAAAAGCTACGCTTCTACCTTGCTTCCACACAATCACACAATCACTTCCACCCAGGTTTTCCTTTTACCTTGCTTCCACCCAACTGAAATTGGAAGCACACACAGCTCCCAAACCTGGGTAGAACATTGTCTTTGATTGTGTGAATGACCTCATTATAGTTTGCCAAGGTAAGAAGACAATTATATTCTCTTTTTATTCATCTTACTTGAAAATACAGAGCACTGCTTCCATTAAGTCATGTTGTTTATAAATGAGTCAATCTTCCTCAATGCCTTGATTTCAGTTGGAGATCTAGTGCATGCAAGGAATTTTCAGTGTGTTTAATTTGAATCAGTTTGCTACCATCTTTTCCCCAGATTCACAGCTAGATTAAGAATAAAGTGGTTGCAGAGCTCAACTGGAGCTCAGCTTGTGATTGTCAAACATGCTCAGTAAAGCCTTTCTAACCCCCACCCCCGCCACCTCATTATTCAACACACCAAAGAGTTGCCTCTTTTCCAAAGCAGCTGGAATCAAAATTCTAATAAACTGTAGAGTTCAGTCAAGCATCACTATAAAGATAACATGGATTTTCAGAAACTCTGAAAGAGCAAATATCCCAGCAGACAAAGAAATCCTTTTTCTCAGTGGAACCCTAAGGGTGTTTCCCCAAGGAAAGGTTTAATTGGTCTGTAATGAGAATTGACAATCTGCATTTGCCTGAATGTAGGGATATGCAATTTGATTCATGCAAGGATCACCGCGAATCAATCGCCCCTTAAATGAAGAGGCTGATGCGAAGTCCAATCGAATCAGCCCTGATTTGGCGCAAATCGATTTGGGTGATTTGAGTGGCCATTTTGGCAGGCTTTTTCCTCTTGCTGATTGGTTTTCTGGTACTGGCTTCCAATTGGCTTGAGATCTCCTTGGTTCTTTGTTGGCTTATTATCATACACAGGGGCGTAGTAAGGTTGGAGTTGGCCCAGAGACAAGATTTTTAAATCCCATCCCCCATGGAAGCTCAGCTCATGAAGTAAAGAAATCTTAAATGAGGCTGAATAGTGGTAACAAAAAGCATAGTAAAATGTGCCACAATAGAACATCATCCTAAATTGTTTTTTATAAGGTTTTGTAAATTGTGGATGATGCAAGTCATTTAATGGTACTACAACTGAAGGAAGCCCGGGTGGGTGCATAACTGGGGGAGTCAGTCATATGACTTTCCTCTGGGGGGCTCCCAAGGCAGTGGGCCCCCAGACAACTGTCTCCCCTTGCCCTATTATAGTTATGCCCCTGATCATATGAATCAAGTGTTGGCATGGGCAACTGTGCCCCCACTGGTTGGAGGGAGATGGGAGTGGAGGCAGGAGGAACACTTTTGGAGGGGCTTTCAAAATATCTATTCAAAGAGACTGGGAGGCAGAGATAAGGCTCTTATGAAGATAAGAATACATCAGGCAGGAGGAAGGAAGGAGGAAGTTTGGTTTGATTTTGAGGTTTTCTTTTCTCAGCACTGAGTATATGCTGTTCTACTGCTGCTATAACTGTTTTGCTGGATCTCGGATTGACAAAGGGGGAACAAAAAAGGAGGAAATTTCAAAATCTATTCAATGGTACTGGGAGGCAGAAAGAACCCTTGCATCAGGAGAGAAGGAAAGGATCAACAAAGGTTGGATATTGTGGTTTTCATTTCTCAGCACTGAGTACATGCTGTGCTACGTATTGCTGCTAATTATCTGGTTTTGCTTAATCTCAGATTGACAAAGGCAGAACTTGGGTGCCTGCCTGTCTTCCTTGAGTTGTGGTTTTTGTTTAGTCTGTTTGTGCGATGGTGTTGTGGTGAGAAATGGACAGTGGCTTCTCAACTCTGTGTGTGTGTGTGTGTGTGTGTGTGTGTGTGTGTGTGTGTGTGTGTAATATTTCTTGGTGATTGCTGTGATGAGCTCCATGTCTGGCCTTGAGATTAACTTGTGCTTCACTCACTGCTCTGGTCTGCTCTGCAATCTGTGTTGCAAGGTGTACTCACTCAGTCAAGATGTGCTACAGACATTGCTGTAATTGAGCTTATGGCTATGCTTGCTGTCTGCTAAGGGTGCTGCTGTGCTGTCGCAGATGTTGCAGATGTCGCAAGTAGGACAGAGTCATAATTGTGTGTGAAAGAGCAGCTTGTGCCAATGACGTTACTACAGCACAGGCACTGCGGCTGGCAGTGGATTCGGGTCAGTGTTTTTTTGTTTTTTGCCATCTTTGCCCAATGATGCCCAAAATGTGTTGTTCTGTGTTGGGAGGGACTGTGTGTGCTTCTGTTCTGCAGTTTTTCAAGGCAGGGTTGCAGAATCTGTGTATGCTTGTTTCACCCATAAGGAACAATGGGAAACTCAAATCACCCCATTGTTTCCCATGGGTAGATCCTAGGGACAAAAAAAGTGGGTTAGATGTTATAGCATAATAGGTGCTACCTATCACCCAACCCACAAAGGAAACAGACAAGTGGGTGATTTTTAAATTCTTTTCAACCTAACCCCCCATAAGATCCTATGGGTTGGGGGGGATTTTTTAATTTCCCACTTGACTGTTTCTTTTGTGGGTTAGGTGGTAGGTAGCACCCATCATTCCCTACCATTCAACCCACTTTGGTGTCCCTTGTATCTATCCATGGGGAACAACGGGGTGATTAGAGTTCCCCATTGTTCCCTATGGGTGGATGATGATGATGATGATGATGATGATGATGATGATGATTTTCAAATTTTTGATTTGATTTGTCAAAGTGGTCAGAATGGCCAGCTGGTTCAAATAATCAATTTTAATTTTTGTGATTTGATTCAAAGTTGAATTGAATCACACAAATTGATTTGTGCACACCTCTATCTGAATGTACATTGATTTTTTAATGGCACTCTACCACATTCTTGTCTATATTAACAACATTCATGCATGGTAGAACAGCATGTGAGAACATCAAAGGTTAAATGATAAATGGCTTAATACAGTGATTTCCACACTTCCTATCTTCTGTAACTTTCCATGTTGACTTAACTGTTGAGGAAGTCGTCTACATTTTCAGCTAAGCACCAGAGCACTGAAGATAAATATGGGTCATAGTCTAGAGTCCACTTTCCATTTATTCAAGGAACTGCCCCTGTTGTATCACATCACTAAAGGTAAAGTAAAGTGTGCCATCAAGTTGATTTTGACTCCTGGCACCCACAGAGTCCTGTGGTTGTCTTTGGTAGAATACAGGAGGGGTATACCATTGCCTCCCCCTGCGCTGTATGAGATGATGCCTTTCAGCATCTTCCTATATCGCTGCTGCCCGATACAGGTGTTTCCCATAGTTTGGGAAGCATATCAGTGGGGATTCGAACCAGCAACCTTCTGCATGTTAGTCAAACTTTTCCCTGCTGTGCCACTTAAGGTGTCATCTCATTACAGACTAATATCTTGTTTTTCACTAAAGACCTTGTAATCACCTACAAAACAATCTGTATCTGTGTTTTGAACCTTATATCTTTTTATAACTTGGTACAATAAGGCAGAGATCATGTTTACTTAAAACAAACTCCCTAGCCGACCACCAGGAGGAGGGAGGATAGATAGATGTGTGCCAAGTATGGTATCTTGATTGGAATGCCCTTGGTAGATGGTCAAGTGTTTGGGTCTCACCCATACCACTGATAAGGTGTACTCACCAGAACATCTCCAGGTGTTGTTTATGAGCTGTGCAAAAATATAAAAAGACAGTAGGTCACTCCAGTATTTCGAACCTCGGTGTAGACCTAAAGACCTGGGAAGGTGCTACATTCCAACTGGCTCCAGGGGATCCGTCTGCCATCATCTCTGAGGTTGCTGATGAGCAGAGGGGACGTATGGTGTATCCTGTAATCTCCATTAGGTACTATTCAGCTCTCCCTAATAAAAGTTATTTGGCATTTATCCTGGTTTGTATCTATTGCCTTTGAATCCTAGAACTTATTGGTCACTGCCAGCTGGCCACTGGTGCCAATACATTGCATTAAGATGAGTCTCATCCATGCATTGAGACCCCTCAGCTCTACCTGTCTCACTGACCCAGCACGTGGAATAGGTAGCATTTCTGAGAATGCTACCTTGGGGGTCCTGGACTTCTATGTGCTACCTATCAGCCTAAATTTGGCTTCCAGGGCCTCCCAACTGCATTTCCCAACATAATTGGTGCCAACGTGCACCACAACAGCTGGCTCCTCCCCAGCACTGCCTAACAACCTCTCTAGATACTGCGTGATGTCCACAGCCTTGGCACCAGGCAGGCAACTCACCGTGCAGTCAACACGCGGGTCACAGACCCATCTCTCTATACCTCTAATGACTGAATCACCCACTACAAGGAGGCCCCCACCCCCTGGAGGAGTATTCCCTGTGCGAGAGGATATGGGCTCATCATTCATGGAAGGGGTCCATTCCAAAGGAGCATTTCCCTCTTCCTCAGACTGATGTCCTCCTTCCCTGAGACCTTCATTCTTCCTGACAGCAGAGGAACTATCAGCCTTGGAGTGGGATGCCTCTACCACAACCTGAAGGTCTCATCCACATACCTACCTCTCAGGGGCGTAGCTAGGGGAGAGGGGGCCCGTGTTCTTCCCTCTCTCTGGCAGCCCCCCAGAGTGAGGGAGACAATGAAGAAAATAGGGAGGGAGGGATCTGGAGGGCCCTCAGGAGCTGGGGGCCCGTGTTCTTTGAACCCTTTCGCTCAATTATAGCTACACCCCTGCTACCTCTCTCTCTCTCTCTCTGTGCTTCTTCAGATCTGCCACCTTGGTCTTGAGGGAACAAACTTGTTCTCTTCCAGGAGCTCCTTGAACAGAGCACACACCCATGACTTCTGTACATGGAGCAAATAGTCATACATATGAAACTCTGCAGTACACTGGGAAGTGCCCCTTCCCCTGATGTCTTTCTATCTTCATTACTGGTTTTGTTGGCTGTTTAGAGTATTTGGAGATTGTTTAATAGAAAGTTAGGTCTTAGCTGTATTGGTCAGCTATTTAACCGTTTAAACTTCCTTTCTCAAGACTATGAAGGAGGAATTAGTACTTACTTTCTCTTCCCACTGGGCTCCTTATGATCAAGGGGACTTGTTTCAGGCTCCCACACACACTTCCCCACTAAACTCCAAGCAAAACTCCAATGCCCTGTTTGCTATACCTGTTTGCTAATCTCTCTGGCCTTTACCTCTTATATAGAGAGTAGGCTTCAAACTCAGACACAGGAATGTGGCCCCTCCCACCAGAAGTGACTCATTGCAGCCCTAGCTGACTCTTCCCTCTGTCCTTTTCCAGGCAGAGAGAAACAATAACGAAATGCCTCAGAGCCCCCAAAGCAACCCCTGGGAAATGCTAGCCGAAAAAAATCCTGGCCAAAAAAAAAAATCTCCTCAAAATTTTGTTTTGCCCCTCAAAATCTCCCCTCCTCCTGTTAGTTTGTTTGAAGAAAAAAAAGGGTTGTTGCTGTTTTGTGTAGATAAGCTTGCTTACCTCCCTGAATCTCTCATGCTCTTCCCAGAGTAGGCTTCAAACTGAAACAGCAGTTTTACTTGCTGGTAAATATAAAAAATCAAATCCCACAAACCTCTTAGGGCAAAAATTGGCTGAATATAGCAAAAGGAAGAGTGAACTAGGTCAGATTTGATTGATTCATAGACACAATACAATCTCAGTGATAATGGGAGAACTCTAGTAAAGATGGAATGCATTAAAATATTCTGCAATGCACTCTTTTGTGCAGTGGTTTGTATCTGAAAATAGTCTAACAATGCAGCCAGGGGCGTAACTATAATAGGGCAAGGGGAGACAGTTGTCTGGGGGCCCACTGCCTGGGGGGGGCAGAGGCAAGTCACATGACTCCCCCAGCCACACACCCGACCAGGCATCCTGCAGTTGTATTCATCCTCCAAAATTGATGTGAGTGTTAAGACCATGAGCTACCAGAACAGCATGTCTTTCTCTAGTACCATTAAATGACTTGCATCATCCACAATTTACAAAACCTTAAAAAAAATAATTTAGGATGATATTCGATTGTGGCACATAGGATAGATAGATAGATAGATAGATAGATAGATAGATAGATAGATAGATAGATAGATAGATACAATGAGGGAAATAAGTATTTGATCCCCTGCTGATTTTGTCCGTTTGCCCTCTGACACAGAAATGACCAGGCTATAATTGGAATGGTAGGTTTATT
Source organism: Hemicordylus capensis (assembly GCF_027244095.1). NCBI lineage: Eukaryota > Metazoa > Chordata > Lepidosauria > Squamata > Cordylidae > Hemicordylus > Hemicordylus capensis. The sequence continues at coordinate 116,455,611 of NC_069662.1, forward strand.
GTAGCTGTGAGAGACAGAATAACAACAAACAAACCCTCAAAAGCCCAGTGCCCAAAAGTCAGCGATGGTTTTGCATTGTAGTGAGGGAAATAAGTATTCGATCCCCTATCAACCAGCAAGATTTCAGGCTCCCAGGTGTCTTTTCACTATATGCAGGTAATGAGCTGAGATGAGGAACACCCTCTGTAAGGGAGTGCTCCTAATCCCAGCTTGTTACAGTACCTGTATAAAAGACACCTATCCATAGAAGCAAGCAATCACTCAGCTTCCAAACTCACCACCATGCCCAAAACCAAAGAGCTGTCGAAGGATGTCAGGGACAAGGTTGTAGACCCGCACAAGGCTGAACTGGGCTACAAGACTATCGCCAAGCAGCTTGGTGAGAAGGTGACTACAGTTGGCATGATAACTCGCAAATGGAAGAAACACAAAATAACTGTCAATCTCCCTCGGTCTGGGGCTCCATGCAAGATCTCACCTCGTGGAGTTGCAATGATCATGAGAACGGTGACAAAGCAGCCCAGAACTACACGGGGGGAACTTGTCAATCATCTCAGGGCAGCTGGAACCATAGTCACCAAGAAAACAATTGGTAACACACTACGCCGTGAAGGACTGAAATCTTGCAGTGCCCGCAAAGTCCCCCTGCTCAAGGCAGCACATGTACAGGCCCGTCTGCAGTTTGCCAATGCACATCTGAATGATCCAGAGGAGAACTGGGCGAAAGTGTTGTGGTCAGATGAGACCAAAATCGAGCTCTTTGGCATCAACTCAACTCGCCGTGTGTGGAGGAGGAGGAATGCTGCCTATGAGCCCAAGAACACCATCCCCACCGTCAAACATGGAGGTGGACACATTATGCTTTGGGGGTGTTTTTCTGCTAAGGGGACAGGACACCTTCACCGCATCGAAGGGATGATGGACGGGACCATGTACCGTCAGATCTTGGGTGAGCACCTCCTTCCCTCAGCCAGGGCATTGAGAATGGGTCGTGGATGGGTATTCCAGCATGACAATGACCCAAAACACACAGCCAAGGCAACAAAGGAGTGGCTCAAGAAGAAGCACATGAAGGTCCTGGAGCGGCCCAGCCAGTCTCCAGACCTTAATCCCATAGATAATCTGTGGAGGGAGCTGAAGGTTCGGGTTGCCAAACATCAGCCTCGAAACCTTTCTGACTTGGAGAGGATCTGCAAAGAGGAGTGGGACAACATCCCTCCTGGGTTGTGTGCAAACCTGATGGCCAACTACAAGAAACGTCTGACCTCTGTGATTGCCAACAAGGGTTTTGCCACCAAGTACTAAGACATCTTTTGTGAAGGGATCAAATACTTATTTCCCTCACTACAATGCAAATCCATCGCTGACTTTTGGGCACTGGGCTTTTGAGGGTTTGTTTGTTGTTATTCTGTCTCTCACAGCTACAATAAACCTACCATTCCAATTATAGCCTAATCATTTCTGTGTCAGAGGGCAAACGGACAAAATCAGCAGAGGATCAAATACTTATTTCCCTCACTGTAGATAGATAGATAGATAGATAGATAGATAGATAGATAGATAGATAGATAGATATTTTACTATGCTTTTTGTTACCACAATTCAGCCTCATTTAAGATTTCTTTACTTCATGAGCTGAGTTTTAGTGAGGGAGGGGCCCATTTTAAAATCTTGTCTCTGGGCCCACTCCAACCTTGCTACGCCCCTGAATGCAGCCATGTTGCTGGGACAAGGACTTGGATTTGCTGTTGTAAATTCCACACCAGTGACATGAAGAGACTTGAGTGGTCAACGGGCAAACAATATTGTATGTGTGAAACAGCAGGACATGCAGAATGATTGAGCAGTATTTTCAGCAGGAAGAGAGTTTTTATTTGTTTGTTTGTTCCTTCTCTAATTTGAAGTAATTCACAACTTGCTCTTCATTCAAGAGACTCTCAGAGCAGCTTACAATCATTTAAAAACACAATTTAAAAAAAACAGATAAGAACATAACATAAGAACAGTTCTGCTGGATCAGGTACAAGGCCCCTCTAGTCCAGCATCCCGTTTCATACAGGCCCACCAGATGCCTCTGGGGAGCCCACAGGCAAGAAGTATGTGCATGCCCTCTCTCCTGCTGTTGCTCCCCTGCAACTGATATTGAGAGGCATCATGCCTTTGAGGCTGGAGGTGGCCCACAGCCACCAGACTAGTAGCCATTGATAGACCTGCCCAACATGAATCTATCTCCCTTTTAAAGCTGTCCAAGTTGGTGGCCATCATCACATCCCATGGCAAAGAATTCCATAGATTAATTTTGTGCTGTGTGAAAAAGTGCTTCCTTTTGTCATTCCTAAATTTCCCGACCTTCAGTTTCATAGGGTGACCTCTGGTTCTAGTGTTGTGAGAGAGGGAGAATAATGTCTCCCCTTACTCGCCTCTTTTCCAAGGTAAAGAGCCCCAAATGCTGTAGTGTAGCCTCATAAGGAAGGTACTCCAGGCCCCTGAACATTTTGGTTGCCCTCTTCTGCACCTATTCCAGTTCTACAATATCCTTGATATTGTAAGATATGGTGACCAAAGCTGTACTGAGTACTCCAGATGTGGCTGCACTATAGATTTGTATAAAGCACAGTTTCTCAACCACCGGTCCCTGGACCACTACTGGTCCACGAAGGGTTGAGTGCCGGTCCCTGACTGGGAGTCAACCCCCCCCCCAAAAAAAACCCAACTACAATCAAGGCACTCACTTCCTCAGTTTTGCACATGGCATGGAAGAGGAAGAGGAGTATCATGGAGGCGCAGGACCCTGCTTCCGCCTTGCCTCCCCGTGCTGCTCAGATCTTCCTACAGCTATCTTATTCCCTACCATTACAGCTTCAAACTGTATGCGGCACAGGGGCATCGAGGAAAAGGTATGGCAGTGGGCACCACTTGAAGGGCTGCTGGTTCTTATTTGTTCATTGTTTGCAGCCAAAGGTTGATTGATTGAAACCCAGCTGCCTATTGCGGCTGAGGCGCCTTGAGAAAGAATGCTGTTTCCCTCTTGCATCGGTGGGGCATAGTGGTCCCTCGGCTCCCTGTAACCCCCTGGTCTGCACTGCTGGTGGAAGACACTGGTCCCCTTTGTGACCTCGCCAGGGGGTGGAACCTCTGGCCCGGATCATGCCGTGATGAGGGCTAAGCGGCCTAGGGAGGGAGGGGGGCTGGGTTGGCTCGAGCTTTGCAGAAAGGGAGTGCAGGTGGACCTTCCTTGGGGGAGGGGGAGTAAGTACGAGTACCAAGGAGGGCTGAGGGAGGTGGCGTGGTGCGGGGGAGAGGCAAGATACCATTTTGTGCATTCGTGCAAAAGGGTCATTGGATGAATGGCACTGGAATGAAGTGATCCTAAGGATTTGATGCCCAGCGCAGTTCATGTCCAATCCCAACTAATTTAAAACCAGCTGCCTGTTGTGGCCAAGGCACCTTGAGAGGGAACGCCGTTTCCCTTTTGCATTGGTGGGGTGTTGTGGTCCCTTGGCCCCCTATAACCCCCTGGTCTGCACCGCCAGTAGAATCAGCACCTCTGTAGCTTCACCTGAACTTGATGAAAAGGGTATAGAATTGGGTATCAATCAACATGCTAATGACATTTCACTCCAAATTTCCAGATGTTTCCTCAGCAGTTTCATGTAGATCTAAACATTACATAAAAATGAAAAAGATAATACAAAGACCTGTGCTACATCATTATTGCAAGGAGACAGAGCAGCAGTCATCCAGCACCACCTTCTGGGGATGGCCATTCAGATATGAGTTGAACCCTTCAAGTCCAGTGGCCTCAGTCTCTATCTCAGATACTGGGCTCAGCATCTTTGGAAGTCTGGGAGGCTTTGGCTCAAGTCTTTCTTCCATTTTGTTCTTGTTGGGTCTTGAGCATCTGGAAAACTGGAATAATTGAAATCTACCACCTAAGTTTGTTAGTAAAGAAAACTCCATTAAAAAAACACTGAGTCTTCCAGTGAAATGGAAGCAGATTGAGACTAGACATTGGAAGGAATGTCCTAATTGTAAGAGAGCTGTTTGATAGTTCATTCAGTGGTGAGCTCTCATAAGAACATAAGTACACATGAACAGTCCTGCTGGACCAAACCCAAGGCCTATCTAGTCCAGCATCCTGTATCACGCAGTGGCCCACCAGATGTCTCTGGGAAGCCCACAGGCAAGAGCTGAAGGCATGCCCACTCTTCTGTTGTTACTCCCCTGCAACTGGTATTTAGAGGCATCTTAGGCTGGAGGTGGCCTATAGCCACGAGACTAGCAGCCATTAATAGACTTGTCCTCCATGAATTTATCTAAACCCCTCTTAAAGCTATCCAGACCGTTGGCCATCACCACATCTTTTGGAAGAGTATTCCATAGGTTATAACTCATAGATTATGAGTTGTATGAAGAAGTGCTTCCTGTTGTTGGATCTAAATTTCTTAGCAAGAGGTTTTCCTTCACAAGAGGTTTTCAAACAGCGACTCCCTGTTGACAATCTGTCAGGGAAGCTGTGTCTCCTGCACTGAACTGGAGGTTGACCTAAAAGAACTCCAATTTCTCTTTCAGCTCTAAAATTCGATGAAATGTGCAGTATGTTTCATGCAGAAGACATACAGAAGTAAGAACCTTTTCACGCAATGCATAATTAACTTCTTGAATTCAGTGTGGTATTGTTCCTAAAATGTTGGATTTAAACTTTGGAGACCCAGTGTTCCATCCCTATTAAGCCATAAACCTGAGTGACTTTGAACCACTGTCTCTTCTCCTAACTTCCCTCACAGGTTTGTAATGAGATAAGTTCAAAAGGGAGAGAACATGTACACAGCCCTTAGGTTCCTGGAGAAAGGCTGTGTTAAAAAATAAATATAATGAAAATATGCAGTTATGACCACGGGTTCTATAACAGATATGGACAAAAGGAGGATAGGCCTCTCCACTGTAACAGCTAAACAGAACCTCCATGTTTTGGGCACTATATCTTGGAATACTGGGGGAAATTGGGAAGAGACATCAAATTCTTACCAGTCCGGAAGCATTTAGGGTGCAACTATTGGAAAGAGAATGCCAGAAGAGATAGACCTAACAAACTAATATTATCTTCATCTTATTAATTCCTTTGTAGATTTGACAATCTGATTATGGGCTAAAAATGCAAAAGGCTTTTAAGGTCAAATGTGAACATATTTTAACATTGTAATTACAGATATGGGGAACACAAGGAACGTGGCTTGTTTTTTTAGACTGTGAACTGTCTAGAGATAGGAAACCATCACATGCATTTTATTTATTCATTTATTTATTTGTTAAACTTTTATACCGCCCCCCACACATGTCTCTGGGTGGTTATTTATCATGTATTTTTCTGTGCAAACCACTTTGGAGACCTTTGTTGAAAAGCTGCATATAAATAGTAGAAGTCTGGAGAGTTATTATTTATTTATTATTATTTATTATACCACCCCAAACTTGCATCTCTGGGTTCCATTTAAGCCAGGCAGGCTGTACAACTTTGGCCTCCCAGCTGTTGATGGACTGTAGCTCCCATCATGCCCAGCCACAGTAGCCAATAGTCAAGGATAATGGGAACTATTGTCCAACAACAGCTGGAAGGGTGAAGTTGTGCAGCCTTGAGGTAAGGCAAGATTCACCTCTAGAACCATCTCAACTCTAGAGTTTAGCTCCAGGACATGAAGGCTGGGATATTCATAGTAGGCATTAGTTTGCTTGTTAGCTCCAAACAAATATGCAGCTTTTCTGTAGAAGCAAATGAAGTGCCTTTGTACGTGTGCAAGATAGTCTCTGAAGAATCACCACAGCCCACCTCCCAGGGCTGTGTGCTCTGGCAGCATCTGAGCCCCTCTCATTCTCTGGGTAGAAACATAGGCGGAACTGGGGGGCAGGCAGGGCACGTGCCCTAGGCACCACTGAGGTGGGTGCGCCACACCAGTTCCTGCTGCCCCCACCCCATTGCCCACCTGCCCAGCCCCAGGGCCCCTCAGCCACTTGCCTCCAGCTCCGGCCTAGGATCGGCGACGGCGAGGCCTAGGATTGGAGCAGCCTGCAAAATGCAGAGCTCTTCTCTCCCCACCTCTCAGCTGATCGGTGGGTGGGCGGGGCTTCCAGAGAGGCCTCGGAGTAGGCCTCCCTGAAGCCTGAACTCAGCAGGCCCCAGCAAGCCAGGAAGGAGGCTGGCAGAGCTCCCTGCAGCAGACCAGACCATCCAGCACAGCTTTTGCCAGGTAGGCTGTGAATTCCTTTTTGTGGTTACCCCCGTATATAGGGATCTGCTTGCCATAGGGCTTTGATATGGGTGGTGGGGTGAGACTGAGAAGTCTCTGAGTATTTAATTTAAAACAGACTAAAAAATGTGCTGGCTTTAAAAACAAAAACTATCTAAAAGGGCCTATAAGTGGCTTGTTTCATGGCAGGAAATTACAAAAACTTCTGGAACAATTATATTTTATTTACTTATTTATTTTCATTCATTCATTCATAAATGCACTTATGTTCAAGTTGTTTTGCAACCGAGAAGGTCTGAGTGAGAACTGTGAAGCATGTGTTGTGCTTTTATTTTATTTTATTATTTTATTTTTCTTGTGTGTGAACTGCTCTCCAATAACTCGCAGGGACTTCAGGGTAAATCTGGCCAACATGTGAATGCAGCACCTCCATTCCAGAGGAGATGTGTGTTAAAGGGCTTTAAAAGCCTCGTGTGAAAAACCTCCTGGAATCAAACTTTACTGAATTTGTTCAAAATTCTGAGAAAACAAACATAGGCTCACCCTGCATGGTTGAAAGTCTCCTTTGCTAATCTGCAGCGAGGAGGCCATTTTAATAATTAGTGTTTCTAGTGTGTTCTAGGCATTAAAAGTAGCACAAATATATAGTACTCAATGTATATCACTATATACTGTGAAGTGTGTGTGTGTGTGTATTCAGTGAAATGTATTTCCAGACAGCATACTTATTTTGAAATATCCGACTTAAATCCTTGGGGGCCTGGGGTGTGTGGAGGCCCTGGACTTTGAGGGGCTGAGGGCCCATTTTAAAATCTCATCTTGGCCCATTCCAACCTTGCTGTGCCCCTGGCGCTCACTACACATGGGTTTCTGCACAACACCTGCACAGAAGAAACCTCCATGTAGAAAATGTGTCTCTTGTAAATTGACCCTGAATTTTCCATCCATGACTGGGATATCTGGGAGTTACAGTCAATAATAAAAGAACAGCACATTGCTTGTGATAGGAAGAGGCAAATTACAATGATTTCTTAGTCTGGCAGGGGCTGGTTTTGGCACCGGCAGAACTTGGCTGTCTGCTCCTGTTGCAAATTCCTCTGTCTAGTGTGGCAAACTAATGTATCCTCCTCCCTCCTGGTGTCAAAGCAAGCACTAGTGTGGTGAATGCACATATACCCCATCACGAGCCAACAATCATCATAAGACAAAGGCTGGCAGGAATCATTCACTGGTTTATAGACACACACCCCACCACCACCACCTTCTTCTTCCCCTATTTTGCTAGTGGCTATTTGGGCAGGTGATCCTCTAGGACAAAGTAATGTTTTTTTTTAAAAAAAGAATGAGATGAGACAGAGAAAATGACACTTGGAATCCTCACATAACTCCTGACTGTTGTTCTAAGTCTTTTACAGAGATGGCTCATGTTTTCAGGTTTTGATCAACAACCATGTCTAGATGGTACAGTGTTCCTTTTAACAGGGATTTCCAGATATTGTTGACTACAAGTCCCATCATTCCTGTTTGGACAGGGACGCAATTTCAGTGCTTGCCCTAGGCGCTATTTTCCCTAGTTATGCCTCTGGGTAGAAGTTAACTTGATGTGGACTGTGAATCACCTCATACGAGGGTCTAGGAGACAGCAGCCCCATCCACTAAACGGCTTTGTCTGACTTTTAAGTTGCTTTGGTTCCTGATTCTGTTGACTTCCGCGCAGGCAAACTGGCTTCAGTCCAAGCACTCGGCTTTAGCCGCATCCCTCTCACACGTCCACTGATTGTCCTCCGGATTCCGGGTTGGCTTGGGTGACGATTAGGCTGGTCAGCAAAGAGATGCCAAAAGCCCGTTGCACAGGGGCTGTAGATATGAAAGGAATTCAATTTCATTTTTCAACCCTTCTTTGCAGGGGGGATAGCGGAGCAGGGACACGCAGGGAGGGAGCGCCGGTACTTCTCGGCTTATCTGGCGGTTGGGGTGGTCATGGCCAAGGGGGCTGTCAGGGAGAGAGCCTGCGCTTCTGAATTTGCAGCTGCATGGCTTTTCCTGGGAGCAGTAATGGGCGGCTCGCTACGGTCGCCTGGAAGGAGTGGGGGGACCCCAAATACCAGAGGCGATCTCGGTTGGTTGATCTCGCCAGCTTTTAGGTGACGCATGGGCAGTATACGCAGCGCTCCTCTCCACCCACCCCCCCGCACCAGCCCTAGACCCCCGCCCTACAGCAATTTATGCAAGTTCCAGATCTCCTCCTCCTCCTTTCATACATTCATCACAAAGGCTGGTCCAAAGTGCTGTCTTCTTGCGCCCCCCACTGCCGGAGAGCCGCAGAGATCAAAAGGAACTTCACAGCCCATTCTCTCTCTGGTAGGGGACTGGGTTTGTGGCTAGTGCTTTGTGGTTGTCGCCCGGCCGGAACTTTGTCTCTTGGCCCAGTTTTCCTTCAACCTGCCGCGGAACCAGGCAGAAGGAGAGGCGCCCTCCACACAGACGAGGAAGAACATCTTCAGAAGCATCCCGAGGACGGATCTTGGAGATTGCACCTCTCCATTGGGCACCACATTTGGACCTCTCCAGGCGGTGACCTAGTTTTTTCTAGCGGGTCCAGTTTCCAGGCAAAACCCAGAATCTGCCGTGGTCAGAATTGACACAAGGATTGACACAAGAAGGGGTGAGAATGTTTGTAGTAGCTGCTACCCTGCAGACAAGATGCCCCCAATAATATGCGCTGCTGGTATGTTTGTGGTCCAGACATACTCCCTTTGTGTGTCTCCCTAACCCGACAGTCTCTGCAGCAAGACCCGTCTCTCCGGAACCTAATCTACCCACTCTTTGTTCAAACTTTCTACTCCTTTGTTTTCAAAGCACCTTCGCCTGTTTCGCATAATAGCGTCCTCCCAACCAGGGGCATAGTTAGAAGAGGGGGCCCTTATTCGTCCCTTTCCCCGGCGGCCCATCGGAGTGAGAGAGATAATAAAGAAAATAGGGAGGTTTGGAGCGGGGCCTCAGGAGCTGGGAACGGGGTTCTTTGAACTCATCCGTACAATTATAGCTACACCCCTGCTTCCAACGTTTCGTTTTCTTTGGGGGATTTGATCTATACAGCGCCTGAAGAACAGTTTCCTGAAGCTCGCCTCCAGCAGTGCAAATATTGCTTGCTCCCACTGGATTGGAGAGTTATCTAGCTCTCTCCGCTAATATACACATAGGTAGTAAGCCTAGTAGGAATCGCTTAAGGCGGATTAATTACTCTTTAACATCCTTGGATCAACTCACAATCAGAGAGGGAAATGGAGGGATTTTCTTCAGTTCTTTTCATGCAAGCTTTACTTACGGGTAAAAAACGGGCTTGGTAATTTGTTGTTAAAAGCGGGATATAAAATGTGTTGAATGCTAATCCACTTTAGTGATTCTGAGTAGAGAAGGTGGTAGTGCTTCTGCTCTTACCCCTGGACTTCGGACTTCCACAGTCCCTGGGGGCCCCCAAATCCTGTATAGTCTGTCCCGGGTGGCGTGGTCGCAGAGCCGAGCATGATGATGCTTAATTTGCAGGGGAGGGGACCTCCAAAGGTCCAGGCTCCAAAATTACCAAGGTGTACCTCTGGTCTGCGGTGTGGAAGACTGGCCTTTCTCCATGGTATTGCTTTTCCTAGTCCTGTTCTTCTACCCTGTCCACAAACTAGTTTAGCCTGAGTATATGGCTTTGTAATTTAAACCAAACCAGGGCAATAAGTTGGGTAGTGTAGGGGACCATGGAACTGGGAAACCTAAGTGGGATCGCACAGACATCGCCACTTGGCACCTCGGTGATGGATCTGTCACGCTCCCTCAGCCTCGGTTTGTCTTCTGTAAAATAGGAATACTAACCCCTAAGATTGCGCAGTAGAATTGCCTTGAAGATGAGCCAGGTAAGCATTGTTAAGTACAGTCCCTGTATGGAGTCGTAAGTAAGGCCCCTGCGCGCGACAAAAGAAACAAAACACAAACAATGCGAGCCAGGCAGATAAAGTTCACTCATGCAGCCGGACCCCATTCACCTTTACTCTGAAGCAAATGATCCCACAGTTGAATGGGTCTTAGTCCCATGCAGGTGTATAGGACTGTAGTCTAAATCCCAGTGGTTTCAACAGCAGAATCGAGCATTTCCTCTTTGGAATGGAAGGAATTTAAAGTGGATCACTGTGGCTGGAAGTATCCAGTATTAATTGGAGAAGCCTCTGCATGATAAAATCTGCTTTTCATTTTTAATATACCCACCCTCCCTCTCTCTCTCTCGATAGATAGATAGATAGATAGATAGATAGATAGATAGATAGATAGATTCCTTCAAAGCCTCGTGGCCCGTTTTAATGATCCTTTTATAGTTTTACTGTTGGTAATTAGGGTAATTTATTAAAATAAACAAGTCTCGAAAACTAATTGCATATGGCTCTTCTTTCTTATTTGGCCAGTGCTTCTTCGAAACTCCCTCTTTCCCGCTGACTTCCGGTTTTTGTGTGAAGAACTCAGAAGGAAATCAATGGCCCCATTTGAGTTCGATAGTAGGATCGTATTTTCGTTATTGGGTTGCTACCATCCACCTACCAGTGCCAAAACTGCATCACATTAGATATTTCTTGTTGGACACCCTTCTTCTCTTGTTAGTTTCCCCTGGGGCACACACCCGGCCCCGCCCCCCGCCCCCAGCCCCACAGAAGCCCACCCCATCCTCTCCATACACAAACTTCTTTTAATCAGATCCTTTGTAGACATGCTGAATTTGTTGAATCGCTTTTTGCTTTGAAAATGCTTCTAAAAAGCTTCGAAGAAAATTGTGGGACACAATTGTTTGTTTAACAAATAAATAAAGTATACATTCACTCATGAACCAGGTACAAATAAATGAATTGCTTCGATCGTCTTCCAGGATTTGAATCGGGTCGTTTCTTTGTATTAATGTTGAGTTTGCTGAACCGGTTTTTGTTTTGAAAACTTTTCCCAGAATTTTGGTTGAGAATCTTGACCCATCATCTAAACTAAAAAACAAATCACTAAATAAACGCCCGGATTCAAATTTAAGAAAGCAGCCGAAGGCGTCCACTGATTCATGAAACAGAATCATGGACAATTCAGATTCCTACGACATTATTTAAAAGGGAGATATATTTAAATATATAAAGGAAGGATGTGTGCTATCAAAAGTTGAGGAGGAAGCCGTTCAACAACAATTAGGTCTCTATTCACAAGGGTCCCGCTCCAAAACGGAAAATATGTTGATAGAAGAACTTGCAAGGTTTAAACAAAACAAAACACCTGAGTTCAGCCTGTTTAAAAGCATGCGCTGTGTGAAGAACAAGATATCCTTCCATATCGCGTGCAGCAAGTTGCCATTTATGGAAGGCTATTGCGGAACCAGAACCACACCATTGTGTTGAAACTTTGCAAGGGGAAGACAAAAATCTGTAATGGAATCCAAGCACCATTTACCCTTATTCGCGTCTGCAGAATTCCTTTAGGGTTTGCAGATTTCAGCCCAAAATATTTAACCAAAATTCAGTACCTTCACCACTTATCGCATTACATACCGAGCCTCTTTTATTCAGATATTCCAAAGAACAGAAAACAGTGAAGTCGGGGATGAGGGGGGCACCGAAGTGTCAAAGTGGGTGGGTGAGCTGTGTGTCCCACACATTAGATTTCTGAAAGAGAAGTAGGGAGCGGATGGGGGGCAAACTGCTTGTCTGCGGGGGCTCTTGCTCCCCCTTGAGAAAGACAGGATAAAGATCAGCTGAATGAATGAATGAATAATATATGCAACGGGGTAGCAGAAGCAGTGGAAAGCGGTGAAGTTTTGTCATGTTTTCAGTGGTCGTTTGGTCGGTGGAGTCTAAATCGCATTAGTAGCTGTGAACACCAAACTAGGTGCTGACTAGGAATTCTGGAATTCCTGATTCTGGAATTCACTGATGCGAAATAAAAGAATGTGATCTTGAGTGCTGTGCTCTTTGCTCTAACAGAAAACCTGAGAGCAGATGCAGTGTTAAATGAACGGAACAGGCAAGGCCCCAATTTAAAGGAAGAGAAGACCCGGGTGGTAGGGCGACAGTCCATTAATAATAATAAATAATAATAATAATAATAATAATAATAATAATTCGATTTCTATACCGCCCTTCCAAAAATGGCTCAGGGCGGTTTACAAAGAGAAATAACAAATAAGATGGCTCCCTGTCCCCAAAGGGCTCACATTCTAAAAAGAAACATAGGACACACACCAGCAACAGTCACTGGAGGTACTGTGCTGGGTGTGGGTAGGGCCAGTTACTCTCCCCCTGCTAAATAAAGAGAATCACCATGGTAAAAGGTGCCTCTTTGCCCAGTTAGCAGGGGTTGAAGTTGGTGAAGTGTCTGACTGTGAATAGGCGAGCAGAGAAAATGCTTGTGGCTGCAGAAAGATGCAGGTACCTCGTGTGCTTGTGCTGTGCTCCCGTATACAGGAAAGGCCAGCTGCCCTAAAATCTTTGAATTTTAGAGAGCAAGCCTATTCATACAAATCTTCCCATACAGCCATTCTGTGCGATAGTGTTAGGTAGAAGAGTCTCAAAATGCCTTTCAGAGACTCCCACGCTCATATTTATTTCACCTTCAAAATGTATGGAATCTTCTTTCATTCTTTCATTCCTGATGATGATGATGATGACAACGACGACTGTTTTGGTGATAATGATGATGATGACTAGGCAATGCCTACCTTGTCCTTTTAATCTCCAAGGGACTACTTTGACTATTTTCCTCATCATGTTAGCCATTAATTAAAAATAAGAATGCCATGACTAATTTGTGCCATTGGGGCTACTTGTGAGTAACTTAGTTTAGATGTCAGCCAATAATAATAATAATAATAATAATTATCATCATCATTAATAATAGAACAATATTGCAAGAATAATATTACAAGAACAATATTGTGGAGGACAGAGAGAGAGATAAGCGGGACATTCTCCCCCCCCTCCCCCGAACAATGAAAGATGTTTAGGTAGTCAAGAATACAATCCTCCCATATTACAATCCATCCTTCGGATTTTTGGTTGGGTAAAAAAAGCCAGGCTTTTTTCTAGAGAAACTTAACGGGGATCCTGGGCATTCAGAGCTGGTATGGATAGTAGTTGCCCAAGCAACTGCTCAGAATAGCTTCAAGATCTCATGTGCTGATCAGATCCCCTTAAGTTGGCAACATGGCCAAGAAGAAGAAGAAGAAATGCATTCTGAAGAAAGCAGCTTCCTCAAATTACTCCCGTCATGGTTAAGGTAATGGTTAAAGTCACCTTTATAGGTGGTTTGGTTTATTGTGCCATGAGATTCCCCCCTCGCCCCCCTTTTTTGCAAGCGAATCTAGAAACATCATCAAATACATCCAGAGGATGGAGAACATGGCGGGTATTGCAATTATATTTAGCTTTAAGAAAACCCATTGACATTATGTTGTCTGAGTCGGAGTGTACTGTTGTCTGTACAAGCCTTTATGTGAATGACTGTCCTTGTGTTCATTTAAAAAGTACACCTGAGTACAAGTCCCCCAAATGCATGGTACAGATAAGAAGTGCACCAGGGGCGTAACGAGGCCGGAGTCGGCCCAGAGACAAAATTTTAAAATGGGCCGCTCGCTGATACACACACACTCACTTCACATGTGGCTTGCCTCTGGGGGGGGCCTTGAGGCATGGGGGCCCCCAGGCAGCCGCCTCCCCTTGCCTAATAGTAGCTACGCCCCTGAAGTGTACTGCTGTTGTACCTGTGTTCAAAATAACCGATCAATAACTGTACTTGTGTAGATAACTATACCTGTGTACACTGTACACTAGTTGTAAGGGTGTTGAACATAACATGTGAATAGGGGTCTTGAAATATTTGGTCAACAAACTCCCTTCATCGAACCCGTGTGGAATGATGTGATAGTGGAAGGAAAGTAACCCTCAAGAACACAGATTAATCAAGAAGAGACCGCAGGGCTATACAGCTAACCAGTTATCTTGCCCCTCTCTAGAATGTCATTCCCTACCACCTAATGGTGCAGTGAGGAAACCAGCAGCGATATAGGAAGATGCGGAAAAGCACCCTCCCATACTGCCGGGAGATGGCAATGGTAAACCCCTCCTGTATTCTACCAAAGACAACCACAGGACTCTGTGGGCCAGGAGTCAACACTGACTGAATGGCACACTTTGCCACCAGAGATGCACTTAGATAATTTTGGAGCCTGGACCTAAAGGCCTTTGGAGGCCCGCCCCCCATCCCCAGCAAGTTGACCATCAACACACACACACACACACACACATACACACACCCACACACACACAGTATATTTTTCACACATGGGTTCTTGAGGGCAGGGACAGCGACTGAACTCACAAGAATGTAAGAATATAAAACAGGGAAGCATTGTATTTAAACAAGTTACAGCCAGGGGTCAATCTTAAGGAAGAATTGAAAGAAAGCTTAAAGTATATCAGCTACATATTAAAGGGTAAACAGTAGTTTAGTTTACACCCCCACTTCCCCCCCCCCCGTTTTTCTGTCAGATCTAGTGTTAAGCAGGCAAAGCGGTGAGTCATCAATTTCTATTCCCTCCCCCCTCATTTCCCCCCCCCCAAGTGCTAATCAGGTGCCTGATTAGATTTAGGGAGAGTACCTGGGATATAAGAGATATATAAGATTATAAACAGTGAGACATGGAACACTGAAATTGAATCGGCACTCAAAATGTTTGTTCTTTATTTGTAGTTTTTAATTGTATTTTAATCTACACAATAAGAAGGTCTGGAGAGAAGAATTCAGGTATATTTATGCAAATATGCATTAGTCGAAACATTTCAACATGCAACTTAACATATTCCCATCCCACATATTTATTTCCCCACTCCCACCTCTGACTTTAAAGCACTGGGCTCAGGTCACAACCACACTGGCCGATGGCAACCACACCACACGCAACCACACAACTCAAGATAGACTAAAAAGGATTTGGGGGCCCCCAGGGGGTGTGGAGGCCCTGGAATTCTGCCAGAAATCCAGGGGTCTGAGTGCCTCTACCTACCACCATGTGTCTCCCTCTAGAACTGCCTTGCCTCATCTTTGTAGGACAAGAAACACAAAGCTACCTCAGGATCTCTTCTTGGAACTTCATGACTCCGGTCCATGTCCTTGCGCTAGAGCTTGAGAAACTAGCATTTAATCCTAGTTTTTCTGGGCTTAGGTTTTTCTTATGTTTAGGCTTTCTGCCTCTTGCCTACATTTTTTCCGTTTTATTATTTGTGTAGGGGTTTTCATCACCCTTATTGTCATGATTCTGTTTTTAACATTTGTTGTAATTTTGCCTTGTTTTGTTCTTAACCAGTTGTTGTGAGCCGCCTTGGGCTGTCTCGAGAAAAATTATACAAGATAAAATAAATGACCATTCGTCATTATTTTACTTCAAGCTTCCGTACAAGCATTGGCCACAATCCATAGCAAAATTCTCTCATGGAGGTTCCACTGAAATAAAAAGGGAGCTATGTAAGTGTCCTTTTCCACAGGGCCATCTGCCCTTTTGAGACTCCTTATTGTAGGACTTAAGGCCTCACAAGATCGGATTCAAGGGCGGGAGGCCATCCCTGATCCATAAACTGCATCTCCTCAGCAGAAGAGCTCTTACCCTTGGACTTCCAGGCCAAAGTCCAGGTCCTCCACAGCCTCTGCCCCCCCGCAATCCTCTTTAGTCTGTCCCAGGTGGTGTGGTCACCCAGTTTAATTTTGTTTAATTTTTAATTGTTTAATTAATTTTTTAATTGTTTAATTAATTGTTTAATTAATTATGTTTAATTTTGAGGGGAGGGGGGCCTCCAAAGGCCTTTAGGGCCAAGCTCCAAAATTACCTAGGTGCATCTCTGCCCAACTTCCCTAACTCCTTCATGCTTTCTTCAGCGCTGACAATTGTACACTAGATAGACACTCTGCATTCTATTCCGTTTTACTACAGGCAGGAACGTGGCAGCTTCTTCTCTCTCTTTTATGACAACGGAGGTGCTGCTGTGTTTTGGTCTGTGGAGCATCTAAGGCGCCCAGTGCAAAGAGATCTATTTCTTCCCACTGAAAATCTCCAGCCTGGGCTTCAGTGTGACCGGGCCCTACTCCGTACTAGTTTATTCCTCCATTTGTGGAAGCTAAAGCTGCAGGCATCGGGCAGAATCGCGGAGACCAAGACAGAACTTCAGTAGGCTGCCTTGAGCTTTTGCCTTCACCCACCATGATGGTCTACTTAACTGCTTTGGACCCCCTGTGCGTGCGTCCTTGTGCTGGGGGAAGCAGTTTCGTTTTTTCACAAATAGCCGCTTTGAGACTTTCTCCCTTCCCATTCTAAATCAATCTCGATAAAGCGAGAATCCAGCTGTCTAGACTCCAGAGCCTTAACCGCCCATTGCGCGCAAAGGACCTCCCAAGGAAACAGTTTTGTAACTCCAGAAGCTGTGGGGAATCCATTTGCTGCCGTTTGGTACTTGATCCACAGTACCACATTGAGCCACAACTGAACCACAATTTTCAATGCCAGGGCTTAGTTCTGAACTTTGGAATTATCGAGCGTGCCCCTGACCTTGGGCAGGATGCTGTTTTGAAATCCCTAATTACCAGCAATCCTCCGAATGTGGCACAGATACTAGCATGGATTAGAGGGTGTGACTTTCAGGCAAGTTTGAATCCCCACATCATTATTAATTATTAATTATTAATTATTAATTATTAATTAATAATTATTAATTATTAATTATCATTAATCAGCAGCAGAAGTATAGTAGTAAAACAAATTAAATCCTGGCTAAGTTGTGGCCATGATCCATGACCATCCACGCCTAACGTAAGTAGGAGAGGCGACTTAAGACTCTCCAAGAGGAGAGCTGTTCTTGTGGTAGCAACCATGATTTGTCCCCTTAGCTAAGCAGGGTCCACCCTGGTTGCATATGAGTGGGAGACTAGAAGTGTGAGCACTGTAAGAGATTCCCCTCAGGGGATGGAGCCGCTCTGGGAAAAGCAGAAGGTTCCAAGTTCCCTCCCTGGCATCTCCAAGATAGGGTTGAGAGAGATTCCTGCCTGCAACCTTGGAGAAGCTGCTGCCAGTCTGTGAAGATAGTACTGAGCTAGATAGACCAATGGTCTGACTCAGTATATGGCAGCTTCCTATGTTCCTATATTCCTAAGTCCCATTAATTTAAATGGACAAGACTAACTTTGTCTGGATCTTGCCCATTATTTTTGCAGGGCTTTCCACCTTGTCAGGGCTCTCCAGGTCTTAATCCTGTATTTCATTATCAATTACACTGGTGTGTCCTATAACATATGAAATAATACTGAAGGGCAGAGGGTCTTCCTTTCATCATTGAACTGGCCCTGAGATTGAGGGAAAGTGATTCCAGGGCAAAGTACTTCCATTCAAGCATGTTTGGACAATGGCAGCTTGGAAACTGAGGACATATTTATTTATTTATTTATTTATTAGATTTATATACTGCCCTTCCAAAATGGCTCAGGGCAGTTCATTAGTTAAATTAGAAGGAATTGGGTTGTGCTATTCTTCAGAGCAGCCACCTAGTGGTGCAGCAAGGAAGTAACTTGCCTAGGAAGCCAGAGGTTGCTGGTTGGAATCCCCGCTGATATGTTTCCCAGACTATGGGAAACACCTATAGCGGCAGCAGCTATATAGGAAGATGCTGAAAGGCATCATCTCAGATTGTGTGGGAGATGGCAATGGTAAACCCCTCCTGTATTCTACCAAAGACAGCAACAGGGCTCTGTGGTTGCCAAGAGGCACAAGTTTACTTTATTCTTCAGAGCTCCAGAAAAGACCCTCCTGAGCTTTCCAGAAAAGGGTGAGGACAGAGGTCCCCAAACTCCCCAGCTATTGTTGGACTACAACTCCCATCACTACCAGCCACAATGGCTGAGGGGACAATGGAAGTTGTAGTCTAACAACACCTGAAGACTCAAGTTTGACAGAGAACCCCACACACCGGCAAGCATCCTGACTAAATTTACTAGAGGAAGTCCTATTGGAATTTACCAATCCTCCTCTAGAGCAGGGCTTCCCAATTTGTGGTACTCTACTTGTGGTTGAACTACAACTCCCATCACCCTTAGCTACAATTTATTGTGCTTGGGCATGATGGGAATTGTAGTTCAGCAACATCTGGAGTACCACAGGTTGGGAACCATTTCTTTAGAGCAGGTCTGCTCATTTTCGGCCCTCCTGCAGATGTTGGCCTACCACTCCCATAATCCCTGGCTATTGGCCACTGTGACTGATGATTATGGGAGTTGTGGTCCAAAAACAGCTGGGGGTCCAAAGTTGAGCAGGCCTGCTTTAGAGTAACTCCTGAGCAGTACTAGTGAATAACTTAGTCCTGAATGCCAAGGGTGCCCCTGTTTTCAGTTTCTGAATGCAAAGTAGTTTCCGGTTCCGGTTTTGTTCGGAAATAACTTTCGGAGTAGCATAAGTCATTTCCTTTCTAATTTGTTGGCCACTTCGAAAGACGGGGTATTTTGAAACCCACTGATTTCCGTTTTTAAACCCATGGATTTCAGTGGGGCCCAAGAGCGTATGCCGTGGGTCGCAGTAGCCCTGGCTCAAGCCCCTTTAATTTCTGTGCAACGCCCACTTCGAACTCTGCCTTCCTCGGACCAGACCGAGCCAGATGGTGCGAAAGCACAACGAACGAACCGCCCCGCTGCTATTAACACGTGATAGATGTACACCCGGCAAGCCGGCGAGGGAGCCTGGGAAGGAGGAGGGGATTTCTCTTGGCAGGCGCTGGAGTCACCAGTGTTAACGAGTTGCTTTTGCTGGCCCACTTTCGCGGCCCCTTTGTCCTTTCCCCGGCCCCCCGTGCTTGCAAACGCCGGACAAGAGGCCTGCCAAGGGAAAGAGCTTCGGAGTGAGTGACAGGGACGTGTTTCGAGGAGGTGGCCCAAAAACGACAACTTGGAAAGCAAACAATTTCTACGGTTCCGAAAGGACTTGTTTCCGAAAGAAATCACGAACCGTGGAAGCCATTTGCTCTCAGAAACCGAAAGCACACACCCCTCTTGGCGGCCACTCCTTTGCTCTAGAGGGAGGCTGGAGCATATACATCAGGCAGAACCAAAAAGGCAGCAAAAAAGTAGTTTTTTAAAAAAATAAATCATATATGTATTTTGTATACGTGTTAACATCACCAAGTAGGCTTTGCACAAATCCTCGGGTGATTTCACAACTCCCTCTGGCAATATCACCAGATCTGCTCTTAGGACGGCTTCACTGCTGGAACAAGTCTGCGATTTATAGGTCTCATGTAGCCTTTCAAAACATAACATAAAATAAATTAAAAGGCATAAAGGCAGACCCAGGGATGCAGTGCAATTGGATGAAAAGAGAAGCAGAGGGGTGGACACCTAACCAATCAGCTTTGTCCCTTTGGATAAGAGCATTTATCAAGGAGTTGCACACAAATTTGATATGGTCACGTTTTAAAATGGGCGGGGGGGGGGAGGGGGGGAAGGAAGGAAGAAAAATGGACCTGGCAGGTGTATGGAATCCTGCCATTCAACTGCTGGGTCTAAACTTTTTCAACTCCAGGAAAGCTAAACTTGTGCCTGAACTATTAGGTTGAAATCAAATGGATGAACTTTATGGAGAACTTTGGGCAACTTTATGGAGACCCTTGAATCATCTCGTATGCTCAGGGGCAGAGCCACCATTGGGCGAATGGGTTCAAAGAACCCAGGCCAGCATCAATCAGGGGCTGCGAGTCCGCATGGTCCCTGCGTCTGACGTCAGACGCGGGGGGCATTATTTCGGTCCCAAATGGAATCATGCAGCCCTGTTGGCAGCCAAAACCGGCCCGCGATGCGTTGGCAGCAAGGCCAGAGTGACTCTCCCTGCCTTAAAGGTCTAATGGTCTCACTGCCAACACAGCAGGCCGATCAATCTCCCTCCCAAAGAGAGTCACATGGCCCCATTTAGGAGAGAGATCGGCCCGCGTTGCATTGGCAGCGCGGCCGGAATGGCTCTCCCTGCCTTTAAGGCAGGGGAAGTCGCTCTGGACCAGATCTGCTCTGACATCAGACATGGAGGGGGGCTGGGGGGCCACAGCAGCGGCTGCACATGGGATGCCGCCAGCCTCCCTATGCTTCTGAGTGTGCTACAGTCCCGATTCATAGATAGCTGGATACTAAATAGAAATAAAGTTCTCTCAAGGGTGGCTCCAGAAAAACATGAGTCTATGGGAGCCAAGGGATGGCAAAAACCACTACTCGGAAAGCAATGCTAGGGCAGCGATAATAAGACCTTAATATAATGTGACTGGGAAAGTGAATGGGATCATGGTAAATCTGTGGAGGGTGGGCATCCGCGACCTCTCACTACCCATTGGAGTAATCCTGTTTCCATCCATGGGATTCACTGTAATAACAGGACTTGCTCATATTCATGCTAAATTTCTAAAAGGAGCTGAAACTTGGTTGGAAATTACACTTTTCCTTCCGGAAACATTTGCTCCTAATCCCTGTTGTGTGGGGTTGGTTGTGAGGAGGACACATGAGGCAGCCCATGAGGAGGGGAAAGCATTCGACCCTTCTTAGTGCTACTCTTTAGGGCTGGCATCAGGACTTGGAAAAGCGGGCACTGGCCAAGGGCTCAGGTAGCAGCACCTGGCGGGCGGGGGGGGGAGGCAGGGGATGGACATAGAAGGGGCAAAGGGCCGGGGTTGGTAAGCCATGTCCCACATGTTGGGTTTCTGAAATAGGAAGGAGGTGGCATCTGCGGGGGGGGGATGACTTGTCTGAGGGATCACCCCCCCCACACACCCTGAGCCTCCCCTCCATGGCTGACCCTGAGGCCCTGGAGAAGACAATGGTGGCCGCCAGTGCCAGTACAGCTGCTGAGAAGCACTCAAAGCTATTGCCAAAAAAACCCTCCCCCAACCCCTGGGGGTCGGGGTTAGCTTAGTGGCACTGGCAGCAGTGGCAGGGGTTGCTTTTTGCCAGCCACACTGGTGGCAGAAGCAGTCGCTCTGTGGTTCGAATGAAATGCCCCTGCTCCGGCATCACTGGGCAGCAGACAGAACAAGAGAGATGGCAGTGGCGTAACTAGGATAGGCCAAGGGGAGACAGTTGTCTGGGGGCCCACTGCCTGGGGGGGGGCAGAGGCAAGTCACATGACTGACTCCCCCAGCCGCGCACCTGCCTGGGCTTCCTTCAGTTGTATTCATCCTCCGAAATTGATGTGAGTATTAAGACCTGGAGCTACCAGAACAGCAGGTCTTTCTCTAGTACCATTAAATTACTTGCATCATCCACAATTTACAAAACCTTTAAAAAAATAATTTAGGATGATGTTCTATTGTGGCACATAGTGTATATATATGGATTTTACTATGCTTTTTGTTACCACTATTCAGCCTCATTTAAGATTTCTTTACTTCATGAGCTGAGCTTTGGGGTGGGGTGGGGTAGCGCATTTTAAAATACTGTCTCTGGGCCCACTACAACCTTGATACGCCCCTGAGAGATGGGGTCATTGCGTGACAGACAAAAGAGGCATTGCTGGCGTCACCAACACAGCTGTTAAGGAGTGCAATAGGCTGTTGCTAAGGTAAGTCCCCACAAAAATTTGGGGGAGAGTTACATTAGCAGTGTTGGTAGTAGCAGCTCAGAGTGCACTTTGGCAGCCCTCTGGTGGGCACAACCTACCTTCCTTCCTTCCTTAGCTGGTCTTACAGCGACAAGCATGAATTTCCCCCTTTGCTAAGCAGGGTTCACATTGGTTTGTATTTGGATGGGTGCCCACATGTGCGTGCAGTCTGTGGTAAAATATTCCCCTTAAGGGATTAGGCCATAGCTTAGTGGCAGAGTATCTGCTTTGCATGCAGAAGATCCCAGGTTCAATCCCTGGCATCTTCAGATAGGGCTGGGAAAGACTCCTGCCAGAAACCTTGGAGAGCTGCTGCCAGTCAGTGTAGATAATACTGAGCTAGGTGGGCCAATAGTCTGACTCTGTATAAGGCAGCTTTCTGTATTGTTGTTGTTGTTGTTAAACTTTATTGTTAGCTGCCACAACAGAGGACTAAAACATATGATAAAAACACATTAAATCATAACAGACAAAAAATTGAAAAGAAAATACAAAATAACAATACAAAGCAGCTTAAAAACTCATTTCAAAATTAGTTAGAAATCAGAACAAATCTGAAAATCAGAATTTAAAAGGCCTGGGTGAAGAAAAAGATCTTTCCCTGGCATCTAAAAGAACAAAGTGATGAAGCCAGGTGACCCTCACTGGGGAGGCTATTCCATAAATGGGGTGCAACCACCAAAAAGGCCCTCTCCCTGGTAGCCTCCCACCTCACCTCATTTGGCAGGGGCACCCAGAGGAGGGCCTCTGAAGAAGATCTTAAGGTTTGGGTTGGAACATATGGGGCAAGGCACTCTCTCAGGTAACCTGGTCCCAAGCTATGTTCTTGCTTGCTTTCTTGCTTTCATGCTTTCTTTCTAGCTGGTCTTGCAGCAGCAAGCATGAATTTTTTCATTTGCTAAGCAGGGTTCATCTTGGTTTCATCAGAACCTCTGCTGACTTAGCAAAGAGACACCTTTTAAAGTGGTCATTCTGTTATATTGATCAGGGGCAGAGCAACTGGCCCTATGCAGCCCCAGCACAGCATCCCTCCAGTGGCTGTTGCTGGTATCTGCCTTATGAGATTGTGAGCCCTTTGGGGACAGGATATCGTCTTATTTATGTATTGTTTATTTTTCTGTGTAAACCGCTTTGAGAACTTAGGTTGAAGAGTGGGATATAAATATTTGTAGTTGTTGTAGAAGTAGTTTGTATTTGGGTGGGTGGCTACATGTGAGCCCAGTCTACTGTAAGATATTCCCCTTAAGGGATTAGGCCATAGCTTAGTGGCAGAGCGTCTACTTTGCACGCAGAAGGACCCAGGTTCAATCCCTGGCATTTTCAGATAGGGCTGGGAAAGACTCCTGCTTGAAACCTTGGAGAGCCACTGCCAGTCAGTGTAGACAATACAGAGCTAGACGGACTAGTGGTCTGACTCAGTATAAGGCAGCTTCCTATGTTCTTTCTTTCTTTCTTTCTTTCTTTCTTTCTTTCTTTCTTTCTTTCTTTCTTTCTTTCTTTCTATTATTTTATAAAGAATATTTATATACTGCTTTTCCACAAGAGATTCTCAAAGCAGTTTACATGCAAAAGGAACAAGAAAATGACTCCCAGTTTGCAGGGTGTCCAGTGACACAACAGTGGGGGACAGGGCCATTGCATTGTGGGTTTAAAAAAAGATGGCAGCTGCCAGTGCAGCTGCATTGCTCTTCCACCATTAAGGGCACTCACAGACGCTTGACTGAGAGTCCACATAAGCTGCGACCAGCATTGCTACTCTGTTGCATAAGAACATAAGAACAGCCCTGCTGGATCAGGCCCAAGGCCCATCTAATCCAGCATCCTGTTTCACACAGTAGCCCACCAGATGCCCGTGGGGAGCCCACAAGCAAGAGGTATGTGCATGCCCTCTCTCCTGCTGTTACTCCCCTGCAACTGGTACTCAGAGGCATCCTGCCTTTGAGGCTGGAGGTGGCCTACAGCCCTCCGACTAGTGGCAGTTGATAGACCTCTCCTCCATGAAGTTATCCAAACCCCTCTTAAAGCCATATAGGTTGTTGGCTGGCACCACATCTAGTGGCAGAGAATTCCACAAGTTGATTATGCATTGTGTGAAAAAGTACCTCCGTTTGCTGGTCCTAAATTTCCCAGCAATCAATTTCATGGGATGGTCCCTTGTTCTAGTGTTATGTGAGAGGAAGAAGAATTTCTCTCTATCCACTTTCTCCACACTATGCATGATTTTATAGACCTCTATCATGTCTCCATGCCGTCGTCTTTTTTTCTAAACTAAATAGTCCCAGGTGTTGTAGCCTTGCCCCATAAGATAGGTGTTCTAGGCCCCAGATCATCTTGAGTGCCCTCTTCTGCACCTTTTCCAGTTCTACTATGTCCTTCTTAAGATACGGTGACCAAAACTATATGCAGTACTCCAGATGTGACTGCACCATAGATTTGTATATGGACATTATAATATTGGTATTTTTATTTTCAATCCCCTTCTTAATGATCCCTAGCATGGAATCGGCCTTTTCCACAATTGTTGTGCACTGTCGGCACTTTCAAGAGCTGTCCACCACGACCCCGAGATCCCTCTCCTGGTCAGTCACTGACAGCTCAGATCCCATCAGCGTACACTTGAAGTTGGTGGTTTTCGTCCCAATGTGCATCACTTTACAGAACCACGTTTGCGATTTTGTCACTCACTCACCCAGGTTAGAGAGATCCTTTTGGAGCTGCTCACAATCCATTTTGGATTTCACTACCCAAAAGAGTTTGGTATCATCTGCAAATTTGGCCACCTCGCTGCTTACCCCTAATTCTAGATTACCACTTCATGTTTTGTAGGATAAGGACTAGTTTTGGGGCTAAGAGCTCTTGTCTTGAACTGTGATTCAGATCAGTTCCAGCTTCATACAAGAACTTAGAATTGGTGGCTAGAATGTACACTTTGTGCTTTCCAACATATGCAGGTCCAACATATTTTTCTGCCATAGCAGACAAATCCTCCTTTCCCTCCACTTTCTCCTTGTTAATTTTGTCCATACACATACCAGCACTTTTGAATGGGTAGTTTCCCCATTAATCCATAAAGTTCCCCAGCAAATACCATGCCTGCTAACCTCTTCAATTTCTAAGGCACATTAACTTTGTATGTATCCCCAAAGCTATCTGAAGCGGAAGACCAGGCTTTTGATAGGAATGGGTTAGTTGGTCCCATCGTATCCCAGGTACCATCTCTGGTTGTCCAGGCCCCTATGCTCCTTACATATTGCTAGTACTGCATTAGCTGTTGGATACCACTTCTTCCAGCTTCTGTATGCCAATTAGACTTATATCCTGCATACGTCCCCAAATTCCAGCTCTTTCTCATCACCTATGTCACTGCCAGCAGTGTTTTCCCCCTGACAGTTGCAAAAAGGATTATTCCTTCTACCTGTGATCTCTTAGCCTTTAAAAAAAATAGTATCTCCTGGATGGGAGCACTTTAAATCTCTTCAACCATATCCCTTACAATTGATATTCCCAATTATCAGCATTTTGCTTCACAATGGTAAGCAGCCAATAGGGTCTATTCACAATTTATTGTGGTTAGGGATGATGGGAGTTGTAGTTGAACAACAGTTGGAGGGCCACATTTTCCCACCCCTTCTTTAGACAAAGGTTTCTCAAATTTGGGTTTCCAGATGTTGCTGGACTACTGTTCCCCAGCCACAATGGCCTTTGGTTCCCCAATCCTTCAGCCATCGTAGCTGGGGGATTATGGAAACAGTATTCCAACAGCATCTGGAGACCTATATTTGAAAATTCCCAATTTAGAAAATAGTTACATGCCTTCTTTTCAGATACTAGACTGTATAGCCTGGAGAAGGTGTCAGGTACAAAGCAGATAAGTTGACAGTCCTGCAGAACCTGTGTAGATGGTGAGTTCCTTTCATTTTAATGGTTCTGTGGGGTTTGGAGACATCATAGAGAGGCGAGTCTCATGATCGGTAAGACCCATCATAAGGGGGTTTGCGGGGAGAGTGGGCTTAGCCTGATCTCCCCACAGACGATCAAGGCTGCAGCCCTGGGGGCCGGATCAGCCGCCCACATGACGGCCAGCTTCGTCATGGAGCCAGTGGGTGCTGTGGGGATCAGTGGCCGCATGGCCCCTGGAAGTTCCAGAATGCCTTGCACAAGCGCGGGGGGAATGCTGGAGAGGCCCCTGAGCCTGGGAGGCAGCTTGCAGCCTCCCGCCAGGGGTCTCCTCATGTGTTGCCATGGCATAGAGCTGTGCCGCAGCAATGCACAATTGGAAAACCCAGGTTAGCAGAGTACTTGCTCCACTAACCTGGACTAAGGGGAGGAGTATTTAAGTGGGTTACCCGCTTTGGGGAAACCGGGCTCACCTTCGAGCCCAGTGGTTCCCACAGTCCGTGGAAAGTGGGCTGAGCTCCATTAGCCCACTTTCCACTGATCGTGAGAATCACCTCAGTGTCTCCAGGAAAGCATATTACACCGACATGTTGCAATGCAATGGGTTAATCAGAAGAGAAGCAGTACAGTGATTTTTTAAAAAATAACCTCTTGATCTAGTTGCATTTTCTCGATATGCAGGTATCTTTCTGTATCCCCATGAAAATGTTTTATAAAC
Source organism: Hemicordylus capensis (assembly GCF_027244095.1). Lineage (NCBI taxonomy): Eukaryota > Metazoa > Chordata > Lepidosauria > Squamata > Cordylidae > Hemicordylus > Hemicordylus capensis. The sequence goes on from NC_069662.1 coordinate 116,482,138, forward strand.
TGTGAGGTCATTCACACAATCAAAAACTGAGGCTATTCTCACGATGGGGGGAAACCGGGTTAAAGGAGCCCAGCCCAGTTTTCCCCCATTGTGAGAACCACCGGGTTCATGGGCGAGCCCGTTGGTTCCCTGGCGACTAGCCCACCAAGGTAGCCCTCCCTTTAACCCAGGTTAGCAGAGCAAGCGCTCCACTAACCTGGGCTTTCTGATCATGTGCCACCATGGCGCGGCTCCGCACTGTGGGGACAAATTAGGAGAGCCCCACTGAGATGCTCAAACAAGCCTCCCAGTCCCAAGGGTCTCTCCAGGTGACCCCTGATCCCTGCAGCCCTTTCTGGCTCCATGACGGAGCCGGTAGTTGTGTGTCTGGCTGTTCCCACAGAACCCTCCCAGGCTGTTCCCACAGAACCCTCCCAGGCTCTACACATGGATCATGTGTAGAGCCTCACTGTGTTCTACCCAGGGTTTGGGAGCTGTGTGTGCTCCCAATTTTTGGTTGTGTGGAAGCAAGTTTAGAGGAAACCCTGGGTAGAAGTGATTGTGTGGAAGCAAAGTAGGAGGAAAACCTGGCTAGCTTTTCCTCCTACCTTGCTTCCACACAATCATTTCTACCCAGGTTTTCCTCCTTGGAGGAACACACAGTTCCCAAACCCTGGGTAGAACACACTGAGCCAGGTTTCACAATCAGTGAGACCCAGTTTGGGGTGCTGAGCAGGGAGAGCGAGCTAAGCCCGCTCTCCCCACACACGAGCATGGCTGGAGCACTGGGTGGCTGGATCGGCCGCCCACATGATTGCCAGCTTTGTGACCGAGCTGGCAGGGGCTGGGGGGAGCAGGGGCTGATTGGCGCCCGCAAGCTCCAGCATGCCCTGCACGAGTGCACAGGGCATGTTGGCAAGACCCCCGGAGCCAGGAGGCAGTTTTTCGCCTCCCCTCTGGGGGTCTGCTCGTGAGTAGGTGCAGTGCCAAGCCGCACCACAGCTACTAATGATCTTCAAAACCAGGTTTGCAGAGCACTCATGCCACAAACCTGGTTTTAGGGCAGGGGTTCTTGAGCGGGTTACCCGCTCTAGAACCACTGGGCTTGCAGCGGAGCCCGTGGTTCTCACAATCGCAGAAAATAGGGCTAGCAGAGGCTAGCCCAATTTTCTGCAACCGTGAGAAAAGCCCCAGTTTCTGATTGTGTGAATGACCTCTGTATCTTATAGAATTATGTCAATGGGGCTTATTTCTATACCATGTGTCTAAGTTTATAGTGTAGTCAAGAACTCAGTTTCCTCATCTGTAAATGTGACCAATAACAATAACTTTCTGATTGGAAACACTGTATTTACAGTCTATGCCTAAGACTTCCTGATCTCCAAAGCAGAAGTAGTGGGTGGGCAAACCCTATCCTTAAGACAAGTCTGTGGAAGCCTTTTGATGAGCGGGTGCTATCTGGCCCCTTTCCAGACCTCTAGAAGATGTTGGTAAGTCTCCCAGGAATCTTGTCTGAAAACCACAGAGACAGACCACATAAATTGTCACAGGATTCTAGGTATTTCCACAATTTGGTGGCAACTCTAGTATTAAGGAAGGATGCCCTGGTATTCCTGCTCAAAGATGCTCTGGAAGACACATGTTCAAAGCTCACCTACTTCACACATTTCCTGAAACAATCTTCAGGTGACTACAGCTGTTGTGTAGTTTTTTAGCCATCCTCCCCCAGAGTTTGTATATGTGTCAAGGAGAGGAGGGGATGCGTCTATGGAAAAGGAAGTGGAGCCAGTACATACCAACACCCTAGCAATTCTTGGCTGCAGTAGTAGCCTCAGGGAAATTTAACCAGCTGGTCTAGATTACAGTATAGATGCCTTAATTTGTTAGGGGCTGGGCTGGAGTGGAATTGGCCACAGCAGCAAAATGTCTCAGCTCCGTTAACCACCTTTGCTTCTCCCCATAATCAGGCACCATCTGTGGCAACTAGTCCAAAAGTATTCTCTTTTGGATGTAGCCAAAGTTTTTCTGTCAGAATATTCAGCATGCATCTACAGGCATGCTAAGGAAATATAAAACACAACTCCATCCCCACCCCTTAAAATAACTCCAAATTCCAAAAGCCATTAAAGAACCTTTGCAATAGGCCCCATAACTCCAGTTGTTGTAACTTTTATTGCAGGAGTTCATAGAAAACCTTTCCCAAACACCTTACAAAGGCTGACCACATCCTGGCTACAACCAAGTGTTGTGTGATAAAATGTCTGTCTGGGACAAACCACAGCAAATTCATCACAAACAGGCTTCTGCTGAAAGCAGTCCTTCTGGTTAGCTCAGCGTATGTGAACTACAATGGTGAGCGGGTTATGTTTAGTCAAAAGATGATGTTCTAAAACTCCATTCTGTCTGTCAGGTACTCCTGACATTCTAGGAGAACTGCTCTACATTCCACTCACCATCCAGGATTACTCTATGGTCTCACCATGCTCAGAAGTCTTTGGCACAGCTGTACCTTCTCCTTTGGTCCAGAAGTCCTGTGGTTTCTCCTCACACTGAAATTACAATGACATATTTGTTCTATGCGCCATGTAAAAGCAGGGAAACTTGGACAACAAAATCTGCTATGCACCTGTTATAGCTTCTTCCTCGTGAGCCAGAGCTTCAGTTCTAAAGCTTTGTTTCAAAAAGCCACATTGTTCACATTCCAGAAACAAATGCTAGCACAGTTTTCTTTAGCAAAGGTAACATATTGCAGGCAGCAGCAAGACTAGGCAATGAGTGCTAGGAGACAGTATTCAGGACCTGGAGTGTGTTCCTCCCTGTAGATACTAAGACGTTCTTCATTAACCCAGTTGTCAACTATGGTAACTTTAAACTTGATTAATTTATACTGAAATATGGCCCATTTTAAGTCAAAACTGAAGTATATTAAAGGTAAAGTGTGCCATTGAGTCTATTTCAACTCCTGGCGCCCACAGAGCCCTGTGTTTGTCTTTGTTAGAATACAGGAGGGGTTTACCATTCCTCCTCCAGCACAGTAGGAGATGATGCCTTTCAGCATCTCCCTATATTGCTGCTGCCTGATATAGCAGTTCAAATTCACAGCTACTTCTTACCTACACCAGTAGGTGAAAAACCTCCAGAGACATTTACACAATATTTATTTCAGTTCTGTTTGTGTCTATGTTGGACAACAACAACAACATCACATACATTATCTCATGGAGTCTTACAACCTCCCAATAAGGTGGAGCAGTGTTATTATCCTCATATTTCAGTCAGGGTGGGTGCTGAGGCTGCTACAGCATTGACTGAGTTCTTGACTCAAGGGAAATTTGATCTAGAGACTTGATGGCTCATAGCCCACACAGTCCAGGCTATCTCCAGCTTTCACCAAATTAACATTTGGTGTAAATCAGAGCTGCACAGCATTGGCCCTCCAGCTGTAGTTGGCCTACAACTCCCATCATCCGCAGCTACAGTGACCTGTAGTCAAGGATGATATGAGTTGTAGTCCAAAATCTGCAAGAGTGAGTCTTCTGGGTGACTCTGGGCCAGTCACTTCTCTCTCAGCCTAACCTACTTCACAGGGTTGTTGTGAAGAGAAACCTAAGTATGTACTGCTCTAGGCTCCTTGGAGAAAGAGCGGGATATAAAATGTAATAAAATAAAATAATAAAAAATAAATTAAATAAGAGGGTCAACGTTGTGCAGCCCTGGTGTAGGGGGAGATCAGCCCTGCCACATGGTACAGCTGGGTCACACTATCAGCAGCCTCGACTGATTTAACTGTGGTTGGACTGTTGCAGGTCTATGGTTGGACTGCTGCAACTGTGGTTGGACTGCATGGGGAAGCATTTAGTGATTTTTAATCCCACACCTGCTGTCTGAAATGAACAATTTTCATGTCTGCTGATGGTCTGCTGAAGGGAGAGGAGAGCTGGTCTTGTGGTAACAAGCATGACTTGTTGCCTTAGCTAAGCAGGGTCCACCCTGGTTGCATATGAATGGAGCATTGTGTGACCTGTGAGCACTGTAAGATATTCCCCTTAGTGCTGCTCTGGGAAGAGCAGAAGATTCCAGTTTCCCTCCCTGGCATCTCCAAGATAGGGCTGAGAGAGATTCCTGCCTGTAACTTTGGAGAAGCTGCTACCAGTCTGTGTAGACAGTACTGAGCTAGATGGACCTATGATCTGACTCAGCATAAGCTTCCTATGTTCCTATGTATAGCTCAAGCGTGGCCAACCTGAACTTCTTCCGTTATTGTGGGACTACAGCTCCCATCATCCTCAATGGCAATTGCAGCTGGGGATGATGGGAGTTGTAGTCCGACAACAGCTGGAGAGCTTCAGGTTGGCCACCCTGCTGTAGCTGGGTTTTTAAAGCGAAGGATGGGGGAGAAACCCCAGCCCTGCAATTTGATTGGAGCCAGGAAATTAAGCTCCTTCTCCTTCTGATCCCTCCTTGTGTGTCACACCTTTATTGCTGTGATGACAGCTTGATAGCTCCAATGAAAGTTTCCCTTCCTTTAGAGAGTCCTGTCCAATGTCCTGCTTCATTCAGTTCATAAATGCTGGCTGAATGCTGCAGAATGGCTGTGAAACCCTTTATATCCTCCATGTGTAAACTTCACAAATGCTGGGTGTGAGAAGTTCTTCTGACTTCCCTTAGTAGCTTCCCAAAAATCAGGACTGGCCTGTATATATATATAAAAGCTCATCCCAGAGAATGGCTCATGGGATGCAGGGGGCAATTTGCTCTGCCCCTGAGCCACCATTTTGCATCTAGCTTCTCCCACACACTATTTTGCATGATTGGTGGTAATAATAATAATAATAATAATAATAATAATAATAATAATAATAGCAACAACAATGATAGATTTCACAAATTTGAAATCTGCTCACCCCACCAGAGAATCTATCCACCCAGCCTCGGCCTGCCCCATCATTTTTCTAGCACATCTACCATGCCCAGATGCACTGACAGGCAAAATGTCAAAAGGTCCCTTCCATGTACCTCCATGTTAGAATAAGCTCTTCATCTACTGGAGAATGAATAGATGCTATATGATGGGAAAGCACTGACTGTAGATTTATTAAAATACAAGCTTCTCCAGGGTCTTAGGAAAGAGGAGGAGGAGGAGGAGGAGGAGGAGGAGGAGGAGGAGGAGAAGAAGAAGAAGAAGAAGAAGAAGAAGAAGAAGAAGAAGAAGAAGAAGAAGAAGAAGAAGAAGAAGAAGAAGAAGAAGAAGAAGAAGAAGAAGAAGACTGAATGTGTATATGTCTGTGTGTGTCCTTTCTCATTTACTAACAGGTGCTGGATCATGGAACTTGTCTTGCTCTGTAGTTGAATAATGTTTCTCCCTCTTTGCTTCTATTGGCTAGGAAGATCACCTCGCTGACCATGTTTCCCTCACCAGTGGCACCTGTGCCCACACATTTCATTTTACCACTTAAGGAAGCTGTTTTTCAAGTATGTGCCTCTTTTCTGTACCAAGTTTTAGAAAGCTTCAATAAAATGCAGCAAAGAGGCACCTTTTAAAAGTGGTAATTGTATTTATTTAGCAGCAGGAAAAGCAACTGGCCCTATCCAATCCCAGCACAGCATCCCTCCAGTGGCTGTTGCTGGTGTCTATTATTATATTTCTTTTTTAGATTGTGAGCTTTTTGGGAATAGGGAGCCATTTTATTCAGTTCAAAGTTTATTACGGTCTATGACCAGCACAACAAGGGGGGGGGGAAATACGATTAAAATTAAAATATAAATAACAATTAAAAAGATAACAAGTCAACAGCCTAACCCACCAACAATATTGTAACTAAAAGGTTATAGGGCAGCACTAGAATTATTAATTAAAAACTGACGCAATCTTCAAGCTGCTGCACAAAAGCCCGCCACTTTCCGAGTGATGGCAGGAATACTGTCCTCAGACAGGAAAGCCACTTGTTGACTAGGCAAATTTCCTGGGAAATGAGCCAGCAATGGAGATATTAATTCTAGACATAAGTCCCTATAAAAGGAGCAATGAAGCAAAACATGAAGCCATTTTATTTGTTTATTTATATCTGGGTAAACTGCTTTGGGAATTTTTGTTGTTGAAAAGTGGTATATAAATATGTGTTGTATTTATATTGGTAAAATGAGACTGAAGGGTGTCTTTGTCCTATAGGGATGTCAAACTGTGGCCCTCCAGCTGTTTTTGGACTACAACTCCCATAATCCCCAGCCACAGTGGCCAATAGCCAGGGATGATGGGAGTTGTAGGCCAACATCTGCAGAAGGGCCACAGTTTGACATCCTTGTCTGCCTAGAATTTCTCTAGCACTATAGAAATATAGAACGGAAAGCCCCTATTCACACGTTAAGTTCAGTGTAGGTACATCTGTGTACAGTGTATGCAGGTACAGTTCAACGCATGTACAAACAGTACACTTCCTTTCTGTACCATGTATTTGAGAGGTCCTGTATCCAGGTTAACTTTTAAAATGAATGCTTATACAGTCATTCACACAAAAACATGCACATGTGTACAGTCCAAACTGAATGTCTGAATAGTGTACAGGATACGGAGATGACTCAAAATCCCTGCCTGGGGCTTTAAAATTTACAATAGCAAGACAAAATGTGGGGGGAAGGAGATCATGAGTTGTGGGGATATGGCATGGATGTGCAAAACTTTTCTCCTCGCCTACATGGGGCTGGGGGAGGGGAAATGCGGCCCAAATGACCTTTTATTGCTTTCTTTAATTTATTTTGGAAAGGCCCTTGGCGCTGCCAAAGATATGTTTGGCTATCTGAACTGCCAGGGAGTTCCCTTCAAAGGAGACCCACCAAAGCGAAGCTAAAAGTTTCTCCCGTGATGAAGTTAAACATTAAGGGGGGAAGAAAGAAAAAAGAAAAAAGGGGGGGAGCCCCGATCTGTGGGGTCAGATCTGTTTTGGCTGCCTGTCCCTGGTTTAAATTACCTCTGCTGTGAAGGCAAGTTTACCAGCTTGGTCTTTCTGAGCGCCTACAGAGAACAGCGAGAACGAGTTTAAACTGGTGAGCCTAAAAGCTTTCTCTTTGCATTACCCGAATTTATTACTTGGAAACTAAATATTTGTTCAAAGAACCTCTGGAGGTGTTCGAGTACATAGGCGACTTTTTCCCCTTGAAAGACTGAGAGAGAGAGAGAGAGAGAGAGAGAGAGAGAGCTTAGATATTCGTTTCTCGTGGGATAGCCACATGCGCCACCCATGTTCTCAAATCCTTTGATAAACAAGGAATTTTTCACCTTCATGTCCTTCTGTGGTGGGGTTTATTACTCCTATGATCCGTTTTCAAAGTGCTTTACAAATTATTTTTAACTGGATTCGTCCTCGCAGCTGTCTACGAGGTAGGTCGCTTTTATCCCCCTTTTACAGACGGGGAACTGAGGCTAGGACTCTATTTACTTAGTACAAGTACATTTTTGTAGCCTATTCTTCTTCCAAGCAACGCATGTGGTGTTCTCCCCTCACCCTTTATCCTCACAACAACCTTCTGAGGTGGGTTAGGCTTTATGGTTGCGTGAGTTGAACCCTGATTCCCTGGTCCTAGACCGGCACTCAGACCCGTAGATCAAGCTGACAAAGTTAGACACGTGTTTGGTCAAGTTCTCTTACTACATGCAGGATGGGGCTGTAAAAGATCCAAGACTATATAAGTCCGTAGCAGATACCGGATATGAAGTCAGGTCTCCTGTCTCGGCATTGGACAGGTTTTCAGACTCCTTTGCGCCTCTGAATCCTGAAATGTAGCCGGGTCGGGGGTTGAGGGCGTCAGATTCAAAAAGTTTTAACACTGTATATTGTTTGCATAAATCTCGTAAAATGTTCCAAGAGTGAGGCCACCAAAAAGGCTGCTTTATTGACTTGGGAACTCCTTTGTGCAATGTGTCTAATCTCAAGTACTATGTCAAGGCGCAGGACACCTTGTTAGAAGGGGAAGGGCTCGGAAGACCATAGGAGAACATCCTATTGTAGATATGTTACCGTATTTTGAAAGTGCCACTTCTACATCGTAAGTAGGGTTGCCAGCTTTTTTTCCCCCTTGCATGGCTCCTGTATTTTGCAGCCCCCTGACGCTCATGAATTGGCCTCTAAGCTTTTCTTGGACTTGGAGAGTCAGTGATGCAAATAATGTCACCTGCAGTTTGTGGGGTTGGAAGTGGTGCTCCTCTGCATCTGAATCATGGTGGGGCTGATGTCTGCTTTGCAGATATTAAAGGCACAGGATTCCTGGCTGGCAGGCAGGAAAGACAGGGGAAGGAAGGAAGGAAGGAACTTAGCAGCTTGACTAGAAAGTTGTATATAGATTTGCCAACTTTCCAGTCTGCCATTGTAGGTGTGCAATTAATAGCACCCTTGCTGTGCTGACATTGGCAGATGATATCAGTTTTCTCTAGAACATTTCATTTGTTGATTTCTAGATTAACAGCTCTTCTAAAAGTGGGATTAGCAGGCCAGGAATCTTTCCTCTTCTCAGTCATCAACTCAAATTATATGCCATGGTTCAGGCGCACGGGAGCAAAAAAGTACTCTTGTTTTATACCGTGTTTTCCCACCAATGGCATGGCAGATGGAGACCACGGCAGACAACATGGAAAGAATACACAGGCAGCAGCTAGATATCATTGTGATAACTGCCACACTCCTGGAGAAGAAACCTGCATTCACTTATTTCCTCTCTTCCTCTGCCCTCAAGTTTATTAACTAATTTTTCCTAATATTTTCCAATCTCCCCACACCTACAAAGCCCACAGCTATTCCGGCGCTCCCCCCAATACAGACGTTTCTGGTAGGTCTTCTGTGTTGGGCTGACAGGTAGTCAACTGCCAGGAATTCAATGTTTGCAGTTCTGGGCCTGGAGATAGTGATGAACAAGGCTTCACCTGCTTTATTTCTGTCTGTCAAACAGCTTTTCATGACCAAGAAGCACTACCGGAAAAGCTGTCAATATTGTTTGTAGCCTATAGGATGCACGACCACCACCACCACCACCACCATCTATAAAATAAGGCATGTCTGAGAAGTGCAGAGCGAATTTCCCTCCCCACTGAGAAACCATAGGCAAGCTTGGCTCGATATCTATCGAGAATTATGCAAGGGTCAGAGTTTCAACCAGCCCCTCTCTCTCTCTCTGCCTCTCTCCCTCTCTCTCTCTCTTTCCTCCCCCCACCCCTTTGCAGGCTATATGGTGCCGCTAATTTCAGACTGTTGAGCTCCTCACACACACAATGTCTGCCACTTCTGTAACTCTTTTTAGGGAGTCTGTGCTTTCCTCCTCTGAAAACTAGTCTGGAGTGATGTGAAATCTCTCTCCCTCTCTCTCAAAAGACCTGTCTGCCGTCTGGAATCTGCATTGACCATTAAACACTTCATGCTAGAGTCTACCATGTTCCTCTTCCAGGTAGTGAGCCCTTTGGGGACAGGGAGCCGTTGCATGTATGTGTATATGTATGTATGTATGTATGTATGTATTCATACATTCATTCATTCATATCTATGTAAACCGCTTTGGGAACTTTTGTTGAAAAGTGGTATATAAATATTTGCCATATTAGTTTGTCCTATCTGATGAGCATGCGTATGTCTGCACACCTTCAGCATTCAGCAAGAAGAGGAAATGCACATGTAGGTCAAGTTGCCATCTTTCCTTCTTACAGAATTTTCTGTCCCTTTAATAGCTGGCCGATAAGCAAGAATTCAACAGATCGAGGGTTTCCCAGCGTGGTAATTCAATGGCATGGAGAGCTTCACCTGTTGAATGCCTACCTATTGCCGCAGCCATTAAGTTGGCAGGGGTCCTGTCCCCCTCCCCGCAAAGAGCGGCAACCCTACCTGCTTAGGCGCACCTTACTCCTGTATTGTCCACCCACAGAAGATCACAGGACATTCATGGATGGACAAAACAGAAGCGGAGTCGATGCGAATCAAGCTCTTCAGCCAACAGATAAAATATTGGAGTAAATATAGTTTAATAATCAGCACCTAGTACAGGGCTGGGCAACCTTGGCCCTCCAGACGTTGTTGAACGACAACTCCCATCATCTCCAGCCACAGGCTGGAGATGATGGGAGTTGTAGTCCAACAAATTGTGGCTGGGGGTGATGGGAGTTGCATTTCAACATCTGGAGAGCCAAGATTGCCCAGCCCTGACCTAGTATCTGTAGCACATTCTTCCTCCCAGGAGTTCTAGGCACGGTGCAGGATTGTACCATGCCCCCTTCGCAACAGTGTAAGCTAGGGAATGCACTGTGCTGGTCTTCCCGATACCAATCCAAAGCTTTATCCACTTTACCAGGCTGATTCCTAGTAGATGCTTGACACCGAAGTCGTATGAGTAAAATAGCAGCATCAGGGTCTACTTTTTTCCTGATCCGTTCAGTGTTATTTCCTTGTTAGCCATAGGCCGCAACAGAATAAGACTCGGTATATAACATTACATAAAACAGTAAACTAGTAGAACCACTGTCTGCCATGCAAACCATCACAGTAGGTACAAAGGGTGAACCGACGTTCATGACAGCAGTGCTGATGGCAATTCCCATGATGTGACCCAAGAGTAGCAAGAGACTGAGGGTATTAGGTGCTGTCTTCAGTAACATTCTTTGACACTTCGGGGTTAACCGAAAGCCTGGTTCGTCTACTCTCTTTAGTTCTTCACGCCGCAAACAAGAGGAGAAACCAACGCGCCCGCGCGCACCAGTACTCATTATTCAGAAACAAATCTTTGTCTTCTACTGCGCATGTCTCTAATGTATCTCTGTTCTGGGTAACTTGGCTCAGAAGAGTGGTCGCTCTCTCGCTCTCTCTCTCTCTCGCTCTCGTGCTTCGACGCGCTCCTTCTCAGATGGGCTTTCTTGGCACAAAAATCTGGCCGCAAATTTGAACGTGGAAGATTAAGCTGCCTCGGCTTCCCATCCCTGCAGCGCATTCCAGATAAATAGATTATATTGCCATAAAGTAGTAGAGAAGGTTTCACGTGCTAAGGAATTTCTGAATGCAGAATGTAAAAATACCTCTACAAAAGGTGAAATATTTATGGCTCGTGGTGGTAATTCAATGCAGCACCAAGAGTCTATAAACAGATAGGGAAGCATGTTCAGCCTAGTCCCAGAGCTTGCTTGCTTACGCTCCTGTGTATTTAGATTCCCTGCTAACTGAGCAAAAAGGTGCCTTTTTAAAGTGGTGATTCTCTTTATTGACTAACTGCACAGCATCCCTCCAGTGGCTGTTGCTGGTGTCTATCTTATGTTTATTTTTAGATTGTGAGCCCTTTGGGGACAGGGATCTTTCTTTCTTTCTCTTTCTTTCTTTCTTTCTTTCTTTTCTCTATGTGGACTTTTATTGAAAAGCAGTATATAAATAGTAGTAGTAGTAGTATTAGACTGTGTGAGCCCCTCGGGACAGGAACCTGTTCTCAGTTTCTTCTACTCAGTTCTTTTTTTTTAATTACTTATTTGTTTGTGTATTATTTAATCTTAACCTAGCTTTTACTGTAAGACCATATGTACTTTTTGCACATGAGGCATACTGAGGTTAAACTCTAAATGTTGCTAGGGTTTCGAGGCAGGGGTACAGGGCAATTAGCAGTCCAGGCTTTGCTAAGTGAAGAGATTTGTTAGGAACGAGATCAAAGTGAATTCATTTCAGTGCATCAACAGTAGACCTCTTAGCCCAGCTCCCGGCTCCTCTGCCACTAATATGTGTTTGACTTCTTGCATTCTCGCACATTGAAGAAGGTAAACATCCAGGGCAAGATGTTTAAACATATTTGAAGGAGAGACTATGGAAAATGTAAGTGGACTTGTAAAACTGGAGGAAAATCTTCAGACCTTTTCCATCAGGCCTCCGCGCTCAGTTCCTTTGCCTTCCAGGAGGGAAATCGTTTCAACTGAGACTTCAGGCAATAAAAAGCAGCGTATATAAAAATCGTGGTTCCAATTAACGTAGAGACAAAAGACAACTCGCGGAGAGACGGCTAAATGGTTAAAAAAAAATACCTTAAAAGTCTCTTACAAGGCCATCTGTAACTGAAGTGACTCCTCCGGGTGTGTAAGTAAAAGGGAAGGAAAACAGAAAGAAAGAAGAAGAAATCCTAGTGTACATAATGGGCAAGACGTGAAAGTATTTCCCTTTTTGGAACGGAGTTGAATTTACCCCTGAACAGCTCAGCAAATAAATCCTGCAGAAACGTATTTCATGAAATGTATTTCATACCTGAAAGACTTGTTTCACATTTTATTTCTTCACAGAGACCTATTAACCCTACTTTGCACTGCTTTAACCTTGAATTGGGTGGGTGTATGTGTGTGAGGAAATACCTTTTGCAGAAACTTGTAGAACTGGTACTCGTCTGACTTCTCCGGCGGTGCTCTGGGCTGTTCTTTCTCTGCTTGGCAAACTTGCAGGCTAACGTGTTTCTGTTGTTGGTGTTTGTTTTGTTTTTACATAGAAGGAATGCAGATTAAAAGTAATGGGGATTACGGTTACCCCAACCTGCCGAATTAGGAGATAAACCCTGGGTATTATTGCAAAGTCCTCGGTATAACTGGACGCTACTTACCGCAGCGATGCACAATTCCTTTACTCCTAAATAATCCCATAAAAATAAAAGGAGTTTCTTGGGAGTGAGTGGGTGGTAGACTGAGGCACTGGGGGCATCAAAGTTAAATTACGCCCCAGGCTGCATTCCTAAACGCACTTCCTGAGGCATCTGTACCATTGAACTCAGTTGGACCTACTTCCGAGTAGACACACGCCAAAGTGCACTGCTAGTCTGATCTCAACAGGAGAGATTTACACCAACTACTCCTATGCAAGCCAGATTGCATCCAGTGGCCTTATTTGTTTGTTTGTTTGTTTGTTTGTTGTATTTTTAGCCTGCTCTTCCTCCAAGAAGCCCAGAACCACATACATGTTTGTGTTTATCCTCACAACAACCCTGTGAGGTAGGTTAGGCTGAGAGTTAAGTGGCTGGCCTAGGGTCACCCAGTGAGTTTCATGACTGAATGGGGATTTGAACTTGGGTCTCCCCAGTCCAACACTCTAACCACTATACTACACTGGCTCTCTTGCTAACTTGGCAAAGAGGCACCTTTTTAACGTGGTGATTCTCTTTATTTAGCAAGGGGAGAGTAACTGGCCCTATCCACCCCCAGCACAGTACCTCCAGTGACTGTTGCTGGTGTGCATCTCATGCTTCTTTTTAGATTGTGAGCCCTTTGGTGACAGGGATCCATCTTATTATTTGTTATTTCTCTGTGTATCCCGTCCTGAGCCATTTTTGGAAGGGCGGTATAGAAAATGTATTAATAATAATGAAATAATAATAATAATAAGTATGCCTAGGATGGCACCCTTAGGAGGAGCTCAACTCTACCACTCAAATCAATAGTACCTGAACATGCTAGACTAATGACTATCTCAATCCTGCCGTTAGACTGCAATCCTATGCATGCTGGCCTAGAAAAAAGACCTTTGGAACACAGTGCGACTTTCCCCCAAGTAAATGTGCATAGGAGTAGTCTGTGTAAATCTATCCCATTGATATCCGCCTGCAGTGCAATCTGGAGTATAATGCACTAGCGTGGAGTAATAAATGTGCTAGCAATTGAAGTAAGGATGCACTAGAAAATCTTTAGGTGTTAATTCACATTATGATTTAAACTCATTTTAATCTCTCCCTAAAGACACTTCTTGGAAATAAAGACTCACTGACATGTCAAAAGAAATTACTTCCACAAAATGTCTTTAGGCTCTAAATGTCCCTGGGGCTAGTATTCAGTTCTTGCCATATTTGGGTGCCATCCCAAAAAAGTTAAATGCACCAACAACAAAAACTCCTATTCAAATAGGTGGCATCAGTGGCCAGTACAGGCTTAGTGTGGAGGAGTTGGTGAGGGTCGAAATGGGTTCCAGGAGAGAACAGTCCTGACAGTTGTAGGCTGCTGGATCAGACTAAGGTCAGGAGGTCAGAGTCCAGAAGGCCTCAAGCCTCCTGGACTCTCCACAAGCTGGGCTTGTGGTAGCAAACATAAACTGTCCTATTTGCTAAGCTGTGTCCACCCTGGTTTGCATTTGAATGGAATACTATATGTGAGCACTGTAAGATATTCCCCTAGGGTAGGGCTGCTCAACTTTGGCCCTCCTGCAGATGGATGGCCTGATTGACTGATTGATTGATTATTAAGTACCATCAAGCCAGTGTTGACTCTTAGAGACCACATAGATAAATTCTCTCCAGGATGATCGGTTTTCATTTCAACTTGGCCTGTAAGGTTTCTCTGTGGTGCATTTATTGCTGTTGTAATCGAGTCCATCCACTTTGCTGCTGGTCGTACTCTTCTCTTTCCTTCAACTTTTCCCAGCATTATGGACTTCTCAAGGGAGCTGGATCTTCACATAATGTGTCCAAAGTATGATAGTTTGAGCCTGGTCATTTGTGCCTGGAGTGAAAATTCTGGATTGATTTGTTCTATGATCCATTTGTTTGTTTTCCTGGCTGTCCATGGTATCCTCAAAAGTCTTCTCCAGCAGCAAAGTTCCTAAGCAGCAAAGCTTTTTCTATCTTGCTTCTTCAAAGTCCAGTTTTTGCATCCACAGAGTGTCATGGGATGTTGGCCTACATCTCCCATAATCCCTGGCTATCAGCTGGGGGACCTAAATTAAACAGGACTGCCCTAGGGAATAGGGCCTCTCTGGGATGATCATTTGCATGTTTGCATGCAGAAGGTTCCAAGTTCCCTCCCTGGCATCTCCAAGATAGGGCTGAGAGAGACTCCTGCCTGCAATGTTGGAGAAGCTGCTGCCAGTCTGTGTAGACAATCCTGAGCTAGATGGACTAATGGTCTGACTCCATACAAGGCAGCTTCCTATCTTCTCTTGTTTCCCAAGTAACCAAATGCTTCCCAAAAGCTCAAAGCCACAGCTGAAGGCAACAACCCTTGCCGGCTGTCCACCCCCAGTAGCTATTTACTGCTGCTGCTGCTACTACTACTTATCAACAAAAGTGTTCAAAGTGGTTTACACAGAAAAACAAACAAATAATGGTGGGCTTCCTGTCCCCTAACGACTCACCATCTGAAATGAACCAATGAACCAATGAACCAATGAACCATCGTATGGTAGACACTAGCAACAGCTTTTGCAGGGATGTTGTGCTGTGTTTGAATAGGGACAGTTGCTTCCTCCCACACACACACACTCTCTAAATATAAGAGAATAATCACTTATAATCAGCCAGTGTGGTGTAGTGGTTAGAGTGCTGGACTAGGACCAGGGAGACCTGAGTTCAAATCCCCATTCAACCATGATACTTGCTGGATGACTCTGGGCCAGTCACTTCTCTCTCAGCCTAACCTACTTCACAGGGTTGTTGTGAGGAGAAACCTAAGTATGTAGTACACCACTCTGGGCTCCTTGAGGAAGAGCAGGATAGAAATGTAATAAATAAATAAATTTATTTTATTTGTGCCCATTTGTGTAGTCAGCAGGGGTTAGAGGTGTACTGCTTTTGAAAAAAACACACTGGCTTCTAACCCCAAGTACACACACAGACTCCTGATGTGGAATCAGAAATCCCTACTGAGCCCCGAAGCCAGCTGTCCCCCTGCTTTATATGTGGTAAATCCAAGGCACCCACATCTTAAGAGTTTCCTGGAACCCCTGAAGCCTATGTGGCATCACCACCCGTTGGTTTCACTGGCATTAAGCTTTGAGATGCCTTTGCTATTAATTGGTCTGCAACGAGACAGGGCAGAGAGATTCCCGGAAGGCTTGCTTTTTTCGTTTCAGTGCCGACTTTGTTGAGCAAGACCATAAGCCGCGAGTTATAGTAAGACCACAGGGTCGTTTGTGATGTGGCGCAGAGTTTAAAAGCCCCCTCGATTTCAGAAATGATGCATGCGGGGTGGGGGGGCTGGAGTCATCTGAGGAGGTAGCTAAAATCTCTGGTCTGGCAGACAGACGCTGGAAGGGGACCTCTTTTAGGAAAGCCAGGCAAGGGGAGGCGCAGGAAAACCCATTAGCGTTTGCATTTATCAGGCATTTAGTTATCTTTTTGATATCCTCGCTAATGCAGCCCTTGAAGGCACCTGGTGGGTCCTGAAGGCGTCTGAGAGGAGGAGGAGGAGGAGGAGGTGGTGGTGGTTGCCTTGGAGAGTCGCAGGCATGGAAATGCGGTAGGTATCTCTTCATTTCCTTCTTGACCTTATCCCTTTCTCGCTTATCTCCTTTGCCATGGATGGCTCAGCAACACCCGATGACGTCCAGATTCTAAACACAGGAAGGCTACAGTCTTGCTTGCCAGGAAACAAACCCAAAAGTATAGTGCGTCTTACTTCCAAGTAGACATGCTCAGAATCTGACTGAAGCAGGTAGCACCTATCCCCCCCTATTAAAACAATATTTATTGTACAGAGGGGAACAATCGTTCTGGAAAACAATATAGGACGTTTTGCTTCAATAGGTAGCGCCTGCTTCGATAGACCTGCAGAACAAGGCGATCCTGGGATCAATAACGATTCTACTTTGCTAACTGAGCGGGCGCGGAGGGGGGGGGGCACCTTTTGAAACGCGTTCTCCCTTAGCTGTAGCAAAATGATCGCAGCTTACTATCTCAGTAGCAACTATTCTGCCCAGCATAGCATCCATCCCAGCGACTGCTGCTGGTGTCTCCTTGTGTTTTGTTTTAGATCCTGAGCTTCCTTGGACCAGGCAACCATTTTCTAATCCCCTTTGTTCTGTGAAAGGCTTCGAGAACTTGTTTATTGAAAAGCGATATAGAAATATTCGGAATAATAAGAATAGTCATAATGATCTTCTACTGCTACTGCTACTGCTACTCATCCTAAACAGGCGTTAGTCCCACTTACTTCAATAGTCCCTAATGAGTAGCCTTGGTAGGCTTTTAATGCTGCAATCCTCTGCGGACTTTCCTGGAAATAAACCCCACTGAACACGCTGACACGGACTTCTGGATAAACTGGCTGAAGATTGCATTGCAAGGCGCGCCGTGCAATGGCGCTAAAAGCTCCATCCATTACTGGCTGACACCCAGTCAAAATTACTCAAAAGAACGGCTCAGAGAAGTTACTCGAAAGGACTATCCATTTCAATAGGACTTCGTCTGGTACCTTGGGTCAGGGTGTCAGCCTCTGTCTGTTTATTAATCCCATTTGCACCCCGTCCTTCCTCTAATGAACTCAGATTAGTTTACATGGAAGAATTAGCTCAGGAATCCTCACAACAACCCTGTGAAGAAGGCAACCCCGAGAGATTAACATCCCAGTGTTAATCGGGGCGGTGCTGGGAGCTAAATCTAAATGGCCCTCAGTTGTTGTTTTTCCTTCAAAGAGAGGGGGGGTTTAAATGTGCCCACCTGTTGCTGAGGCAGGGGGAGGGGGCAGCCGCTGTGGTTGGAGCAGGACCCGGAAAATTCACAAGCATTCAGCAGGACTCCTCCGGAGTCGAGCATGAGGACTGAAAGGCAATTAATGGAGGGCAGCGCTTTATTTGAAAAACGATACCTGCTTCGAGTTCAAGGCTGTCAGGAAGTCCTGCTGTCTGACCTGAAATCCCTTTCCCTTAATCCCAGATCCGTCGGGGGCAAGGGAAAGGCGCTCTGCCCGGAATGAAAGCCACTGGCCTCTTGAAGCAACCATACCACTATTAAGCTCGGCTTATGTGACGTCACAGTGGCTAACGTGGCGAGTGATCTCTCCAGTTTACAACTCTTCTTAAGGCCGCTGGACAGTAAAGCAAAGAAACAAGGGCGGCGGGGGGAGGGGGTAGATAGAAGGTGCTTTGCATTTCTTGGGACTGCGTGGATCAGTTTTTTTAAAGTTTGTATTTATTATTTACTTATTTATTAGACTTTTATACCGCCTCACCCAGGTGGCTCTAGGTGGTTCACAAATACTTTTTAAAAACCAGATTGGGAAAAAAACCACCAAATAAATCATTAAAACGAAATTAAAACCAGTTTACAATCATTTCACTAATATTTTATTAAATGTTGTGTTTGATGTTGAAAATACATAAAAATGGAGAATAATAAAAGGGGGAAAATCTACTATTGATTACAGAGAGGAGATTTTCCATCACGCCCAACAATCATTTTTCGGTTTGGTTTTAGAGGGGGAAGTTGGTTACACTCAACATTCAGCTTGAATAAGAGTTCTGGGGGTTCCAGTGCTTGCTCCGTATTTGGTGACTTTTCATGTCGTCCTAATAAAAATAATTCCGCTATGCTGCGTTTGGGTTTTTCCTAATGGAGGCTCGGGCTCAGTTAAAAACCTGCTTGGAACCAGGGCGGTGGTAAATAGGTCAGGGTCTCATCATCCAGAAGGTCTCTGCTGGAACCACTTGGCTAGCTGAGGTCTTCTGGCCTTTTCCATTATCATTATTATCTCCTCCAGTTTCCTGTGAGGAAACCGCCTAGCCACTCCGTGCTTGTCACCAGTCCTGCAGAAGGCATGTGGTCCAATCCTGAGTTAGGAGCAAAGTTTTCAAAAGCTATACTTCCATGGTCAGTACCGGCAAGCACTTCCTAATCATCTCTCCGGGAACACTGCATTATTCCATTTTGACAGGAGAGAAGATGAGAATATCTTTCTAGAATTATACTAGTGAATTTCCGGAGAATTTCGTTTTCAGAGAAGAGGAAAGATCAGTGGCTCCTTGCAAAATCTGCAAGAGTGGGATAGCAGAGCAGCGCTGCGGTCCTAAATCTGGGAAGAAACCAAGGAAGAAGATGAGATCCGAATGTTTGGTCTCAATGTGGTTGAGTCTTGAGAAAGTGTGCTTGAAACTGGAGACTGGGGGTGCTGCATTAACTTTTTGTTATGGACACTACATAAGCAGCCATCCAGAACTGTACCGTATGTGGAGGTGCAGTTTGGGAGGAGGAATAGCTCAGTGGAGAGCTGGTCTTGTGGTAGCAAGCATGACTTGTCCCTTTAGTTAAGCAGGGTCTGCCCTGGTTGCGTATGAATGGGAGACTAGAAGGGTGAGCACTGTAAGATATTCCCCTCAGGGGATGGAGCCGCTCTGGGAAGAGCAGAAGGTTCCAAGTTCCCTCCCTGGCTTCTCCAAGATAGGGCTGAGAGAGCTTCTTGCCTGCAGCCTTGGAGAAGCCACTGCCAGTCTGTGAAGACAATACTGAGCTAGATGGGCCAATAATCCGACTCAGTATATGGCATCTTCCTATGTTCATATGTACTTTGGATGCAGAAAGTCCCAGGTTGCGTCTCTGGCATCTCTGTGAAGGGGTGAGATCTCTCCCTCCCTCTCTACATTATGCTGTGGAGGTGTCTGTATATACAGGTGTCTGTATATATGCCCATATTCTTGTGTAAATGAGGGTAAAGGTAAAGTTGTGCCGTGGAGTTCGCAAAGCCCTGTGATTGTCTTTGGTAGAATACAGGAGGGGTTTACCAATGCCATCTCCCGCACACTGTGCGATTAGCTGCTACCGATATAGGTGTTCCCCAGAGTCTGGGAAACATACCAGCGGGGATTCGAACCAGCAACCACTTACTTCCTATGCAAGTTACTTCCCCGCTGGGCTATTACAAACCTGAGTGCAATCCCTCTCAAATGCCGTGTACAGATAGGGTATATACTGTGCTGTATTTGCGATGACCATAACGTGTGAATATCCTTTGTGCAAACAGAAATACACACCTTCTCCTGCCGTAAACATGTTTCCAGACGCTGAAACTAGAAGCGGCTGTGTGATCAATTGTATTATGCATGCGGGTTGTTAGTTTTTACGTGTAGGTTACTCCAGGTTTCATCATCAGATGGCTTCTGTCGAATGTGTGGATTATATCCTTCAAATGATATATGAAAGTGCTTTCGGTAGTATTTGATTTCTGTGATTGCTATTCAGCACGAGCAAGACATCACTTGGTGGTATAGTTATCATCCGGTGCTGAGGAACTCGTCCCTTGCTTAAGACCTTTGCAGCCCGATCCTCTGCAAGTTTACTGGGCTCTATGAGACTGACTTTCTGTATATTCCATCCACTCCAGGATGGTTATTCCTTTCTTGTATCCGAGATGGAAAGAAGCGTACATTTTTCCCTGACCTTAATAATCGACTTGCTGAGTGTTTCAGTGCCAGCCTTGCATTGAGTGAGAAACAGTATAAAAGAAATGCACGCTTGGAGTTCAGACATTTCTTCTGTCACGTGTCTGATCCGGACCTTGCTTGGAACTGTCTGTCTCATACGCCAGAAATTTAGCTAAGTATTTGAAAGCCCCATTTGTTTCAATCTCCGTTTAAATAAATAGGATTTTAAACTGCTTAACTGAAACTGACTGGACCCAGTCTGCTTTTTTTAAAGGGACCTTTATATCCTCTCAGCAGCAACCCCTTCGAGATGGGTAAATCCAAGACCAGTGGCTTGGCCAAGGGCAACCTGTGAGCTTAATCGCTCGCTTTATTCCTTACAATCTGGGTCGGCCTTCCTGGACAGTCCCATTCCATCCAGATTGCTAGAGGGGCCCCAAAGAATAGCAGTAGCAGTAGATACAGTAATAATCGTAAATAGATTTTATTTGCATTTCGTCATCTGACCGTAGCAAAAACTAATAATAAAAATCAACAGCACAATAGAATGCAATAAAAACAAGTTACACAACGTTTAAGTAATGCCACACAGACCCAAATAAAAATAATTAAAAGAAGAAAGACATTTACACATTTAATTTCAAAACCCCTCTGACAAGCCACACCATTTTCCTTCAGGAAATTTCCTGTGACATCACCCATCGTTACAGACAGAAAACGTGCAGCCTTTGCAGTTCCAAGTCACAATCCAAGTCTGCCTGCAGCTCAGGGAGGCTGGCTTTCCCACATTATACGACATGTTCTGTCTTCTCTCAACCTCTCAGGTCGCTGGTACAGGATTAGGGCCCGATGCCCTGGGAAGCGCCGCAAGCCCCCTTGAAATGAATGGGAACGGTGCGCCTGAGAGCAGTACATTCCGCCGCTCTCTCTTTTGCAGCACTGCTCCTGAGTTGTCCTTGCTGCTGTTGGAGTGTCTCCGAGCCATGCTGGGAGGCAGGAGGCAGGAGCGGGAGTCACCGTCCCCAGGAAAGCAATTTAACTACATCGTCGTTCCATAAAGATGAAATGGAACGAGTGTGTTGAATTCATAACCCGGCTGTTACAACAGTCTCAAGTTTGTTGAGCTTTCTCTCTGTACGGCTTTGTCAAGGTGTAAGGACACCTTCGCAGCACAAGCAGCGTAATGTTCTCGGCTCTGCGACTTAATCACTTCCAGATTATTATTATTTTTTTTTCCCCCAGCCGTGAGGTTCTCAAGGCAGAGCTGTGTCTGCCTTTCAAACCACTCGTGGCTTTTCAGCGCTCAGCTCCCTAATTACGAACGGCAGACAGACTGATGTGACAGTCGCATGTCAGGGCTCTCGTTTTTCGAAGAGCTCCTTGTAAAGGGCAGGAGAAAAAGATCTCTCCCCGCCACCTCCCCGGGCCACCTCGAGGCCGGTGCCTTAATTAAAGTGGAATTGAAACAATCAGGACTCCAGTTTGTTTCCAAAAAAGAAGCAAGAAACAGAGCCGACAGAGGGGTGTGACTAGCACAGGACGACTTATGTGGATGGCAGAACACACTTTTTGTTTAAATGGTGTGTTGATTCTGGTGGTGGCACCGCGGCCAATGTCTTAAATTTAATTTTGCGGTGTGTCTTAAGCAGGGGGCCTTTTTGTTTCAAATATGCAATCCGATCTACAATTCAGTTTAGTTGTGAAGCAGATTCTATTTAGATATAGAAATAGATTTAGATTCTATAATATTTCTATTTAGAATCTGCCTAAGTTCAGAAGCCGGCTGAGTTGAACGATCTACTGTAAATACGACGACGTAAGCGGCTGGAAGGGCTGCATCTTTAGCACTAGCATTAACATTAGCAGTTCATATATTCCACGATCCGGCCAAAGTTAGGCACATTTCAGTTCCATTAATTTTACTAGGAGAGTTAAAGCACGTACTTTCTACTGCAATCAGTGGGACTTCAATGTGCTTAATTAAGAAGAAGAAAACAAAATAAGATCAAAGCCTCCTTCAGGTTCGCAGCGTTTGGAAGCAGCGTGCATTTATATTCTATAGGCCAACCAACAATCTGCTCACAGAAATTCAGGCACCGAAACCTAAATGAGAGGGGACAGAGTTATTTTAATTCATCCATTCCCTATATACCTTTGTGATACAAATGTAGCCCCCTCTCTTTCTTTCTTCCGCAGGGCCATTTACTAGGTAGTGTGGATTCCCCCCCCTGCCAAATAAATAAATAAATAAATCTGCGGTCAAGGAGATAACCCGTGCTGATTTGGCAAGAGGCACCTTTTAATGCGGTGATTCTCTTTATTTAGCAGGGGGAGAGCAAATGGCCCTATCCACCCCCAGCACTGTACCTCCAGTGACTGTTGCTGGTGTCTATCTTATGTTTCTTTTTAGAATGTGAGCCCTTTGGGGACAGGGATCCATCTTATTTATTTATTATTTCTCTGTGTAAACCGCCATGAGCCATTTTTGGAAGGGCGGTATAGAAATTAAACAAACAAACAAACAAACAAATAATCTGCTGCCAAGGAGATCATCAAAGTGACCTTTGCGATCAGCCTGTCCTTAAAAAAAGAAAGGTAATTTAGGCTAGCTAAACATGAAGCATGTCGATGAACCTGGAAACTGTCTGCATACCTACCCTGGGTGCTATTGTGCAGCCTGTCCCAAGAGTGGGCTGTTAGCCTTACTCTTTGGTTGTTTGCCTTCGTTCACTTTTGCTTAGTCTCTGGCTAGAATGGGAGGACCGGAATAAATATTCTGGGAGTGAACACGTGAGATAAGCCTTTTGCATCGCTGTTTGCAGCACCTAAGCCTCCACCTGAAAAGATGGACTTTAACTTCTCCTTAGTCTTCAAAATAAACATAAAGGATACTGGTCTATAGTATAGTACTGAATGGATCTCCTCTCCATGTTATTCATTAGGCTTAAGAACTTCAAGTGCAATTCCATCCACGTAGTAAATAAATACTCTGTTCTATATATTTCTGTTGCTATGCTTGTATTATATGCTTTACAGATCGGATATGCCTGTGATATCTCATTCTGAAGTGGTGACTGCGAGGGTGTGTATATGTGGCAAAAAGTTATTTCTGGTTTCAAAAGAAAAGGCCTGGAGCACCTCTTACTCTAGAGGTAATATCCTTATTTGTAACGTGTATGAAACATTCTTTAATGCTTCATACACTTACAAATACTGGATTATTTGTGTGGGTGTTTATTATATGAAATGGTAACATGTGCATTACGGAAACACATATATATACCATACATTAAATAACTGCCCTACTTATTCAAGCAAATGCTCAGTACTACAATATGCCACAGTACAGCACACGCTTAGGAAACTGGCAGCATGCTTAAGAATGGTGAGGTGTAAATGTGCCTAAATATGCACTACAGAGACATATTCAAAGCTGTGGCTTTGTATTCAAACCCCATTTCAAATTACATTTATTTCTGTTCTATAGCAGACGGCTAAGTTTTCCGATATGTTCAACTCATCTGCCCTGGCCATGGACGATCATTATTTATTTTTAAGTCCTCACGTACAGAGCTGAGCTGTATAACTTTTACCCCCGTATCTGTGAGCCACGATAACTTAATTGCCTGTCTCTGTGTGTCTGCCCTTTTTTTATAGAGAGAGAAGGCTAAAGGTGTCTTAATAGTCAGTAAACCATTTGAAATAAGCCTAGGTGTCTGCTTGGAGATTGGCGATATTCTTAATTAGAAATCTGCTTCCTCTTGAGAACTATTTTCCTTTAAAGGAGGCCAAGACAGTAGCAGGCCAGTTAAAGAAGCTGTGTAGGTGAGTTCATGTTTGCGGCTTTAAAGGCACGGTATGTCTCCGGAAGCAGGCTGAACCTTGGACCATATATTGCACTGAAGTAGAAATTGCCAAGTAAACTCATTTACCACCTGGGTGTCCTTGACTTCAGCTGATTAAAGTGTGATCTCGCGTGTGTGCTCAGTTTCCCTGTGTTACTTAAACACAATCAAAGGTAATAATGATTTTAAAAAGCATTCCGGTTGCGTGAGGAGGACACCCAAAAAGCGGGGGAAGAGGGGATGGCTGCGTAGAAATCCCGTCTGAATTTCTGGTCTGGATTGCAAAAATACTCTCTAAAAACCTAATACAGAGATGGGAAAGGAAGTGGGGTGTTTGGCGTGGGGTGGGGGTTGGAGGCAACAGTGACGTGTTTCATGACCAGACTGGATCGCGGACTGGAGCTGATGCGGGTTCCAAGTTGGAAAAGAAAAAGTCAGGTCCCTGTCATTAACTGGGAAGACATCTAGTGGGAGCGTCTTGCAACTGCAGCTCTACTAGAGGGTAATAAATGGTGGTGGTGAGCAGGAGGAGGAGGAGGATCCCATGGATGCAAAATGTAAAGTCTTCCCAGATTACTGCCAACGAATTGCTAATTTCTTTTGCATTCCGACCCATCTACTTATTGGTATTAATGCACATCCCACCACGTTATAGAGCTTAATTTGGGTCGATCTGTGGCGTCCGATGGCTGAAGACCAGGCTGTTCCTGGACTTCTTCTTTCCCTCCCCGGCCCCCACTCCCACTTTTCATAACAGCAATGCCTAATACCTGCCCCGAGCGATACAGCCCCCTTGCCCGGGATGTCCCAATCACGCCCCGGTAAAGTTCAGAGGATGGCGACTGCAGAGGTATATCTAGGGAAAATAGCACCTAGGGCAAACACTGAAATTGCGCCCACTGTCCAAGCATCTGACACCCATCTTTGAGATAACTTTACCATAACATCAGCTCAAAAATACAAATCAAGCTCGTTAATCTTTTAATATTTCAAAAACTATTTAGCAGTGGACTTAGCCAGACCAAAAAATGCTGGAAAACTACAAATTTCAGTATGCTGGGGCTCATGAAATACCCAAATACTATGTGGTGGTGTACTTGGAAAACTAAACAGAAGTGCCTGTCTAATTCTCTACTATGCATTGTAGCATCACCATTACATAAGTTTTAAAAATAAATGGAGAATTTGACTTTTCCCAGATACTCTGTAAATAATTAAAGGATATGCAGAGTAAACTGTGTCACTGCTTGGAATATATTTTAGTCTTTCAGAAAGACAGTTAAAATGAGAGAAAGAGAGCAAGAAACTCCCAGTGGGCCTTAATATTAAGGATTTCACCCTGATTCAAAGACAAACTCACCATTAATAGCCGTATTAGCAAGACATCACATTTAATTCACTTATCACAAGAAGCAAAGTAAGAGCAAATGAATACAATCCTAGCTCATAAGCGTCAGCTCAGTATTCACAAACCCTGATTCTCTGTACATAGTGCCAATCTGAATATGTGTACAGTGTCTTATATTATATTATATTATATTATATTATATTATATTATATTATATTATATTATATTATATTATATTATATTATATTATATTATATTATCTGTAACCCCTTTGGGGGGCTTCCTAAAGGCTGGGGGGGGTTGCAAAGGTTCCCCCCTCAACCTGCTGGCCTCTAGGGCCTTGCAGGGACCATTTGAGCATGTGCAGTGGCTGTTTTTAAAAATAATCTTTTTTTTTAAAGGCCACTGAAAACAAAATGGCCACCGCGCATACTCAAACGGCCTCTGCAAAGCTGGGCATGACCTAGGGTCTCACAGAGGCCATTTTAGCATGCACGGTAGCCATTTTATTTTTGGCAGCCATTTTTTTAAAAAAAAATTTTACAAAATGGCGCCCCCCTTCAAGTGGCACCCAGGGCACGTGCCCTGCCTGCCCTACCCTAGATACGCCCCTGGGCAACTGTGAACCAAGGAATCCTGCTCCTATTGTCCTACCCAGAGGTGACTTTGAATAGTGGAACGAATATTAAGGCATCCGAGTTGTGTTGACCTTTTCCGTAACTTTAACAAAATCCTTGCAGCGAAGGGGAGATATCCAAACACAGGTGAAATTTAGCAATGGTGGAGTCTCCTATGGAAACTTCGTTTAATAGAAGAAGTCTGTGCTCGCCTATGATTAATATAATGCATTAACATTATATTTCCCCTGTCTCTGGAACTGATGGCACCCTTCTTTTTCCCTGGGGACAAAATTCCAAACTGTTTAGTCTGGCGCTAAAAATGAAGTGAAGAGAAATGATAGGACAGTTGTGGTTATAACCTTTGATGCATTCTGGGCCCCCTGAGATGAGGACTTCAGGAGATATCATTTTGACAAGAAATCTATTCATAGATGAGGCGTAAGTCTAGAACTAGTCTTAGTGATAGATTCGTGGAGGTGGGGCCAGGCAGCTGAAATTCTGCCTTAGGGTCGAATGATGAACACTCCCTTTTTCGTTCCAAAAAATGGGAAGGGAGAAGGGAGACTTCTGCATGCAGTTAAGCTGTGGAATTGATTTCACATTGTTGGTCATTCCTTAAGAAGTCATAGTGATGATCTCACAAATAAGGCAGAAGCACAGGGCGTTGGACAGGAAATAAGGTCATTCAGTGCGGCACAGCAGGACGGGAAGAAAACAGGGCCTCTAACACAGCTTTCCTATCAGTGTCTTTAGTGGCTGTGTGAGAGCTGTGAACAAGGAAATACTGAACTACCTCACAGGTTTGTTGTTAGGATTACCAAGATAATTTATGTGAGGTGCTAGTAGCTTGCAATATGGATGATTGTTTTTTTTATAGTGATGGATGTGAGGAACTTATTAAGGATGGAGAACTGTTTCAAATACATCTGCAATCAGAACAGATTACAATGCCTGCTTATTAGGCAAAGAAGTAGCATTGAAAGTGGTTGCTCTGTTATATGTAGCAGGACCTCCTTAGGGCCCCTTCAGTTGCTGTTGCTGGTATCCCTTTTGTGTGCCTGTGTGTTTTTTAATTACTACTATATCGTAAGCAGCCCTTTTGGGACAGGCAACCTATTTTATTTTGCTATGTAAATGGCTTTAAGAACTTTTTGTTGAAAAGCAGTATATAATAATATAAATAATATTCACATGCAAAATCACCAGCCTAAGCAACATCTGGTTCTCTGGAACCATTGTTAGTGACATCTCTCTGCTTGCAGCATTAGCGTAATGCCTTACTTTGGGATATCACACCAGTGTAACTGTGTACTTCAAAGTGCAATTATGAAGACTCAACAGTCTTAGAATCCTATAGCAAATACGGAGGTTTGCCTGCAATATCAACATCCGTATGTAATGTTTACCCAGCATCCTTGGCAGTGCAAAGCAAGAACATACAGTAAAGTTGTGCCCTCAAGTTGCTGTGGACTCCTGGCAACCACAGAGCCATGTGGTTTCTTTTGGTAGAATACAGGAGGGGTTTACCATTGCCATATCAATAGTATGATATGCCTTTTAGCATCTTCCTATATCTTCCTATATCCTCCTATATCGCTGCTGCCCTGCTCAATATAGTCATTTCCCATAGTCTGGGAAACATACCAGTGAGGATTCGAACCTGCAACCTCTTGCTCCCTAGGCAAGTTACCTTCCAGCTGCACCCGTTAGGTGGCTTAGTGCAAAGCAAAAGGATCATTAAAGTATTTTGTATGTGATGCACTCTTTCCAGGTTACTAGCTTGATTTGCATAGCCAAACTATGCATATTTTCCCACATTATTTCTTTTCCTTCTAAATATAAATCCCAGCTGGTCATGTCTGAAAGTATCCTTCCACTCAAGAGATCACCAGTAATATGTTGAGTAAAGAGTCATAACTTTTGAATCTCTTCCATTATTTACCCCTGCTAACTGGGCAAAGAGGCACCTTTTAATGTGGTGATTCTCTTTATTTAGCAGGGGGAGAGTAACTGGCCCTATCTACCCACAGCACAGTACCTCCAGTGACTGTTGCTGGTGTCTGTCTTATGTTTCTTTTTAGATTTTGAGCCCTTTGGGGACAGGGATCCATCTTATTTATTTATTATTTCTCTGTGTAAACCACCCTGAGCCATTTTTGGAAGGGTGGTACAGAAATAGAATAGGCCTTATATTTTCCTTTTATTCATGTTTTTCTCCAACTTAGTCTTGTTTTGTTGATCTCAAAACCAGGTCGATACTACAAATATACTATGAATATATACCAATTTCCAACAGAATTTCTTAAATCAATTTGCATAGAAACATAAAGAATAAAGAAGAAGATTCCCTGTCCCAAAGAGCTCACACAACCGAAAAAGAAACAAAAGAGAAACACCACCGGCAGCTACTGAAAGGATGCGGTGCTGGATAATATTTATCAATCCACACCTGTTGCTAAAGTTCAGTTACCCTTCTTTTCCCTGTCCTGGCAAGAGGACAACACAGGATGCAAATCAGCTTCCTTCGGCAATCCATTCGCATCAGTCATGGGTGCAGATGCTCTCCCTAAGCTTTTATTGAGGTTCCCCTCCCATTCATTTTACTAACCCCCCCCCCAAATCTCATAATGCATATCTCTTCCCCTCCGCAAAAGTAACTTTTATATCCCCCAACAAAGGAGTCACTCTTCAAAGTTTCCCTGTCTGCACCTCTGCACAGGTCTCTTACAGAGTTAAAATGTGCATTGTTCCAGTTGATCTCATCTCTCTATTTGCTCGTTCAAAACGCTCTTGTGTGTCTGGAGTCTGTAACATAGATGCAGAAAGCCAGCAGCAATTGTCAAGGCAAAGGACTCGGAAAGCTTTTTGGGTCATAAGACCTTCAACTACTCCCTCCCACTTTGTAGGAATTTTTCCCCCATGAACTCCACCTCCCCACCCACACCAAATTTCATCATCATCATACTTTATTTACGGTCTTTGACCAAAAAAACCACAAATTTCATTTCTCTTCCTTCGGGATCTAACAGGTTGGTTTCTGAACAGGACTGGTCCGTTTTCATATGTGAATATATTGTAAATCCAGTACAAATAAATACACTTATCAACATGGACTGATTTTCAAAGGGTGTGAATACCACCAGCTAACCCGCACACTTCTGCCTCCATCCCATTCAGCGAAAGTTTTAGTACAGTATTGATTTCTGTGGAGCTTGTTTTATATCTTTGCAGAAGACAATCTGGGATTCAAAGATGTATCATAACAATGAATAATATCAATACCGGTCCCAGACACAAATAAAGGAAGAACCCATTGAAATCAATGGGTTTCACTTCACTCTAATAGAACAAGTTCTGTCGTATCTTCTATGTATAAACTTCGAAAGCGTTTACAGCTTTAACTATTAAAGCAACCTGAAGAATCATCATTTTCTTACTATGAAATCAAGGCTATCTATTTGTTCCCACATATATGGATTTCTAATGTTAAACCATTCCTGTTCGTCTGCACAGCCTTTTGGGACCTTAGACCTTTCCCAGCCCTCAGTTTGAGCCTTTCCTCAGTTGCAAATTGGTGTGAAGTCATCTCTTCGTTGCCCATACTCAGCTAATACTGAAAAATACTGTTTTGTTATAATTCCATCTGGGTTTTTATGTCTTCCCATAGAGGACTCATGGTAGACTAAAGGTTAACTCAAGCAACAACTGAAAAATAATTCAGGCTAGCCGAATCTGCTTTCCAAAAAATACCCTCCCTTTTTCGTGTTTCACATAACCCTCAGTAGGGCTACATCCGCCCATCCTGCCCTCGCAAGCAACATATTGCATTTCATTCATTTCCCAAATACATACTTACAATCGACGTCACTCCAAGGGATATTGACATACGAGGTCCTGTTTTCACCAACTTAAGTACGGCTCGTTTACTGGTGTTGTGAGGCAAGAACTGCCGAAATTCTCTGCTTACTACATAGTGGGCAAAACCTTAGGATGTTGAGAAGTGTTGGTCATCGTATGATTTTCCCAGAGGATTTTTTAATTTTGTTTTTGGTCTGCGATGATGTTCCAAAAATCAATCAATCTTTCTTTCTTTCTTTCTTTCTTTCTTTCTTTCTTATCCTTTTTCCGAGATCCAGCGTCCTTCAAATATCTTATGCAGCACGACAAATGAATCATTGTTTTCGACTACATCGAATTACACCAGCACTAGCGATAGCAGATGACCTGACACAACCCCCTGCAGTCTCCAAGGGGGAAAATCTCAAAAAATACGGCATTTGAAAAGTGGATGAAAGCAAGTAATTACTAGCAGGCTCCAAGGGCTACCCCACAGCAAGAAATAAAGGGAGGATATTCAACCACCAGTACAACCACAGAGAAATCTGCAGGACAGAAGGGTTTTTCATTTTTATTTTGTTTAAACCCGTAGGATAACTGAACTAAGAAATTACTGGCTGCATTTAACTCTAGGCTACCAGGAATGCCCCCCCACCATGGTTTTAATTAATTATGCATGGATATAAAATCGTTGGAGGCGGGGGAATTGCGAGTTGTTGGCGTGAAGTCAACTCCTTTGGACTATTATGTTGAAGAAAGCTATTGGCAAGGAAGCTAACAAGAGGCCTGTTGTTTAAATTATTCTTCCCCCGCTATCTAAATAATAAGTGTATGCAAGCAACATTCAGCTACAGGGTCCTTGCTTTCATCTGACACCGCCATTTCTGATGAACTGGCTCAACTCAGAACTCCTTCATTAACACCATGTAAGGCTCGAGCTCAGAAAGGAATGGACCACATTTGCAAAAGAAGTGTGGGAAATGTTGATACATCCCTCTTCATGTTGGAGTTAATTGAGGGAAAGTGCATAATACGGACCTCAGCCATAAAGATGGAAATGATCATTAATGGTATCCTTTATCCTCCCACGAGCACTCCATTATCATCACTGGACCTCTTCAGTGGCACCTAAACTGGCTCAGCTCCAGAGTTTGAGCTTAACAGACCTGTGGCAATGGGCTGTTAGCAGTAACATCCAGAGTCTGCCATTTTGATTATGTTGGGCTGGAGGACAAAGGGCCTTTGTCCTCCAAGCTCCTGGCTGCAGACTTGGAGAGGGTTTACCTGGTTTGCATCCTTTTGATTCAAGCCTTTGGGATAGATAGATAGATAGATAGATAGATAGATAGATAGATAGATAGATAGATAGACAGACAGACAGACAGACAGACAGACAGACTTTATTACAGCCTTTGACTAGTACAAAAGCCTTCAGTTTGTCTTCTTGCCTGCAAGAATCATTTTCCTCATTTACACAATAGGAAGCTTGCTTTCTGAGGCCAGGATTCAGGTCTCTTTCAGCACAGTGGGTCTTTCAGAACATTGGCTCCTCTGGCACTGGCTACAATTTGCAATTTATTAAGCCATATTCACATGTCACGTTCAATACTTGTACAATGGGTGTAGTGTATCCACAAGTACAGAGCTGTACACAGGTACAGTTATTCACATGTTATACTGAATACAGGTATAGCCATACACTTGTGATCTGTACCATTCATTTGAGGGGACTGTACCCAGGTTCACTTTTCAAATGAACACAGGTGCTTTCATTCACACAAAAGCCATCATGTATAGTGTACATACATCTGTATACTCATGCAAAATAATGTCTGAATAGGGGTAATTACTATGCGTTCCAGTCTGGATGGTTGGCAGGTACTGGGAGGATATGAACTCCATGCACCAGTCTATATATATATATATGTGTGTGTGTGTGTGTGTGTGTGTATACGCAAGATTCACATGTATCATGTAAATAAGTATACAAATAGCATACTTATTTTTAGGCCAAGAAATGAAAGAGCTTCAGTTGCTTTACTCCCTCACCCCCATCCTTCCACAGACTATTAAATCAGTAATCTATCTCTGAAATTATATTCTTAAAACTAGGATGTAGGATATGTGCTATAATGATCAACACCAATACATTGATTAGGGAAAAGCTTGATCAGACACAGTGTAATAGCAACAACAATGTAATAACTATCCATCCAGAATTATTAGTTGCATTTCTATCCCATATTCCTCCAAGGAACTCAGGGCAGAATACAAACTTCTCCCCCCTCCCCTCCGCACCGCTCCAGTTTATCCTCACAACAACCCCATGGGGTAGGCAAGGCTAAGAGATGGTGGGTGTGTCAGGATCTCTCAGAGAGCTTCATAGCTGATCAGGGGCAAAACCAAAACATTCTTGGATGCCCTTCCTCTTGCTTTTATGAAAATAACATCACACACTCCTCCATGCAGGAGAATGAAGAGGGAGCTGTTGCCCAGCCAGTGGGGCCCTCTCCCTCAGGGGCCCAGGGACATTTGTCCCACCTTGCTCAATAACAGCTATGCTCCTGTGGCTGAGTGGGGATTTGAACCTAGGTCTCCCCACTCCTAGACTCACTCTAACCACTATACCGCATCAGCTCTGTATTAACACATCCACTGGAAATGATGAAGGTGATTATATCTGGATAGATACAGACATAGACACGGATACAGACCGGCATACAGATGCAGATACAGATGTTGTTTGGAGCTATGTGTACTTTACACAAAAATCTGTATTGCTTTATAGCAGTACAGTAATAGTTGAGTTCCTAGATAGCAATTAAGTTCACGGGACCTGAACTGCCCTAACTGTGCCCAGGCAGCCAATGTTCTGACATGACAGCCGTGAGATTCTAGATACAAACTCTGCTTGTCTTTAGACCAGTAGATGCTGTGCCTGTCCAGATCTCCAAAACGTTCCATAACAAACCTTACAAAACTGTTCTCCCCTCTCCCGATCACGTGTCTTTCAGAACTTATGTCTCCTTAAGAGGACGGCCCAGCCCCACATGACATGAAGTCATATGTAGAATGAAGATCGCTGGCTGTGCCGAGCTTGTGTTGCAACGCGGTTTCAGTGTGTTTATAGTCCTTTAAAGCATTCCAAAGGCGGATTTGGTTACTTCACTTTTTGTAATGTTTGATGGAGATTCCACAATATTTCCTCTGAACTGTTAGCCGCCCTCGGTCATTACAAGAACTGAACGTGCGGATAAAGTAACAGGACTTCTGAACACTCCCCGTCTCATTATTTTTTATAGAAATATAGTCGCCTGCAGCAAGCTGTTACACCAGAAGGTCACAGATTTTTAAATTCCGGTTTATTAAAGCAGTAACTCTTCGTAGGGATTATTTGGAAAACACATTTATTTATCTTCAGGTGAAAAATATGGGCAGTAAAAGGACAATGAATGTCCTACGGTGAAGTCCATAATTCTCAAGATGCATTTGGCATTGTCTTTCTTTCCCATCCTAAAGTCATGGCACAGGGAATTACTCTCACTGGTTTTCATTGGAAACCCTTGGATTTACTTCCAAAGAAATATGTTTTGAAAGAGAGCACCCAAAAGCGCACTAACGGAGGAGCAATTTGAATGGGATAACTAAGACACACTAGTAATATATTTCAGCTTTCTACAGCATTGGAGATTTTCATCGCATAAAATTTCTGATTATTAAGTATTGTTTGAGATTAAACCTTCTCCTATAGGCTTTCATTTAGACAGGATACGATCCACTAGTTGGTTCTGGGGTAAAGCCTATAGAAATGAAGATGCCGTGTGCGTTTAGATGGGGCTAACGCACCGGAAGCCGCCACCTAATGGCGCAGCGGGGAAGTAACTTGCCTAAGGAGCAAGAGGTTGCCGGTTCGAATCCCACTGGTATGTCTCCCAGGCAGAAAACCATTGGATTTCCCAGACTATGGGGAAACACCTATATCGGAGATAGGAAGATGCTGAAAGGCATCATCAAATACTGTGAGGAGGAGATGGCAATGATAAACCCCTCCTGCATTCTACCAAAGAAAACCACTTGGCTCTGTGGTCGCCAGGAATCGACACTGACTGCGGGGCACAACTTTACTTTAACGCAGGAGAACCTGGGGTAGATGGCTCTCACAATCTTTTCTCCATTCTGAGCCGTCACCCACGTGATCGACTGAAAATAAGGCTACACACTCCTACACACACTTACTTGGCTCGTCCCACTGAAATCAGTGAGTGTTACTCCCAAGTAAACGTGATGGGGTAGGCATACATGAATGGATATTGATATCACGGGTGTATTAATTTGTATTAATATATTTCTGTTTGGATTCAGCAGAGTAAAGGGGGGGGGAGAATTAGGGAGTTTAATGTTGTGAACAACAAGAAGTCGCTGGACAACTGAATGTTTTTTAGATTCAGCCACAGAATAATTTCTATCCTACTTGTTTAAAAAGTGCGTAAAGTAGTCTACACCAATTATCTCATTCATCCTCACAATAGCTCTATAAAGTAGGTATCATTCATGCTCCCATTTCAAAAACACTGCGCATGTTTATGGACGTGTGTTTGTGTGTCTGTGAGAGAGGGGGTGTAATTTATATGATAATTTATACAATATAATGATAATTTATTTTCTATCCAAAGTTTTCAGTCCAGTTCTTTCTCCTGTCCAAAACCACTCTAGACTTCCAGTCGCACCACTAAAATTAGTGGCGATTGCTCTAAAGTAAGTGCTGTATATTTTGCCCATCAATACCATACAAACCAAGGCATAGTAAATTTCTCCCCCGTAATACAAAATTAATTGGGGTGCACTGCTGAAGATGAAGTTTCACAACACAGCATATATACACAACACTAATGTAGGAAACATAAATTCCAGCGGCCCAGCCATGTCTGTCCCTCCTTGATTTCACTGGGACTGTTGCTTGCAGTGACAATATCAGCCTGAGGTCACACATCTCCTTCCTGGGGGAGGTACAGAACTTCTAGAGCGACCAGATCCTGCAAAAGGACCCACTGGTTGCAGTGGGAGAAAGATTGGCCTCTGCCAATCGTATCAGCTCAAAGCAGATTTATTTCAGGCGCGTTAACCGTAAAGGTAATTCAGGGCGATTCGGCACGACCATAGCAACTACCACAATGCATTGCCTGATGCTCAAGAACCATAAATTAAACATCAGCGTGGGTTTGCTTTGGGAAATGAATTCTATGTTCAGCTTATCAAAAGGATGGATCTCACTGCAGATTGTTCGGACTAGAAGTTATGGGATTGAATTATTACTCAATTGCGTTCCTCGCCGTCGCCCCCCCCCCCCCCATGGCAGAAGAGCTGTGACGGTTGCTCAGCTTTCCACAAGACTGTAGTGAAAATGGTAGGTTTAGCAACATTCTCTCATTTCTCCAAAGAGTGAGAGAGTTCATCAAGTGGCTCATATCCATCGTTTTTAGAGCGGGAAATAACCTTCACCTTCCTTTAAACTCAGGGCGCCAGGTCTTTCCATGTTGCCCCCCCCCAAAAAACCCTTAAATTGTATTTTTCCGTTGGAATATTGACTAACTAGAGGAGATCTATTCTGCTGCCTAGGAGGAAATCAACCTAAGAACCCTTCCACATCCCAGGTTATTTAGAGCACACATGAAGGTGGGGGTGGGTTAATCAGTCCAAGTGGACATATGGAAAAAATGTGATCTTATACTTCCTGATGACTGCTCACCTTTGATTGAAAGAAAGAAAGAAAGAAAGAAAGAAAGAAAGAAAGAAAGAAAGAAAGAAAGAAAGAGACCGCAGTCCATTTACTCCAAAGAGATACTACGGATTCTAAAAAGTTTATAATAGGTTCATGATTTACGGGTTACAGCTTCAAACATCTCTCTCCCCCCGACCTATATACATAAAAAGCACCTAGGCCACCCTTTTGATTTCAGAATCAGCTTTAAAACTTAAAGGACTTCTTAGTCGGTAGTTAAGTTCCTTTCTGTTATCAAGCAATCCAGATAGGACGTTCTGTAAATGCAAGGCTATAGAAAGGAATGTTCTGTTGATTTCTTTTTAAGTTTCTCATCCACTGTGGATTCCACCCCCCACACCCTGTAACCTGTTTTTATTCACATTATTTTAAATGGACATAAATATTACAATGGTCCAGTAGTTCAGGAAGAACTACTCAAAGGACTAAGAGGGGTATGTTTAATTTTTATATGTCTGTAACAATGGAGCTCGTGATCATGTGGTAGCAATTAACGTAAGCTCCCAGTAGAAGTGAAAAGATTACCAGCCAAAGATCACTGTATCCTGGCTTCATTTTATTTTTTTAAGCTGTGACTAACTATGATCTCTCCCCCCCTCCCCCGCAAAAAATGGGTTATATGATATATTCTAGCAATACTGATGGAACTTATTGACAGAGAGTTATTGGTCAGCTAAGAATAGTTCATGACTCTGTGAAAGTCTAACTGTTCTGACCATCATTTCTTTTTAGAGACACGTTTTTTTCCCTTCCTTTCTTGAAGATGTTGGACATAGTATCTCACTCAGCTTGATAAGATCACCTTGAGAAAATTGGTAAATTTTTCACTTCATATCGAGGCTCCTGATCCTAGAAATAGCTGAAATGTCCGATTCTGCTTAGTACCTGGATAGTTATTATCCCATGATATAATATCTTTTATCCTAATTACTCTTAACGCAATGCTTAAGATATGTATGGTGTGTGTGTGTCGTGTGTGCGTGCGTGCGAACAGAAACACTCACACACGTGTGCACATTACCTTAAAAGTTATTCAGAGAAAATATTTTAATATAAAGGAGGAATATATATATTTACGTGTGTGAATGAGTGTTCAGGCTTGTGTGTGAGAGAGAGTGATTAGGATAAATATATGTAGTGAAAGTTCACATCGGAGAACTCACGTTTACCTATTTCAATAGCTCACAACTTTTACATAATTTAGTACAACGGGAAGTAGCATATTTTTCAGTTGTGCCCCATCCCACCTCCTCGGTTTTTAAGTTCTTAAACTCCTGAAAAGATCCATTAGAAGAAATTGTGGGAAAGCGATAAAAGGTATACTGTAAATATATACTGTACTTGCACAATAGGCACTGAGTCATCTCCAGTCTGACTTTGATTCATTTTGTTTCCTGAATGTTTTGAGTGTCTCTTTTGTTCGACTTTACCAGAGGATTCAGAAAATGTCCGGTTTTGAAACTATTGAACAAAAAGCAAATGAAAATTTAGCACTAGCTGTGTGTGTGTGTGTTGTATTATCTGCCCTCGGTTTACAGAGGAATGCCTTGTGTTTGTGCTTAATCTCTGCCCAAGTCTTCCTGAAGCCCACTTTACCACTTGCTTTTGAAAATCCTCCTTATTTTCCAATTATCTCAAAAAGGGGGAAAGGAAAGGAAAGAAAAAAGAAAAACACCCAGCACTCAGCGGGAGGGAAGGAGTTAGGATGTCCAGCAAATGCTGCTCGTAAAGCTGTTTAGTTACATTAGAAACACATGAATATCCTTAAATGCAAAGTGTCCTCAAGACTGGCTCGGGAATGTTGATGCAAGGAAAACGATGGAAGCAGCAGGCCTTGACACCCCTCCTCCGAAATAATGTGATGGAAGGTAAATTGAATTCGCTAATGAAAATCAAATTCGATTAAAGGGCTTCTCCCACCATCACCCGACCCTTACACATTTCCTTCATTCTCAAGGGCTGGATTGTCATTACCCATCAAGAAAACTACAACCTTGTTGTGGGTTAAACCGTGGTTAACCTTTCTTTTCAATAACATTGTATTATCCTACGTGGTGGTTGCAGTTATGATGATAACGTCAATAACAAGGAAAACTACATGTGCAACGTGACTTTGTTAAAATACATGAGAATTTTGCACCTATGGTCCCTAATCCAGATAAATTCAAGGTGTGATTCTACTTTCGCTGGAGTCAATGGCAATACCGCAATGTTTGCAACGAGTGGGATGTGCATTAGTCTTGGCCTTAGTCCTGCTTAAATCCCGCTGAAGTCCATTTAGCCGTGACTAATCGAAATCCCATTGACTCCAATGGCATACAAATGCAACTAGTTTTCTCTGAATCAGGGTCTGCAACACTTAAGAGGGAGTAATTTTCAGATAATTCAGTGGGTCTTACTTCTGAATAAACATGCATATTGAGCTTCTGCACAGATCTATAATTTATTTTATATATGGTTTTGTATGTTAAGCACTAAGCAAGCCTTGACCAAGAATTGCTTGTTCTATATGAAAGTTTGTTGTTGTTGTTTTAAGTAAGTGGCGGTATCTATAAAGGGGTGGAGGGTGGACTACCATGCAGCCTTTTAATTTTTCTGGGGATTTTGTGTTCAGGAAGTCTGCCTTCGATAAAAGTGCCTTCGCAATTCTTTCTTCCTAAGACGTGGTATGGAGCCGCAGCAAGGAAAGAGCCCCCCGCCTCCACCCCTCGCCCGGCTCACCAACCCCGACACCCCACCTTTACATATTTCATAGAGTAAGGCTGCAAATGGCCTTGTCCGTCTCCCCACTACTTTATGCCCTTAGACTCGCTTAGATGACTACAGTCGTGCAATGCTTCCAGTTGGATTTGGGCCTGAACAGATAATTTAGTGGAGAGTTGGTGAATCGAGGCCCCACGCCTCACTTTTGCTGAATCCAGACCGATGCTGTGATCCCGAAGACTGTCATCATTAGTTGCTATCTGGCACATTGGCAATAATCTGCTAGGCGGAGGTATGCGAGGAGCTTTGCCTTGACAATCTCAGAACAACAGAAGTTTTGATTATAGATTCCATAGGCCTAGAAGAGTCCCGCCTACGTTAAGCTGCTAAGGGCGGCTAAATTTGGTTTTATACTTCCTGTAGGATTGATATCCATCCTGAAAAACAGAATACCTAAACGTGTGTGTGTTTTCAACCTTGGGGGGTGTCTCGGATAACTTGTGCTTTTCTTCATGTTGTCACATTCAGATCAACAAATTGCGAGGTTTCATATGAAGCATTGTCCCCCATACACACACACATACACATACACACACGCACACACTCAATATGTAATAATCCATTTTGTTTCAAACATGCTTGATACATGTAATGAAGAGACAAGTTTAAAACTTTCTCGCACAGACATCATCAGTCCACGAATATCTTCATACTGAATCAGCAGCTACATTGGGAAGTTTGCACTAGGAAAGCAAAGAGGTCTTCCAGCGGGTTTGTATTTGTTTGTCTAATACAGCAGAGCACAGTTTTCTCAAAGGGCAAAAGAAAAACTCCACCGTATTATGCTCACATCCAGTGTTCACGAGCAACCCCCACGGTTTTCCTGTTACAGCTGCGTTCAGCTCCTAGCCTGGCAATTTATACTATGCAGAGTCAATGCTCATATTGACTGCAGAAAGACGGTCCACCACCTAGTAATATGTGTCTTTATTCATTTATGTGTTTACTGGCTTTCAGCATGGAACTTTAGCTGACCCCTTTGGACACCCTTCCTGAATACTGTGCTGCTGAAAGCCGAGTCCAAACTGTTAGCGGACCAACCGCAGCAACAGAGAAGTCGACACACATCTTTGAACCGAAGAGAAGCATCATTCTCTCCCCCACCCGCCCCACAAACCATTTTGAGCTAGAGATAGAGCAAAATGGAGAACCCATTTGTAATACTAATTCTTTATCTGCAGAACCAATCAAGATTCTCGTTTGATCCGTGGTCACCCAAAACGGAGAGGCCTTCAGGAAAGGAAGGATATAATTATTATTTAATATAGTCTCATGTATCTTCCCCCTACACCTTAGTTTTTGTCCTCACAATTGGAACAAAGCCCCCCCAAAATGCACCCTACGGGATCCCCACCTCAGCGGCACTTTTCTATTTTGCATGGTTCCTCTAGAACCTCCGGTTCCATCCAGCTCCATAACTCCATAACTTGAGAAAGGAAAACTTTGCCGGGAAAGCAGAGTCAGAGAATCAGGAAAAGGCAAAACAAACACAAACCAAAAGGGGGAAAGAGAGGAGGACATATGACAATTCGCTTTCTCCCAGTTGCTCCCCTTTTAGCAAATCAGACAGACTTCTCCGGCTTTGAATGACACCTCTGGAGTTGGCTAGCCTGCAGCTTTCAACTTGACCTTGGCCTCTAGTGTCTAACCCGTATGTAAAAGAGCGCTGCCCAACGACTAGCCTTTGGGCGGGTGAATGGAGGGGGGGGTGTTGTTGAGTGTTCTGTGAAGAGGCTCAGTTTTAGCTCCGCTGCAAAGCAGATTTCAAAGTGGGGTTCCCAAATGGAAAGCGACGGAAACGGAATCTCCCCACCCCCACAAATAAATAAATAAATAAATAAATAATGAGAAAACTACTAAGATTGCAGTTTTCCTCCAACCTGAAGTCCAGAGAGGGAAATATGAAAATATGCGGAGGGAATAAATATTTGCCTTTGACCAGGAGAAGGAATGCGGAAAAGCCTATCCAGGAGGAGGCTGGGGGGATGGAGAGGAAGGGAGCCCAGCCCTGGCTGCAATTAAGAGAATTCTCTGAAATATTGTTCGGTGACACAAGAGTCGGCTGCATCGCATACCATTCTCAGCAAAGAGGCAGCGCTGGACAGACTGGTGGACAGGCGGGCTGACAGATCAGTTCCTTCCTCGACATGCAAGGGAAAGAGAGTCCCCAAACAAAGCACGATTTAGAATTCCAGCCTTGTAGCAATGCAGTGAAAACAATGTTGCAATGCCCACAGCGAGCACAATAGTTCATCAATACCTGTCAAGCCTGCATCAAAGAAACACGCAATTAAAAGCAACACCCACGCAACAACAAAAGGCGAGTTTCCTCCCTACTTTGTGTGGCGGGAGATCAGTGAGTCTCCGAAGGCCACTGTTTTTTGTGATTCTCTTGCAATTCTATTCTGCAATAACCGGTGTGGAACTTGAACCAGTTTTCTCTATATAATGCTTTCTCTCTGCATGTGCTTCTCTGTAGCGGATGTGTCAATGCTATTTTTTACATCATTAAAAAAAAATTGATCTAAGAAAGTCAATGCCTTTTATGCATAAGGACCTGGCGACTTTAAATCCTAGTGTACTGTTTACATGGGCGCTACATAGAGCAATTCGGTGCAAAAGGACTTTTGTTATGATTATTAATAAGGGGGAACCCCTCTGGTCACCCAAGACAATAAATAATCCCACGCAATATTTTTTATAGCCGAGGATGATTCAAACAAAAATTGTAGGCTGCGGGTTTTATTGTTGCAATAACAAATAATGTAGTGAGCTGGGTTCTGAGGTCTACTTAACCCTTTCTCTTCCATTTAATGTTGTGGAAGGGTACGTTAGTATTCTCTAATCGCTTCCTCTCCTTTAGACTTGTTTGTCCTGGAGAAGAGAGAGTGTTATTATAAATTCTTTTTTATCCCTTAAAACGTGAGTCAAATTTGGTCCAGTAAGAAGACGATGTGCGATATCAGGAATGGACAAAACGTTCCCAAATTCTTGTGGTTTTGGAAAGAGGCGTTGTGACCTCGACATGATACATGTAGCTTTCAAAGGAACAAAACTAGCTACTCATGTTTTGCAGTTAGATTACAGGACACAATGCGAGGAACAATGCAAGCCCGTCCATGTTTACTCGGAAGTAAGCTCCACTGTGCTCTATGGGGCTTACGCCCAGGTTAGTGTAGGCTGCAGTTAGACTGCAACCATAGGCATACTTACTTGGAAGTAAGTCTTATGGAGATCAGTGTGTTTACTTCTCAGTAAGCATGCATAGGATTAGGGTGCAAGATTGGCGACATGGGGTGGGTGGGACGGCCTAAAAAAAAAAAAAGCCACCAGTTGAGCAGGAAGAAAAACATGGAAAGCCAGGAGGGTTGGGAAATTAAGTGATATTGACAAGACTATTTGAGATCGTGTTGAAAGAATTTGATACAGGCAATGTTCTGCAGGGAGGGGGAGGGAAAGAAGAGGAAAACCACACTTTGGAGAGGGGGAGGGAAATACCTGTTCTTCATTTGCACCCCTGTCCGTGGCTCCCTTGTCACGCAAAGTCGTGAGTGGAAGGGGCAGCCGCGCGCCAGTGCCGTCCGCTGCTGGAATTCCAGCCCCTGCACGATTAGGACATTATTTAATTATCTGCACTTTATTCCTCAGATGTTTATCAGCTGCTTTGCATATCACGTGGGGGCGGGCGGCCCAATGAGCGCCAGCCTGGCGCGACACTGGCGCGTCAGCCCTGGTCAAGTCTGGGAGATTTAGTATCTCTTTTTTCAGTCTTTGGGGCTTTTAAAAAAGAGCCACTAGTCTCAATGCGGATCGGGCTATGACAGCCTCCGTGCTCCTCCATCCCCGCTGGATCGAGCCCGTCATGTTCCTCTACGACAACAGCCTGGAGGAGATCAACAAGAACATGGAAGCCGGTTTCCACGCGGCGGCGGCGGCCGCGGCGGCCGGCAGCAACTTCGGGGCGGCCAACCAGTGCCGGAATCTGATGGCTCACCCGGCGTCCCTGGCAGCCCCTGGCAGCGCCGCCGCCTACACGTCGAGCGAGGCGCCCGGGGCGGCCGGGATGGCAGAGCCCGGGGCAGCTGTCAACAAGTGCAGCCCCTGCTCCGCCGCCGTGCAGAGCTCCTCGGGCCCCGCCGCCCTGCCCTACGGCTACTTCGGCAGCGGCTACTACCCGTGCCGCCCTCACCACCACAACGCCGCCCTCAAGTCCTGCGCCCAGCCCGCCTCCTCCTTCGCCGACAAGTACATGGACACCTCGGTGGCCGCCGCCGGCGAGGACTTCACTTCCCGCGCCAAGGAGTTTGCCTTCTACCCGGGCTACGCCGCCGGACCTTACCAGCCCGTGCCGGGATACCTGGATATGCCCGTGGTGCCCACGATCGGGGGCCCTGGCGAGCCCAGGCACGACTCTATGCTCTCCATGGAAGGCTACCAGCCCTGGGCCATCACCAATGGCTGGAACGGGCAAGTCTACTGCCCCAAGGAACAGAACCAGCCGCCCCATCTCTGGAAGTCCACTCTCCCGGGTAATGCACCTGCACGGCCCTTCTCTTACTCCAGAGTATGCCTGTCTTTTCCAAGCACCCCTCCTCCTCAGCCGGGGTTCGCCGTCCCTCTTAGCAATCATAGGGTGGCCTCTCTTAACATAGTGTTAGTCCCCTTAACACTCTCCTGCCACCACATCACCCTCGGAGTATCAGCCGGGCGACTCCTCTCGCCGAAGTGTCAGCCCATGAGCGGGTAGGATCTCGACCTCTTACTCCATCGCCAGTCCTCCTAGACATAATTGGGGTGTTCTTCTTCCGCTGGTCTCTGCCAGTATAAGTAGATCTTCTAGGTGAAGGGGAGTCCTGATATCATCACTCCTGCAATGTGGCTCTTTGAGGCGTTACTGTGCATGGAAGTTCCACTTCCAAGTAATGTTCGCAGTCTTCCGCTGCGATCAGGCCTCTTAGTGCGAACGCCCCGCTTTTTTCTCCGTGCCATCAGCCTCCCCTCTAATAACCATGGACGTCGCCTCTTGTGCTATGGTACCTACGAGTCCTCCTCTTTACACCAGGAGGTATTATTAGTATTGGGAACATGCTCCCCTTTCTCTCATTGTGCCAACCCTATCAGTATTCGTGTGCTTATTTATCTGTGGTCTCCATCTAAGTATGAGTTTCCGCCTTGTTGCTATACCTTGTGGCACTATCAGCCATCTTAGTCTTAGTGGTGCTTCGGGCTTTTGTCATATAATACTGCTTGGCTAATTGCCTAATCGTGCTCTTTTCTTGCTGTGAAGGACCTTCTAGTTAGCAACGGGCTTATTTGCAAAGGGAGCACCAACGAAGCTGCTTCCTGTAGCATCGACAGTACTCTTGTTCGATCGACTCCCTTAGTGTGGCTACTAAGGACGTTGCTCTTTCCTTTCCGCCTGCTCGCAGGCCCGTCTAAGTGAGCATGAAAATCCTTACTGGTTCTGCTTGCTTCTCAATGATTCTGGCCAACTGTTTCTCCGCCCCACCCCCATCCGGTTCTCCCGCAGCACCAAAGCTAGTTATGGGTTTGGTAGCTCTGTGCAAGACCCAGGAATGGAGATAGGAAATGTGCATGATGGAATTCCTCTGTGTGGACCAGGAGGAAAGCAGCTTGCAGAAGTCTGCTGCAG
The DNA here is from genome assembly GCF_027244095.1 of Hemicordylus capensis. NCBI lineage: Eukaryota > Metazoa > Chordata > Lepidosauria > Squamata > Cordylidae > Hemicordylus > Hemicordylus capensis. The sequence continues at coordinate 116,526,061 of NC_069662.1, forward strand.
GGTATTAAGCATTCCCGGTTAACAAGAATTTTCCATAAATGTCTCCGCTCGCACACTTCATAGCTTATTGCAACTGCGTATAATTTTCCTACAGCCCTTGGATTTTAAACGGTGAGAGGTTTGCAGCAAAATCTTACTAACGGTAGCGGGGAAACCCTACATTCATTCTGGAGGGTGTCTTAGAAGCCAGAGTGAGCCATTTGATTCAAGCACATTTTCGTTCAGCCCAGCTTACAAGGGGTGTGTGTGTGTCATATTAAATTGATAAACACTTAAAATATAATAATACCCCCATCCCTGTTTTGATATTGTTTTCTAGATGTGGTTTCGCATCCATCGGATGCCAACTCCTACAGGCGCGGGAGAAAGAAACGAGTGCCTTATACTAAAGTTCAGCTAAAAGAACTCGAAAGGGAATATGCTACAAATAAATTCATTACCAAGGACAAGCGAAGAAGGATATCGGCCACCACAAACCTCTCAGAGAGGCAGGTCACAATTTGGTTCCAGAACAGAAGGGTGAAAGAGAAAAAAGTTATCAACAAATTGAAGACGACCAGTTAATGGATTACATGGAAATACAGCTGTCCTGAGACTCAAGAACTAATTCTTTTGTTGGTCCAGATTAAAATAATAATAATAATAATAATTAAAAAAAACAAGACAATGAACCTCTTCTTTGACAAGAACTCTGTGTCTTTGGAATTATGGTTTTTGAAAAAGTATGGGTATTAGAAATGCTTTAAGACTGGCAGTTCTCCTGAAGTCCAAAAGAGGCCATTTCAATGACTGACTATAGAGTCCAAACGCCCAAACAAGAGATCTTTCAGTTTCACTTAAGAAAGATATACATTTTGTCGAAAAGCGTGTAAGTATTACTGTGACTGTTCTAGGACACCATTTAGGATTATAATCTGAGAAACTGATTTTAAAAATTGAGTGAATGAGTGTTTGTGTATATATATGTATATGTATATGTATGTGTGTATATATATATATATATATATATATATATATATATATATATATATATATATATATATACACATACACACACAGAGAGAGAGAAAGAGAGAGAGTAATGTTGCTCTCCCAGTTACCTACCTTTCTGTCCAAAAGCATGCTGAATGGTTGTGCAGGTAAACATGGTGGAAAATGTACAACTGTTGTATGTTTAAGCAATGCATTATATGTTTATTTTTGACTTTATTTTTTATTTTACAAGAAAGGTACTGAATGAAGATTTCAGAGACATCAGTAATGATGGAAACTGTGCCAGATTGCTCTTGAAAAGAAATGATAAGCAACACCAACTATTAGGGTGTATTTTTATGTATTTAGGGGTATTCTTTTACCCCTAAATTATTTTTCAGCAACTCAGTTATTGATATACTAACTCAAAGGGAATACTGCTCTTGCAGACAATATTCCAAATATTTTTATATGGACGCTGCAATTTTGCATTATCAGGGCATCCATCAATGATAAAACGATGTAAATCCTAGAAAGTGCTATTTTAAAATAAGAGGAGGGTGAATAGACGCAGGCACACGAGCAATTATCATTGTAATATAACAAAAATCCCTGTCTGGGAGAAGGCAATATCAAAGAATCCCATAATGAAAATATTGTTGTTCCCAGAGATATTTTGATTACTATATTCTATATTTTGAACTATGAATAATTAGTCATTTTTCCTTCTTTGTTTTCTGTTATGAGGCCACATTAGAAAGTGTAGGAATTCATTTTACAGCACTTTTAAAGCATAAAAACAAAAACAGATCAATCAGTTATTTCAACCAGCACATTATCCTGTTCACTAGAACTATCTTGTAAATAATAAAACAATCAGCGCACTGTGAAAATGTATTTGTGCACCCTCATTTTTTATATTTTTACTGAAAATGAAAATCTAAGAGCTGTAGATACTAGTGTTAATACTGTTAATAAAATAGTCACTGTAATAAAACCTGATTAAACCCTCCTTTATTTTTCGCTCCCCCCAATATTTACATGCACCTCGTGAAGAATGTACTTCTCTTGTAGGCCTAATAAGTATTCTCTTAAATTACAGATATAGTCCCTATTTCCCCCGTAAATTACACAGCAGAGGGAATGAATGCATGATAACTAGCTTTGCTAACTATAAATATTTCAGTAAGGTTAAAGAGTCAGGTATTTCGAAGGGGGAAAGAAGATATGGAATCAGCGCCCCAGCACCTCTTAGAAAATGAAAAACAGTTGTTAGACCACAAATGCAAAGAGTGCCGTATTGAAGGTTTATTGGCAGTACTGGATAAGAGTTTGGAGGGCGGGGAGGTTTTGGTATTTGTTGAAATGACAGGACTAGGAAGGCCTTAAACCTTGACCTTGATTTGGGGCGGTGGGTCGGGGCAGAGCAAAAGACAATGTGTGACCTTGACTTTTGACAGCTCATGAATAGCCTTCTTCCGGATTAGTAGATCAAGGGCGCCACCTCGTGTTTCCACTTCAGCTTTGTCGGCCCTTACAACTAATGGTGGCAACCAAGGAAGGCCGATCACCTGGAGCCTGCTTCACCAGGCGGGAGTCAGCCGACCTAATCAGGAGGCTGGAAGACTTCCCGGGCTGCATTGTTCTATCTAGTCCTTCATGCATTTTACAGCAACAGCTCCTGGCCTGTTCTCTATACTCACCGACACAGGGGTGTAGCAAGGTTGGAGTGGGCCCAAAGACAAGATTTTAAAATCCCCCCACTGAAGCACTCACATCAATTTCGGAGGATGAATACAACTGAAGGAAGCCCGGGCGGGTGCGCGGCTGGGGGAGTCAGTCATGTGAATTGCCTCTGGGCCCCCCCCAAGGCAGTGGGCCCCCAGACAACTGTCTCCCCTTGCCCTATTATAGTTACACCCCTGCACCAACAGACAAGGCGTACCTGGCATCACATATTATAAGGCACTTCTCTCTTAATTGGACGTTGGCTCCGAAGATGTCTTAGCTGGGAGGGGAGGGCAAAAACATAATTTTTGTCCAGAATTCCCTCCTTTGCAGGTAGTCCACGACCTGTATTAGACCACTTTTAAGGCTAACAAAAACAACATAATAATATTTTACAATAACAACAATAATAACACAAACAATAATAAATCACAACATTAATTATACACCATCACATGCCGCCTTAAAGTATTGACTTTGCGAATTACATTGAGAAATGCCTCACAAGAATTTATTTCCAACCTACCTGTTGCACACGCACACGGCGCCAAATACTCCAGTGGCACCTTAACTAACAGATGATTCTGTGTGTGTGTGTGTGTGTGTGTGTGTGAGAGAGAGAGAGAGAGAGAGAGAGAGAGAGAGAGAGAGAGAGAGAGAGAGAGAGAGAGAGTTATAACACAATGAATCTGTTGGTCTTTAAAGTGCCATTGATGTGTGTGTGTGTGTGTGTGTGTGTGTTTTCTTTCTTTGTTTTTGGATAAATAGCCAACCTAGACATTTATATAAAATATAAATAAATTCTTGTGGGGGAAAGAATTTGGGGCAGAAAACTGACGTTAACGTGCAGCCTTAGAACAATGTTTAAGAATCTTGAATGAACTCTTAGGAAAGTAAACTTGTTCCATATTTTTTGTGGGGGGGGGGCATTGTTTGGTGGCTGTATTTTACTGCTATCTGAAGGATGGCATCAATAGCTGAAATATCATTTTCGTGTTTCTGATAAAACTACCCACCAAATCACTGCAAAAGGAAATTCTTTGTTCAAGGAATTTGAATTCATCAAAAGTTACTGAAGCTTAAATAATGAGATCGAAGTCGATTTCTTCTTATTGATATCCTAGTGTATGAGTTTACTCTGGAGAGAGATTGGACTAAAACTCTCAAACAAGAGAAATCTTATGCAGTGAAGGGAAATGTCAGCTGCCCTTCAAAAAACTGAAAAAGTAAACTCAAGAAGGTCTCTGGGGAGAGAAAGGAAAACCAAATCCAATGCTTCGGTTATGGTGTTAATATCTCAAGATTAAACCTAGCTATGTAAGGGGGGGGAAGGAACAATTGGCTGTTATTGCTTAGAAATAAATGGGTTTTATTTACTGAAGGAAAGTTTTGATAGAGAGCATTTAGGTGGCATCATATTATTTTTATCATCATCATTATCGCTTTTCAATGAAAAAGTTCTCAAAGTTGTTCACGCAGAGGAAGAACAACACAGAGAAAGAATATCTGGGTACTTTGGGCAGAATTTGGGTGCTTTTGGGTGCCTTTAGATACAGATCAGGGTCCTGCTAAGAGGCACCAGGAGGGCCTGTAACAATCAGTGAAGTGAAAGAAAAGGAGCAGGTCCTTTGCTTTACTGCACTGTGCCCTTAGGACAATTAATTACTTATTTCCTCGGTACTAATTGCATGATAGGAGGTGTTTCCTGGGAAAACTTGCGTAACTGTCAGTTTCCTTGTTGCACCTCAGACCACATAATTCTAGAACAACACAAGGATTGATGTTTGACTCCCTTGGAGTCGGTGGTACTAGCCTCTTCTTTTCTTCCTACGAGTTTAGAATTCAGACGTTTTGATCTCTGTAGTGCCCACACCTACATAGAAGGAAGTCCCATTGTGTAGTGATAGGATGATGCACCATTGCATTCTGCAGAGTAGGATACTGAGAACCAATCAGTGTCCTACTTTGTGCTCTTAAGCAGACAACTACTAGTTTTTTTGCATGGGACTTGTGCAAAAGAATTTCCAGGTGGTCTGTGCCCTGAAAGACTAATAATGCCCATTTAGCTCGGCTGAATTCCAGAGCTTTTGCAAGTTTCAGCTGGAGTAGATGACTGCAGAAGCCAGCCAATCCTGAGTCTTGCTGCTTGAATCGTAAAATGACATTTGCATTCTGAAGATTGTAATATCAGAATCTGCATTCTGTAGTTTCAGAATTCTGTAAAATGCTGTCTGCATTCTGTAGCTTCAGAGAAAGCTACATTATGTAGCTAGGAAAGTGGTGAGCGGGCTCCTGCTCTGGATCTTCAGGCAGAGGCTAGGCAGCCAAATGTTGAGGGATGCTCTGGTTCTGTATTTCCTGCATCCAGCAGGGGGCTGGACTAGATGGTCTACAAGGTGGCCTTCTTGAACGGCACAGTTCTGTGATTCTGCGCAAAGGGTTATGAGCTCTTCCAAATCAATTTCTGTATCTAACACTTTTCAAGAATTAAAAAGAAGAGTCAAGATGAATGTAATACATACATATGTGGTGTGTTGTACACCAGTGTGGTGTAGTGGTTAGAGTGTTGGACTAGGACTTTAGACTTGAGTTCAAATCCCCACTCAGCCACGAAACGCACTGGGTGATTCTGGGCCAGTCACATTTCTCTCAGCCTAACCTACCTCACAAGGTTGTTGTGAGGATAAACATAGCCATGTATGTTTGTATGTATGTACACCATGCTGGGCTCCTTGGAGGAAGAGCTGGATATAAATGTAAAAATAAATGTAAAATGTAAATATGCCTATAAAAGTAGATATAACCAGGCTCTGGCATATCTTCTCAGCTCTCACATCCACAAACACACATGTATAGCACTCAGCTGCCTGAAGATGCTGTAGTGTAGTGTCTGTGTGAGTGAGGTTCTCATCCAGAACTCTTGTCTGTCATTCGCTTACTAGGTGACTTTAGATAAGACCTGGCTGCAATATGGGATAATATTAATCACTTACATTACAGGGTTGTTGTAACCATTCCAAGATAATTCATGTCAAATGCTTTGAATACTCATAATCACTTTACAAATGCTAAGTAATATTGTATCAAGTGCATATAAAATATGTTTGGATTACATGTATTCTGTGATGTGAACCAATATGTGCATATTATGTTTCATCATATGTAATCTGTATATCAGATATGGAAATTACTTCTATGAAGGAAACTTATTTCAAATCCAGAAATATAGAGAGAGGAAATGCCACCTTACCTATAAAGGTATGCATATGAATTGTGCAGAGTTGCAGTAGAAGCACACACCTGTCCCATCCATATGACCAATAGGGAACCTGGTCAAGTCTAGTATCTAGTTCAAACCGATTTGGCCCCATTGACTTCACTGGAACTACTTAAGCTCCATTGTAATCTGCTACTCTTTGGGGCCTTTTTATTTAAAGTTTAACTATATCAGGTGGAACTTCCCATGGAAGTTCCTTTTATGTAAGGTAGTTAAGATGACTTGCTTTGGAGTTGTGTAACAAAGACAAAACAAATTAATTTCCCCCCTCTAATGCACACACTGTATAATTTACTTCAAATATTCATCCAGAAGAACTGGGTTTGACACACACATACACCTCAAGATTTCTGCAAAACATCAACAAAAGGAATGGAATGCACGAATATATTTTTAAAATTACTTTTGGCAGCTTTTGAAATCCCATGAATGTAGACATGTAGAGACTAGTATTCCTTTTTTTAAAAAAAACACACAAAAACACCACCACCCATATCATGAAATCTTCATTTCCAGTAACGTCTGTTATTTTTATCCAAATGCATTTATTTCAAAAAGGAAACCTTCAATCCTAATTCTCACTATTCATGCATATAACATTCGTATCACTAGCTGTAGTAACAGCAGTATAGTAGCAGTAGAAACAGACGCAGTATCAACAGCAGCAGCCTAGTAGCAATAATAACGTTTGTGGATGTGTAGTCTCTGCTGCTCTTTAAATCAGCGGCAAGGCTCCCTTTGAATTCAGTGAGTACGGTATTCAAGAGAGTATTGTTCTTTCCCCCCTAAAAGTTCAATATCCCCAAAGCTTTGCTATTCCTGGCCCTCTTGTGAGAGCTTTTATAAAATTGTTCCACACTTATAGAAGGAGCGCTCTTAAGTTGAGCCTGAGGCCTTTCCGATTGTCTGGTCTAGTCTCCATGACGTGGTCTGAGATGGGTAGTTCGATAAACACGCTGGAAATACATTCTTGAGTAAGAACCGAAGGTTTCTGATTTCTTGAGATTTTGGGGAAATGCGCGGAATGTATCAGATCTCAGGGGGTGCGGACAGAAGGAAAGTTTGAAAAGCAACCACCCACTTAATTGGGGTGGGGGAGAGGAAAAGCATTTGTGCGGAGAGAAAATAGAGGTTTTCTCTTATACTGAAATATATCTTAAATATATTTAAGGTATAGGTCGTTAGGTTTTGGTGGATGGGAGTTCAGTAAAATGCTTTGTTAGGGATCTGCACCCCTGACCCCAGTGTTCTCAGTGAAGTCATTATCAACATTTTCATTGAGAACATAAGAAGAATACAATTCACTATAGACTATCTGTATGAAATATCTACCAAACGTCCCTGTAAAATCAGAAAAGGGATTTTCGAAATATACTGGAAAGATTCCTCCACCTTGGAGTAATTCTACAATTCCCCATGTTCTAGTTTATGTTCGAACCCTCCAAAAAGGCATAGATGGAATATTAATAGCTTCCCACCCAATCCTAAAAATACTGCAACAGAAAGCAAATTAACAGGGAGTAAATTAATAAGTTAATTCTTATTTCAATAAGACTTAAATTCCAAATAAATGCATTTAGGCTCACAGAGTTCTTTTATTAGTTTCCACGGCTTTCCTCGATTGATTAAAATAGTTCTCATGGGTTCCGGCGTTCGGGTGTTATTAGAGACTCAACTGAACATTTCATGAGCGTATTTGTTGAGAGAATATGCTGGTGTGCATAATCACTAGCGATTTCTCAAACATTCCATGAAATTCAGGCAAAGGGCACGTGGTTTCTTTAAGGCAAATCCACTACCTATTTAAACAGGCTAGCTAGATTTATTCAGATTTACAGAATGGTTCTAAAAACATTTACTTGGGAGTAAGTCCAAACGGTTGCAATAGAAAGTATTCCCAAGTCAGTGATTTTAGGATCGCAACTTATTCCGCTTAAAACCTGCTACTGTAGGTTCAGTGAACCCTACCCACTACCACCTCCTCAAACCGAACAGCAAATCCACGCTGCCCTACAGCCTGTAGAAACATGGTGGATCGCTATTCTAGACACACTTGTTTAGAAGTCCATAGTATTGCCACGCGATCCTATGAATAGCTTCTTGGAAGTAAGTCCCAGTGAGTTCAATGAAACTTACTCCGAGGTAGTGTGGATAGAATCGCAGCCTTAGCTCTTAATGAATCGGCTCATGATGGGGGCGGGGGCAGGCAGACCACCTTGGGAAACTGTCTGAATGATGAGCCATATTTTCTTCTGGATTTTGCATTCATTATATGCAGGCATTTCCCCTTTGGATCTGATAAAGGAAATGCATGAATGTTCTGGTGGGTGTCCTGCGTAGGGGGTGTTATTTATTGCCTTCATTTAGCCTTAAACTGTTGGCACATATATTTTCAAGTACAAATTGCTGTTGTATCACGTTTTCCCTTCTCCCTCCGCATCTACCGCCTGCTTTCTAAAATATATGCGTAATATTTGCTTTATAAGAACAGAGATCACTAATGAAATTCGCTCACCAGCACAGATTCATGACCTGCCTTCATAACGCATTGCCCACAAAGCAGTTCTGCATTACCAAACAGGGTGGCGGTGCTGGGACTGCTTGTGTTACTTGATTGTGCTGTAGTAAATAGTAGAGCGGTTTGAACATCCTCATCTGTTATTTCGAAAAGCAAAGCGGTTCTGAACAGCCCGATCTTAACAGGTCGAACTGGTGCAAGAGACCTTGCTTTGAATAGTCTTGTTTCTCATCGGGATTTGTGGGTAATTCTAGAACCATCGTGTCGTCGTCTTCTTCTTTTAAAGGGAACACGTTCTTAATCACCCAGGATTGTAATCTCTTTCCCTAAAGCAGGAACTCTAGTAATGTGGAGAAACTATTACGTTATATGTATTCGTGTTTAGGTATATGGAATTCTAATAGCAGGAGGAAAAGGTCAGTAAGATGAGACTAATCACAAGCGTTGGCAATGTCTGCAAATGTGAGGCATAGTATTCAGTTGCAAGCCAATGTGTAATCAACTAATGCCAGCATGTTGTTCTTACAAGTTTGCTTGAGAATCCCTACAAAGTAGAAAGTAGAAAGGATATATTTGTTTGTTTGTTTGTTTGTTATTACAGTTATATCCCGCTCTTCCTCCAAGGAGCCCAGAGCATTTTAAAATGTTTGCAAGGGAAGTGCTAGTAAAAAAATAATGGCTGACAGCCAGATTAAGTTACTCATGAGTAGTCCTATTGAATTAAATAATCAACAACTCCTGAGTAGAACTGCTCCCGCCCCCACACCCCATGAGAACAATCCGCATCCACGCTATCTCCGTCTCCAAAACTCACGGCAACCGCAACAAAGGTGTTTTGCAACGGGAAGTAAAATGTGTCAGTAGTGTATTTCTTAATGACGTTCAAGAATAACTGAAAGCCCCTCAAACATTCCGTTTCAAAATACAGGATATTTAATGCTTCACATTGTAATGATTGGGATATAAATAAATGTTCCGCTTTTCAGGAAATGGTTTTATTGATACGTGTCTAGGAAAATTATAGCAACACAACTCTTTACACGGGGAAACTGTATAAGTAATTTTTTAAAAAGCCATACTTTTAAACTATAAGGCTCATTTCAGCATCCAAGTGGCCAGCTTTGCTGGTGAAATAGAGGTATGGTGTGTGTGTGTGTGTGTGTGTGTGAGAGAGAGAGAGAGAGAGAGAGAGAGAGACCTGGAACACGGCTGAGTGGGAAAGACGTGCTTAAGAAATGCAAAAGGCAATTGATAAGAAGCTCCCTCTGCAGTCTTGAAGGATAATCCCACAGATGTGAAAATGGATTTCAGTGAGCTATGATGTTCTTCTCAAAATTATTCGAAGATCTTATGTACTAACTCTTTAGCTATACTGTGTACACACACACACACACACACACACAGAGTATCCGTTCCCCTCGCCAAATCCAGTGGATTCATTGTTTTCTGGGAAGTGATGGGGGGAGAGGGGAGGGATAGTAATGAGGGTTGTCACAACAAGAATGACTCTGGACCCAGGATTTTTAATCCACTACGGATTCTTATTTGAGAAGCGGATCTTGAGGTATCTTCGTCTCGTGGTGACACAGATTTGTTCATGACCTACAGACTCTTGGAGGGGCGGCGGGGGACGGCCCTTACTTGGGCGAAATCGACCAAATATGGCGTGCAGAAAAACCCAGGGGCCTTTGCCGCGCCTGCCTCTGATTTCCGATTAAAGATCCCCAAAGAGAGCATCTTTTCCTCCGCCCGCCCCCTCCCTCCCTCCCTCCCTCCCCCGCTCGCTCCCTCCTCGTCTCCTCATGCAGCGTAAAAGAAAGCGCCCTCTTCTACGTAGTAAAGGTCAAGTCCTACAACGCACAATCCACGGTCATTACTGTACCGTGACCCATGGTGAATTGGGGAGGGAACGTCAGAGTGTCCCGTAATCAAAAACATTTGGACTTTCTCTCTAGTGAGATGGGGGGAGGCATTACATGGAATTACACAGCCCTTGCATCTGACTTCCCTCACTTTGTTTTGCCTGATCATTTCCATCGGAACTTTAATCAGGAGGATTTGGAAGGAAGAAGGCATCATTAGCATGAGATGCCCGGCCACCTTTTGGCTCCGCTCGGTAGCAGGAAGACGCATTAACCCCTAAGAGCTCTGCTTGCTGATCGTCGGGTGATTCGAAACCCCCAGGGTTCTAGATGAGCCGACCACAATTGAGCTTCATTGAGAGCGGGGCTTTCTTTCCTCCCCCCGCCCCTAAAATCCCAGTTGATTTGGAGCTTTGGAGGCGAGGACGGGAACCTGCTCCTCAAGCTTCTCTTTGATGTTGTGCGCCAGGAGATTGGATCTTGGGGTAAGAATACGCAGATAATTTCCACCCTTGTTTATGTGTACAGTATATATATAGAGACTGTGTTCAAACCGGTTCATGCCCTCTGGTTTCTACAGCGGTATTATTCAACCTGCTTTTGTGCCGGTTTCTGTTTCTCCCCTCTCTCCCCGCTCGCGATTTTCTCACCCCCTCCTCAGTATATGATATCAAGAAGTAGGGGCTCTTTTCCAGAAATAATCGAGGGTAATTAGAAATTTCTGAAAACCACATGGCCTATTTTCTCTCCACCGTTTTCCCGGGCCCATCAACATACCCGAAATACGGCTGACACACGAAGTCCTGTCGGAACTAACCAAGCAAAGGGTGTCTCACATCAGCACCGAAAACAGATGCGCTTGGAAGTGGGTCTCCCATGATTTTTAGGGCGTTTACTTCTGAGTAATAATGTGCTTGATGGGGGGCGGTCGGGGTCCTATCGCGTAATCGAGGAAGGTGTCGGTAATATTATTCATGCCACAATTCGAGGTGTATTTTTTTGAATCTGCTGGTAGTTTAATTACACCCCTCCCCCCAAAAAACCCTCCTATTAGGAACAGTAGTGAGATGATTCTCTTTTTAAATGCAGGCTTCCTACCTTGCCGCCTTTGAAAAATGCATTGTAATGAAAGGGGAAGTCTCTAGGTGGAATAGACCTTCCCGATGTGGGCAGGAATACAACCTTTAGATTATTTATTTTGGGAACGGCGTTCCTTGGAACGAACGAGAATAACCTCCTCTAACCGGTTGAGCTCTACATCGTCTCCCTTTGTTCCTATGAAAGCATCAGTAACTGCTAAATCTGGCTCCGTTGTGGTTTACCCTGGGCCTTCCCTCCACGGATGCCTTTGGGCAGATTTCGCTTGCGCTACAGAGTCGCCGTCGCGTCGCCTTGTTTGTCTGATTCATAGAAGCAGCACACCCACTGAGTTGACAGCCAAGCGGAGGCAGCCAGAGGGATGATCCGCTCAGGGACGCGAATATGAGAAATCGGTGCTAACCCTGGTTCGAGACATTGTTGATGTAGGTTTGAGACAAATGGCGAAGAAGAGAATATATACTTCCAATTCTACCTCAATTCACCTATAGGGCTATTTATTATCCCCTTTTATTGTTAACCGGCTTATTCTGGCCTTTTTGTTGTTGTTAGTTTTAGCTATCATTGATGCAAAATAGGACTATCTATTATTCCAGATCAACAGCACCTCAGCTACTACGCTAATCTCTCCCCCGCCCTTTCCCCTTATTCTAACTAGCTTGTTCTGGATATTAATATTTATGTCAATTATTGATGCCAACGATGAAAAAGTGGGTGATCCGAAGTATATCATCCCAATGCAACCTCATATTATCTGCACATTTGCTACTCTTTCTCCTTCCTGCATTTTTATCCAGTGTAATCTGGGCATAATTCAAAAAGAGGCTATATTTTCAGTTCAACCTCAAATTTGCTACAGGGTTTGGGGCAGGTATAATCCATATGATAAAACAGGATGGGCGACATCCAGACTAATTAGCCATGACTAAATCCTATTGAAATTAAGCTAACTTAAGTCAGTCATTTCTTATTTTATTTAAATCCCATTGATTTCAATGTGATTTAGTCATTACTAACTTAATCTGGATTCTGCCCATTGAGATAACTGAGATGTCGGTCATGACTAATTTAAAGGACCTTCGACTTCGTTTGAATGTTGTCAATTTTTCGATGTCATGTCAGCCATGTTAGTTCTCCAGGAAGAAAATGTATAATGCATGCGTCTCCTTTCCCATCATGAGAATATTCCCAGAGCGGCGAGGCCCAGAAGACATCTAATCAACAAGGTTTTATTCCGGTGGGAAGCCTAAACCCATGTTTACTCAGGGGTCATTCCTACTGAGTTCAATGGGACTTACTCTCAAGTAAATGTCTATAGGTTTGCAGCCTTTATACAGAGAAACCTGTGCTTTTAAATTCTTTGTACTTCAGAATCAGAATCTTGACCAGAATAAATCCTTTGTACTTTACTGTAACACGCTTGTGGCCTGGATTATCTAATCTCGCAGAGCAGAATTGCAAAATAGCATCAGACTGTGGATATCTAAAGGTCTTTGAAAATGTGAAGTTTATGTTGTGAAGTTAGAGGAAATTCTTTAAGACAGAGTATGTTTCTAATTTGTTGCATTTCACATATCTCGAGGATGCTTTTCCACTGAATTAGCAACAGGGACACATGTCAATATTTGCGGACTGGGTTGGTGACCTAAGGAAAAAAATGTTTTCCAAAAATACAGTTCTAGCGGGTGATGCATGCAATTCTATGTATATTAAAGTATTTCTTTCTGTTATCGAATCACATTATACATGAAATCCAACTACACATTATTGAAAGTACATCTAAGAACATCTATACGGATATTTTAAATGATGCAAGCCAGTGATAGATAAACAAGAAGTCTATTATTTGTTCACCAATGCATTTTTTAAAAAAAGACAACAGGATCATTACACTATAGAGTTTTATTTCCGTGACTTTCGTTGGTTAATAAACCTAAGGTCAAGTTCAAGGCATCATCTGTGACAATACTTCTAAATATGTCAAACTTGGAATGCTGTAGGGCCGTTGTTTGTGTTGTTTAGGGATCAGGGACAACCTCCCTGGCCAACCAGACAGAGACCTCGTGGTCGATAGTCAACAGCGCCAGGTCCAGGAGCCGTGGCTGGACTTCTCATCAGGATGTCACAGCAGATTACTTTGTTGAAATTTACAAGTGCGGTGTATGGGCTTCAGTCTTCTGATGCAGCAAGCTGCAAAAGCAGTTCTGGAGAGATCCGGAGGAACCCCTTGAGAAAAATTAAGATTTCGCTTGAAATAAAGGCGCATGAATGATGGTGGGACGCTGCTGTTTTCTATAAGAACCAAAGTTGTTGCTTATTATGGTCTGTGGCAATTCATATGGCAGGGATTCAGTGGATGTGCATGTCGTTGGTTTTGTCCACCCGAGGAGTGTGTGGGCAGAGATTTGGCCTGTTTTCTCGTTCTCCTTCAGCTTCCCAACCCAGTGCTCTTTGGTCTAGAGTTACAGTCTATTCCTGCATCTTTTGTGTTTTTGCATTTGCATACAAGGAAATAACCACTCTGTGCATAGCTGTGTACTGCTCATATGTTCATCCTTTAGGGGGCGAGCATCGGCAGGGATAACCGAACCTTGCAAGGGTACCTGAACAAGGGCAGAAATGCATCAAAGTTTTTTAGCTATTTATTGAAACATTGGAGCATCTGAGGAAAGACTTTCCTTAGCCCTTTGTTTGTTTGTTTGTTTGTTTGGCAGGTAACAGGAAAACAACGTATTGACAGCAAAAGTCTACGACATAAGCGATTGGGGTGATGTGAGGATTCGAACGTGGCACTGAGTATGCATAAATGTGTCACATTCACACGTGTGACCACGTGTGACATCCCATGCATAGTCCTATGTATACTAATTTGGAAGTAAATTCCATTTAAAATAATGGGACTGACTTTCAGGTAAATGCAGGAAGAAAAAGTGGGATTGGTAGGTGGAATTTTCATGACAAAAAAGGTGGAATGTGACAATAATGTCTACTCTTTTAGTCTTAGTGCTTTAAAAGGAGAATAGCACAATGATTTCACAATACTTGCAAATTCGATAGGTACATCATAAATTTAATCAGGAGGTCCACAATTTTTTTGAATAAAAATGATATTCAAAATGAAAAGTAGTTCTTGCTCTCCTAACAGCCGATCCCTAAACAAATTTGCTGGAAATGAAGTGTCCATGGGGATAAACCAACAACCAAATTTTAAGCATTGTATGGTTCATTGGTTTCAGTGGGAGAGTTTTAGGTGCTTAACTTTCTCTTGTTGAGAAGAACCGCACTTAAAAATTCTTAACCCTCCCTCACTCATGCCCACCAGTTTCAAAGATACTAATTTGCATTTGTGTTAGGATTGGGCTCATACTTGATTTCCAAGCAAATAGTCATAGAACCGAAATAAATTTGTATTTATTAGTATCAAGTAACAAAATATAATTTCAAACTTATCTTATTGTTAGCATTTTAAATGTAACCATTTACACTTCTTGAAGCTACATTACATGGATAGTGAGGACCATATTCCATAATCTTTATTTTGCTGTTGTGCATTCACTCCTATAGAAATTAGGAGAATGCTTCTCTTACATTGCTAATATATTATTTAAAATGTATACCATATATGTCGGAACTTGAGACTCGATCTAGCAGAGATTAAGTGCTTTTAAATATCATTTATTTCCATGTGAGTGCATGTGGAAATCTCTTCAATTTAAATCAGTGGGATTAAAACACGGCATTTTGACTGCACTATGCCCTGTGAAATTATTTATAAATTCATATAAGAAACCATGTTTTTATTTTAGAACACACAACAAAGAGATTTTTGAATCAACTGGATAATTGAATCAAGAGGTCACCAACGGGAAATAGATTATTTATCAAGATATCTACAATATTTTACATATAGTAATTATACATAATAAACTCTTTGCAACTATGAAACATTGTTCTTATTTTTTCAAAATAGTATCACCTTCCCACTCCTAATGTCAATAGCTTATGATGAAGAAAAATCTTCTCTGTGCTTACATCTATTTTTGCCTACCCCATTGATGTTTTCACAGGCATGTTGCTGAATACATATCTATTTAAAAAACCTGATATTCTCTGAAATGTGCAGTATATTCTTGAGTGCCAGACATTCTGCAGAAGTGAACTAACCATGTTATAGATATGATAAAGCATTGACAGCTATATATTATGGAGTGGGAACTTTGGAGAACAAAGGAAACATGTTAAACGATTCACTTCTTCCTTTAACAGCTTGAAGAGAAAGTATATATTCATCCGGAACAAAAATCATTATTCCCCATGTAGGATAGGCATCTATAGACAACTGTTCTTGATTTGATATACTCCCCAAGTTATATGCTCTGAAAAGTGATCCATATAACCACTGTTGCAAGATCTCTGTTATTCTCCCATTATCCTTTTCGGATTACATTGTTTGCGTTTTCTCCCAAAATTAGATATCTACTTCAATATATGTAGCTAAGGATGCGGGCAAAGGGATGGTCCTCGGGCTCCTTCCCCACCCCACCACCCATTTCAGGCAAGGAAGTCTCAAATATTGCATTCAAACGGAGCATTTCCAAGCGAGAGCAATCAACATGTTTGTGGCGGTCAAAAATAGCAACCTAACAGCAGGCTCGCCGTAATTAGCGACCCATTTGGAGGAGAGGCATCATGTATTCGCTGCCTTTCACTTAGCAGCAAATAAAGCCGCGAATTGTACCTTGGGTGCTTGCTAGTTCCTAGACAAGCGGCACCCAGAAGTCCTCTCAATAATAGTCTTTAATGGTTCCACAACTGCAAGGCGTTTGGCAGGACGCACTGTAAACCCTCCTCTCCCCTCCCTTTGCATTCAGAGGTATGTCTCTCAGCCGCCTCCGAAAACCCATCAGCAATAATCCCCACTAGACAGGAGGAGGCTAAAGGTGCAGACCGACTGGACTTCCTTTCGCCGTCCCATACGCCTCTCCCCTCCCCCGCAGCCCATCTTAATTTCTCCTTTGTTTGAAAGGATTGACCAGACGAGCCCCTGAGCTGCTGCAAGGAGGCGGCAGCCCCCTCGCTACCAACCTTTTGCTTTCAGACCTGCCCCCTTACTCTACGCTCAAGGTTGCAGCCGGTTTCTTGAATGCAACAAGGGATTGCATGTAGGTGGCGTCTCCCCGCTTCATCGCTGGCCAGGCTCTGTCAGTGTCTGCTTCTGAGACAAGCTGAAGTTGACTGCCAAAAGTGCCATAAAACCCCCGGTCAGTCTAGAACTGTTTTCGGTTCTCTTAGACTCGCCAGGTTCAATTAGAGCTTGCAAAGCCCTCATACAAGTGCAAGAAAGTTGTCCGCCAGAGCAAAAGAGGCGGAGCGAGTCTTTGCAATGGTGGCGCCTTTGTTATCACTGCGGGGGAAAAAAAAAAAATCCTGCAGAGATTCACCCTGGTGTGAAGAGAAAGGGAGGGAAAGTGAGTCAAACCATCTTTATATATCAGGAGCTGGAAGAAGGGAAAGCCTGAAAATGAAACAATCCTCAGGTACCTTTAAAAAAAAAAAGTCAGATCAGAGGGAAAATAAAAGTAAAAGGTGCTCGTTAAAGCCAATTGGCAAACATCAGTGTTGCATATTTCTGCACTCGCCCCCCCCCCACAAGAAAAGAAATAAAACCATTTTATAGTCCCACACAGACCCAAACAATCTGTAACTGGTCCTTTGATGACACGCTTATCTCTTATTTTCATCCACACTCTTGGCAAATGCGACAAGCAAGGAGATTAATTAATAATTTCAAGTTCAGCTCACAAACCTTGAAGGCCCATAAAAGTTCTTGCAGTGATCCAAAATAAAGAGTTCATTAAAGGGATATGTCCAAAGCGTTTGATTTGTGATTGGTAACCCTTGTAAAAAAAGGGGGGGGAGAAAAGAAAGGAAAGGAAAGAAAGGGAGGGGGAGATAAAAGGCATATAAACATTAATGCTAATAAATTAGTTTACTCCAGTACAAAGTAATTACTAGATAATATTGATATTTACAGCTTGGTATAGTTAAATCGAACGTAGGGAAAATACATAATGAGATTTTTTTCCCCAGGACCCAACATGATTAGATTTGTTATTGAGTCAGTTACGATAAGCTCAGCAATAAATAAACACACAGAGGCTGACATTTAAATCCCGAGGATCTCCAGAATGTACAGTAGAACTTTTGCCCTTCGAGATATAAAAACAGGTTCACATCTCAAGGTAAATTACAATTTTAAAAGAGGGTTCCCCCTCCCTTTAATAACGCCAACCTTTCTTTCAATGCGAGTCAAAGAGACCTTACCACCAATTTCAGAACAAGTTGTCTGTGGCCTTGCGGGGAATCTGTGTGAGTGTTTCTGTTATAATTAGATCCAGTGCAAAACCTTTCTTCTCCTTACATAAAATATTAAAACGGCACACTCATACAGACGTATGGGGTTTACTTCCTGTAAGTGCCCTGGTGTTTAGCTGCATTTGTTCTGCTTTCTTTGGCTCTGTCTTGGGTGAGGGTGTTCTTTCTCCTCTTTAAAACTGACAGATAAATACTATTGTGCAGCATTATCCTAGACATTATTTCCTGGAAGTAAGACCCACTGGGATCCAAGGATCTTACTCACAAATAAATTCAGCCTCTTTGAACAATTATCCTTTTCATAGGTCCCCTTTCCTGGGACTTAAAAAAACCAAAAAAGTCCTTCTACAGGTTTGCTACCAGGGGTTAATGATATCGCAAATAATTTTGCACACTAGTCAGTTAAAACATTTGCACTCGGATTCTAATCGTGGCAATCCCACTGATACAGACGGGTCCATTGAAATCAATGGCACTTACTTCCAAGTAAGGCATGGCAGGATCTGGGTTGGAAGAGTGTGCGGATCATTCATCCTCCCACTTATTTCTCCAGCTGCCCTGTGTGGTCGACTCATCCTCCTTTACGCGGCTGGGTTGCAATTTCAAAGAGTTCCTGGCACTGCAAGTAGCAAGAGAATCAAGCAACTAGGTTTCACGCGGGTGGGTTGGGGTTTGGGGGTGGGGAGCTTAAAAATAAAAGAGGAAAATCCTGAGTGAGGAAGCATAAAATATCGCTAAATACCTAGAGCAGAGCTGGGCTGAAGCCGCCTGGGCTATCTGAGGTTAATGTGCTCGAAAGGGAAGGAAGGCACTAAGCGCCTTCGGAAGTGAACCTGAATGCGATCGTGTCATCCATTCACCATGAAAATCAGTACAGACTTGACCCTGGCACATTCTTCCCGGCTGTGTCTTCAGCAGAAGCCTGGAAGGCTGAGAGAATATCTTCCGGAGGAAAGAAACCACAGGGACCACATGGCTTCTGGAGCAACCCTTCCCAGAAGTCAGATCTGGGCAAACTATAAGATTACACGGCATCTCACCACATGCTTTTAAAGAGGACGAGGAGAGAGAGAGAGATGTGGCTGTCCCTAATTCCATCCTATGGCTAATGAGCTGAAGAGAGTTTAATACTGAGGGAGGAAGAAGGTGGGGGCAAGCGTCTTGTCCTCCCAACCGTCCGAGTTACATTTTAGATTTTCGTGGATTTAACCAGAAGACCAAAGTGACGATCTGTTGCTTCCCTCGAGATGGCTACAAAGGAGGGAAGGGGGTGGAGGGGAGAGAGAGCGCGAGCGAGAGAGAGAGCGCGAGCAAGAGAGAGCGAGCGCCCATACTCGCAGCTTGTCAATTTCAACATTTGGTCACATGACCAGCGCCTCCCTGCTAAGGATGGGGATAGATTTCCACGTCAGCTTACGTCTCCAAATTTCTTACTTCACGGATCTGCTTCAAAGAGGCAGCTGCATTAGAGAATCATGTTAAGCTCGGCTAATGCGGAGAGCCCGAGGTAGCCTAATGATGGATTTTGATGAGCGTGTTCCTTGTTCCTCTAACATGTATTTGCCAAGTTGTACTTACTACGTGTCGGGTCCTGATTTCTCCAGCCTCCCTTCCTTCCTGCCCCAGACCCCGTCTTCTCGCCCCATGACATACTCCTACTCCTCCAACCTACCCCAGGTCCAACCTGTGCGAGAAGTCACCTTCAGGGAGTATGCCATTGATCCGGCCAGTAAGTGGCACCCCCGGAACAATCTCCCCCACTGCTACTCGGCAGAGGAGATCATGCACCGAGACTGCCTGCCGGCCACCAACACCGCCGCCGCCGCCGCCGCCGCCAGCATGGGCGAGATGTTCGGGAAAAGCCCGGCCAACGTCTACCACCACCCCACCACCTCCAACGTCTCCTCCAATTTCTATAGCACTGTGGGCAGGAACGGGGTGCTGCCGCAGGCTTTCGACCAGTTCTTCGAGACCGCTTATGGCACGGCGGAGAACCACTCGGACTATGCCGGAGACACCAAGAACGGCGAGAAAATGCCCTCCGCGGCTGCTCCGGGGAGCGCCGCCGCCGCCGCCGCCACGGCAACTTCAAGTTCGGAAGGCAGCTGCGGCAGGGAGGCGGCGGCGGCGGCGGCAGCCAGCGCGGCGGTGGCTGCAGCGGCAGAAGAGAAGGAGAGGCAGAGGAGGACGGAGAGTAGCAGCAGCCCTGGCTCGTCTTCCGGCAACAATGAGGAGAAATCCAGCAGCTCCAGTACGTATAAAGGCAGCGCCCTAGCGCGTTTATGAACGGGACTTGGAAATCTTAGCGCACCGCCGCTGTTAAATTTTTATATGCTGTTTTATAAGCATATAAGGTTTATGAAGGGCCTTTAGATTTCCCCCAACAAAACTTTGTTATAAAAGGCGAGATCACGTGGCGAGGACTGAAATTGGCCGTGAAATACCCACCGGCCAATGGATGCCTTTATATATATTTTTATTTTTTTAAAAATAAGAATAAAAGTTTTTCTCTCTCTTAAACCATAAAAAAGAGAAAAGAATAAAGAGGGGGTGGAGGTTCTGTGGTCAAACTCTCGAAAATATAATAACGCACGTTTTGTGCCTGTAAATTCGCCCAAAAGGGGATTGCAGACTCCTTTGATATCCATGTAATCCTGTGAATTTTTTTTTTTTTTTTTATAAAAGCCATGTGTTGCCCCAGAAGTCTAGTTAGAGGCTTGGATTCAAAGTCATCCCTGTTTTTAACGATTGCACGAGAACAGTGTTTAACAGATAAAGTAGCCGCCTGCACTGTAGCAATATATTAAAAGCAACAAATTAACCCAAAGCTGGCCTTTTTCTCTAAAGGAAGCCGTTTTCCTAAGGCACGGTGGCAATTACGTGTTGCCTTCTGTCCAACAGTTTACTTACAATTGTTATTCAATCTGTCACAGCCTTTTTTTTTTTAAAGCGTGGCTTTTTCTCTCCCCAGTCAGCCCTTAAGAAGCCTAAAGCAGAAAAGTTCTCTTACAACGAGCTGTAACAGGCATAGGAACGTTTATTTAAAAAAAAAATAGCCCCAATGCCTAACATAAAAAAGCTTTTGAAACTTAAGAGGAGAAGGGGAAGAAACCCCCTTGCCGCTCTGCTTAAAAACAGTCTAGCTAGTGTGGCTGATAAACTCTTTGTTAGAGTAAGGAGAGTTTTGAAAACAGCATAGCGGATTTCATTAATAATAAGCAGTGAACTAATGGTTGTCTTAGAGTGGAGCACTGTTGTGGTTGTTGGTAGAGAGAGAGCGGGCATTCTAATGCACCATCGGAGAAGTTTCGTGGTCCATAGACAGGAAGGTGCAGTTCATCCGGATTTTTGTAGTGGCATGATGACTGTTCGAGTAAACCAGCGATTTCCATGTGTTTGATTAAGGCTAGGCTGGAGAACGTGGTTGAAGGTGTCCTACTTGGTTCCTAAGAGCTTCCTTTAGCCTCTCCAACCTTCCTGCAGAAGCCTGTCATGGGTATGCTGGAGGAGTGCCTTTCCCATTTGGTGCCATTTGCCATCTACATATTGGCCTTTGCCCATGAACTGTACATCTGGGCTGCAGTCCTGTGCATACTTTGCTTGGGAATAAGTCCTATTGAACTTGATGGAATTTCACCTGCAATTCCTTTGAACCCACTGAGTCTTACTTCTGAGTAAACCTGCATAGAATCTGGGCGTAGATCTCTTGTTTGAAAGGATGCTTCGTGTGCGGATCGGATTGGATCTTGCTCTCTGACACTTTCTATGC
Source organism: Hemicordylus capensis (assembly GCF_027244095.1). NCBI lineage: Eukaryota > Metazoa > Chordata > Lepidosauria > Squamata > Cordylidae > Hemicordylus > Hemicordylus capensis. The sequence goes on from NC_069662.1 coordinate 116,547,660, forward strand.
ACACTATTTTCTCCTAGATAAGGTTAATTTAATATATACAAATGCTGAATAGGAGATAGTCCCAGTATGTAACCAGATAGGAAGACAAGGCTGCGCCCCCCACCACACACACACACCCCTTGATTAAATATGAACCGCAGTCCTCCCCCAGCCATATCTGACTCCAGACTTAATGGCTTCTGCCTTTATTTTTCATTCCACAGGTGGACAACGTACCCGTAAAAAGAGATGCCCATACACGAAATATCAGATTAGAGAATTAGAAAGGGAATTCTTCTTCAGTGTCTATATAAACAAAGAGAAACGCCTCCAGCTCTCCCGAATGCTCAACTTGACCGACCGTCAAGTAAAAATATGGTTTCAAAACAGAAGAATGAAAGAGAAAAAAATTAACAGGGACCGATTACAATATTACTCAGCTAATCCACTACTTTAAAACTGCTAGCGTTTTTCAAGATGAGATTAAATTCAGATCTCGCCCTTGACAAGGTCAAGCCACAGGGTTACCTATAAGAAGGAGGTGTATAAAGTGACGGAGGATGCGGAATAACTAAGATATTTTCGCCCCATACACGTAAACCAACCATTTTTTAATATTGTTTTGTTTTTTGAAAGTTCTTGATTTTACAACTCAATTACAATCGGTTTATACCCTGGACCCACTTTCCCATGCATGCCATCTTTGCTTCTGAGGGCAATTTGGATACCTCTGACCTTCAGACCTGCAACTCATTCTGTTAGGGGTTCACACGTGAAAAGAGGGAGTGGATTGTTGGCTTAATAATGTTTTAAAATTATATTACCTTGGTTTTTACTGTGGAACATTGATTGGAAGGCTACAAATGGCAGCGTAGAATCTGGAGGATCACTACAAAAGAAACCTTCAAAATGCCCCTACCTACAGACGCACAAACGCTGTCCTATTGCTCTTTCTTCCCGAATGACGAATCTTCTTCCGCAAGGGTGGTTTCCCTGTTACCAATTGCATTTTAAATCAAAATAGTTTTGGGGGGGGGGGATTTATTTCTTTGCAAGGCCAATCATAAATGTTCGTAGTAAGGGTGTAGTGTTGAATCTATTGTGTTGTTCTAGGGAGCTATGAGGTGAAAAAAACTTGACTATTTACTTTTGAAACGATTTCAGGTATCAATTTGCCATATATGGTAAAGGAACAATCACTGAAAGAGACAAACACTTAGCCATGTGAATTTGCTCTGGCTTTAATGAATAACAACTGTCGAAAAGTGGCCATCCCTTTGGAGACAAATCATGATGCTCGTATTTAAATGCTAAAAATAAAGAGTTGGGGGAGAGAAGAAGAAAGACTAATTTAATAGTTGCGAAAGGGGAAAATAGGAAAAGGCCACTTCTGGCTTCTGTCTCACAAACTTTCTTCAGGAAATACCTGTGGAGAAGGACAGTTTGGCAAATACCACACAACACTTAATTGGACCTTGGATGTGTGCAATGCACTGAGACCAGATCACTAAAATACCTAGTGTTTCCTTAGAAGGCCAAGCAGAAGGCAAACAATGTAAATATGGTGAATTTGTTTTCATACCTTGTTGTCCACTTTCAGTGTTGTGAGTCCTACTTAGTCGCTCAGTCGGCAAAAATCAAAGAATGGAAAGTTCCTTTGAGTTATTTTAAATATATATAAAGAAATATATTTCCCTGCAGGAACCAAAGTGAGAAAGAGAGAAACACGATTTTTTAAAGAAATAAAAGAACTATTTAAAATTCTATATCGGTTTACAAAGGATATGTGTTTTATTGTAACGGTCACTTGCTGTTGAGAATATCTGAATGTATATTTCATACAAGAATGGTGTTTTACAAGACTTGTACATTTTAAAATGATGTTTTTGTTAGTCTACTTTTTTAAAAGGGTTGTTTTCCTTGGAAAGTGTCAGGTTTGGTTTTTTAATGTTTTAACATGTGCAAACTATGGTGACAAGAATGTTTGAAAAAATCACCAGCTTCCCAAATGGATGCATTTTCTTTATACAGTTTCACAAACATGCAATACCTTTATATTCCATCACTGTTTGAAATATGTATGTCATATATGTATATATCGTTTTCTTTTTTAATATGTGAACGTCTTTCGTTGCATGTATACAGTGGAACGGCGCACAACAAAAATAAACGTGGGAAATTTATATTTTTATCCTTGTGTTACATTCATGGGTATGTCTGGAATCCTGATCTCTGAAAGAGATGCTTTGGTGGACGTTTCGCTCACCTCTTGCTTTTAGTCAGTCATGATAAGTTGGAGCAACATGTCTGGTATTTATGAATGCGTAGGGTATTTATGAATGCATAGGCAGACTGCAACTAGTCAAAGGCCAGATTGAACGGGATGACAGAGAAAGATCAGCCTTTACAGTAATTGCAGATTATAGATCTGATGCTCATGTTCACATATGTAAAGCACATGAAAGAAGGCCAGGTGTGTTCTGGAGTCATTATGTACTCCTGTTTATTTCAGAGACCATATGTCTAAACACACTGTAAGAAGGAGAAGGAATACTTGTGGCTGAGCCCCTTCAGTCTGCAAAATGGCCTCTGTAGTCACACTGGGGCACATGGGCTGGAATATACTTGTGCCTGTGAGTGACTCCTAGGAACACAGCAATGTTCTGAAGAGCAAGGCCACATTTGGGTGAGGCGAGATGAGTCCTGGGGAATTGTCCTTGATCTCCAAAACACTATTTGAAAATGCAACACGAAAGGCCTTTGTGAGGATGTGACATTAGGTAGATTTCACCTCCCTTATTCATAATCAGGAAAGAAAGTACATACTCCCCCTCTATTGTTTATTGGCTTTGAACTTCTGTATTGCTTTGGACATCACCCATAACCTTGAGGTGAAGGGCTAACTGGCTCTGGGCTTTTGCTGACAACCCCCACCTTGCCAGACAGCGTCTGGTCAAAGGAAATGTACAAAGATGAGGAGGGGGAAGAGGAGCTTGCTTGTTTGTTTATTTGGCTAGCATGCTACAAAGGAATGCGACTCTTAAAAGCGAGAGATAGAGAGATAGATGGAGAGAAGCAGACAGAGAAGCAGAGGAATAGACTGGCGGCCATAAATGTGCAGCCAGCAACTTCCTTTGCTAGTTAAACATTAACTGGTTATTCAGGGAGAGCTTGACTCATGGAGTTTTTTCCTAGTTTGTGGACGGGGTGGTGGTGATTTCCTGGCCCAGTAAAAAGCACATCCCGTGTGTTATTGGGACAATGCAGTCATAAAAGCGCCCACGACGTGCCCATTTGCATATGGAGACAGCACGGCTATAAACGAGGCTGAGGATTCGCAGCAATTCCTTAGCTGCAGCGGGTAGATCTGTGCAGGGCAATTGTCTGGACTGGTATCCGTTTCTTAAACATTCTGGGATTGCCTGGCAGGTCAGGCCTGCTTTGGAACTCGCTTGCCACAAGATGGCGTGATTCAGATCAATGTCAAAGCCGCAGTGGGAGAAAAGGGGGAGAGAGAGGGATGGGGGGGGGCGAATCTTGGCCTTTGTTCCCTTTACATTCTAGGAGCTGCACATTATATTATTTCACTTTCCATGGTCAGATTTGCAAAGGTAAGCTGAAGAACTTACTGCTCTCTCCTTCAAGGAGAGTAAAGCACTGGGCCAGATGTTGCAACCAGGGCTGGCTTCTTCGGGTTTTGAACACGACAAAGGGTGAGTATTTCCTTTGAGTCTAACTTTGGAATTTAAAGAGGAAGGCGCACTTAGCAAGGTACAGCTAGCTAGTGACCTTAGGTCCACTTGGTCTCCATTAAGACTTTCGACTTTTGTAGCGGGGGTTGGGGCGGACAAAATGGTTAGGGTGTATTTTCGGGAAACCGGTGATTAGAAGATTAGCTCTGGAAAGTTATTTTTGCGGTTGTTGTTTTTTTTTAAAGCTTCCTTAGTTTGAAGACGGACTCTTTAAAACAAAACAAAACAAAACTAGAGAAAAGGTTTCAGGTATAACTCTGGCAAGCAGTCCGCGGTGGTAAGATCAGCGTAAGCCAGAACGGCAACTTTCGTATAAAAACGGCATCTCTGGAAATATTATGAATCTTGACGTTTATGTGGAGAGGACTAGGTGTCTTCCATCAAGGAGATGAATAGCGGTCTGGACTAAAAGTGGCAGATAATTTTGATGGCCTTATTGGATTTGAGCTGCAGGTTACTCGTGCCAGTTTGGCCGAGTTCATCAGCGGTGCGGTTGGTTAACAGTAATATTTGTTAAAAGCTTTTTTGCTTCTGAGGCCAACAATGTCAGCTCCCGCTCCCACTCCCACCCCAAGCAGAAACTAAAAATCGATATCCCTGGATTTGGAGTGTAAGTCTCTTTAGGTTATTAAAATAAATAAATAAATAAATAAAGGTTCTGTTGCATGCTGAGGGAATACTTGGGTGAATTTAGAACAGCTCTCTCGATCTATGTGTATTGATCTGCAATACTTGTGGAGATATTTAGAATGTGAAACCACGGGAAGTTAACAGCCTGGCTTTTGGCACCCCATCTTAACCATACTGGGAGCGATCCATGTTACTAGGAGGCATATGCTACACTAAATATTTATAGCGCAATTGTGTGTGTATATATGTGTAGAAGAAAACTTGCAGTCGGGTAAAAGTGCCTCGGTTTGCAGTCTTGGAGCTGCAGTTCTGTGCAGTCCTGTATAGTTGAGTCCCACTGAACTCATGCGAAGAAAAGTTTGGGATTATGGTTCACTCCCATTTATTTGGATGTGAAGTTGTCCGCCTATCTCTCCATTGTGCCCCGTGTATAGAAGACAGTATTATTGTCTTCTTCAGACTACATCCACGATCCTATGTCCCTAGGACTGTAGTGCAAACCCGAGGATCTACCACATTGTAGCGAATGGAGCATCTCCCATCGATTAGAAGAAGCATTCCTGATTTCTTAAGGCAGGCAACGGGCTGACCTTGTGATATGGCCTCGCTGTATAAACAGGCGGAGAGCACAGAGAAGGCTGGTGCTGCTTTCCCACAAGGCTCAGCCGTCTTTGAAAAGTCTGCTTGTGGTATTAACTTGACTGACGTGCATATTTTTGTCTAAGTCATATGTTATGTTAAGAAGTCTTGCTAACAGTCCATTGACATGCGGTTTCTGAAGTCCAGTGTTAAACTAATACTCGGTTATTGCGGAGGGAAAATGGAGGACAAGATTTGGCGTCAGTATTTTTCATGGAAACTAGAGTAGTGATTCATATCTGCTCTGGAATGAAATGTTTAGCGGACAACAGCTTAGTGTGTTGCTTTAATGGCCCCATTCCGTGACTGTTCTGAGGCGCTGATTTTAATCAATTATCTCCTGCTCCTAGAAAATTAGAACGCTGCCTTCTTCTCCAAAGAAGAAATCCCCACTTGAGAAGAATCCACAATAACTAGCTGATTAACATCCCCCAAAGGGGAGAGTTCTCTTCATTTAAAAAAAACACAAAAAAACACCAACGCGTAGCCTTGTGAACACAGCTTCAAACGTGTTTAATAAAACAGATATATTTTTCGAGGTCTGAACTTTTCCATTCAGTATTCAACTATACGCATCCCAATAATTTAATCACCCTCTGGTTATAAAATGTTTTCTCTAGATAGACCCAAGTTGGAAAGCTTGCGGAGCGGGTTGGAATAGAATGAGTGGCCATAATCTCTCAAATGTATCGCCAGTTCGGAGAGTATATTTGGAGGGAAGAATTTAAAATTACGTTCCCTGCTAACTGGAAGCTGTTTGGGTTTATATATGTTATACACACTCACGCAGAAGGGTGCATAAAAGAAAGAGTCCCCTCCCCTTCTAGTAATCTCTTGTGCTGTATTTTCCCCAGCAATCCGCTCAATGGAATTGCCGTTCACTGCAAGTAAACTTGGGGTGTCATAACTTTTTCTTCCAGGAAGGGGATTTAGAATTGTAGCACAAACAAATAAACAAACAAACAAAACGTTCCTTCCTGAAAGTTGTTGCTTCCACATCTGAAATGAAGCACCACCTCTCCAAGTCTCATTTAAAAAGAAATAGCTACAAGTAGGTGCTTCACATTAGCTGCAAAACTCATTTTGACTAGAAAAACGAAAGCAAGATAAGACCTACTTTCGTGAAGTCATATACAGATAAATATGACCTCCAAATTTCATCCGTACCTCCAGTATTAAGGAGCTTCTACTGCCATAACAACTAGAGAGAAACTGCCAAATATGTGCCTAATTGCCTGAACCTGTGCATGCTTACTCAGAAGCATATCTCACAGGCTCAAATGGCATTTACTCCGGTGTAAGTGTCTGCAGGATTGCAGCCTTAAGCAACTCTCGGATGCTTTGGAGCTTCCACTATAAACCTTGGAAAGGCCGCACTTTGAATATGAGCGCCACTAAAGAGTTTTGCACTCCCATTCATGAACCCATTTTCTTAGGAGAGATGCCCTTGACTTCAAGTGGATTTACGCCCAAGTAAATGTCCATACATGTAATGCTCTGGCCTCTGAGATGGAAGTGCGTTCTATTGAAATCAGCGGGACTTCCTTCCCTATCGACATAGGGGGTTGCCAGTGTGATCTTGCATTCGTCCTCACACATACATCCATATCACTGGGCAGCTACTTGCTAGAAATAAACTGTGAGCAGGATTGCAGCCAGACCAGAATGCAAGCTGCCAAAAGGACTGGGGTTTAGATGCAAACGCAGTCTACATTTTGAAGGGAATTAATCTCCCAAACTCGATCTTAGCTCACTTTTCCTCTCCCTCCTGCCATCCTCTTCCCTTTTAGCATGAAAGAATTTCAAAGGAAAGAGAAAAATTACTTGGGTAGCAATTTGTCACCTTTCTTGGCACAGAGATGCAGTTCTTAAAATGCCTGATGGAAAGCCGCCTGTATGGGAATTTATCCAGGAGGAAAACTGGCTTGGCACACGGTCACATTCTTGACAAATGCCACTTTTAACATTAAATAAGTACGCACTGATTGTATTAATTCTGGTTAAGATTTACAAAATGCATTCTACGGCCATATATTTAAAAGCAGGCAGCCTTCAGATTCCCATGAAAGCTTTTATACTTTTTCTCCCCCACCCCCACCTCTTCCCCGCAAACCTCAATTTGCCCATGTCAGAAATATAAAGCCTATTTTAATTAGCATACAAAACAGCACCTCTTGATTAACAATGTTGTACCTTTTGGTTCCTCCTGGAAATAATAAGTGGATAAATCACTCTTCAGCTAGAAGGATTTAAAGAGGAGGAAAAATACACACACACACACACCCCTATTCAGCCCAGCTTGGGCTGAGCTCTCATGGCTTATTTATTCCTCCTAGTTTTTAATTTTTAGTCCAAACTCATAAAACAGCTTAACGACTCTATTAATACATCCATTATATTTCTCTGGGATCAATACAGTTTTATTTTAATAGCGGCGGGGAATAGAGATTCCCCACCAAACCACGTCTCTGGTCACTTCTGACCCCCCCTTCAGTCCATCTCGCAACCAAATTCGAATCCCCCCAGGCCAATGCGAGCTTCGGCGTAAGTTCCTTGTGGATCTGACTGGCTGCCTGTTGAGGCTTCAACCCCCACCCTCCTATTCCTTTCCTCGAGTTTGTTGGCAGGGGCAGAATGAAAAAGCAGCGATTCCTCATCCTGTGCCCTGCATAATAAGAAACGCTATAAAGCCCTGGTTAATGTCCGAGACACATTGTTAAGTGTTTAAAATGTGGCCGCTACACACAATGCACGCCAAAGTAGTTTAGTTGCTGCAGAATTGACCATTATCTTTTATAGTTAAGAATCAAGTGCACATTATTAGTTTTACTTCACTGGCTTTGATGATGAGCGTTGCTGTTTGCTTGCCTTGGCCTTGTTAGCGATTAAAGAAAAGCGCCGAGTGGAACTCATGAGCTCCGAGCCCGATCCAAAGCTGCTGCTCTCCTCCAGTCCAAGCCGCCAGTCTCGGTATTATTAACCTCCCTGGGCTCCGGATCAGGCCCTAAGTGCCTTGACCATCACAGCCAGGCGCTTTGCTCCTATAAATGCAACAATAAAAGCAGGGCCTGGATGTGAGTTGCCAGTTGCTGGTTGCCCTTTTCTTTGGGTTAGAGGAACCAACGGCACACATAAAAGCAGTCCCCTGACGGCGGAGGTATATATCTTCAGCTGCACAAGCCTACAAGGCTTAAAACCTGTTTTTAAAACTCTGCTCAGTCAATGGATATGCACTTTCCCCCTTGATCCGTCCTCTGCATCTTAAGAACAGAAGAGTAGCCTTGCTGGATCGAACCTTTGGTCCAGCTAGCCCAACCCTTTGGACCACCATGGCTAGGCAGATGCTTCTGAACAACTCACAAAGAGAGAGAGAGGACAGAACGGAGACAGTTCCCTTATTCCTGTCCTTAGGAGGTGAGCATAGGGGATGCATTTCTGTACCTCGTGGTGGTACCTCGTGGTGGTTGGCCATTGATACACTCATCCATCGAGTCGATCTTCTTCCCGGCTGCTGATATTATTATGTTTTTTAAAGGGCCTTTCCAGCGGGATCTATAAAGTCGCAATCATTTTATTTAGACTGGGAAGGATTTTACAGACTTTTTAATGGTCTTTTTCTTCACCTCCCCCTCCCTTCAGTCGAACAACGGCCTCCAAACCAAGGGAGAACATTGCTTGAGAGAGAGAGAGGGAAGGATGTCCCTAACATTTTAAACCTTGCATCTCATTTTTGTTTGATTTGGCCAATAAACAGACCACACAAAGGAGGAGATTTTCCCCCTGCAAGAATTTTTGTTTCTGTATAGTCCAGAAAAGCCTTTGAGAACGTCTGTGGGCGGGGTCCCGCTTCATTATATCAATATATGTATTTATAACGCTTAGGGCATTGATAATAGGTCGTCTATATAGCAGGCAATAAAATGATTCCTTCTGTGGTATTAATATTGTTAGCGGTGATATGGCCCTCCCAGGAATCTGATAAGGGCTTGTTCACCACACATTAACACATTGTAAGGTAAGTCGAACTGGGGAAATACAAACAATATTACTATAGGGTGGAGCGTGAAAGAAAGGGAGAGAAAGAAGTATTTCTATAGGCTGCTGAATAGCTCCTTCTGGTTGGCTTCCATGATTAAATCCTGCTGGAAGCCACCAGAAGCTAAAGGAAGAAGTACAATTCTTTACTAATAATCGATGGGAGAGGAGGGGGGATGAAGGGTGTGTGTGGAGGGGGAATGCCCAGCTTTCCCATAAAGATTTTATGGGTCCGGCAAAGTGGCAACAAGGAGTTGCAGTGCGTTCAGGATTGAGGAGTAGAACCTCAGGAGGGCCCTCCATTTTATCTGCCTGGGGGAAACTCCCAATTATGTTCCGCCGAAGCTTGTAGGCTTCAAAAGGAGCCCTCTAAGACCGGGAAAATATCAAAAAGGAGGAAGGACATTTCATCAGACGTGGGCAACAAACAGGAAGCCACTCCAGGCTTGAGGGATCAGTACTTTGGCTGCCGGTGGTGGGGCGGGCTGCGCAGAAGAGTGGCATTTGACCATCTTCTCGCAATCCTCCCCAGCTCGCTCCATTGTATGAAAGCCAAGGCTAAGCGCTGCAGGAGAGGAGCATGTCTGAAAGGCATCCTCTGCAGGCGGTTACGCGCCTGGGCAGAAGGGAAGCTGATGCCTGGCCTCGCCGAGTTCCTTGGCATTCTTCGCGTTTTTGAGGGCTTTATGGACGAAGAAGTGGGTGCCAAAACGGAACCGAGCGGGAGATTTACTGCACAATATTGAATTGTTCAAAAGAATATTCTTCCTCGCTAGGGAGAAGAGACAGGCGATCATTTACGTCCTACCAACTGGGGCGGTTGGGAACAGGAGATGCTAGGCACGAATTTGCAACCCTTTTAAACATGTAAACATAAATAAATAAGCAAACACGAACAATTCCAAAATGTGCCCTGAACAGAAAGAGCTGTTAAGGCTCCAGATCCATGTGTCTGATTTCCCAACAACTTCAGCCAAAAACACGAGAGCAGGAGTCCCTCTCTTCTCCTTCTTCCTTGTAAAATCTCTCTCCCTTGCTTGCCGGTCTCACTCTCTGTCTGCAAGCTGTCTCCTGTCTGAGCCACATATTGACTATACACTTCTAGCAGTTCTTTTTATCCCTTTAGGGATGGGGAAAGATTGCTTATGAGAACAGATCAAATCGAATTACCCAAACAGAGATATTTAGAAATAACGTGTTGGTTGTAAATCAATAGCTTGAGATGAATGATAGACTAGATCCAGTTTTTAAAAATCAAATATTTCTGCTTTAGATTCGTCTTTAAAAAGAAAAAAAGAAAAAGCTTTGGCCCAGATACAGAGAGCAGGGATGAAATGGAATACTTGCCTGTTAAAACAGTAGAGACTGGATCGCACTACTAATGCTGTTTCTGCAGCAAGACAGAGGATTATTTCACTATTGCGTTGCTCGACATTTTGGTTCACCCCTAAGGCTGCAATCCAATACATGACTTACCTGGACGAAAAACCCATTACCCACAATGAGGCTTACTTCCGAGTAAAACGTACCTAGGACTGGGATACTGAGTCTCAGACAGGAGCATTCTCTTCACTATAGTAACTGACATCTTGACGAGCCGTTTGGTGACTTTATGATATCCGCAAACCTTCAACGCTAGTGAGGAGGTCAGACTGGTTTAGAACTTCCAGTGGCCCTTGAAACACATAATCCCCATTCCCATCATGGCAACCCTGCAGTAGGTAACCAACTGCATGGCCCAGGGCCTCTCCATATATACTGGGGCTTGGTGGCATTATTAATCTTATCTCAGCCAGGAGTTGGACAATGAGATGGAGGAGCAGCAGATATTTAAAGAACACACACACACGTTGGAGAGGGGGTGGAGAACAGGGATGTTGAAAGGTTCACTTACAGATCGCTTTATGATCTAAACACTTAATAACCATTTCTGCTCCGCGGCAGTTTTATATTAGCGCATATGCTAACAGAAGTGTGCTAAATTATGGGTCACATTAAAATCAGGCAAATTGTTTTCTATTGTTTTCTATGCCCCCCCCCCACTCCTCGGTGTGACACTGCACACTTACGTCCCCCTCCCCTCCTTGAAGACACGCAAAGGCAACTATGTGGAAACATGGATTACCCAGAGATATGCATGTGTATAATATACATCTATCTATCTGTCCATCTATCTATATACCGTAGGAAATTCAGAAGTGGACCTGAGAGCAGCTCAGTGCCTACGAAACCAAACTGGGAGGGGTTGCTAGTGAAGGCTGGGTTTCCATTGGCTGCACGCACTTGCCGTGGCGCGGGGGTATCTCTAATCATATTCGGCATGTTTTGCACAAGAAATGTCAGCCAGAAAGGGCTATCTGCTCTCTTCGCCAAATTATTCCACAACAATGGCATGCTCCGAGAGCCCGGCTGCAAACTCTTTTTTGGTGGACTCCTTGATCAGCTCAGCCTCAGGCAGAGGGGAAGGAGGAGGAGGTGGTGGTGGTGGTGGTGGAGGAGGAGGAGGAGGAGGCAACGGTGGCGGAGTTGGAGGAGGAGGAGGCGGCAGCGGTGGCTACTATCCCAACAACAGCGGTGTCTACCTGCCGCAGACGTCCGATCTGTCCTATGGATTGCAAAGCTACGGACTATTCCCCGTCCTGAGCAAACGCAATGAAGGTCCGCCTCAAAGCGCGGCCCCCGCGTCTCACACCTACATGTCAGGGATGGAAGTCTGGCTAGATCCCCCGAGGTCCTGCCGCCTGGAAGACCCCGAAAGCCCGCAGGCGACCTCGTGCTCCTTTGCTCCCAGCATTAAAGAAGAGAACTCCTACTGCCTCTATGACTCCGACAAAGGCCCCAAAGAGGCGACGGCCACCGACTTGACGACTTTCCCAAGACTAACCTCAGAGGTCTGCTCCATGAACAACGTGACCGCGGGGGTGCCTGTCCCAGGCTACTTCCGCCTGTCTCAAGCTTATGGCACCGCCAAGAGCAGCAGCAGCAGTAACAGCAGCGGCGGCGGGAGCTACCACAGCAACCATCACCCTCATCACCCCCACCACCCACCGGGGCAAATGGTGGTGGTGGCTTCCCAGTTCTCCCCCCAACCTCAAGTGCGCTTCGAGACTCCTCCAACTTTGCCTCCGGCGGTCCCACCCCCAGATCCAGGGAGAAAAGAGGGCGAAGAATCTTCCTCACCCAGCACCTTGGCTTGTGATTCTCAAAGGGGGGAGGAAGAAGGTCAGGCTTCTTCTTCGGCCGCAGAAGACCTCTCCCCGGCCCCTTCAGAGAGCATCAAGCCCTCCCCAGAGAAGGACACCTTAGGTAAGCACAAATGCGCCCCCAAGCCAGTAGAGATTAGCCCAGAACCATAAACCCCGAGCCCGCCAAAGTGATCACTCCACCGGCAGCGGCAAAGAGAACGCCGCTTAGATTGACCTGCTGAACTTACATTCCTATTTGGGCACTGGGATGCAGTAAAAAACAACAACCCAAAATGCATTGATGCTTACCCCTTCCAGTTGATAAGCCTTTATGCATTGACCGTGGGCAGAACCGTGAGGCACTATTCTGCCCTTCCTCGCTCAAAGTGAAGCAGAGGTGTTTGAAGAGATAACAGAGATGTTTGTAAACCATCCAAAGTAAGCAAGAGGCCAGCGCCAATAAATACACCCATTAACAGGCTAAGTTCTAGTTTACGATCCTGCTGAATGCCTTTTTAAAAAAAGAAGGGAAGCCAGCAGCTGGGTTGAAATTCTCCTATGATAAAGCACTATCAAATTTGGCTGCAGATTGCCCAGCTAATGTCCTTCAACACATAACAAGGCTGCTAGGATGAATGTGCTCAGGGCCATCGAAATGAACGGGAGCTGTGCAGAGCACCGCAGGTGCCCCTACTCGGCACCCATTCATTTCAATCGGGGCTTCGCAGGAGAAGGCTCTGGCGTTCTGTGTCCTTTCGAAATAAAATAAATAAATGTATAGTTCCGCAGAACAGGACTTTTTAGTTTCTGGCCACTCACAATTCTGAGACTAAAATGAATGAAGCTTGGGTTGGTGGGGGTTAGTGGGGACAGAAAGAGTGATAGGAAATGCTCTGTGTCTTCAGCTATTTGCATACATGTATAGAGAGCCATTCTGTGTATGCTTTTAAATGTTAGGGAGTTATCTATCCCGCCACTATTGGTGTGTGGGGAGCCATCTCACCATGTAAAATAAATTAATATATAACATACATCCTGGGCTCTATGCATGCTACACGAACTATATCCCTTTGGATTTAAGGAGTCTGACTCCCAAGTAAGTGCATATGGGGTTGCAGCCATGCAGCGTAATCCTATGCATGTTTAACTGGGATGCAAGTCACACTGCTCTGCACTGAGTTTCGTCTGCAGTCAGTGCCAAAATATTGTCGTTTTAATTGGCTATTAGATTTGGGCAGAAGGTTTCGACAAAAAAAGCCTGTTCGGAGCCATTTTGGATTTAGCAGCTCATTTATTATTCTTTTTCAAATATACTTCCAAGTCCTCTGGCTTCTTGCAAGACTTTTGGAAACAAAATAATAAATTAAATCCTAAGGAAAGGACAGGGTGCCACTGTCAAAAGCACATCGGCGTCAACTGCAAAATGGAGCAGCTTGTTCAGACGAGCGATAGGAAGCAAAGTCATCAGCGTTTAATATTCTCGCAGGCTAGCATATAGTAGGCTGGAATAGGAGAGAGGCCCAGAAAGGAACTTTCCATGGACGTGATCCTTACCTTTAAACTCAGTAATAAGCACTGAAGCTGTCTCTCCCCCCCCCCCCCCACGTTTCCTGGCCTCACCTGGTAATGTCCCTCTCTTGCTTTCTTAAAACTAGGCAATTCCAAAGGAGAGAATGCAGCCAACTGGCTAACCGCAAAAAGTGGCAGAAAGAAACGGTGCCCCTATACCAAGCACCAAACCCTCGAGCTGGAAAAGGAGTTTCTGTTCAATATGTACCTGACTCGTGAGCGTCGCCTAGAGATCAGTCGCACAGTCCACCTAACAGACAGACAAGTTAAAATCTGGTTTCAGAACCGCAGAATGAAACTGAAGAAAATGAACCGAGAGAATAGAATTCGGGAGCTCACAGCCGACTTTAATTTCTCCTGATGAACCTATACACGGATCTTTAAGGTTTAACGAGCCAGTACGAATTTTCCCCCTTTAGGCTTTAGCTACTTGCACCTGTACGGATTCGAACCTTTCGATTACCTTCTCGGCCTCTCCATCTCCTCTTTGTAATTGATCTTGTTGGGATAAAGCCATAATGATGCACACGCCGCCATATCTCGTATTACTCTTATTCATGCTCGGATTTTGAACGTCTGAAGCTGCGAAATAATATGTCCAGAGTACTACATACCGATTCTTTCGGTTCCCCTCCCCAAAACATTTTGAAAAACCTAACTGAAGGCAAATAGCATTCCCCCAATCCAATTATATAGATGGCTTCTGGGAACTAGATCGAATACCATTTTCAGTCATGTAAATCTGGCTGCATCGCTGCTTAATAGGGAAAATGTTTCATGAGTCTGCAGCTTATAGTAGGACACACACACACCAAACCGTTGTAGAAACAAAATTAAGCAAAGAAGCGAAGAGGGCAAGCTTGTTTGAGTCTCCAAATGTTTCATATTAGAGTTTTAAAAGTACCCATGAAATCGAGGGACCTCTTCCCTCTCTCCCTGCCTTGAAAGATAGGACAATTTTTATACTGCTTCTTGGTTAAATTATTACTCTGTGGCCCTAGGTAATGACTTAAGGTAGTTTTTGCTTTGGGGATGTTGGGTGACCGCTAATTATGCTTGACAAGCAGACGCAAAGGAGAAAGAGAGAGAGAAATCTCCCTTTCTTGTAAAACAGCAAACATTCTGCCCATTGTGTCCATGGAGAAGTGTGTTATTTTATGTACGTTGTCCACCAGAAGGGTGTTCTGACTGTGAGACGGTGAGAAAGAAGATGTACTCCTATTTCCTTGATACTGTGAAGTTACATGCATTGCAAAGGTCAAGCGTGTAGTGCGGACAAAGAGAAGAAGAAAATAATCTATAAATACAGATAATACAAATATGTATAAATGTCTATTAATGTTATTAATATTATTAAAATGCCGATCCTGTTGAAAGCAAAGCATTCTATATCGTTATTCTAAATGTTAGTTCTAGTTCGATCTCGTTCTTACCTTAAATCGGAATAAATTAATATTGTAATGCTGCTGTGCTGGAACGAAAACAAAGCAGCAAAAACGGACAAGCTATTTATGTTCTCTGAAAAGAATAAAAAACATGGAATGAATCCGTTTTTTAAAAAAAACCAAACATATATATCTCGTTTTCTGACTGTTTATTCTCAGGTTCCTACTTTTAGATCTCCAAGAACTTTTACAACAGGAATAGTTTGCCCGAGCCCCCTGCAATTACTTTAGGAATCTATTTAAATATTACCTAGACGGTCGTAATTTGTCTGGGCCATATAGCAATGGTGCTGTAAGGTTTGTCGGCTTTTGTTCAGTTTTATGACTTGCTAGTATATCTGGATTGTTGCTGTCTTGGACGAGTGCTTTCAGTTGAGTGAGGAGCTGCATAGACAGAGGAAGCCAAGGGCTATTTCTTTGAGTGTTGAGGATGGCTGGAATTTTATTTTATTTTTAATTCGCCAGGATCATTACACACTATCCCGGTATACGCACTGAGCGGTTTTTCAACTCCAAAGGGAAATCCAGATGGCTCAAAAGCAATCGAAAAGGTGAGCACAAGAAAATTAGGGTCTTAAGTCGCCTCTCCTTCTCCGGATCGACCAGCCTTTCCGCCATGTTTCTCCCTTTCCTTTCCTACCTGGCTGCATGTGGATGTGTTTAGGGGAAAACATTGTCTTTAGGTTCTATATCACGGCATGTTTATTAACTCAAGAATCCAGCACAAAGGCAAGAGGAGGGGAGAGATTGGGGCGGGGGATGACGGAAGCCTGAATGGGCCATAGCCAATTCTTTCTTTCAGGACAGAGATAGACTTTGAACCCGGCATCCTGATAGTCTGTGGCTATTTACGAGGGACAATAATCGCTCGACTGCTATCGCCTGCCTCCCCACACACCCCTTTCTTTCTTTTCTTTTTTTAAGGGATGCATGAAGAATATTTCATGAAATATTCTAATCAGAAATGTTTCAATGAATTTCTTTTTAAAATAAATATTATAATGATGATGATGATGATGATGATGATCATAATAGTAATAATATTTCAAGCAAAGAATTGGGAGAGTTTTGCAGGGATGGCTATCGTTGTGAGGGGGGAAAGAGGAGGGAAAGGGGACTGCTGAAGTCACGTTGGTGCTTTTTATTTTTTATTTGATTTTTGTTTGCTTTTTTTGGCTTTGCTATGTTTTGTTTTGTTTTTGTTTAGCAAGATCCTTTGGCCTAAGGAAAGCGGCTATGGGGAGCCGGCTTAATTAGGAGGCTGAGAACTGGTCGGTGGTTTAGGTAGTTTCATGTTGTTGGGGCTGGAGCTCTCTCTCTCTCTACAGCACGAAACTGCCTTAATTACTTCAGTTTGTACTCATCAACCGGGTCTAATAAACGCGAGAGTTTAAAAAAAAAAAACACCCAACACAAAAGTGTCTTTAAGCACCGAGCACGAGATCTGGACAGCGGGCGCCCTCCCGTCCAGTCCCAAAGCCCTTGGGTCCTTAAGGGAGCCGCCTCGGCCCTCCACGCCTTCCACCCTTCCTCCAGCAAACGTTATGACCCAGGTGGAGGGGGCAAATAGGAAGGGGAAGGGAAGAGACCTTCCTGGTTACCTCCAGAGGGTCGGTTCACCAACCCGGGGGGATTCTTCGCGCAGATTTCCTTCAAGGTCAGGGCTGCTTTCCCTTATGAGAGTCTCCTCACTGTCTTGCTTAACAGGGACCGAGGAGTGGTTTGGGAGGGCTTGTTGTTTGTCAACGGCGGCGGCCGGGAAAGAGTCTAAGGCTTTTTCTATTGCACTGCAAAGCGGAGTCCTCTTTCACCGAGGCAAGAGAATCGGTAGCGGCGCCCCCCCGCCCTCCCCCCGCACAACTTCCTCGAACCTCGTCCTCTCTCCTCCTTATTTTGAGTTGTCTTGCCTTATTGCACGCGCGGGCGCGCTCACGCAGCCGCGCACCCCCACACCCGAAGCTCTCCCTCCTCCCCCTTTTCGTACAGTGATGGCATTCAGAATCCCCCTCTTTGCTCTCCCCCAAAACTGCCAGGGCCCTTCCAGTGCTGTGTAGGCACAAATGAGCCTTTGCAAAGAGAGGCGAAAGTGTGGCGGGCGG
Source organism: Hemicordylus capensis (assembly GCF_027244095.1). Lineage (NCBI taxonomy): Eukaryota > Metazoa > Chordata > Lepidosauria > Squamata > Cordylidae > Hemicordylus > Hemicordylus capensis. The sequence continues at coordinate 116,564,993 of NC_069662.1, forward strand.
GGGTGGCGAGACATAGATATAAAATGGGCGAAAACCCCACGTTTTCTCCGAGGGCGCACAAGGCCTCGGTTACGATCATTATTGGAGTGTGTCCGGGCGCCAGCATTCCAGTGAGGCGGAATAAGCAACAGCGACCTCGCTTGGGCTGCAGGCTGCTTTGTGCCACCGCTTTGCCTTTTATGTACAGCAGCCCCGGGGAGAGAGGCGAAGGAGCTGCAGCGGCGGCGCCCTGCTCGCTTCAGATGCACACACTGTGTTTCCCGCGAGTGTAAATGAACAAGACCTCTCTTCTGGCGCGGCGGGGGTGGGGCACGGCCGGGCGTCGGAATATCCTGCCCGGCTAGTGGGGCTCGGAGTGTTGCGCATCCCTCCCAGAGGAGAAGTCAAGGGATTAAAAAGTGGGACCCGGATGGGCTTCGTGGGTCCGACTCTGTCCTTGCTGGAAAGAGGCTGCCTCAGCTGTGGCTGCACAATCTAAATGGGGAGGCCACAAGCGAGTGTTGTTTGCCCAGAACTTATGTATTCGATCTGTGTGTGTGTGTGTGTGCGCGCGCGCGCACACACACACACACACAGAGAGAGATCTGGAGGCGGAAAATGTGAATGTCGTGCGAATACACAAAGGAAACATTGGCACATACTAGACCCACTCAGAACGGTCGTATTTGTGCATACACCGTCCATGCTGCCCTGGAATTATTCATTTTATTAACTCTTTTAAAACACACACACACACACACACACACACACACACACACACTTCAAGGTCGCTGCACACACACATCTATCTATCTATCTATCTATCTATCTATCTATCTATCTATCTATCTATCTTCTAGATCGATACAAAGTATGACCTTCTGAGGAATATCTATCCGAATCCTTTTGACACGTTTGAAGTAAGGTTTGCCCATGTCAGTGTGCCTAAGAGCATGGTCTCTTAAGATTACATTATACGCGTATTTATTGGGATATATGTTCTACTAGGCAAATGGGATTTTATTCCTTTTAGGAATGAGCTTACTGGTTAGGTCAGGATCTGTGTAAAACCAAACAAACACAGAATGAGAATTTTACTTCTCTTTGATTCTTCTGCTGGGTAGATCCAAATACTTAATCTAAATGTGTTTTAAAAACTGTGCAGTTGCGGCTTTGGCCACATTTAAGCAGGACGAAATTTTATTTATATGAATCCACTTGCAGGAACATGCTATATATGAGTCACTGTATACCAGCTGTTTCTGTTTAAAGGCAGAAGTCCTTACACACTCACTTGGAAGTAGGACCCAAATACACAGGATAATATGTTCAGGATAAGGACTGAAGTCTAGGAAGCCGCATTATTTAACGCTGGGACCCCAAGTATATTTCTCTGAAAAAAAAAATAATTTCAGTGGGATTTACTTTCAAGAATGCATGTTTAGAACCTCAGCTTCAGTCTTCAGATAGCGCTTCTTGTAGTTTAATATTGTGATACTTATTATATGGAAATTGTGTGTGTGTGTATTCAAAAAAGTTTATTAGTGAAAATAAATCTCTGCGTAAAAGAAAGAAAAAGGTTTAGGATATCCTATTAAGGGCGGTACATTGGCCAGTTGCAATTATTTTGCATAAAATGCACCCCATATTATTTGTTTGCAGTTGTTTATTCTCAGAAATTTTAGGCATCCATTGGGTGTTTATTTTTATTTTTATTTTAGAGTAAATGGAGCCCCATTTTTCTAATTCACCTTTCGGGCGGCTAATCAGAAATGAAAGGACACTACAGTTTCCGAAACTTGAAATGTAATAAAAACATTTAGGAATCCTGCTGTTAAGATTATTTTTCTCCTTTCAGGAGGAAGGAAGTTCTGCCCACATATTTCACAACAGCTGACTCTCGATTTTAAACAAAAATGACGTAAGACTTCCGTCTTTCCAGGAAAGAAACAGAGTATTATTATTTATTTATAATTGTTATTTCTCCTGTTGCGGATGTGTCACTACAGCTAAAGTTTAGCTATTATTCTGTAAGAAGACCTTTTCCCTGCATTTTAAAGTGATTTTTATTTGGAAGGAAAAATCCCTCGAAATCTTTCCTGTTTAGAGTTGTGAAATAGTAATTGTTTCTCGTAATCTCAAGACCTCATGTCAGAAAAGAACTGCTCACTCATTTAAAATTTTCTCGAGATTTAGCTATGGGAGAGATATGAAAGAAGAAAAGAACGCTGACGCGATGTAAAACTAATGAGAAACATATTTGTTGCGTGCAGAATATTCACACATGAATTTAATTACCAAGCGGTTCCCTACTATTTGGAAGTCTCCAGACTGAACGTCTTAAAAATAGGAGTGGGGGAGGGATTTAAAAAAACCCAATAAAATAAAATAAAATAAATTGAGCGGCTTGCAGAAATTGTATTCGCCTCTTCCCCTACTTTGGGGCTGCAGTTCTTTTCAGAAAACAAAAGAATAAGAAGCAGAGGTATGCTCCGCAGCAGATAATTAACTCAAATGTCATATATATTCCTCGTTTAGTCATTACTTTAATTCACAACACTGGACTTGATCTGAGGGCCGCATCACCTTTTTGTTTTTCCAGAAGTCTGTAACCCTCCGCTTCGTTCCAGTGCTCCAGTGCTGTTCACAAAAATCTTGGAAGGTGTCCGAAAGTAAATAACTATTTTACACATACAATCGGATTGCTCAGAAAAGCGATCCGGCAGTAGAATCCTGTGCAGGAGTTAGCCGGGAAGCAGGGAGGAAGCAGCCTCTTTCTCCTATTGCTTCCATGCATACTAAGGAATTAATCCCCTGGAAAAAATACTCACCACATACCCACACCACCACACACACACACCCCACTCCGCCATGGCTGGGCTTTATGCATGCTAGACAGAAAGTGTAGTTACACTTCAGGGAGAACTAAGGCTAAATGCAGTCCGAAGGAATCAGTGGGCATGGGCTCTTCTTGCAGTCAACTTGATCGAGGGGGTTGTTCGCTTTATTTATTCGGCAAAAGACCATACTCTATCCCTTCTCTCTGGCTGGTCTCTCTCTCTCTCTCTCTCTCTTTTAAGCGCTTGTCCATGTGCAGGAGGCACCCGCCCCTACACCCCAGAAGATTTCCCTGAAAATATCCCAATGTTAGAGTTGCATGATGATATATATGTATATCTACATTAAAAACGACGACACCTTTCGGATCAGGTCGTGACCTCCCACACCTGCAGTCTGGCGGGTATTCGGGGTACGATTTAAAGGCGTCAGTGAATCCTGGAGTTGCTAAGGTTATTTCTTGGCGTGGGAGAGGGTGGCTGGCGTGGAGAGAGATTCCTAATCCGTCTGGCGGCGTGAGCGTGGTGGGGTCAGTCCTGAGTAAGTCCTCCTGGTCTGTGTGGTTCTGACCACTCCGGGATCGAGGTGCCTATAAAGATGCAAATTTCCATATCGATTCGAAATCTCCCTCGGTTCCTCTCCTCTGGTGTGCCAAAAGGGAAGGCAGATGAGATTCCTCTTAGGAGGGAGCTTTGTGTCGGATCTGACTTTCCCCTGCCAGCTCCAGTTAGCTCTGAACTCAAGAGCACAGTATTATTTACAGTGAGATCCCAAACTAAACGCAATAGGTATAATTTAACCTTTCCAGGCACTCGTAAATTTTTTACTGCTGTGAAACACAGCGATGCAAATGAATAGGCTCGTAGTTCCTGGCTTAATAACAACCCCGTGGCTTCCGAAACAATAACTCCTTATGAAATATAATAAATATATATTTAAATACAGAGTATGCCGCCAATTTTATTTTGCTTTAAAAAAAAATTGCTTCAGTTATTTTATCATTTTATGTGAAGGTCTCCGATCACAAGAAGGGTAGCCTGCATTTTTGTTGTGCTACTTCGTGTGTGTGTGTAAGAGAGAGGAACCATTGATGGGATGATTAATTATGATATAAAATAGTCCGCTTTAAAAGGGTGGCCCTACCCCAAAATCTGATCTTTTAATCTCATTTGGCTACAATTAAAACAAACTTTGTCCTATAACTCGCCTATCCCTTTGCATAAAAACATATGGCTTTGCTATAAAAATGATGACTGGAAAACACTGACCCATTAATAGCCTGCGGACTGATTTATACTTTATTGTTCTGCTGCCCGGCCACGTGACAGGCAGCAGCCAATGGGCGCGCAGGAAGCTTCCAACTTATTAGGTGACTGTACTTCTTGGTAAGGACCAAGTTGTTACATGAAATCTGCAGTTTCATAATTTCACCAGGTCTTGCCTCTCCTTGGCTGGGCTGGGCTGGGCTTGCATGGCGATGTCTTCGTCGGGGACCCTCAGCAATTACTACGTGGACTCCTTCCTCCTCCACGAGAGCGAGGAGCTGGTGCAGTCCCGCTATGCCTCCGCTTCCCTGGGCCAGCCGGCCAGGCAGGCAGCCCTCAGCGAGCACCCCGACTTCAGCCCCTGCAGCTTCCAGTCGAAAACCTCCGTCTTCAGCGCCTCCTGGAACGCCGTGCACCCGCCGAGCGCTAACAATGTGCCCGCCGCCGTGTACCACCCCTACGTGCACCACCAGGCACCAATGGCAGCGCCCGACGGCAGGTACATGCGCTCGTGGCTGGAGCCTATGCCGGGCTCCTTGTCCTTTCCCGGCTTGCCCGCCAGCCGGCATTACGGCATTAAACCTGAACCGCTCCCGGCCAGGCGCGGGGACTGTACCACCTTTGACACGCACGCACTCTCTCTGACTGACTATGCTTGTGGTTCTCCTCCAGCTGATAGGGATAAGCAAGCCAACGAGGGCGCCTTCCCGGAAAACAATGGGGAAAGCGAGGCAAACGGAGACAAGCCCCAGCTGGACCCAAGTAAGTGTGCCCGTCTCTCCTGGCAGGTTGCTGTCCTTGGCGGAGCCGGGAGGGGGACCCGCTTGCCCGGATGGCTTGCCAAGCACGGGCCATCTGGAGCTATGCGGCACTGGCCGGGGGCTTCTCCCATGGCCGTGGGACACGAAGGCTTGCCTCTCCAAGCCAACCGCCCGGAATGGTGGGGATCAGGGGCAGAGGGGGTGTTTGCCTAAGCCTTCCTAGCCGGCAGCAGCCTGGGTGGGTGTGTTTCTCAGCGTTAGCACGCAAGCAGTCCAGAAGGACCACCCGACCCCCACCCCCAACACTTTTCTCTGACACACTATGCTGGGGTGTGTGTGTGTTACTCCACTGTTTTCCTATGTACATGCTGGAGCTATAAAGCTACATAGGGAAGAACAGGGCGGGGGAGGGAGGGAGGGAGGGGAGGGGGGAGGGGGCGAGAATCCTGAATAGTACAAGTTGCTTTGGAGCGGGGAGAAAAACCACAACGCTGGGATGTAAATCTGATCCCTTTGTGACGAAGAGTTTTGCTAGGGAGAGCCCAGAAGGACAACGCGAGGGGGTTGGGTTTCTTCCCAACTTCAGGACTCTTCGATCTTGGTATATTCTTTTGTGGTGTGCACCGTTGCTTGTGTTTCCTTGAAGGGCCGGATCAATATGCAGGCACACATTCTTGCAAATCGGGGTCAGAAGCAAGCCAGGCTCCTAATGAACGTGTGCCTGTGGGAGAGGGCGTGGGTGTGTTTCCTTCTCTCCTTGGTAGCTTCCAGTGGTGACAGAAACGAAGGTCAGAATCAAAAGCGGAAACATTTCCAATGACACTGTATTCTCAGGGGTCGTCCAGCCGCATTCCCCCCCCCCCCGCGGCCTGGAGGGAGAGAGAGAAACCGGGGTTGGGCTGAGAGGTGGGAGAGGCTGTCTGGGAAATTGCATTCTGTACCGGCAATATGAAGGGGGAGAGGACGTGGCCGGTGGGGTTTTACTGCGAGTAATTCTACGTGAGCGCTCCCTGTGATGGTTGGGAGGCCATTGTGTCTGCCCCATCCTGTGTGTCTGTCCCAATGAAAAGAACATCGTAAACCACCAATATCAGGGTACCTATCTGCTTCAAAAGGAAGTGAGGGGGGGAAGCACGCCAAAATGAGGCCATAGTAGTGTAGGACCTTTTAACATTCTTGCTATGGGATCCCTTGCCTTCTCCCTAAAGCTCTGGCTCTGTTTCCCTGCAGATAACCCTGCTGCGAACTGGTTACACGCCAGATCCACTCGGAAAAAGCGATGCCCTTACACCAAGCACCAAACACTGGAACTGGAGAAGGAGTTTTTGTTCAACATGTATCTCACCAGGGACCGACGGTATGAAGTGGCCAGGCTCCTGAATTTAACAGAGAGACAAGTGAAAATCTGGTTTCAGAACCGGAGGATGAAAATGAAGAAAATCAACAAGGACCGAGCGAAGGACGAATGATGCTCGGGCCCAGGTCCCCCATGTTTTCAACCCCCCCCCAAACGCCATGCAACCCAGTCCCCCATCACACCGCGAGACTCTGTCCAGGCCTTGTGCATTTGGTTTGTCCTTGCCAAGTCAGCTCTTGAATGTACCTCGCCAGCGTGCAGGGAGATGGCTCTGCGCCGGTGCTAGTCAGGAGGTACCCTGGTTTTCGATTTTCTAATCATAGGGAAGACAAGGAGGGGCATTAGCGTGCAAAGTTGATGTGTTGGCTTGCCTAAATCTACCTGTCCTGAAAGAAAAAGAAAGAAAGAAAGAAAGAAAGAAAGAAAGAAAGAAACTACCTTTTTAATGCACAACTCTTTACGGACTGTATAGGTTAGTCGAAGTAGTTAATTTTATTTGCTCGTCTTTGCGCGGCAGAGAGAGGTCTGCTCTAATACTTGAACACTGTGTTTTATTGTGGTAATTATATTTGTGACTCGATTTTTGTGCTTGGGTGCTGTACCAGATGTGATTGTGTAAGCTAGGATTCAATTTGAACTCAGGTTGTTTATTATAAAAAATTGCATAGAGTATAGCTCTGTAGTGTGAGGAGTCTTTTTTCTGTATCTTTAGACAGTGAACCTTGGACTGTACCGGGAGAAATCTCTCTCTCTCTCTCTCTTTCTCTCCTCCCACTCTCTCACACACTCTTTCTCTTTCTCTCTCTTTCCCAACTTTTAAAAATAATTTTTTTAAAAAATGTTCTGGGTTAGGAAACGACTCATGGACCCCCCAATTCCTTTGAAGCAAGTAATTTTAGTATGCACACTTGATCTATCTATCTATATATATAGTACAGTCTTCGTCAGTTGTATATATATATATATAATCTATATATTAAAGAAGAAGAAGAAAACCTTAATAATCAGGCTAGCTTGAATATTGTTTTTGCACCCGTGAGCAGTTTTCAGATATCGGAGCTATACCTATATGTGAAAAAGGTAACTACCTATGGTTTACGTTTTAATTTTAATCAAATAATTTGATTCTTATTGTAATGAAGTTTAATTTTATTGATAATAAATTATACTCTCTAAAAAAATCTACCTTTGGTTTTGTAGATTTGTATCGATTATTAAAAAATAAAACGTCCTGGAAGTTATGTTTATGCAGACGCTACACTGTATATTTTGCAAGAGTTACCTCATGGCCTACTGACCAAATAGTTGTGTCCAAAATGATATTTAACTTTTTGCTAAATAAAATATATATTGATTCTTTAATATTTTGTGCTGTTTTAAGATTATTAAGAGGGCTCAGTTCCACCAAACCCTGCCCAGATATGGCATTCACCATGGAGAGCATTCATGATCCTAACCCAGATTCAGATAGCTACTCAAAAGCCCCATTTATTTTAATGAGGATTACTTCCAAGCAATGTCATGAGGGATATATGAGTGGACTCTTATACCAGATAGTAGGGCTGGCTTCCTTCGCCTAACATAAAGGATGTTACAGACCAATAATGATACAGTTGTCAATATTCCAAACAAACTATAGAGGGTTATATATTCTGTGTCCTCAAAGTTATTTAAAATGCTCACATGGACCCCCGCCCCAAGCAAAGGTTTTTAAACCGCCAGGCCCAAATATTGAAGATCTTGTAAAAAGAAAGCCATTTATTTATTTATTTATTTATTTAACATTTTCCTATACGGCCCCAAACTCACTTCTCTGGGTGGTTTACAACAAGAAATTTAGCTAGCTCGTTTAATGTTCACCTCTCCTATGAAACCAAATAGGCTTCCAGAGGAGAAAAATACATAGAGAAAACCCATCGGTATGAAATGTAATCCTTCATATAGAAAGCATCCCCACTGTAAAAGCCTTCCAGTTGCTTTCTTTGATTCCAGTGTCTTCTTGCCAGCAACATAAACCTTTATAAACTACCTTAATACAACTAAAGATGGATGCTATCAAACAGCCTTGGGCATCATACTGTTCACATTATTTCTATTCTTATTTTAGTACGGTATACATAATTAGACTAAACTTAGAAAATGGGTAACAACTAACCTTTCTTAAAAGAAATAGGGAGTTTGAGGAATATTTCTATTATTAACCATTTGTTTGGGGTGGAAGGTTTGATTTAATTTTAAGCTGATGCAAAGAATTCGACTGAGCTGGCAGTGAGTCCTGCTTCTGGCAGACTTCTTCCTGTTCAGGCCAAAACAAGACCAAGCCGAGCAGAATTCTTCAGAAGTCAAAACAGAGCTCTTTTGCAGCGGTGTAGACTTAATGCCTTGGCTGACTTTAAAAGCAAAAAACAAGCCCCGCACACTTCCAGCGAACAAGTCGGCTGAAGATTCTGTTAGAAAAACTCAGAGCCATACAGTGCAATAAAAGAAAATGAGGGCTGTAACCGTTTATGGGGTGTAAAATGCTGCAGGGTGAAAGACAGGAACGTTCACTATTTAAAACTTGGTAAAAAAAAAGTTCGAATGTCCAGGGAGGAATGGAATGAGACTTCTTTTTTTCTTTGTTCTTTTTGGTGCCCCTTCTTAATTTTTTTTTTTTTAAAGGAAAGGAATATTTGGTAAAATGTGTTTAATTAGCAAAGAGCAGAGCAGTTCGTGTCCCAGGAAAAGGGAAAAAAAAAAGGCTCTAATTGATGCCTGTTCCAGCGGTTTGGGATGTTGGGACGCCCTCTGTTGCTGCAGACAGTGGGAACTTCAAAGAATCAGCATTAGAAGTGCGTAATAAATGGCAGGTCTGCAAACTGTCTGGAATTCGCTCCTTAATGAGTTTACAACTGTCCAGCCACAATTAAGATTTTCTACAAAAGCCCTTTCATTTGTTTTGTCTGGCTGTTTTAGATAAAGCGGGTGTGCGGAAATAGCTCGTTTTTATTAGCCCCTTTCCTCTGAAATGTTGCCTGGAAGGAGAACATTTATCTTTAATGAATTTGCTTCTGGAACCTTTTCTATAATTGCTACTCCATGGCGAGGCAGATTATAGAAGCATTTGCAGTGGCTTGATATCTTGAGAGTTTCCTGTTCCTATTTTATGGGTTGCAATTACCAGGATTGATCAGCAGATGGCAGTGTTGTTCCATGCAAAGGAGAACGAATCGGCCATAAAGCCAATGGAAAGCTCCTAAAATGTCGACTTTCTAGGAGCATATGCTGATTCGAAACTACTGATCTGATTTTAACAAAGAACAAGAGCACTGATATATGAGCGCCCCATCATTGAAGTGAATACCTTAATGCTCAAATAAGCCATACAGTTAACCTTAAATTTAACAACTGGAACAATAAAGCTCACAGTTTGTATCTTTCTTTGTTTCTGTCATTACTTAGCAAAAAGTGATGTATTATTTATTGGCAACTTCAAGTTTCTCTGTGTGTGTGTGTGCCCATACAATGTGTCAATATAAATATGTATATATCTGCATATAATATGTGAAGATACTTAATATATTATATTAAATTTGACCTCAATAATAGCAGCACTAATTTTCTTAGTCAGGAATGGGTCAATATAAAAGATCATAGGTGTGTGTCATACATTTAAAAACAATTGCTTGCTAATACAAGCAAAACTACTGAGATTTTTCTCTAGCATTTCAAGCTATAATGAAATACAAATAGATTTGGTTTAAGTCACATATTTTTCATTCCATTGACTAACTGATATGCATACCTGAATGCATATATATGTAAATATCATATAAGCACATTCACTTACAAAATAAACATTTATATTAACCCATTTGCAGCTAAGTAAGAAAAAGAAAAGCCTTTCTTCCTCTTACTGAGGTCACATGAGCAGTTTCATAGCGTGCCATCTATGCGTCCTAGGAGAATGCTTGGAACGATTATTTAAGGGTTGCAGAATTGTTAAGAAATCGTCTCTGTAAGAATCACAAACAGGTAGTCGTGTTTACAATTTATTTAAAAATTCACGATCACTTTATTATGACTAAGCAGTGTAGTTGAGCTTCCCAGATGGGAGGATTCTGTACATTGGTTGGCCCTGAGAAAGGTATCCTCTTTTTGAATCTATGAATCCCTACATGCGATCTTCTTCAGTTTTTAGCCACATTATTGTGCAGGAATCTCTCTTTGTACAGTGCCATACCTGAGGCTCTCTACGATGGAGTGGAAAGGCTGGAAACTTTAATTTGAAGATTATTTACCGGCCTCTGAAATCCTTCAGCAGATGTCTTTGCTGCAGTTAAAGGCTCCGCTTGCTTTCTAAGTAATTTCGACTCTGTGGGACCCGTTTTAATTAGATTATGCAGATGCTAACAGTCTGATACACCACAGGATTAAGACGTCTGTACAAATTCATTCTGTAACTCTTCCTGTCCTTTATTTACGATTTCTCTGATCAAAAATTAGGACCGCTTCCTTTTGGCTTTGTTAGCTCCGTTCATTGCAATGTGACACAATCAACATAACACACACCCCGAAGGAGGATGCACTGAACTAATATTGGTCAGAAACAAGTCTTCAAAAGGCTGCAAATGTGTGAAAATTAAGGAGTCGAGAAAAATAATACTTTTAAGAATTACATCTTTTCACCAAACAGAATTTTTAGTAATCAAATGGATGTTCGACCTATCGAAGCTAATATGTAATGGTTAAAGGTATTAAACTTTAATTCTATAATAAAAAATCCAGGAGGAAGGGGACCTCCATCCAATAACATTTTTCTTAAACGGATGGGGATGTATATAAATGTTACATATATCCCTAGTGGAAAATGGAATTTATGTGATCAGATTACCTCTCATAATAGAATTTTAATGTAATTCTTGCTATCGAGTGTATGCTTTTAATAAGGGTTGATATGTGAGCCCCAGTCAATTCGCCCACATTGAAGTGCAAATACCTTCAAGGTAAGTAATGTGTAGAGTATTGAATTGAATAGTCGAAGGCAAACTAAGCAGAAGGAAAAACCCTAAAACACCATAGTAAGAACCGAGTTCCAATTACAGAATAATCTTGCTGGATAGCTCAACACACCGTGAGCAGAATCACTCCATTGCTTAGAAATTGTTCGTACGATTTATTTGTTTCCCCCCCTCTTTACAAGTCAAGATTTACTTAGAAAGTAGAAAAGGAACGTTCATCTCCCAGTCCCAGGTTAGAGTTTTAAAAATGGATTTCAGTTCCAAATTATGGTTATTTTGATAGAAAGAAGCGAATAAAGCGTCTCTACACAGCCAACAGCTGAAAATTTCCGCATCCATGTACCTTTGTCAAAAAGGCAGAAAATGGAAAGGGTCTATTTGATTATGGAACCGGAAAGCTTGACGTCTTTCCGAGCTCAGTGCGGAGGGAAATTCGTTTATGGAAGATTAGACGGGCGTCTTCTTATACAATGCCCGAGTTCTCTTTGGTGCAGGCAATGGGACCTTCTTGTGAAATCTTCCTAAGGGCCCCAAGAGGTGACTTTAGGAAAACATGATCCTAAAAAGAAAACTCCTCTATGGCTTCCCATCAGAACTGGTAAACAAATAGGTTCTATAACCGACGTGCTGCTGGATCTTGCAGGAAGGAACCAGAGAGGGAGACCTCGGCCTAAAAGCCGGTCTCACTTCTCCGGGTGCCCTTAAAGACTCATCTGTAAAATTCTGTCTTGTCTTATCAATACCCAAGTCTAGACTGCTGGTTCTGGTTGCTGCTGCTTTTTCTTGTCGCTGGCTATGTTGTCACCAGAGGGCCAATTTATTGGTCTAATGCTGTCTAATCCAGGCTCTTTGATCTCCGTCCTCTTGCAGGTTTGCTTGGCCTTCCTTCCACTTCTCAGGCCATCTTATTTCTCCCCGGAGATTTTTTTAAAAAAAAATTTTAAGGGTTGTTTGGGATGTTGCGGGGGAGGGATTAGACCTCCCCCCACACACTTCTTTCCCTTCTTCCTTGGCTTTTGACAGCCATCTTTGCGAGCGGACCAGTCTTGCGGAGAGTCGAGCCAGGAAGCGTCTGTCGACATAACCAGGTTGTTTGTTCCCGACTAGTACCGGGGGAAAGCACGACGGTGTGGCTGGCCCGAGGCGCTGCCCGGCCCGAGTCAAGGAACCGACTTCCATCCGCTTATCAGATTTATTTATTCCCAAGGGGGCCAGGCTCCAGAGGCTTTGCAGTGGGGCCGCAGGGAGCCCACTGACCCAACATGCACCCTCTCAAGGATCCGTGCGAAATATCTGTCAGGCCCAATTTTAACTGGTGGGAACTTCTTTGTACACACAGGATAGCAAACTCTATAATTTAAAGGGAGAATTTCCGGGGCAATCCCATTGTCCTCCCTTCCAGTTTATGATGTGCAATATAGCAGGGCAGTAAAAGCTGTCTTTACCAAAACTCCCTGTCTGAGGGAAGGAAACGCGTTTTACGATCCGTTTAAAGGAAGGGGTCCGGCGCAACATCCTCAATGGGGAGCAAGCAGTCTTATTGCTGGGTGGAGGCAGCGCGTTTAGAATTCACGGAGACTTATCCGCGATCCAGGCTGGGGGGAATATGCCAACGCCATCAGCATCGAACATGGAGGTATGTCTTAGTGGGAGGCGGGCTGGCGAAGCAATGATCCAAAATGGATCCGGGCGCTCATCCCTCAGTCCAGGATCTACCGATATTGAAAGGTGCTGAAAGTCAGTTTATGATTACTTCCCCCTTACGCCTATGTTAAAAAATATTGAGGGTCGTCATGGTGATAGGACGAAACTATCGTGCCATTGGACAGGACAGATCCGCGACTAGAGGCTTTACCTTTCTGCTAATAACAATTTAAAGAATGCCTTGATCTGGATTGGGCAAAGAGGCAAAATCAGACACAGGCTTTTGAGCTGCTATATGAGAAGAGTTGAAAGAGACCTCTAGGTCTGCTTGGAGAATGTTAGTCATCCTCAGCCCCCCACCCCACTTTGGAGGCAAAACAGTTTGCAAAAGAGGGCGGGGAGTGAAAAGGCATTTCTTTGCTAAATCTTCATTCATCTCGCCCAAAGCGATTAGCTGAGTACATTACGTCAATATCTCAATAAATCTGTTAACAAATTAAGAAACGTCTCATATAAATATTTCACTGTTTCCTTTCCTGCCGAAACACACACACACACACATACACAGAGACATCCCATGGTTTTGGTTTGCTGGAGGAGTATATGTATGAGTGATTTTGTTTTTTTGCCATTGTGTGTGTGTGTTATGGCAATTTCTCTTCCACCCTTCATCCCGCCCCCCGCCCCTCACCCCCTTGTTTCAGAATATGGAAGAGCCGAAAGGCTGAGGGAAGAAACGGGACAACCAGCAAGCCGCGCAAAATAGGCTCAGACGTTGGAGGAGACACAGAATTGGGATGGTGGTTTGTTCTGAAACGGACAGAAAACACAACTGGATGGGAGAAGAAAAGAGAGGAGCAGAACAGAAGCGATTTCCCCCCTTCTTTTAAAAAAGAGAGAGAGAGCAGAAAAAAGAGAGGGAGGGAGGGAGGGAAGGAGGGAGGGAGAGAGAGAGAAGAAGGAAAGGAAAGGAAAGGAAAGGAAAGAGAGAGCGCTTTATCTTTCAAGGCAATGAGCTGAAGTTTCCTAATATTGAAATCCTCCCTCTCGGTTTGGGTGGCTGGCGGCGCTTTAGGCGGACGGTCTCCCAAACCCTCGGCCGCGGGACAGCCCTTCCCAGCAAAGAAGCCTCCCTTGCCTTTGAATGTGCTAGCCATAGATTTGATCCTCTTCCCCTTCCATTATAGGCGCTTGTGAGCCTCCCTGATCTATACCACCTGTGATGCAGGAGGAGATTGGCGGACGGGGTCATATGACTGGTCACGTGGTGGAGACAGCTCAGTCCAAAAGAAAATGGGGTTTGGTGTAAATCTGGGGGTGTAATGTTATCATATATCACGCTACCTCGTAAAACCGACACCGAAGCCTACCGGACAACAAATCACAGGTCAAAATTATGAGTTCTTCGTATTATGTGAACGCTCTTTTTAGCAAATATACGACGGGGGCTGCTTCTCTTTTCCAAAATGCAGAGCCTACGTCTTGCTCCTTTGCTACCAACTCCCCGAGAAGCGGCTATGGACCGGGCGCTAGCGCGTTCACCTCCTCCATGCCTGGCTTGTACAATGTGAACAGTACCATATATCAAAGCCCGTTCTCTTCCGGATACAGCCTGGGCTCAGATGCCTACAACCTGCATTGTTCCTCTTTTGATCAGAACATTCCCGTCCTCTGCAGTGACTTAACCAAAGCCAGCTGTGAGAAAGCGGAGGAAAACAACCTGCACAGCCAGGCTGAGAGTAATTTCCGGATATACCCCTGGATGAGGTCTTCAGGTATGGGGAAGGGGGGAAGCCCAGGGCGGGGGGGGGGGGGCGGCGAACTTCCAGCGATCGCAGGCAGGCGAGCAAGAGGAGCCATGTGCAAACTTGCACCCAAAGAGTGCGCTTGCCTCTCTGCTTTTAATTAGAGCAGAGGCGCCATTGCGCAGAAAGCCCGTGGCATTGTATGTAAATGAGTCTCATAAAACTTTTTATTGCCCAATTAATGGGTGCTAGCCTCGTAAATTTATTTAACTCCACTTCGCTATGGGATTGGAGCGCTGGGTGGATTTTTGGTCGGGTCGACATGGGGGAGGGAGGCGGAGGTGCCCGGACAGGGCCACATGGGGAAGGGGGTCCTCACTCACTCCTCCTCTCGCGTAGTGGCAGGAAAGTGATCCTGGGTGGGAAGGGGAAGAGGTGTTTGGCCGGCGGGGGAAGAGAGGAAATGTGCAGAGCGGTTCTGGAAAGTGTGTGTGTGGAGGGGGAGAGACCCATACCCAGCAGCTTTTTATCAAACTTCGACGGGGTGAAAACGTGCGATTTCCCTTTATTTGTGTGCGTATGTGCTTGTTTCCCCCCAGAAAGCTTGGGTCAGTTATGCAGAGGCAGAAAATGAGCGATGGGAACCTGCATATCCCATTTATTGTCTGGGACAAGAGGAGAAGGCGGGCTTTTTTAAACCGAGCCCTGGGTTCCCAGGGAGTCTGGAATGTGTGGGGCTGCAGCTTCCCCAGTTCCTCCTCAGGCACCTTTCCGCTCCCTCTGCCACAAATAAAAAATAGTGGGTTGAGAGCAAAGATTCCCCCCCCACCCCGCGTTCCAACCTCCAATGCCTTTGCTTGAGGGAGTTTGACACAAATTCAGGCTGCAGTTTTAAACCTAAGGAGCAGGAAACGAGCCTGGCACGGCAGTCAATGCGACTGACTTCTGAGGAGGAGACGTGTTTTAGACGGGGCTGTGAAGTGCCCCTCTGAGCTGTGTGTTCTGTCTGGCAGGAATGCCCTTTGTTAGGCATTCGGGGGCAGCGACAGACTCGACCCCCCCCCCCCCGCCCTTCGCTGGCCGTCTGCAAACAGAGCGCCCGGGAGCGCCTCTTATTCCTGGCCCTCTAACTTTGGCGGCTCCTCTCCCTCTCTCCCGCCCCCATTCAGGTCCCGATCGGAAGCGAGGGCGCCAGACCTACACCCGCTACCAGACCCTGGAACTGGAGAAAGAGTTCCACTTCAACCGCTATCTGACCCGCCGGCGGAGGATAGAGATCGCCCACGCCCTGTGCCTGACCGAGAGGCAGATCAAGATCTGGTTTCAGAACCGACGCATGAAATGGAAGAAAGAGCATAAAGAAGAAAGCCCCGCCGCCGGCACCAACGCGGCCGCCAACGACAGCACCTCAGCAGCAGCCTCTGTGGAGAAAGTGGAAGAGGAGGAGGAGGAGGAAGAGGAGGAGGAGGAAGCCGCGGAGTGAGCCCGGCCGCGCTCCCTTGCCCCAGCCAGCTCGCCTAGTGTGTATGCACGTGACAGTTGTAAACGCGCTCCTGAAACCATCCTCATCATAAATACAAGGCCCTCCTAATGACCATTTTCACTCGTGGGCTGGGGTGGGGGGCAGTGATCTCTTGAGTTCTCCACCTGCATCCCCAGAACATCCCAGGTCACGCTCTGTGAAAACTAGGAGTGACTTGTCACTATAGACCACCCGGACCAGCTTGGTTTGGGTCGCCCAAGCCTCTTCTTGTGTTTGTTACCTTATTATTGTTGTTTTAATTTTCACTGTTGTTTGTGACTGAAAGGGGGGGAAAATCGTTGCCTGCACATGTGGGGGTAGAAGAAGCCCCAGATAAGTTAACTTCCAAACTACCTGACTGTATTGGTCCCAATCAGTCCCTCCTAAGGCATACGTGCATTAGGTTCTCATTCAAACTACCTAATTTATACTGAAAATCTATGTACTTCCAATTGTTGGGTTTTTTGTTTTAATTACCTTGGGGGGGGGAGAAATCCTGAGGGGGGGATGGAAACCACTACACTCAAGAGCAGTGATTTGTACTACCTATTTTCAAAACTACCTATGATCTAGCTCCGCCTACCTATCTTCAAAACTATACTGTATTTTATTAACTAAACAGGAAGGATAACCATGCCAGTGTGACTTTGCTATAGGACCTGTCGCGTAGAAAAGAAGGCTTAAAAAACAACAACATGCCTTCATCGCTCTGCTATAGAATTTGGTGCCGATATATTGTCGAGTATAATTTAAAGGGTTTGGTTTTTTTGAAATAATAATAATAATAATATATTTATTCCCAGGCCATTATTACGTGAAAACCATATGCTGCAATATAAGCTTTCTTCTTAAGTCTTCGCTAGTTCGAATTTAAAGAGGTTAACTCCTCGCCAGGATTGTACAAAGCGGTTTCATCTCTTCTTTTTTGTACTGCGCTCTCGATGGCCGAGTAGATGTTTCGTTGTAATTTCTATGTAATTCATTCCTCTTGATGCAACTGAAAAATAATTTCAAAAAACCTTTAAGAAGTGAATTTAAGTCTCGGTCATGTATCTACTTCTCAAACACCTTTCTTCCCATAGTCCTGATACGTAAATGTGTTAGATACCAAACCGCGTGAACAGAGAACAAATCTTGTATATTGGAACACAACTTTGGCCGTTTCTATTGTTTTGGAACTCATTTATAAGATGCTATATCATAAGCTGGGAAGTCTGTACTTAATTGGGTAACTTTGTAGCATGATGCAATGTTTAAAAAATCTATATAAAAAAATTAGCCTTGAGAGTTTGGACTAAACTTTATTCATAAATTGTATGTTACAATGTGTTTTTCAGTGTGTTCATTGTGAACATTGAGGTATTCCGTGTTAAAAAAAATCTGGGAATGGAGGTGGGAAGTGTGTGTGAATTATCTTCGGAAGTGCTTTTATGTATCGCCCACATTCAATGTGTTTTATGTTACACAGAAATAAAAATGCTTGTTGACAATGAATCATCTTTCTTTATTAGGGTATGTGGGGGCACACACGCACACACACACAAATACAAAGCTTTGGTGTCAATACATAACATTCCTCTGCAATATGCAGGTGCTACGACTTAGAAGTAAAGATCTAGAGCGATCAGTACGATCTCCTTTGGAGTAATGCGGCAAGGATCTGAGCGTAAATGATGGGCTGATAGACACCTAGCAGTCTCCAACGGTGTGCATAGGTCTAAATCCCATTGATTCCAAGGGGAGATTCTCCCACGCAAGATGAAAGTGATAAAGACATTATATTTTGCTCTACCTGATTTATTAGAAATCATACTTGCGGCAGATCCCATGGAAACTGAATCCAAAATAGTCCCCGTTTGTTCAGTGAGATTTACTCCAGTGTCAACGTGGATAAGATTGTGGGTTTAACTCGCCCTTCAAAACGCAAGCAACATTTAAGTGTTTTTAAAAGGTGCTTCCCCGGCATGGGCGGAAATCCGCATTTCGAGGAGCGGGCAAGCGCTAATATGAAATTTCTAGAATCTGATGTTGGAGTTCGGGCAGGCTTAAGTGTGGGGTGTGGGGTAGTCTCCCTCAGAATGGTGAATTAACAAAAAGGTGCATAATTGCATGCATAATCCTCCCAAACACAGAATATATCTCAATATGTTCCCTACCACTCATTATTAAAGGGGAGGGGAAGCGAAATTGAATGATTTGAGAATGAAACTATAGACAGTGATGCTTTAAAGTGCAAGTTGAATAAAGGTCTTAACGTGTGCAGTACCTACGGAGTCTGTGTTGGGCTGCCGAATGCATTTCGCACAATTTTAATACAATAAAAATAATCCAATCTGTGGGTCCTTTAAAAATCTAGGGCTGCCTCTCCGGTAAAATGGCGCCTCTCTAAGTCCTGCCTCTTTCTTAGTGATGAGGAAAAGGCCATAAATCCGTTGTTGTTTATGAAAATTTACAACTTTGCAATACAACTTTATGAGTGGCTCGGTTTCTCCATTGGTCGCTGACGGTCATGTGGATGGTAACCGTGAACATGAACTTTTTTATAATTTCCCTGGCGAGAATAGAGCTGCATTCTTTTGCTCAGCTCTGTCCTGCTTCGGATCTCTCTGGCTTTTCAGTTCCCCCGCACCCCCCGGTTTTCATTTGTCCTTTGTAAGTCAATAGGGAGCCGAGTGGATGGAGGTTCGGCATAGGCAGCCGCCTAGAACACCGGTCTTGGATGGCAATTTCCAGTTCCTCCGCCGGAAGGTGTGGCATATTGGATTCAAAGCGCTGGAGTGGCAGATTTTCAACTCGCAACCTGGCTAATTTCCTGCTTCTTCTGGCACCAAAAGGAGGGCGATTCGTCTGCGGTGCAGCCAAAGCGACAGCTGTCAAAGTAGCAGGGGCTTCTGCGAGCCAGAACCTGAAGGTGAGAAATGCAGAGAACAGGAGCACGAACAAGCAAACCTCCTTTTACTATACAGCCTGGAAAATTAACTTATCTGTATGTGTGGGTATACACACATATATACATACAGATAAGTGTGTGTGTGTGTGTGTGTGTGTGTGTGTGTGTCTGTATATTTATATATACACACACATACACACACACATACACACACACTACATACATATCTATCTCAGCCAAAGGAGCAGTTCGTAATAATGGAATCCTTAGCTAAGTGGACTTTTCTGAGGGCATGTAAAAAGGCAAGGGCGATACCCATGTCGTTTTAGCAGTACTATACTCCACTTGTATAATAACAGGCTGTCTTTTAAAGACATGATGGATTTTAGAAACCTTCTAATGAAATGCTGCGTTCTTAGAATCAGCTAATGGGAATGCTTATAAGGTGTATATAACCGCGCGCACCCCTTCTATCTTCTGCGTTCTATTTGTGTTTGTTGTTACTTTTAAAAAATGGGTCTATAATACTATCGATTTAAATAAATATTTTAGATTTTTACTGGAAATTAATTCAACTAATATCCAAGGATATATTATGCACTGTTTATTTTTATTTTGTATAAGATTATTTCACGTATACAATTTGGAGCCTGGATAATATTATGGAAAAAGTCTAGGTATGCTGTTTGTTTATTCATTAGTGATTCGAGGTTTACAGGCAAAAAGCATATTCCAGATTCTCAAAACGTAGCTTAAAAAAATTAGAACGTGAATGACATGAGAGCATGATCTTAAACGTTATAATAGGTGGGGAAAGATTTTCGTAGGAGCCATAACGTGCTGTTCACCCATTTTGTGTCGCATTTTGTAATCCGTTTTCTAAGAGAAACCTATTTGCTTGTACTATCTTGAAATATTCCTGTCTCCAAAAATGCAATGCAGTTGTTAAAGATGAGCAGCGATTGTCTTGAATGCTCCAAAAGAAGAGGTTTTTCTCCGCTACTCCGAACTGATAAAGAATTACGTGTGTATTGCATTGCAGTATCTGCTTGACTGCAGCTGCAGTGAATGTCGGATTATTTATCGCCCAGAGGAGTGTGCTCAGTGCTGCCACATTGTGGCCAAAGGAAGTACAAGGCGGTGAGAGGGCCGGAGCCAACCGCCTGTAAAAGAAACAGCGGGCTGCTTACGATTGGCAACAATATTTAAAAAAATTCCTGCGATTAAAAAAATCGGCCTTTAGTGGCCTTCTCCCATTCAAGCTAGACCTTCGCCAGAAATGCAAAGAATGGTGTCGGGGCAGGGAAGGCAGACTCCCTTGCAATAGGTTATTAAATGTGTTTCTGGCACGGTGAACGGGGGACGCGCGGAGGCTGCCAGTGGGGGCTAGTAATACACGTTCAATCTAAACAATGGCTGAGATGGCGAGATCTGTTTGGATTAGTGGCTATTAGCTCAAAGTTGTTTTCGGTTACATCTCTGAATATGAGAAGGATTTGTAAGTGGATTTATACATCAGGAGAAGGGAGCTTTTAAGATTAAGAGTGTGTAACTGCCCCCCGCACCTGTAGTCTAACTTTGTTTGACTTATGGCTTCGATTGAATGAGAGCGGCGGAGGTGGGGGGCGACCCTCGTATTGTTAAAGTGGTAGTCACTCTTTCCCCCCAGTACATGGAAGTTGCTGCTTCAAGAGCTTCCGAGCTTCGGGTGTTTTGTTTTAGAAGGGAACCACGCGGGCTGTTTACCTTGCTTCAGTCAGGAATGTGTGTCAGAGAGTTTGTCTGGCTTCATTTGAGAAGATACATGGCTTGGCAAAGCTTCTGTTGAGCAGATGTGGGTTTCGGAACCTCTAGTTGACAAAAGCTTTCCTGTAAGAGTTCACCTTCATGTTACTCATTCACTGGATTGCAGCCAAGATATTTTGTATTGCATTTTGCTGGATAACGTGGTCGCAGACCTGGTGAGCACAAAGATACTTTTCTTTCTTACTGAGATGTTTTCATTGATTATTCTGATGTATTTTGCCACTGATTAACACGATCCATTAATAACAGAATCCAACGGGACTCCTTGCTGACAGTGCTGAATCTGCTGTCACTTTTCTCTTATGTACTTGTTTAAGAAATTCTCCTATTTACATGGGATGACCTCAGGGTGACGTTTTACTCATGAAAACTATTGGACTCTAGCAACTTTTTCTAAAAGTGTATACGATGAAGAAATGTTACCGGTATTTCAACTTAGGGACTTCCCTTCCCTTTTTCGATTCTACTTATGCTGATGTTTATATAAAACAGATTTATGTATGTATTTATTTATTTATTGCACTGTAATATCGTCAAAGGCAATTATTATTTTTTGTTTCCAGTCACGGTTCTGTGTGGGGATTTTTTGTGTTTTTTAAAAACGTCTATGCATTTGTTTTCTATGCTGTCTATTGCATTTATAGGTTACTTTTCAGCGGGGAAAGACTGGGAAATCCTTTGCGGGGGGACATTATTGGAGGTAATCGAGAGTACCCTGTGGAACTCCAGTTAAGGACACAAACAATGCACACAATTGCAGGGTGGGGAAAACGTTTTAACTTACTGCTGTTTTATAGATACCCTAATCGGACTCCGGAAATGAAACAAATCAATTTACAAGAGCAACAAACCTCACGGGTTTCAAGTCAATTGAGGACCAGTTATTACAGAATCCATTTTAAAAGTCGAACACATAAAACTAGAGTTTTCACACTTCCCTAAACTATGTAAACAATTGGCACCGAAGAACAAATTCCGGGTTCTTCTTTTAGAAGTAAGATTGAAAGACAGCAGGATTAACTGGCTGTATCATTAACACTTCTGTAATTCCAGTCCTAGATTAAGAATCTGATTTCCATTAGTCTGAAATAATCACCACATAGGAAAAATGCAACCATAAGATGTTTGCCAGTCTAAAGTTTAAAAACAACCAGATTTAATAAAATAATTAGAAGAAACTGTGGCCAAAGTAAGCAATCTCTACAGGCCTTCATAGGATTTTTGAAGATTCCACATTTTTTGCCCTGCCAGATTCAAACAACAAACAGAAGCAACAATTTTATTATTTGCCGGGTTTGAGAGAGGGGCGGAAGCCCCCAACAGAAATATGTTTGCTTTTGGTAGAATACCTTAGTGGCTTCAAAGCAGCTGAGAGCTCCCTCAGCTGCTTTGGAGAGGATCCCTTTGAAAATAGCCATTGCCAACAAACGAACAGTAACAACAATCTGGAAACCACCATTTCCTGTCCGGTTCCTGATCTCCTTTTAAATTATCTGCCCCCTTTTAAATTATCTGCCCCCTTAACAGACAAGAACAAGATCCCTTTCCTTAGCCACCGAGGGGGTCTGCAGAAAAGTGTCGCTGTTTTAATTGCTATGCAAAATAAACTAGGGTAAATATAGTCGCTTATTAGATTCTGAAGGGGAATTTTTGGAGAACCTCTTAAGTAATAGTTTATTCCCTTTGAAAAACACCCGAGGTGGGCTGAAATTAATTGTGCTCTTTTAAAAAAATGAATCCGAAAATCAACACACCTCCTGTTTTCGGTTTAAAAATTTCCAATCCCACCCCCTTAAAACTGCGTAGTTAACACATCAATCAACCGGCTGCTTTGCTTCCATTGCGGGAGGAGGGACAGGAAGATGAAGGAGGGAGTTTCCTGGGAGCTCACTGACATGCCTTCAGTCTGTACGCCCTAATTTTGGCGAGGTGCCTCCTTGCCTCCAGCTGCCAGGTGCGTCGTGCCCTGGGTGTCCTCAGACCCCGGGGTCACCCTCTCGATTTATTCATTTATACAGTAACACCCCTCCCTTCTCTCGCTCTTACACACACACACACACTTCTAATTCCTCCCCAGCAGATCCCCTGTTCCGACCGCCGCCCCCTCCCTTTTGGTACAGTGGAAGGCGGCTGCTTGCGATTTGCCATCCGTCTGCTGGGCTCCGGCGGTGGCGGCGGGGGTGGGAGGGGAGTGTTGTTTGTAACTTTCCTGGCTCGGTGGCGGTGGGTCCCAGGGGAGCAGGCCCTCCGCCGCTCTCTCATTGGTCGCCCAGGCGTCAGCTGGTGCTATTTGCTGCTGTCGCTTTTGGCGCTCGGCCATCCAGAAACAAACCACTTGGATGACTACTAATAGTTATAGCCAGATGTACTAATACACAACAAATCACGGTCCAGGATCTGGGGAGCGTCAATGAGTTCCTATTTTGTGAATCCCACCTTCCCGGGGAGCTTGCCTAATGGGCAAGAGTCTTTCCTCGGGCAGATCCCCCTCTACCCGGCTGGCTACGAGGCTCTGAGGCATTTCCCAGCCTCGTATGGGGCCGGCAGCCTGCAGGAGAAGACCTACTCCTCACCTTGCTTCTACCAACAGTCCACCAACACGGTCATCGCCTGCAACCGGGCATCTTATGACTATGGCGCCTCCTGCTTCTACTCAGACAAGGACCTGGGCGGCGCCTCCTCGCCCTCCGGCAGTGGCAAGCAGAGGGCCGGCCACCCTGGGGACTATGTACCCTGCTTTGCTTCTGACCAGCAGTACAAACCCGAGAGCGGGTCAGCCAAAATCCTGAATGAGGAAGGCAGCGACCGGAAGTACACCAGCCCTGTTTATCCCTGGATGCAAAGGATGAACTCGTGTGCTGGTAAGTCTTTGGGATGCCACCAAGACACGAGGGGTGGGGGGGTGGTATGGGGGATGTGGGTGAAGTTGAGGGTGGGGGGAGCGGGACTCCTCTGGGAGGAAGACCTCTTTTGGAACGGATCTGATTCAGGCTGTCTGTGGAGAGGCACCTGCAAGCCAGTGGGTAACCTGAGACACTTCCTAGATTCCTCTTCAGCCTGACATCTGGGCTACCTTGAAGAAGAATGCATTTCTAAAAATCGCTTCCAGTATGGGCCAGCAGATGTAGGCTGCAGTGCAGTCCCAACCAACTCACCTGGAAGCAAGTTCAACTGAAAGGAATTTTTTTTGTTTCCCAGTGCAGGGTGTTATTAAACTGATGGTAGTAGTATTAGTAGTATTAGCAATACTATTACTACTACTACTAATAATAATAATAATAATAATACATAAAGAATCTCCACCTTCACTGAGGGTCCAAGACTGATGCAAAGGAATATGCCCTCTGTACTGACTACCCCATATATTTGTAAGACAGATGCTCTCTTCCCCCTCCCCTCACCCATTCATTAGTGTGTGTGTGTGTATTAGCTATTTAATGCACGTTTTCCAGAAATATGTCCTCTCGCACAAATCATCGGGTGGGGAGGAAGATAAACTTGATCACTGGTCAAACTCTCACCCACTTCAATGGATAAGAATTTCATTGTCCTCTTTAAAGAGAAAGTTTAATGTTGAGGCTGAAGGAGACAGAATAACTTCAAAACAAACACCAGAGACAGTGTTTCTGTCAGCCCCCCACCCCCCAAAGTAGTCTCTCTTTCTTTCTTTGCATTACACAGTATCCATCATAACATTTAAAGACAAAACATCTTATTTTCAGGACACATGCTAGGATTTCCCCACCAGCCCCAGAATAGTTCTTCATTTCAAGCCTACAACTCTAAAAATTCTTATTTGGAAGCAGATTTTACTTAAATCAATGAGTCTTGAAAACAAATGTGTTTGCGATCTGGGTGTCTCTTTGCTATAGTTAGAGGAATTGTGACAACTGCAGGATCTAGCTAAAGTTGAGCTTTTAAATCTCATTGATTGTAATGGGAGTTACTTAAGCAGATGAGCATGCCTATTTATCAGTTTGAAAACAATAGGACTTCAAAGTTGTTAACTGCGGCTGGATCCACACTATGTTTTGTGGATGCCATAGAAAGAAATATGTATAACATGCAGCACTCATGTCCACTCCTCACACACCATGAGTTGTATGTGTATGCCTATTTCTGGGCTATGAGGGGTTTCATGTGTTGAACCCTAGATGGAATTTAGCTTCCCGTTCTTGCATGCATTGGGTTGGCAAGGATCTCTTATCAAATCCTACGTTGAAAATAATTTAGGAATATTAAATCCCGGAAACATGAGATGCGAATGAGCGTTTCTTCTATTGCATTCCATATAAAGCGGGTAGTGGGGTGGAAATAGCGAGCAAAGCTCCAGACTGTTTCTTGAGCCTTGCTTCACTGAACTCCTCCTCAGGGCCTGCTCCTCTGAGATCATCTTCTCTTTACTTCCACAGGTACAGTATATGGAGCGCATGGGAGAAGGGGCAGGCAAACCTACACCAGATACCAGACCTTAGAGTTAGAGAAGGAATTCCATTATAACAGATACCTAACCAGAAGGCGACGGATTGAGATTGCAAATGCCCTCTGCCTTACTGAACGACAGATTAAGATTTGGTTTCAAAACAGGCGGATGAAGTGGAAAAAGGAAAGCAAACTGATCAATTCTACACAGCCCAGCGAAGACACAGAGGAAAAGCCAGGGGAGTAAAATCATGCTAGAGAAAGTTACCAGTCCTTTCCTTAATCGCTCTAAAATCTCTCCCCCGCCCCACAGCCCCAGTATATGTCTCCCGCTTCCATAAAAATCCTCTCATTTTTTAAAAAATGCTGACGATTCTCAAAGGCTTGATTAAAATATATACATATTTATATATATATACATATATATATTTGCAATTAACTGTGAATTTCTTTATCGATAGAATTATTGAATGTAGAGGTGTGTAGTGTATACCTGGTCAGGTCTCCAAAGGATAGATTAGGAGGTTTAAATGGCTTCAGATATCACCAGGACCTTTTTCTTATTTTAAATGGAAGTGTAGTTTCTCTGGCTGTAATTTTAATGGCATGTTTTCCAGGAGGAAGCAAAAGCCAGTCGCTTGTTCAAACGGAAACCTCCATATTCTAGAATGGTCAGAGATGTACAGGCTTATTTATGTCTTTGCTGCTAAACCCGGGAGAGATGGTTCCTCATTGTTCTACTCCCTTTCACCTCAGACTTGAACACATCTATTTGGAACGAAGACCCGTTGATTTCAACGGGGCTTGTTTCAATGTTCCCCGTCATGGTAACTTTAGGGCAGGAAAATGTTATGGATCAAGCAAAACGTGTCTCCTTCTACGTATGACTCGCATTTATAATTAGGACAAAGAAGGGATTTGGGGGGTGGGGTGGGGTACGGGGGGGGGGCGAAGAGACTTCAGTAGTGAAGCGTAATAGGGTTGAAACAAAAACAAATACAAAACCGGACAGACAAAAGTTAAAAACCTTAAAATGTCGATGATTGGCAAGGTAGTTTTCGAAGAGGAGTTTTTTGTTGTTGTTGTTTTGAAGGATAAAAACCCCTGCACTTCGAAAAGGTCAAAATACTGTATAGACAACTATGAAAATTGGAGAAGAGGCTATCTCCAGGCAGGCAGATTTTTCTAGGGTTCCTGTTAGAACTTTCAAAACACGTTGTTTCTGGGCGATCGAGGGAGGCTTTGACTTCTGAGTGCTCTCGACTGAGTTAAAAAGAGGACTACGAAGGGCTTTAGAATACTGAGTCAGGGGTGTCCTGCTTCCCTTTCTGTATTGTATTAAGTTCCTAAACAACACTAGCAAGAAGAATGCTTTTAAAAGCTATGATTTTATATAGATTGTGGGGTGGAGAGGGAAGAAGAAAGCATGCTTCCACTATAGCACAGTGAAAATGTATCTTCGCATATACAGTCAGGGGTGCTTTGTATCCACTATCCATATGTGTATGTGGAAATATCAGTCTTTTAAAAAAAAAAAAATACTGTGAAAGGTGCACCACTTGGCCGAGGGCTCTGAATATTTTAAAAAGCGAAGTGGTGCAAAGCTTCGTGCCAAAAAGATCACCACATCATATTTATGCAAAAAAAACAAGGGTGTGGAGGGGGAAGATGCAATTCTGCCGTTCATAAAATTGCATTGTATTTTTTCCACCCAATTTAAAAGAGGTGCTACACGACATTTCAATTGAAAGGAAATTTGCTGTTTGAGATCGGCACCGATCGATGTCCTCTTTCCAATTTCTTCCCTTCTGCTCCATACACTCGAAAGTACGCGACAGTAATTGTTGCTAAAATAAAATGTTGGGATTTATTCTTTGGGAACCCCTCC
Source organism: Hemicordylus capensis (assembly GCF_027244095.1). Taxonomy (NCBI): domain Eukaryota; kingdom Metazoa; phylum Chordata; class Lepidosauria; order Squamata; family Cordylidae; genus Hemicordylus; species Hemicordylus capensis. The sequence goes on from NC_069662.1 coordinate 116,592,110, forward strand.
CCATTGGTTTAAATAATCATTAACCTTTCCCCCCAAAAGGAACCTAAAATCATTTTTGCTTTGATTTTAGAATGTCTACCTGAATAGAGATTAGGGTGGAGGGAAGGATGAAAGATTAAAGAGAAATATTATTGGAAATAAGGGGTGAATATATTTTCTCTCTGCTTTTGCATTCTTGCTGGTTTTGTGATCTGAAGCCGATAGCCCTTAAGCAATTGGTACATACTAATGGAACTGTGAGAGAGATGCCATAATTTTGCTATAATGGGCTGTAACCTCGATTCGACCCCAGCCCTGCTGCAGCCCCTGGCTGAGCAGGGTGAAGATCTAGCTTGTCTCCAGAGGGTGGCGCACGAGGCCGACTGACAGTCGGGAGCTGGCAACGGGCTCGCGCGCCGGGCACGCGCCCCAGCCCTCCAGCATCCACCCAACTCCCCCATTTAGTGCACGAGTTTACCTCTAGAGGTCATCAGGCAGGATTTACGACTGGACAACAAAAGCACGTGATATGAAGTCGTACCCCATATTTGGGTGCCTACGTAGGAGGGAACCAAGTACATGTCCCAGTCATTTCCATAATTCATCATAAATTGTGCAAGGGTGCTATAGACGCACCAAAAAACGAAGCAAAGAGCCACAAATCAAGCCCCCCGATCAAAAAACAAATGAGCTCTTATTTTGTAAACTCATTTTGCGGTCGCTATCCAAATGGCCCGGACTACCCGTTACATAATTATGGAGATCCTAGTGCCGTGAGCGAGCAATTCAGGGAATCCGCGAGCATGCATTCCGGCAGGTACGGCGGCTACGGCTACAATGGCATGGACCTCAGCGTTGGCCGCTCGACTTCCAGCCACTTTGCGGCAGGGGGGGCCCCCGAGCGGGCTCGCGCCGGCAGCTACCCCTCCAACAGCACCTCCGCCGCCCCCGAGGCCAGGTACGCCAGCCGGGCTGCGGCCGCCACGGCGTCGGCTTGCTCTCCGCCGCCTGACCCTCTGCCCTGCGCCGCCGTGGCCACCTCGCCTGCTGCTGTCAGCGGCGACGCTCATCACGGCGGCGGCGTGAAAAACTCCACCGCCAACTCGACCAGCTCCTCGTCCACTTCCAGCAGCAGCAGCAGCGCCAGCAGCGCCAGCACCAGCACTGGCAACAACCCCCACCTAGGCAGAGAAGGGCTAAGCACATCGCCTGGCGCGGAAGATGACACTCCAGCCAGCAGCGAGCAGGCGAACTCCCAGCAGAACGACCAAAGCCCAGCCCAGCAGCCTCCCCAGCCCCAGATCTACCCCTGGATGAGAAAACTGCACATAAGCCATGGTAAAAAGCATGCCCGCGGATCAGAGTCAGAACTAGCTCTAGAGAGAGAGAGAGAAGGGAGAGAAAACTCGAGTCCTAGAGATTGGGTGCAAGACAGAAAATGGGGGGTAATCAGAAATGTGACTTTTCCTTGGGTGTGTGTGTGTGTGTGTTCATGTAGTCTCTCCTGGAAAGGGCTTTGCTGTAGAAGGCAAGGGGGAAATACCCCTGGAGAGCGGGATAGGGTGAGGGCAGCCTCTTCTGCGAAACTCCTCCAAGTCTCCAGAACTGTGAGGTGGAATTGAAATGGTGGGGAGAGAGCGACAGATCTTGAATAGTGCATGTGTCAGCCTCTGTAATTTATGACGAGGACCGTCCAGTGAAAAACACCGTTACTAATTATATCAAAAAAGAAGTTGAGCAAATAGAGTGTGTGCGTGTTGGGACTAGGGGCGGGGGGGGGGCGGGTTGAGGACAAGATTTCACTGAGAGGGAAGGAAGTCGAGGGAAAACTTAAGAGACTGTTGGGGGCGGGAGGGGGGGACAATGGGGTCCTGCAGTTCTCGGTGCATTGACTTGGAATTCATTCCCACTGCAATCACGGGGGGGGGGGCTGGTTCACGAATCAAGTGTGCTTTTAACTCAGAACAGACCTTCGAGGTTCGTTTCCCTTTGCAACCTACTCTAGTCCGAGTCCAGACTTAAGACCACGTTTCTAAGCGCCCTGTTGTGAAGCACACCCTGTGAGCCAGTGGGGAGACTCACTGGGCAAGTCAGGATCTAGGCAGGATCGGGGTGCAGGAGATCGGCAAATGCCCTGTGGCTTGAGCTTCCCTGCGAGTAGCTGCAGCAGAATGTCCAAGGGGAGGCTTTGCTGGAGGATATTCTGTAAGAAGAGGGAAGGGGGATGGGTGGATGGAGGAAGAAGAGGAGGCACTTGTTGAGCGCGTCTCCCCAACAATGCACACAAACAAACAAGGCAAGCCAGACAAGGAAGTGGGAGAGGAGGGAGTGGGCAAGGAAGTGCTCCTGAGGCTGGAGACCAGCAAGGGGACAGATCTCTGCTGCCCAAGTCTAAACCGCTTCCCTTTTCTGTTCCAGACAACATAGGGGGGCCCGAAGGGAAAAGGGCTCGGACTGCTTACACGCGCTACCAGACCCTGGAGCTGGAGAAAGAGTTTCACTTCAACAGATACCTGACCCGCAGGAGGAGGATTGAAATAGCACATGCTCTTTGCCTCTCAGAGAGACAAATCAAGATCTGGTTCCAAAATAGGCGCATGAAATGGAAAAAGGATAACAAGCTGAAGAGCATGAGCATGGCAGCCGCAGGAGGAGCCTTCCGCCCTTAGGAGAGACCCCCGTTTTGCTGCTACTGCTTCCTCTTCCTCCTCTTCCTCCTCCTCCTCCCCGAAAACACAACAAAACAAACCAAGTACTGAGCAGTATTATATGAGCTGACCCTGCGTGGAATGTCAGTAGTCTCTCTCTCTCTCTGTCTCTCTCTTTTGCGTTGACTTCCTCCAACTTCTCTGGGAGGCTTCAGCTGAAGAAGCCTCCCATCATCTTTTAATCATGAGCCTGTTTAATTGAGCCTCTCTCTCGCGTGTTACCAGTAGATCTGCTTCCCGTGCATTTCTTTGTCTTGAATGGCTTTGTCTTGGGGGGGTGGGGGTGGGGAAATGTAGATGTTTTAACTTATTTATATGGAGCCAGTCGTGTTACTTGAAGTAACTGTAAAAAGGAGAAGAAGAAAAAGCCTACACACAAAAGTAAAGGAGAGAGATCTCCTTGCTTGCTTCCTTTCCTCCCTCCCTCTCTCTCCCCCACGATCCTATTGTCGTCCCAATGTTTTCTGTGTGTTGCACTCGCTGTGCTTAACTGTGCATGTATGTTCAAACGTGTCAATGTCTGTATAGCTCCAAGCTGTGGCCAAGATTTCCAATCCAATACTACCTAATTCCTGTGTCATTAATGGCTGTTGTAGAGGTGAAATGATGAAATACAACTGAACGTGTCCTAACGTGTAGTGAATAGTGAATCTGTGACGAAAACTGTGATTCCAGACAGTATGTCCTTGCTGTGCCTTTGTATATGACTCTTTGCACGAACTCTTAGAAGTGGCTTTTACTAAGCGCAGCTTCAGTAACGTATAGTATTTTTTCCTTTCTTTCTTTTTTCTTTTTTTGGTGAACAAAGTTACAAATAGAGTCGAAGTCTGGCTGTTTGATCAAAAAAAAAAAAAAAAATGTGACCGGCTTTTTAAAAAAATGTTTTTTTAAAAAATACCTGACTGGAAAAATAAACTTTCTATTGTAAGTTTTTTCCCTTTCTTTCCCCACATTTTTTTTTTTTGGCGGGAGATCTGGTTTGTGACCTAAAAGAACTATATCGCTTTCTTAGCTTTATCTCTCTGACCACAACAAAGTTGGAGAAGAAAGTATTCCTAATGTAAACCATACAAGTGCAAATGTCCAACATTAATCCAAATGACTAAATTCCTCTTTAGATGGAAAGTTACATTACAGACCAAGAACCAGTTCTCTTTCTTGGGGAAGTGGACCCAAACCCAAACGTCAGCTCTGTTGGTGACTGTAATGGCTAGAACCTGCTTCTCTCTCTATAGATTTGTCCTTGTAACTAAAGAAATATAAGCATGCGGGACAATTACTGTAAAGACTCTTGAGTCTATAAACAGCATCCAACGGAAACTTAAATAATAGATCCATCTTTCCCATCTTTCCCCCTTAAAAGATTTGGGAGAGGGTTATTATTATTACGGGATTATTTTATGTTATTTGTTTGTTACAGTTAGTTTTGCTAGAAATGTAACGTTACTTACCGCACCAGGGCTTGAATGGTTAACTCTTCTGAGCTTCTAAGAGCAACTAAAGATTTGCACATTTACTGACGGGTTACACTGATGTCTTCCCTTAAAAGTTATAAAACAGTAAACTTTATAAGCCCCAGTTCCGGCTATATGACATTTGGGTGCCAAATGAATAGGGTTTTGTCTATGAATTAGATCGTAAAATCATCCATAGCACAGACAGATCGGCTCACTGGCTATAAAAAGTCACGTGGTGCCATTAAAGTAAGTTTTATGGTTTTGGGGAGTTGTCATCCAACATTATATACCACATAACATATAATCACACTGACGCTGGACTTCATTTGACTCTTTTGCAGGCTACGTGTGCCTCCCGGTCATTCAAATTGTCAGGTTTAGGTACAGAAGTATCCATTCCCCAAGTTCTCAAATACTCTTATGAAAAAATGGCTCCTTGCAAGCTAAGGTAAGTTTTGTGCACACGTTGCTTAAGCTTATTTATACAGTGAAGAACTTGACTGTCGTTGCCTAAGCCCTTTTCTGGACTTATCACAGTAGATTCTAAAGGGTAGAGAAATCTCTTGAAGACGCAAGTTTAGAGGGAGGGGGGAAATACTCCCCCCCACCAACTACTCTTTAATTCTAAACGTTCATCAGTTAACTTGCTATTTTATCAGTCAAATACAAGTAAGCCACAATAAGCGACTTTGGCAGAGATGGATTTTGAGGCCTAAGTTTAATTACTTTGACTACGGCAAATTCTAATGACTTCCTTTGCTCCACGGATTTTCCAGTTTCCAATGATTTTGTTTACTAAGGAACAGGGTACGCAGGCGATTTTCAAAAAGAAGCCTAGTTCAGGCTACTGTGTATCCTGATTTTACTGGGGGCAATTTATCTAGTAATGATCTTCCAAATGAGTAAACTTTTTGCCTGTAAGAACAAAGAGGTTACCCCTAGTATGACTTTAAATGTTAACGATTCTTGTGGACTTCTCTGTTTACGATTCTTGTGGACTTCTCTGTTTTCCTACCTGCGTGTACCTACAGAGTCTTTAATCACCTATAGAGCATACACAATTGCAGCAGATTCCCCATCACCTCTGTCTGTATTTCCGCTGTTTTCTTTTTTTTCCCCTTTGAGGGAACAAATTGGTTGTAACTCTTTAAAAGGAGCTTCTCCACGCCATCAGAGTGCTTGAAATTATGAAAGACAGTCTAGTTTTATAGGCGATTGTAAATAACCTCATTTATATAGATATCTTTTATTTTTTTACTGGCTAGCAATTGCCGGGTAGGCCCCAGCTGCCTGTTTATCTCCACATTCTTTTTATTTAAGTAGACTCTTCTCACTAGAGTGTGATTACTCAGCAATAAACTTTATGGCCGGATTTAACTTTAAGTCTTTGAATTTCCAGGGTTGAAAGAGAGCGTGAAAGAGCATCCCATGTTTTCCACTGGGCTTCCTCCCTCTTTCTTTCTTTCTTTCTTTCTTTCTTTCTTTTTCACCAGAATCAGATCCGGGAAATCCATACTCACACCAGCTTTCCTCAGGCGAATAATGTATTTGGAGTCTATAGTAACGTAAATCTATGCAGGTGAATAAGGACTGGCAAGATCCGATTCAGTGCTTTTGAAAAAGAAATATCTATCTATCTATCTATCTATCTATCTATCTATCTATCTATCTATCTATCTATCTATCTGATTTGTAATATTACTAGTGACCCATTAAATACTGGATTATTTTTATGGCGTTGCCCCAAACTCTTCCTTCGAATTTGGTTGTTTGTCCACGTATTGTTTCTACTAAACCGCTTCCTACTTTATACAGTGCTATTTCTGATTACAGAGTTTTGATTCTTTTAACTGGATTTGTATCAACCCCCCTCACATTTCCATAACATAATTTAATGTCTGACAATATAATGGAGGCTTAAATTTTCTGTTTGGAAGGAGATACTCTGATAAAGACACCCCTTTTATGCATGCATAGGGAGCTTTTTAAAAATACTTTTGAAGATTCAGAAACTTGTAGCGTTTCAATGGCATTTCTTAATATGTGAACTTACTGATTTACAAATTTTATGGGTTTTTAGATCATTTCTGAATACTGAAGGAAAGGCCGTATAATAAACAGGACTGGAAATGCATTTTAAAGTTAACTAGACATTAGGTGCAACCTATGTGGTAGAAACTTATTCTAAAGAATTAAAATCTTCTTTAAAAAAAATCTGTCTTTTTAATGGTACCTACTTTCTCACAGTTCCATCAATTAACTATAGGTGTATACATGTTTGAAAAGAGTGAGTAGAAATATATGTTTCTGAAAGTCAGAGTAGGAAGCATCTACAAGCAATTTGACCAGGACTGCACAGTACTTTTCTTAAGAAAAAAGATTTTAACAGAAGGTATGTAATATTAAAGCAAAACAACTGTTTAAATCTGACATACTACTCCACAACTCAATTAAAGGGAAATACCTGGTTTAATACTTGTATAATTCTTTGAGATTATAGCTGGGCTCCTAAACAACATAGTTGGAAGTGTCCTAAAATCCAGTGGGATAAGATCCAAGTAAAATACCATTAAGATCAAGATGTAAATCTACATATTTCCAGGGAGATAGATTTAATCTTAACGTCCATTTCCTCATGAAAAACAAACTAAACCCACTTGCAGTTAGATTAAATTGATGCAGTTTGATTGTTTTGGAAGCAACAGATTTAAAGACCCCTACTGCCACACCTATGTGGAAGGAAGCTCTACTGAAATCAATTGGGTTTACTTCCAAATACATGCTCTTAAAGATCAGATGTGGGCATCCTGGCTTTTGCTGATTTTGCGATTGGGAAACATAATTTCTCAGCCTAAATTCCTAGTCTTATCATCCACCCAGCCAGCCATCCACCCACCTATTCCTAGATGACTGAATGGTTAGATAGATGCTTAAACACAAACAGATGCATAAACATATATAGCTTTGTGACAATGTCACTAATAAGCCCAGGTAAATAGCTACATCTAGGAGTACTCTCCTACATACTAAAGCAAGTCCCAGCCAAACGCTGATATATATTTGAAAGAGACAGACAAATGAAATTGTAAAACTGTAATTAAAAAAAAATACACACCTATGTCTAATTTAGTATAAAAGTTAACTTCATATAGAAACAAGATATTAAATAATACACCTGAAAAACAACAAGGCAGATTGCGCCGGACTGTAAAGACCTGCATTTTAAAAGCAGTTGGAGAGAGTAAGCATATCTGTTCCTCTGGTGAGAGAGACTGTTCTTATCTTTCTTTATCTGACATGTGTATGGTTTATTTTACTTAAATCATTGCCAGTGATCTTCTGAATTTTAGAAATACTTCAGTGGCCCAGATGTAGGCACCAAACCTATGCTAGGCTCAGTAAAGCGTTTGTGTATATAGCAAGGAAGTTGGAGCGCTTCACTTTGTTTAAAGTGTAAGATGGCTTTTGAAAGTCACATGATAGGTAGGTTTGTGTGTGCCCATCCTTACAAAGCATCACGGGAAAATTATTAGTTCCATTATGTAGAAGAGTTAAGTCCCTTCTCTCTAAAAGGGTGAAATTGCAAGTGCGCTCTACCTTACCTATGGAAGTTTAGCCTTCCATAAGACTGCATCATATTTTTATAGTTTATATCTAGGAAATAAACACCTCCCTACTCCTAGATCGTCTCTCTCGGTTTCACTTATAAAGCTGCTTTTCTAAAAAACCTTTGGGTTTTTATTAACTCTGGTCACACTATGCTTGTTTTTGGAGACTCTTCTCTTTGTTTTCCGGTTCTCTAACATTCTGATCGCCTTACTGGGATCTCTGTCCCTTCCTTTAGAAAACAAAGCAAACTTTCTCTAGCATCACAGAGATGTCTTTGTTGCTTACATGGATGCAAACAGTGTAATATGATTACAGAGAAAAGGCACAGCATTTTTGCAAACGGGTCCCTTTTGGGGTAGCATCAGGATTCTGTTCCCTCCCTCCGCCTTCCGAACTGGCTTTTCAATAATAATAATATTTGTTATGAAGGTTATTGGGTAATTATTGCCATTTTGTGAAAGAGTCCTTGCTCGAGGTGAAGTCTGTCTCTGGATAATAAATGACAGCCCTTGCAGTTCATTGCCAGGTTAAGTAAATGCAGAAACTAAGATAAATCTGCACACTCTACAACTCACCAGCAGAGCTCGCTTTAGACCAAGTTCACAGTCAACTCGCTTCTCCCTAGGCAAGGCTTCGCAAACCTATTCGATCTGTTGCTTTATTTTTTATATTTAAACAAAATCACGGAGAAAGGACTAAACTCTCGACATTCCCAAACTGCTGTCCCCACTTTCACATCCAGAACTTACCCACCTGCTACGGAAACCACATGACTCCTTTAAATTCAATCTAGTTTCTCCAACGCGGATGGCTGAGTTTTGCAAAGTGAGGTTAGCTTTTCTTTTCTTTTTAAAATCTATGCCTTAAAAAAAAAAAACTTAGAGAAGCTAAACGGGAAACACCAAGGCCATGGAAACAAACAAGAGAGCGAGCCTTCTTGAAGGAGAAAGAAACTGCGTCGCTTTTGTATATCTTTGTGGTTAGGGCGTAACAACTCCGGGTCAAAAAGTTGAGGGTCAAAAGTTTACGTTTTGCACCACTCTTCGTCATGCGCCCAGACAGAGTTTGATGTCAATGTTATAGCCAAGATCTTGACTATCAACACAAAAGATAAAATAGCTTTGAGTTAGGCGTGTATCACAGTATGGACTCCAGGTGAACCCTAGCGGTTGAATGACCTCAATTACCGAGGGAAGGATAGAAAATTCCTCTTTTCAAAGAGTAATACACGTTGTATTTCATCTTGAATTATCAACCACATTTCCCCCTCTGAATATTGTTGGCTGGCAGATGCATCAGGTGAACACGGGTGTTGTCAGCAAGCCTCTCCCCTTATAAACACGCGTACACAACACCGACATGTTTTAAATTTGCAATGCGCTTCTTACCAGGGTCAATGGGGGGGGGGGAGAAATCTATTGATTTTAATAGAGCTGAATCTCGCCCTCCGTGAGTTGCATTCTTAACTCCCCCCATTGGGGAGCAGAAGGCTGCCCACTCGTTTGTAAAAAAAATCTGTGTAAATGGATAGACCCGCTATGCCCGTGCCACTTTTGAATATCGCAGGTATAGAAGATATAAGCGAAAACAGACAGCTGGAGTCCAGTGGTGTGTTTCGAGTGGAACCTCAGAAATGACCGCTCAGCCAAGATTCAGGGCAAGTCATACTGCAGGCAATAATTGAAGATTACATGCGATAAGGAAGAGGAGAGCTAAGTTTCAGAATGTGACTTCTTTGCAGCTGTATTTTTATTCTCAGTGGAGCATTATTTCTTTTTTTAAAAGAAAGCAAAACAACGAGTGTTCTCACATTTGGGCAACTATGGCTCTCTAGGAGATAGGAATGTATTTGTTTCAATGCACTCTAATTTTACCAGGTTAATTTCCAAGTTCCTGAAAGGGATTCTCTTTATAATTGTGCTATAGTCGTGAAGTAGACAGAGAACCACAGTTATGTGTTTTACTTCTAAAAAAAAATTAGACTCTTTCACAGAGAGATCCAGTGAATGGTGTGATGTAAGCAAATGGGTTGCTTGAGTCAAAATACACAGATAATAAAATGTGAGGGAAGGAAAGAAAACTCCTTTTAAAAAGCTGTCTCAATAATTGCATTGACAAATACATAGAAAACCTTTTCCTGTTTGAATGGAAATGATGTTTATTGGGCAGACGTTGTCAGGTATTCTGGACTGCTGGAAAAAACATTTGCAATCTGTTTTGTTTTCCCATCAATGGAACGCCCTTTTAGAATATCCAGGTCTCCTTTCAACATCCTCATTGGAAACGGAATGTAAATATATCCACACAGTGGCGAGAGGAGTAGGAGACACCACTCAAAAGAGGCAATGCATATTTTCAACCGTCTTATTCTGTGGAAAATGTGTCTTGCCTCTATTGGTCAAAAATTAATGTTTCCCCACTTGAAATATTACATTGCCTATTTGGAAAATTTATTATATGAAGAGTAAAATTTCAAGGCGGAATGTTTAACTAAGGACACATGCTATACACATAGAAATATAAGGGGACTACAAAAGACAATACTTCTTTCACTCTCTCTGACTGGAAAACTTGGATGTTTAGAATTAGATTTCTGTAGAAGGTAGTGATCTGGCCTCTGCCTATTAACCAATGACTGCTTGTGCTAATTCATTTTCATTCATTCAAGGTGGAATTTGGGGGGGGGGGTTGCTGGGGAAAATGGTTTTCAAGGAACTGCTTATGTCCAGAGGAGTTTCAAGTATTGCCTTCTCCTGCTTTCATTTTTCAAATATAAAAACAGCACACTGAGCTTTTGTTACCCTGCCTTCGCATATGATATAACCTAGTTCCTAACCTAACACAGGCACTGGTGGTGCTTGGTGTAACATAACATAGCCAACCAACGCATCATCCCTTTCACTCCTCTAACTCCAATTTCTTCTTCGGCAACTGTCTCTGGCAACCAGGATCGGTTGCCAGAATAGATGCAGTACCTAGGCAGTCAGAACCTTATGAAAAAGTCAACAACTAGGAGAAGGGGACAGTGACCATCCCCTATGTCAACCAACGGTGTAAGGCTGGGCTCCATAGGAACTCGTGCTCCCGGGGCATTTTCTGATATCAAGAAAGCCAAAGAAAAATATGGTCACTACATTTTAATAACGTTGACATTTTCTCCCACAACCCGGTAAGATTTCTTCTCCACTTTACCAGAAAGTGACCTGAGTAAAGACCACCCCCCCTCCGCCTCCCACACCCCCGCTATCTTTAAAAAGACACTGCTAAAGACCTCGAGGAAAGCCTAAGTCCAAGGCCGAGGTGAACTTCAGGTCAGCGCGTCTAACAAATATGAAAATGTCGCTTGGTGAAGGGCACGCCTTGTTATTTAACAAAGACTGTCAATGTGTAAGATTAATAAGAAACAAAATGCACCCGGTGTCACTTTTCGGTCACTTTGAAACTTGGGGCAGGGTTGCATTCAAGAGGGAAAGCGGGGTTAAATATATTCAAAATGCTTCCAACCAAATTCAAGCCAGACTGCCGGGTGTCTCTCTTCCCTCCCATCTCCTCTCCCCACCCCACCGGCTTCTCTCTCCCTCTCTGTCTCCCAGGCGCGTGGGCAAGTTGAAAAGTTTAATTATATTTAGTAGATATAAATTTACAACGTAATATACAGATTATATAGTCCCAGGCACACACACACCACATAAATACTTACTCTCTCTCTCTCTCTCTCTCTCTCTCTCTCTCTCTCTCTCTCTCTCTCTCTCTCTCACACACACACACATCTATATCTATATCTATATCTATATCTATATCTATATCTATATCTATATCTATATCTATATCTATATCTATATCTGTAGTTTCCCCAACTTACTCATTTAGTTGCAAATGTATTTAGTTTTTTCACAGAGAAGTTAGCAGTAAAGAGAGATATAATCTTGCAGTTTAACTCTTTCTGAGACTGGACCTTATGAAATCAACCTATCTTTCTTTCCATTTCCATTTTGGTGAATTCCTCAGTCCCTTCTCTGACAAGGTCGAGTTACTAACCTTTTGCTCATTGGTGATGGTGTGTGATTCCTGAAATTCCCCCCACCCCACCCCCGAAAAGAGAGAGAGTGACGTGTGCGAGAGAGAGAGAGACCCTGAAGGTTGGCGAGGCCAGGTTTCAGGGTTCAGTGTAGGTTTCGTCCGGGTTTGCACAGCGGAGCCATAAATCTCCGGAGGAGGAGGAGAGCGGGGACGTGGAAAGGGCAGCATGCGAGATAACACTTGGTGGTCTTGGCTGGGCTCTTCTTGTTTATGAGATATGAGATGTAAACCGCAAAGACAAGGAACAGGCCCATCTCTGCAGCCGAGAGAATCCCAAGAAAAACCGGCTGCTGCTGCAGCTGAGCAACTTAGGTCACCTTGGAGATTTACAGCCGTAGACCAGAATCGTAATCATTTTTGTTGAACTGAGCAAAGGAGACACCCAGTGGAAAGCAGTCCAGGGAAGCAGGCATGGCTCTGTTTGGGTTGTAATCAGGATATAGTCCATATTAAACGGCCCCTGGGACGTTCTCCGAAGGTAATACTCAGCAGACAAAAAGAAGGTACCTGCTTTCCTTGTATTTTGGTTTTGTTTTTTAAACCTGGGGTTCTGAAAGAGCATCATTTTCTTATATTTACTACCGTCATCAGAGCCAAGCGCATCCTTTATCTCCAGGGAAATGGATACAGTTTATACCGTAGGCACATCTTACTGGGTAAATGCGCTGTCCATGTCAGGGCGAGCATATCTGTGCGAAGACCTATGCCTTTATTTTCACCTTTTAAACTCAACATCTGTGAATGCTGCTGTTTGCAATGGCAAAAAATACTGGGGGAGGCGGGGAGGAGGTCGGTGCGAGGGAGAGAGAGAGCGCAACTTGCGTTCTCATCCGCCACCCATTTAACCCGTAAAGTAAGACTGAAGCCGGTTTTTAGTCCCGCAGAAAAAAATCACATACAATCGGCTTAAAAAGCTTCTTGTTGGCTCCTGTTGGTTCCCTCCCCTGTTGCCTCCTAGTGTTTTATGGCCTGCCTGTAGTCGCAAGTGTCATAATCTTTGCTTCCACAAATATGGTGGATCGGAGGAAGCTTTTAACAGACAGTTCAGGGGAGACGTGTAAGAAAAATGGGCTCTTCCTATTCTGAGTACGGAAAAATGTCCGATTCTTACTAACAGGGTAACACTTGTTTGGATTATGCAGGACTGTAAGCAGTTTTAGGAAAACGCACAGTGTGAAACAACGGAAATGCAACAAGGGAAGTGGGCATAAAAATATGAAATGTGAGGAACACAGGAACACAAAAGGGCCATTGGTTACATGATCTTTAATAGGGATGCAATTGTTATGCAGATATACATTGCCACCCACCCATACCAAACAAGGCTCCACATGTGAGGTGAAATAAGCATGTTGGAGATGAGCGTTCTTACCATATATACATTTAAAATATATATTGGTATGTTGGAGGAGGGAGAAAGGAGACCATTTTATCGATTTTGAGGGTTCTGGGTTTGCATTCCTAGTTCTTTTTCTTTTCGCTTCCCCCGCTTCTAATGGATAAGACTGGAGAAGGCTGAAACATTAAAATAGAAGGCGGAAGTTCAGTAGAAGCTCCAGATCTTTGAATTAATAATTTGGGTGTGTGTGTGGGGAGGGCAGGGTTTGAGATCCGGAGGTTAAAACACCCTTCGGATCTCAATTACTCTAGGTCAGACACTCGCCTTTCCCCCCTTCCTGTCCTGCTTACAGATCAATTTCCAACGCAAATCGAAGAGATTATTCACGTCACCCCACTGCGGTATTTACGGTACTTGAAAGAAAGCCATGTATTCTTTTCCTCTTAAAGAAAGAAAGAAAGCTAAAATCCAAAGTATGTAAAATCATCTTCCCTCGAAGGAAAATATTGTTCTTGGGAATCTAGACGGATTGTTTATTTCTTGATTTGCTCAGGAATGCAGATGACCTCATTCTTGGTATTACTCTTAGCTCCCTCTCTAATCTACTGCAAGGGTTTATTTGTTTGTTCATTTATTTATTAAAAATCCATGCCTGTTTTACTTCATTTTTACATCGGCAGTCCCATCTAATGACATGACACCTCCCTTCCGAACTGGCCACGGGATGGTGGGTTTTAAAATAATTAAATTATCGTAAAAGAGCTGCATTCAAAAGCCCCAAGGACTTATCAGCGAGAAACAAATAGCCGGTTGCAATTAGGTAGTTCGTGTTTCATAGGATCGAATGATCTCATTGATTGAACTGCCACCGCCCTATCATTCATTAATACTCCGAAATTCAGATGATATATCCCGCATTCTCCGCCACTGTTCAGAAATACACACTGGTCCCCCACCCCCGCCCAAAAAATAAATAAATAAAGTCGGAGGAGAAAGGAAACTACGGAACCAGCCTTACATGATTGCTCTATTTCAGATGCATACATCCCAGTCCTCTTTCGCCTTGTTTACACTCTGTACTTCCTAGAAGCCAGCTCCTGAGAAAGTGATTTGAGTTAGTCAAAGGCTGCGCACGCGCGCGCGCGCACGCACACACACACACATTCGGGCCGTGCGTGTAGAAATCACAGCCCTGTGATTCAGGATTCATTAATCCCAAAAAACAACCACATTCCCTTCTAAATATCACTATCAGGGCTAAGATTTATACCCCACCTATCATTGTTGGGTTGGAGCCAGCAGCCTTCATACTGCTTCGAGCAGGGACCGGTCCGGTGTTTAAAAGGTAACTAAGTAGTGTGATCTCAGTGATCAAGGGTGGTGGCGGGAACAAGGTCAAAGGAGTAGCAGGGCAGTGCAGGGGAAATCACACCCCTGCTCTGAGGAGCGTCTTCCACCACCTCTCCCCTTGCTTAGGTTGGGTCGCTCTTTGCTGTAACTTTGGTTTTGTTTGGTTTTGACGGCCACTGGAATGCACTGGGAGGAACCTGGCATCTCCTCCGCCTGAACAATCCTTGCCTCTGCTCGGCCGAGACCTCTCACTCCCTACAAGGGGAGAGGCAGGCAGAGACTGTCCTGGGCTCCTCTTCCAGCATCCACCAGCTTTTCATTTCCTGATCCGGGCTCTGCCAACCGCGTAGCAATTGGCCCTGCCGGTCAGGTGGTGGGGGTGGCATCGGGGTGTGTGTGTGTGTGTGTGTTTGCGCGCGCGTGTTTCGCGCTCTGGGGTGGAATTGTGGAGGGGGGGAGGGGAGGCCCAAACTTTGGCAGCAGGCGCTTGACAACAGCAGCAAGAGGAGGGGGAGGGAGGAGGGAGGGAAGGAAGGAAGGAGGGAGGGGGAGGAGGGGAGGGGCCTCGTCGAGCCCAGAAAAACGACAACGCGAGAAAAATTAGTATTTTTGCACTTCACAAATTAATGACCATGAGTTCGTTTTTGATAAACTCCAACTACATCGAGCCCAAATTCCCTCCTTGCGAGGAATATTCGCAGCACGGCGGCGGCGGCGGCAGCGGCGTGAACAACTACCACCACCACCACCATCATCACCCCCAGCACCACCCCCACCCCCACCACCCCCAGCAGCAGCAGCAGCAACAGCAGCAGCACCTGCGCCAGCAGCAGCACCAGGCTCACCCGGGCCAGCCTCTCCCCGATTACTACCCGCGGCCGAGCAGAGAACCGGGATACCAGCCGCCGCCGCCGCCTCCTCCACCGCCACCTCCTCCGCCTGAGGCGCTGTACCCCGCGCAGCCACCCCACTACCCCGAGTCGCCTTATAGCTATAGCAGCATCAGCGCTACTCCGGGCCAGGAAAAGCCACCTCCAGGAGCCTCGCCGCCGCCACCTCCTCCTCCACCTCTGCCACCACCACCACCACCACCACCTCCTCCTCCTCCTCCTCAGCCTCCTTCTGCTCCTGCACGGAAAGGCCACCATGTCCAGCCCCAACCCCTACTCCAAGGCCACGTCCCACAGCACCACCAGCCTCCGCAGCGCCATTGCGAAGCAGCTCCAGTGGCAGGAACTGGGGGGAGCCCAGGGTGTCGCCTCTTGCAGGACAAGAGCCTGTCTGGTCTCAAAGGAAAGGAGCCGGTGGTCTACCCCTGGATGAAGAAGATCCACGTGAACACTGGTGAGTTGACCTTCTGTAAAGTAAGCAGGGATGGAGTGTGCATGGCGAGGGGGGTAAACTGGGCTAGGGTGGACTCCGGTAGTGTGTGTGTGTGTGTGTGTGTGTGTGTGTGTGTGTGTGTGTGATGGTGCATTTCCTAATTTAAAAAGGGGGGGAGGGGAATCCACAAAACGTGGGAAATCTTTTGTATGTGGGGCCCTTTATCAGGAGATTTACGAGAAGCCAAACTGTTAGGGCAGTAATTATAGCCCCCATAAATTTAATTGCCCTGGCAGTGTCTCTGGGCCATGTGTCTTTGAAGCTTTTCTTAACCCAAATGCCCATCACCATTTTTTATTGGTCCCCAATTGTCTCCTATTGTCAAGAGCCTGTGAACCATTTTCTTCCAGTTCTGTATCTTATCTAAGCCAAGTGTCAAGTTATTATATAATAATGATGATGTTCCATTGCCTTCTTCTCCTTCTCCTTCTCCTTTTGTGCGTGCATGTGCCTGTGTGTGTGTAATCAGTCAACCCCAATTACAATGGAGGGGAGCCCAAAAGGTCTCGAACAGCCTACACTAGACAGCAAGTCCTCGAGCTGGAGAAGGAGTTTCATTTTAATCGCTACCTGACCAGGAGGCGACGCATAGAGATCGCGCACACGCTCTGCCTCTCCGAGCGCCAGGTCAAGATCTGGTTTCAGAACAGGCGGATGAAATGGAAGAAAGATCATAAACTGCCCAATACTAAGATGCGCTCCTCTAACCCCTCCAGTCTTACTCAGCAAGCCAAAGCACCCCCACAACATCACCCTGCGCAGCAGCAGCAACGGGGTAGGGCGACCCCAAACTCGACAGCACTATGATGGCCCGACCTACGAAGGGTGTGACCCGCCCCCCATCACACCTACTCTTGCCTCTTTTTCTTTGCCATGGGGACCAAGCAACTTTATTAAGGGGCAAACACAAAACAGGAGGTAGTGCCCAGCCACAAGGTACCTGTTTTTAAAACCAAAACTGGACCAAGTATTTACCTTTTGTAAATATGTTTTCGTGTCCATCATGTTTGCGTGTTTGTTTTTCCCCCTTATTTATGGAAATACCCTCGGCTTCCAACATTAAAAAGTTGTGGATGGCTCCTGTACCTCAGAAGGACCTTTTGTAAATATGCTTTCAGAAGTCAAACATGTTGATAAGTGACCTTGTGAGACGTGTGTCAAGCCATAGGACTGTGTTGTTTCGTGGGATGTTCGTGGACTCTAAAGTACAGAGAAGTGAAGCAAGCTAATTCCATGGAAGTCTTTTGAAACTTATGGGGCAAGGGGCAAAACAACTCACTGACCACATGCCCCATGCCCTTACGGACTGAGAGAAGGTGTCTTCTACGTACCAAGAGAAATTCAACTTTTAAAAAGTGTAGTCCCCCCTGTATTTGTGAAATGTTAAATCTCCCCACTATGTGCCCCCCTGCATTTATTTAAAAAGGAAAGAAAGAAAAGTGCACCAGTATTGCTATAAAGACTGTTTCTGTCTTCATATCTTATACCACAGTCAAAGTCCTGTAGAATTTGTGAATTCTATGTGTACACATTTGTGAATGTGTGATGTATATAATGTCCAGTGCTGGTAATAAAGAATACTCTGTACAAAAATAAAATTAAAGGCACAGACACACCATCAAAAGCGTACAGTTGCCTAAAGTTTGGCTTTGTTGATATCATATTGCTGTCTTTAAGTTGTGGAGAGGTGCAGAATGCAGATTCCCTTGGGTGTAATCTCAAGTGTGTACACACACAGTCCAGTCCATACTCCAGTAAAGCTCTGGGACTAGGATTACAACTGAATTAGTCTCATTATGTATTACTTTCCCAACCCTAACCACATCAGGTGCAAGGAATTCACAGATGCCAATAGTGCGGGCCACTGGACTGTAGCCTAATGCCCTAATCCCAACTGGTAGGAGATAGTCCCAATAAATTAAATTAGGTGTGAGCCATATTAATGGGCAAAGCTGGCTGTTATCAAGTAGTTAGGTTTAAATGTGTTGGATCTGCCTGACCATATTTCTACATTTTCTTGAGGAGATGCTGATCCTTAATTGCTGCTTCAGCAGGATATGGCCCTTTGTGCATAACCAGAAGGTGGTTTTGGAATCCTTGGTGGTGTGGTTTGCCCTCTGTCTACACTACCTGCACACATAGCTATTTACCATTCTGTGCAAACAGGAATAGAGATCATCCAATGAGTCCAATAGATTGGAGTGGTCCTTGTGGCTGTTGTGGTTGTTGATAATCATATTGCAGCTTCAGTGGCCTGTCTTGATTTCTTTGTTCATTTGATAGTGGCGGCAACTTTTCAAAGCCCAACTGCAATGGGATGTTTCCTTTCCAGGTGAGAAAGGAAACATGGTTTAAAGCCATATTAGAAATTCTGTGGATCTGGAAGATGGCCTTGTCTTGGGTCCTCTGAATTGCTTATCCAAACCATGCAACAGGACAGATCAATTCCCCAAAGTTAAAGGGTAGTTATCCTTAGATCTTATTTTTTTATTTGGAGTTAGTTGGGGTGGGCTAACTCTGAATCTCTGAAAAAAATTGTCTGATGTCTGCTTATCCTGGGGATTTGAAATACATTATTTAATTCAGCATAGTGCCTTGTAGGCAGGCCTGTAATCAACTGCCCAAAGGTTTCAAAACTAGCACAATTTCCATTGGATTGGGAAAAAGATGCACCATTACCATTGCAACACTTGCAGTAAAAATGAGATCTAACTATATCTCTGGAAGAGAGTACCAGGCTGAACAATACTGGGGGTTTTCCTTTCATGTGCTTTTATTTATTAAAATCCTTGTATTAATATCCTGCCTGGATCATTAAATAAATAAAAAAATATTCTTTTTAAAAAAGAAGAGAATAGGTTGGACAACGAAATAGCCTCATCCCCCTCCCTTCTAACTAGATCTCTTTGTCTAAACCCTTTGTTTGGTTTGGCGTGAAGATTCTTCTCCTGCTAATTTCCTGAAACTCCAAAATTAACAGGAGTAGTCGAGATGTTAAATCAACTATTTAAGCATAACATTAAGGACCTTCCACAGTTTTCCGCATAACCTCCATGTTCTTCCCCTCTTCCCATTGTAAAAAAAAACAAAACCCCAAAAAACACCCCCACAATGAAATGAAATCACGCTGAAAATAGCAATTTTACTAGGAATCATTAATCACCTCCTACAATAAATACTTCTTTGTAATTCAACAGCGATTCTGAAAGGCATTCCCTTGGAAAAGGTCTGAGAAGACTCGAAGGATATTCCTGGGGAAAATGTGTTCATGTATAAAGACACAGTCTCTTGGCTGTGCCATGAAAATGTATACTTTCTGGGTGGAGAATCGAGCACGGATTGAAAAATACACATGGCAACTTGTCATCTTTCAAGGTAATTTTAATTTAATTTAATTTCCCCCCCTTTTCTCTTAGAATGCTACAGTATGGTTAGCTGTGATGTGTTAGCGTTTGTGTGTTTCTGGCTTGGTCGGTACAATCCCTAGGCTCGAAAACTACACGGTAGAGTTTAAACCCTACTATTGTGCTGCCTGTGTAGGGCATCCAGAAGAGTTCACCGAAAGGACAAATTTTCTATCCCATTAATTGTTTTTCTAAGAGAAGCAGACTGACCCATCAAACCCTTGACCTTTAAAGACAGTATTCTTTCTAATCTGGCCCGCGGACCTAAAAATGCCCCCCCACACACGCACACACACTCCCACCTCAGGGTTTGAGGAGCAAATCCTCACTTAACATTGTTCTTTTTGTTTTTTGCGGGGGTGGGTAGAGGAAAAACACTTTTGAGGCCGAAATATACGCTGTTAGGCTTGGCAGGGGGAGGGGTTCTGTAAAATGAAGAAGGAACTCCTCAAAAGCTTAGAGGTGGCTCTCACCCCCCTCTCACCCCACACTTCCTTCTTCCCTCATACCCCCCTTTCTATAACAAAGGAAACTAGGCCTGCATTTTGAAGATGGAAGTTTCCAAAATCTTTTCTGAAACCCGCATCCTCATCCTTGAAACTGCCCTGCATAAGCCCTAGTGGTCCCACCACAAGCAAGCATGGGTCGTGGGAGAACCTGTGGTGGAAATCTCTGCGGTTTTCTTTCCACTCCAGTTTGTGGCATGCATGTAGAGGCTTTTTTTAAAGGCGGGGGCGTTGCTGTCTGTGGAATCCACCTCACAAGACTCCAGCTCTTGGCAATTTGATTACCACGTGGGTTCCAGAAGCGTGGATTGCTGGCCATCTGGCTCTGTAGCAAGGACTCTGCAGCTGGACAGGTTTCCCCAATATTTCATATTGGGTGTCTTTTGCTGAGGGCAGGCATCATTTATCCTGCTCTGTAAACAGAAATGGAGGTCATTTCTGTGGAAACCCACAGAAATGGGACCTGGTTGTCAGGTTTTGCATCTGAATCCCGCTCCCCCCCCCTTCCAGCCCTGGGCTCTCTTTGGGGCCCATATTTTCAAACCTCGGCCATATCTTTGCCATCTCCGGCAAAATTTCTACTGACTCCTGCAATCCTGTCCGCTCCTTCAATGCCTTTCGAGGCTATGGACCTCTGGCTTGGGTTAATACCCCCCTTTAAAGGGAAAGTAGCCTAATTTGCTTAGTTTGTTCGGTACATAAATATACAAAAGAGATCGGTGAGCCAGCAACCTTAGCCTGAACCTACCTGAAGAAGACCAATAAACAAGAATTGTGAGGTTATCTATGCCATTTATCCTGTGCGGAGAAGAAGCACACCTCCTTACTCCCCTGCCTCGCCAAGTTCGAACTGGCAAGTTCGGGGTTTGCCTTAAGAATGCCCTTTCCCCTACGTTTCCCTTAGAATAAAAAGCGATGACATCTGATATGGAAATTTTAGCCCTTCAGCGGATAAAGTTCCTAGATGGTTGAGATATGGCTATATTTGGATGTAGGAGTAGGTGTGAACACAGGATTCCTTGTAAAGTTCCGGTTCTCACCCTTCCCTGACCACAATGTAATTTTGAAGATCTGCTGTAGACGACCATCTCTAATCCCATCGAGAAGTGAGAAGGGATTAGGTCACCAGGGTTTCTGAACTCTATACTACTACTCCATACAAGAACATCTCTGCACTCTGATCACCTTGGCACAGTTGCCTGTATCCGATATAATTTTTTTCTTTAATCCCACGTGTCAATTTAAGAGCAAGTCAAGGTTATGCGTGTTGAAATCCAATGGAAACCAATGGGTGTTCTCCTAAACACTTCAGTCTTATTCGGTGGGACTTGCCACACTTCCTGAATTTGGGGAAGAGTGTGAGATGGATAGCAATGAGCCCGCTGATTTAGGTAGAATCAAGAAGGGTTCAGAGACATACTGATAAAGTGGGATTATGGAACACTTCTTGGCCACTACTGAAGCGCAAGCCTATATGATATTCCTATTACCACGGCTGCTATCAGGTGTGTTGGTTGTGATGAAAGGCATGAGTTCCAATTACGCACGCCAGCCCAACCTGCTGCCACTGACAATAAAAATTCGAATTCAAGTGACTGATTCGGCGGCTTGACTGCTTCGTTCTGCTAAGGACTGACAAGCCCTGGTTATTAATGTCCAAACGATCTCCCCAGAAACTGAAAAGCTGTCAAAAACCGCCGAGATTATGAGGCCTAAATAAGCAATAGAAGAGCACTGCCAGAGTAGATAAAGGTGTTGCGTCTGTTCTCGGGTAGATATTGAAATTTTAATCGGGGGGTGGGGTGGGGGTGCTCGTGTCACGTGACTCATTAAATAATTAATGTGGATCTTCAGGAATGGATCGGGGGCCGTCAGTTCTCACTAGTAGGAGTGATTCTTTCCGAAGTGAAAGGGAACTTCCTCTTTGACTTTCCCCAAACCCCAAAAAGGCAACCTACCTGATTTATCTTTGCAAGAGTCCTTAAACGTCTTAAGCAAGCAATAGGGAGAGATGAGGTTGGTAAGTATACACAGACCAGTCGTGTGCCTTGATTGCCTTGCCTTGTTTGCGCTTGCTTTGTTGGGAGCGTTTGCCTGAGCCAGTGGAAGATTTACGAAAGGTTCAGTCTTTGTTGCAAGCTGCCTTGCGGTCACATTAAGCCCTTTTGGTGATTAAGCCAAAACCGAGGCGAAGCTATTTGATAACGGCCGAATCCTAATTCACACTGTGGAAGGTTGCCTACCACACAGTGCGGGAGCCCCGTTGGTTCCCCCCCCTTTCTCCCCCCCCTTCCCCAGTTTGCCAGGCGTCTATAAATCACCGACTCTTCGACCAGGGCCAAAAAAGAAACCGGAGAGCCAGCCGCTTGCATTGTGAGCAAGGAGGGGGAGAAGGAAGAAAATTTCGCTCTAGTCATCATTAAGTGGAGCGATTTAGGACCAAGTTAAACCAAGGCAATTTATATTCGACTTTGGGATAACATTTAAACAAAAAATGTCATGACGCTTTGTTAAATGCTCTGTGACTAGCTAGCAACTCTTACCATGGCAAGGAGTCTCTTCCCCCTCCCCAAGAACTCTGGCAGTATAAAATATCCTGGCGTGTGGCTTAATCGCTCCCCAACACACCGGCAAAAGTTATTGAATGGTGCGATGCTGATTTAACAATAAATAAATGAACGGGGAGTCAACACAATCAAGACAATTACGGGCGATTGTATTGCAGTTGGGAAACTGCTTTGGTTGTTTATGGAGGACAGTGAGGCGCTTGAGCGTTAAGCACCGAAGGAGTTCCCTGGAACTGTGAAGTGGCAGAAATAAGGGACAAAAGAAAAAGGAAAAAAATTATAGCCTTCAGTACTCCTTACTTTAGCAGTAGCTTTCTGGCAAAACCCACCGCACCTTCAGTGCTCTTGCCCTCTGAAGTCAGAGCTCTTGTTAACGCGAGACAGCAATAAACACCCTAGTAAGCTATTATTATATCTTTTTTTTTTTTTTTTTTGGCTAGATGGCTGTTTAGCACCAAATTTAAAATTATGATAGTAATTACCGAACGATCCAATTATCAAAACCAGATTCCATCATGGAAAGTTCTCCCAAGATGGAATGTAGACCTTTAAAGCTTCTGACGACATTATTCCAAGAAATAGCACTTCGCAATTATTAGCAGTTAAGCCACATTGAGAAGAACAGAATGGGGTTTTTATTTAAAAGACAACAAAAACGTTAATACAAAGAGAGGGTGGGGGAGAGAGGGTAGACTGTACATTATTAGTATAAATGATAAGTATGTTTGAATAAAAATATTATTGCTTTGTGAAGGTCGGTAACATTATCCTCAGATTCCCTTTATGCTAAACTAACAAAAAACCGTTATGTGCCCGGTTCCTTGTTTTCCCACGTTTTTGGTTAGTGTTGTTGCTGGCCGGATTCTGAGTCAGTTGGAGACCATGATCATCCAATGTTCAGCGAGGGGCAGATCAGGCCCATATTCAGATTCGACCGTTCTGTGTCTTGCATTTAAACTAGAGATCTATTCTTATGCCATTAAACAGAGATGAACACCGCCAGTTGTATTTAATGCCTTTACTTGATTAAATGATGCTAAACAAAGGTTTCCCAGAGGAATATAAAGCATACATTTCATATAGGAAGTATTATAATATATTCCAAGCGAAGGAAGCAGAGCCCTCTACCTAGAAAGAGGTCTTATATTTCAATTTCATACACGATTGAAAAAGGCAATATTGTTCCATTTTTATTATAGGAATCAACATCTCCCTTTTAATGATCATATGCCCACCTAAGATTTGTTAAAATAAGTAATCAGCTGACCTCGTTTTGTCTCTAAATTAATACCGATTCCCCTTTCTCTTTCTTACTTAGCTATTGCCTGTTGTTTGTTTACAGCACTCCAGTGTACCGGAAAATACGGTTTAAAGGAGCATACAGTCTGGAAACAATTCTGCCCGGTGGTTGGAAACTCGAGGAGGTAAGAGCTTGTGGGTTTAAAAAAGAAAAAGAAAGGAAGAAAGAAAAGAAATCTGTTGTCGAATAGTTTCAAATAGTTTCATGTTGCAGATATGAGGATTCGGTTTACTGTGCTTGTTATAGAGGTTACTGTGAGATTTGGGTTTGATAAATAGCTAAACCGGTTGGAATTTTCTGCACTGCGTCTATTCATCTTTCTTAGTCGGTGAATGCATGTCTCGGCAGACAAAGAAATACACAGAACCGAAGTAAGGGCAGTTCTTTGAGAGCCGTTTGAAATAGGGATGGGTTACAAAGAGCAAAAGAAGCTAGGCAAGTTTTTAGGAGAACTTGTTTTCTATAAAACAGAGGCCAGGTTGGTGGTTAGAAGTTTTCCCTTCCTGCTTTGGATGGTGTATTGTTCTCAGTTGCTCTCCAAGGTCCTCTTGTTTACGTGTTTACCTTTCGAATCTGGCAAATACAAGCATCTTTAGAATTTAGAATCTTGGCTTGAGCGTTCTCGATGGTTGCTGGAAAATGTCAGGAATGGTATATTTGCATACTTCCAATGCACTGCGTTTTAACATAGCTTTAGGTAGACCCTTCACTCCAATGAAGGCATCTACGCTTGGGCTTAATGGTTGTGCCTTGCATCCTTTAATTTCAGTCTTTATAATCAAATAAAGCCTTTGAAACTTTACCATATGGAGGGTTTTTTTAAAGTTAGAAGACCAAAGGATACGTAGAGTCATTTGAATTTCCTGCTAGAATTACCTGCTTTTATGAGGCTGAAGTACAATTAGTTTCGTTTACTACCTTTTAAAAGCGGGGATAAATTACAAGGCTACAATAGCTTGTTGTGTTGATTTAGTAGCTTGCTGAAATCCTTCCTCTGAAAGAGCGCTTCAAAAGCCCTTGCTTGGTCGTTTCGAGACAAAACGTTGATTTTAAATTATCAGCATTGGAGGGGGGAATAATGATTTATATTCCCAGAGTGTCTAAAATATAGGCGCAATATAATCCCAGAAAACACCTTAGAATTTCCTAACTGAACACTTAACCATACTTAACCATCCTATGTTACTCCCCCCTTTTTTTGCATAATACCCACCCTCCTTCCCATTTCTCTGGAAGGAATGTATCAAATGTGAACAAACGCTATGGATAATAGGTGTCTAGATGAACACTCCTAATGCAGTGCAGTCTTCCCTATTGAACCTGAAAGGATACAATTCGGCGGGGGGTGGGATACACCAACAACAGACTAAAGAAAACTAAACCTTCTCCTGGAACGGGGACTGGGGAGACCCCACAAAAACTCAGATATAACACAAAATGTTTCCTCAGGACACAACTCCTAGCTCAGGTGATCTTCTCTCACACTTCGGGCATCAGTAAGGTATGGAGAGAAGGTCATTTCCTTGCATATCTAGAATATGCATGTGATATTTTAAGGTTTCCTTTAGGATCATTTTAAATAGGCGTCTGGTAAATAGGCGTTGCACCGCAAACTTGTTTAAAGGTTTGATTTCTTTGATTTCACTCTAACTTGATTTCAAACTTTGATTTCAATCTAACTTGTAACTGATGTCCCAAGCATTTTTACTGGGAGGCAAGCCCAGCTTACTTCGTGGACTGCTGTCGTCAGGATACTTACTTGAAAGAAAGTCCCATTGAAAAGGGTTAGACCGGGCTTCAAGCTTTGCAGCCTCAGTTTCCTCACACATCACAACTCTGTTTCCCCCGGATCCTAAAAGCGTTTTTTGTTGTTTGTTTTGGAGAAAACAGCGCTGTCTTATTTCATGTCCCTTCCTTCCTGGCAGCTCAGTCTCTCCTCTGTTCCATGTTTCTTCAGCATGGAGTCCGAGGAGCATGACTCTTTCGACAAAGCCCGGGGAGCGCGTGGGGGGCACCTAACCCTAAGCTCTACCTGGGATGTAACATTTTTGGCTCCCTCACACAGCTCCAAATCTTTTCCCATCTCCCGGTCCTTGAAGACACAGAGCGAAGTAATGACGAATCTTCACCAAGCAGTCAAAATGGGTGGCGAGGCGAATCAAAGGGTGCTGCTTTCACGCGCGTTCACGCGGGCTTCATTTCAGAAATCATAACCCCTGATGCTTCACCAATGCAAATGAGTTCCAGATAAGACCCGCTGTGTTGGACTGTTTTGTTTTGTTTTTTGAAAGGACCAGTTAGGCAAGCTGGACTCATCCCCCAGTCTTCTAAACCACAACCTGAAGAAACCGTCCACTATAAATCGATCAAGAAGTTGCTTTTCTTAAACCCTGATTCATACCCCTCACAAGCTACCAGAAGTTAGGTAGAACAGCAATTTCCACATTCTTATGATCGTTAATATTAATAAGGATCTTCATAGAAAAACTGGCTTTCTTTATATTAAAAAAAGGGCTAACACTCACAGTGTTAAGGCGTGTAAGTTGAAATTGCACACCAGACTTATGATTATGATTTATGGCTTTTGTAGTTTCTGTTTGCTAAAGCCATCTTTCTGCTTTTGACTCCAAGCAGTCGATAACGTTTTACGTGAGACCTGGGAAGATTTGCTGGGCTTCTTTCCACATCTGCTCTATTATCCATTAATTTCAGTTGCATTGTTGGTGAAAAACTTCTGAGGGCCCCTTTTGACTGGCCTGCAGACACGTTGGTTTAAATTCCCATGAATCCACCTCTTGTAGAAGTAGGCTGCCTGTTTCAGTTTAACTTCTGTCAATGGATTTGTTTATAGGTACCAGTCAGGGACCAGTGTCTGGCTATTCTGCTATTTTCTAAGCAAGACTTGCTATTTTTCAGGCATTGTGCCTAAGTTGCTTGAAGGTTGCGATCTTTATGTTCCAAATTACTATCATAGAGTTAGAATTCGGCTCCATGGAAGTTAGGATCCTATGCATGCTTACTTGCGATTTAAATCCAAGAGAGTTGCTTCCAAGTAAATGTGCTTGGGACCTTTTGCCGTTGACTTTAGTGGAATTTGGGCTGCAGTCTTTCGGTTAAAGGCAAGAGAGGGGGTGTCAAAGCATGTAAGGAAAAGTGAGGGTATGTTTTGAAGACAGTAATTTTTGGTTTTTATCTCCGGCCCTGCGTAGTCGCAGTGTAGCTGAAGTTTCTAGGATTAGAGAAGTGAATCCTACTGACAACTATGGAAGCACTTCGACTTAACAAGGTTTGGGATCCGAATGATTGTTCCTGCTGCGGTTAGAGTCCAACAGCCTCTTAAAGTCAAAGCCTCTTAAAGTCACTCAAAAGAATAGGATGGCTCTTAATGTGACCATAAGGCGGAGGAAGGATACGTTTCATCTGCTCACACATTGTAAATGGATCCCCAAAAGTCTAAGGCAAGTGATGAAAGAAGCAGAATACCATGCAAATTCTTAAAAACTTGGTAGGGAGGGAGGGGAAACAGCTGAGAGAAGTGTGTGGTGTAGAAGGCGAAAGCAAATTTGGGCTACAATAATCAAACTGGGCCTACAGGACTATGAAGGGTTTGTCTTGTCTCCCCAGTGAACTTTGTTAAATCATGGTGTAGGTGTGGAAATGAAAAGCCAGGAAAGGGAAGCTTTTAGATCTGCATGCAGATTCGAGATTAATTTATTTCTTAGGTTCACTCAGGGGATTTGTGTGAGCTTTTTTCCCTCTTTTCTTCTTCACCTTTCTTTTTTTAAATCCTCCCTCTCTGGACAGTTAGATCATTCTTTCCCCCTAAATATTTCATTGCTCCAGAACCCTATAATTTTGTACATCACTCAAGTACTTGCATAGGAAATGCGTAAGCGCAGGTTGAACAAGAAGGTCCCAAAAGAGTTTGCAAAATTCAGATCCACCAGAAAGCAGGCAGACGCTTTCCTCCTCCTCCTCCTCCTTCTAGGGAGTTAACAAGGACAGAAGTCCACCACTCTCTACCAGAGGCCCCTTTTGCCTTTGTCAGGTAATTACAGGTCTTTGGGGTTCCTACAACTGCGCTGGTGTAACATGTGGGTGTTCAGCAAGGCCCGTTCAATAGAAGTACAGAGGAGCCCGTGGGATGGTGGATGGTCTTCCTAATTCGGAAGGGTGATGGAAATGGAGGCAGAAGTTCATCTCGGATAGCGCCGCGTGCCCTTCTTCCTTAAAGGGTCACAGGAGAATTTTCCTTCCGAAAGGCCAGTTGATTAGCCAGCGTAATCGCATCATATGAAAGTAATTCTTCTTACCTTCCGTCTGAAAGTTGTATACAGAAATATTAATGCGAGGGGTGGGAGAAGGGGAAAAAAAATCTCCATCGCTTGGTTTTGGCCTTCTTGAAGTATTTGATTAAAGCTTCTTCTTTTTTTTAACAAAAGGGGGAGGGAAAAAAACACCCAAAAAACCCAGAGGCTCTAGCTTCGAATCCTGGTTCCTTCAGTGATTCCCTGTTTCAAATAAAAGGATTTAAGTTGACGTATGACCACGTGAGCACATAATACAGCGCATTATTGTGGCATTTGGAGTGGAGACCCGGACTGGCTTCGCCTGTGATTACGCTTTTCCAGTTTCTGTTCAGAGCAAGAACTGCTTTCTATTCTTCAGCCCCCCCACCTCTCTCGCAACCAACCCACCCGCTCACCCTCTTCGCTCGGAGAGCCTCCAGTTGGGCTACAGCGCTGGGTCCTTATGGAAAGGTTATTGCCGGGCTGTTAGGACGAAATGCTTCGTTAAAAAGGATGGATTTTATTTTAAGGTATTTCCGTTGATTGTTCATTTCATGTGTGTGACATTGCTGGGCGAGGCAAAGGTCAGGAGAAAAGGCTTAAGGGTGTATATGGATACCAGTCAAGCCTCGTTTCCCCCTTTGTTTCCCTGTGCTGGGAGGTGGGGGGAGTCTTGCATCCAACAGATCAGAGAATAGCTATATCTTCTTCCCCCCTCTCCTTAGGAGGGTTTTGGATTTCTGCGTGCTGTTCTGGTGCCTAGCTTTTCCGTCTTGGTGCTTATCCGATCGCTGTTCTTTTTTATAATCCAACCGAGGCAAGGAGGGGAGGGTCATTGTTGTGGCTTTTTGTGTTTATTATGTACCTCTGATGCTGATTCAAGTGTGTTTCGAGAAACGTCACGCAATCGGAGCTGGATTCTTTCTTTCTCTCTCTCTTTCTCTCTCTCTCTCTTTCTCTCTCTCTTTCTTTCTCTCTCTCTTTCTGGACCTCCAAATCGATGAGTATGCACTTGTGCTGCCATTTTATGTATGATGCTTAGTGGTACTTTGTTTACTGGGGGCCAGCTACCTGCACCCCTGGAATCTTCTCAATTTCCGGTGCCGAAACGAGACCGTCTCTGCCTTCACCCTGCTAAACTTCCACATTCTGTCTCAGAATGGAATACAAGCATCTTATCCATGCCCCCCTAATAATCAATGAGATTCTTGGGGGGTTTGTTTGCCTGAGCAAGGCTCTGGAAAGGAAAGGGCGCGGGCATCATCTCTCCCCGCCCCCGCCCTCCAGGTTTTAATTTTCCTAGGGTTTCCTAAACCTTTCACCAAGTTATAACCTACTATTCATTCAGTTTTATGGAGGGAATTGCACACTAAATAACGAAAAGGGGAAAAAGGGGGGGGAGAGAAAGCAGTCCTTGTTTTATACAAGGGGACAAATGTTATATAAAATTACATCCACCACTGAGTCCCAGCATTGGGAAAGGTCAGAGTGCTGATTTTTGATTTATGTCGCTAGTGGGCGAGGGGCCGCCGGGCTCGCCTACTTGCCGCTGTGCCTATCCCCCCCCCCTTCTCCCAAATTTACTGGCTAGTTGCAATTATGCAGTTAAGGGACAGGCTTAGGAAGAAAAAGATCGAAACTATTTGAAACAAAACTTTCCCTACCTAAAATATCTAATTCTATCTAATTCTAAAACATTATTCTAATGCAGAAATGAAAATAACAGCAGTAATTGAGTCCCCGCATCTGCCAATCGATATAATCCAAGTAAATGGAAAACAAAACACTCATTATTTTATTTTAAAAATCTGTTATTAAATAGGGCTCCTTAGAGTTTAAACAGCAGATTTTGAGAGGAGCCCTCCCCATTTCAAATAGGCCGAAATGGACTTGGGGGGGGGGAGGGAATAAATAAAACGTAAGGTTTAATTGCGCCTCAATTACTTTGTCATCGTTTCTTATGATTTATGACCCAGTTCTGGGGCATTTTGACCCAGTTAAAACAGTCATAAATAACAGAGCCCTGATCCTGAAAGCAAAAGTACTTCAGTGTACAGGAGCTGCAAGCTGAAAAGAGATTCGTGTAATTCCTTAGTATATGCTGAGTAAATACAAAACGAAGTGTCAATGGCGATTAAATGGGGTTTGATAAGATAAAAAGTGATAGAGGCCAAGCAGGTTTCTTTGTAAGGCTGTAGACTTGTAGGGCTCTAGCCCTAAGCACACTTACAGGGAAGTAAGTGCCATAAAAGCAAGTGGTACTTACTTCCGAGTAACCAAGTGGGGATTTAGAATGTGAGACGTCTTGGGCTTGTCTTCTATCAAGACTTCTTACCAGCCACGCTCCTTCTTTATCTGCCATGTAATATTTGGATGGTCTTCCCACTGTCTACCTGCCCCGAATCATCCCGGAGTTCTGAATCTTCCAGGTTTTCGATCATAGATTTGTTTTCTTTCACCATGCTTCCCGAAGTCCTTTTATCATTAGCTGGGAACCTCCTATTAAAGGTCTCTCCCTCGGAAACCAAATTTTGGGTTTGCAAAGGTCAACTGCAGATTCAAAATACGGCGCAGAAGCTTGTTTTTGTTTTGTGTGTGTGTGTGTTTTGTTTCTTCTTTCCTTCCTTCCAGTCCTCCTCAGGCTGGAAGAGGTTTCCGAGGGAGGCGACTCTGCTCGGGATATGCAATTCCCACATCTAACCTAGTGAACTCTTGGATTTATGCCGCTTTCTATCCAGTGGCTGAAATCCAAGTCTTGTGGCTTCTTGCAGGGCTAGAGTGCCACGCAAACGCACCTATATGCTGAGGCAGAAAATGAAAAATCCAACACTCAGCCTCTTTTAAAGGGAATCCCAGGCAAATAAAGAACACAAACAAAGAACACAAACAAACTCCTCTCTCTGTGTGTGTGTGTGTGTATCTGGAATATATATATATTCCAGAAGCAGTAACATCAACTGCTGGGGGGGGGAGGGGGAGAGATTACCTCGCTGGCCTAATTCCAGTTAATTTAAACAATGCCCTTTAAAATAATAGTAATAATAATAATAATTTTAAAAATCATCTCTTATTTGTCTAGGAGGGGAAAATATTTCTGTATCAGAACATTACTCATAACAAAATATCTGAGAATCCTTCCAAAGCTGCAATTCATCGCCGCAGCCTGGGATCCCATGTTATTGTGGCTGTGGAGTACTTGCCGGCTGAACTGGATTCTTCGTCCGAAGTTTGCACTGGAGAATGCTTTCTTTCTTTCTTTCTTTCTTTCTTTCTTTCTTTCTTTCTTTCTTTCTTTCTTTCTTTCTTA
Source organism: Hemicordylus capensis (assembly GCF_027244095.1). Taxonomy (NCBI): domain Eukaryota; kingdom Metazoa; phylum Chordata; class Lepidosauria; order Squamata; family Cordylidae; genus Hemicordylus; species Hemicordylus capensis. The sequence goes on from NC_069662.1 coordinate 116,623,388, forward strand.
AAAATTGCTGTTTTTCGGGGTCTTTCAGTCGGCATCTTGATTTTGTATTTTTGGTGGCAAAAAAAAAAAAAAAGGTGGTGGGGAGAAAGTCACATCAGCAGTTTTCAGAAGAAAGTGTGGGGTTGATTATTGACAAAAGGGGCCTCTCCGTCCATCGCAACTTTCAAGGGTCGTTTGTAGTAAAATGCCTACCAGTGAATTTTGGTCCCCCAATCCCCCTCCTACGCCGCTCCGCTTCCCCTTTCATGTTGAGCCACCGCAATATGCTATGAGGAGCAAGTGTTTTCTGTTGTGGAGGTCTGTTTACAGCTTGGGCGCATGAAGCCATAAATCTTGCCTAGCCATAAATGACAAAAACCATTGGTATGCATAAGAGGCCACCCTGGCCTTAGAGCACTTGTGCGTCCGTATGTGTGCGTCTGCGTTTAAATCCCCTCTTTCCCCCGTTTGCTTTGTTTTGGCGTTGAGGTGACATTGCGGTTTAAAGAGGGCGCTTTGTATTTTTAACACCTTCGGTAACGAAGGCCTGTCAAATTCACACCTAGGCATTCTTCTAAGACTCTTTTGAATGTCTTGCGCGCCAAGCGGCTCCTTTGTGTGGCTTTAAAGCCATGCCCCTGTTGCCCAGTTTTCTTGGAGCAGAGCAGCATTCCGCTCGCTAGTGCTACTTGGAAGCTGGCGCAGTTGGGGTCAGAGGATGGAGGGAGAGTGAAAAAGGAGTGGGGAGGGAAGGAAGGAAGAGAAATGGGCAGGAGAAGGAAGAAAAGAAGGAGAAAGGAGGAGGAGGGAGAAAAGGAGAGAGAACTGAAATCCACACAGCCAAAACATCCACACCCATCAGCATGCACACACACGTTTTACATACATCTTCGTGAGTATATTTAATAATGCCTAGTGATGGATGTATACCTGTGTAAACAAACAAACAAAAAGTGTGCATGTTAATTTGAGTGTCTTTGTAGGTCTCTGGCAACCCGGTCTACAATCTAGCAATTTTCCAAAAAGTCCAAATGCACCTCAGAATTATTATTAGATAATGTTGGAAAATGTTTGTTTTGAATGAAACTTTCAGCTAACGTCTGAGTGAGGTTGTATCCTCATAGTTCGATCCTAACCAACTTGACTCGCAAGCAGCCCTCCCCCTTGATTTCCATTGGATTTACTTCCAGTTTAGATCATTTAGGGTTAGGGATGCAGCAGCCTTAGTGCCATTTGTAAGCAGTTCGGCGTAGGTGGGTCTGGACTCCAGAAGTTTGTGCTTCTTTCTAGCAGCGAAATCCCACTGAATTCAATGGCAAGGGTCCCCTGCGATTCGAATCTTTGTAGCTTGTCTTCTACATGGATACGTGTGTATACTATGTATAGATGTGCCTGTCCGTGTTAATGGACGCCTAGGGGAAGGGCAGTATGTAGATGCGTCCATACATGGGCATTTGGCTATGGTTGCCTGTCCCTTCGTGGACCCCTTCACCGTCCCGAAATGTCATTATTTGAAGCCGTCCTTTGAACGTGTTGTCCAGCTTGGTCTGGGTGGCAGAAAGAGCAGATGGGTCCTGGTTTATTTTATTGGGGGGGAGGGCTGGTTATTTGGGGAGTTATTTTATTTGGGGAGTTCTATATGGTACAGCACTCCCAGATTTCACCCCTGTCCCAGGTCCAGTTTAGTCCACATTTACCAATACGAATGCGACCATCATAGTAATAATAATAATTATTATTATGGACAACAACGGGGTCTGGGGAGAGTGACCCCTTTGTGAGCATCCTTTGCCTTCATTAGCATAATTTTCTTGGCCTTTAGTGCCGCCCCGGCGCTTCACTCTTTCACTCCCTCTTTCTTCTCCTTCCCTCCATTTCATCGCCCCCACCCCCCACTCTGCCTGCCTGCCTGCCTGCCCCGGACTTCCCGAGGCAGCTGCCTTTCCCCCAACAGACGCCCCCTTGGGCGTGCAAGATTGCATAAGAAGCATCTTTGCTTCCAGCCCCCCTTCTCCCGTGGAACCTCGCTGGGGGACAGCTCGCTCGTGTAGCCGGGGGCCCCCATCGCGGCTGGCCAGAGCGGTGGGGAGGTGGAGGTAAGGGCTTGAGCGAGGTAAGAGCGACTGTCGGGGTGGAGGGGGGGCTGTCTGTCCGAGGCGAGCTGGAGAGAGCTCCCCTTGCGTGTCCTCCTCCTGATCGAGGCAGGGCTCCTCCCGTCTTGGATCGGGGGCTCCGTCCTGGAGGGGCTGAGCGGCGCTGGTTCTCATCCCGGAGGAGCGGAGGGGACTTGGCTGGGGCGGGCGGGGGGGGGCAGTGGAAGGGGCAGAGTCCTGCTCCCAGGGCTGGGAGCGAGCGACTGTCGCCGAGCGTCCAAAGAGCGATGCTGGCTTCCGCCTCAGTCGTCAGAAGTTAAGGTAAGCAGGCCACAAATACGCTGCTATCAGTAGTGAATGGCGGAGTTTATGTCCTGGTGATTTATGACCAGAGACTTAAATCTCGGTTCAAGAAGAGTTCACAGGCTGGAGCTTCCTTCCAGGCAGTGACGGATAGACCCTTACACTTCGAGTTCAGGCCGATTGCCCCGCTCCCCTCAACTTTCCTTTCTCTGGCAGCAGATCTTGGGGCCAGAGGCTAGTGGTGGGGGCGGGTGGGGAGCCTGAGAGGGGTGCCTGCCTGGATCACGGCTTTAGGGTGGGGTAAGGGGAAACAACAAAGGCACCAGAAGAAAGAAGTCCGGGTTTGCAGCCAAGCCTACAGCGCGACCCACAAGCCACCCATCTGGAACATTTGGAGGCCCATTTGGCCCCACTGGCTCCTACAACGACTAAATCAGCTCCACTCCAAATATTTTGCTTTTTCCTGAGTTGAAGATCCTACGGATGGAGCAGAGGGAGGAATTTTGTACAGGGTGGGGGAGGGAAGAAATTGGGAGCTTTCCATAATGTCGCAGAATTTCCCTCAAGCTTCCCTTTGCTCAAGAGACACAACTGGATTAGAAACCAATTCTTTGCAAGGCGGGCCCGACCTGTTCTCCTTCCTCAGCCCTTGTGCTATGCACTTTGATGTAGGCACCGTTGTTCCGGACTAAGGCTTCAGTCCTATGCACATGGACTCCCTATAGTAAAGAGTAAGCCGTGTTGAGTAGAGTAGGACTTGAGTAGAATCATAGGATTGCTCTGGAAGTCCTATTGACTACTGTGGGATTTACTTGCAAGGAAACAAACACTGCATTGAGTTGAATGTAAGTCGCAGGTTCAGATAGGTTGGGCAACATCCCACTCTGTGATAAAACAACCCAACGTCATAAGAAAGATTGTGCTTGACTGCCAAGTCCTCGACAAACTTATTTAGGGCCTAAGTTTGCCAATACCTGTTCCTTCTCCTGTGCCTCCTTTCTCCTATTGTCGCCTGCCAGCTCTGCTGTGTCTGCAATGACCCAGTTATCTTTAGGAAGCCTTTGCCTTTGGGTGTGTAATTTAATGTAGGGTGTGCTCCCAGGTCTTGTGCATCCGTGGGAGTGTTGCCACTGACTTTCACAGCAGTTGTTTTGCATTTTGTATTTCATTGTTTGAAAATGGCTTTACAGTGGTGTGTGGAATTTTTCAATGTTACTAGGGAATTATCTTCGCGAAACTCCTTTTAGGATTATTCTCTACCTGAGTTCTTGTTAGTGGGTTGTTTTTTTGGGGGGGTGGGGGGGGTGGCCACAGTCACCAGAACACACTAGAAAACCTGGAACCGCATGCAAAGGTATGAACCTGCCCCCAAAGGAAGGGTACTAACAGAAACCCTTTCAGTTTTATATATTGGTCACTTTGGTCATTTGTGTTTTAAGAGAATGAGCAGGCCAAACACACCAACAAGCGAAACCTCTCAAGACCCGGATATGAGGCAGAGTGATGAGGAAAACAGATAGAAACATGGGATTCTCCACCTACTCAAACCTAGAAAGTGTAGCTTTAAATCTTGGACCCAGTTAGGTGGAAGCATTTAGAATGAATACAAGCACTTCACTTTAAAAGTGGAGTGCTTTAAAAGTGAAGTGTTTACATTATGTCCAAATGCTTCCACCTAACTGGGTCCGAGTTTGAAGGTTACACTTCCTAAACTTCTAGAGAGGGAACCCTATTGGCCCTTTCCAGCAAATCCAAAGAGAAATCTTGTGGCATCTTAAAGACTAATGCATTTATTGGAGTATACGTTTTTGTGGACTACAGTCCATTTCATCAAATGCATGAGTGTTATCCTCAGTTAGCAAGTATCCAGTTCCTATACACTGTTGGTATGGAGGTGGAGGAAGTAAAGTGTGGAAATAACACTTAATGCTTCTCCTGATGTGGATTTTGGTCCACTAAAACCTACACTACAATAAATATATTAGTCTTTAGGGTGCCACTAGACTCTTTGCAGTTTCTTAACCGCTGCAGCTGAAGAAAGTGATAGCCGACATTTTTGAATGCTGACCAGTTGGTTGTCCTAATAAACTACCAAAGGACTTGATTACTGTTTTAAAAAAAATCAAAATCAAAAAGCAGCTGCCATCTGCAAGAGGCTAATTAAATTAATTTGTTTCCATAATCTGCCTTCTTTCCTCAGAAACTGGTGTGAATTGAAATGCAAACACATGCAATTAATTTGAAGGTGCCTATGATGTCCTGTAATGTCCTGTAAAATCCTCAAGCAATAAATATTGACAGAGAACTCGTTTTTTTTAAGAAGAGTAAGACAAGGATTTTTGTAGAAGAAGAAGACTGGGATATTTAACTGGAGGTGAGGAGGGCTGAGTTTAATGTCTGGGTATGGCCGGCCTGTAAAAGTTCTTAGATTGTAGATAAGATTTCTGTGAATGGAAGCCCGTCTCAAGCTGGTTATGTTCAGACAGGTAAACACTGTTGAGTGAACAGGAAAGATTCGCCTGGGTTGCTGGAGCATTCTGCGGTTTTGTGTGTCCATTCCCCTCTCTCCAGCCAAATGACCCTCATACATCAAATTACACAGCAGTTTCAAAGACAGAACCTATTATCGTTAAGTTGGTAGGAAAGTTCAAGCCGTGGTCATGGAGATGAACGCTGGTTTTTCAGGTTCCTGGTGAGTATCTTTCCCCCAATCCATCATGTTTGAACAGGTAGAATTTGGGTATCTTACATGAGAGAGAGAGAAAACAGCGCAGGGGGAAGGGATCTTGAAGAAGGACATTTAGAAAGTGCTCATGGATTTGATACCCTCACGATTAAGTATTACAGTTCCCACAGAGCACAATGGGCAGAGGGCTTAGGCCCGAGGGTGCAAAGCAAACTAAGAAGACTGGCTGGAAGATCCCCCAGATTGCGATAGTTGGCTTCATCATGTCCAGGCTGTGTGATCCCAGAAGCTAGATTTGTGTCTCTGTCTAAAGTCGCAGCAGTTAAAGCTAATTTATGTACTGGAGTTGGCTGGTTCTTCAATAGCGAAAGCTGAGGATCTCCCTAGTCGCTGTGAAACTTCATCACACGAGGGCCCTTATGTGGGGCATTTATCAAACATTCCCTTTGCCTAGTAAATCTTTTATGAGTAGGAGGCTATTGAGTGCCAGAATTCTTGAGTCGCCTGTAATGGCGGAAGTTATCTAGGTATGTACTGATTTTCTTGAAAATAAATCGTATTCCAAATTCTGATCGGGCGTTGACGCGTTCTTTTTGTTGGTCTAAAGTGTAAGAGGAAAGATCTCCCAGTTGCTCAGTAGTTAAAAGTACGGAGGAAAAGATTCCCTCCTACCGTAGATAGACATTTTCCATTGCCCTTCTCTGATAGCCGTCTGTTCCAGTAACCTTTGAGATCCCTTTTGTAGAGAATGATAAAACCATTCTCAGTGCGATGGTGTGCGTGCGTGTGGAAATCCTAGAAACCCCTTCTCCTGGAGCAGTAAACCACCCACTCTGGGCTGCCAGTAAATCGGAGCAGTTTTTCTATCGAAATTCTCTTCGCCCCGGGCCAAGTCATGCTGCTAAATATTGCTGACCACTTTTTCTGTTATGGCTTTCATGTCACTTAGCTATTGAAAGTAAGATGGATTTGTACTATTTCTTCACTCTCCTGTGCTTTCCCTACACCCTAGGTCTACCAGGAGGGGCCATTGGAGGAGAAACGTCACGTGACAGAGGGGTGCCAATGTTATTCTTTAAGGGTGTCAAGACCCTGTCAGTTTGTGAAATAAATATTGGGAAACAACGAAATGCAAAAGGCGACCTACTACGACAGCTCTGCGATCTATGGCGGCTATCCCTACCAAGGAGCAAATGGTTTCGCTTACAATGCTAGTCAGCAGCAATATCCTCCGCCTCCTTCTTCAGCGCTGGTGGAAACGGAGTACCATCGACCTGCCTGCTCGTTACAGTCCCCTGGCTGCAGCAACACTGTGTCCCACCACAAGGCCAATGAAATCAACGAGAGTTGTATGAGGACCATCACCGGGCAGTCCCTCCAGCCCCCGGTCCTTGCAGAGCAACCGCAGCAGCAACAACCTCCAGCTCAACAGGCGCCTCCGCCGCCGCCGGCCCCCCCTCCGCCCCCCTCTGTGTCACCACCTCAAAATGCCAGTGCCAACCCCACCCCAGCTAACACCACCAAGAGCTCCATCATGAACTCGCCCACCATGTCCAAACAGATATTCCCTTGGATGAAAGAATCTCGACAAAACACAAAGCAGAAAAACAGTGGCTCCAGTTCAGGTATGAAAGGGGGGAAAGGGTTAGCCACGACGTCATGAGGGATGTACTTACACGGGCAGCCTGATCCACCAGCCAGTTAAGCTGAAGATCTTTGGATCCTTGACTCCTAGGTGTCTCATTGTGGCAAGAAAATTTTTGAATTCCCCCCAGATATTTCACTTGGAAACTGAACCCGAAGTGTCCTGACATCACAAGGATTATCTTATTTCAAATACACTTAAAAAACACACACACACACCCACACCAAGACACGCCCATCTCCAGAGAGTAGTTCAGGTTGCTTTAAGTGACTTCTGTTAAACTCTTATAAAAGAATGTGAAGCTACTTAGCTTCTAATCTCTTCTCTTTACAGACTCTGAGATGACTGTAACAGACATCTCTGAGTCTTCAACATTCCATCGTTGACCCAGCCCCCCTCCCTCCCCACCCCTCCCCCCCTCCTATTAAACCGTGTCAAGATGCAAAGGTCTAAGCCTGTCTTCAACCAGTGGCAAGACCTGTATACTTCAACCCCCCCCCTCTTTTTTTGCACGGTGCTATTACAGGCATAAGACAGTGACCTACCCTTGTTGAAGTGTAACGAGAATAAAATAGCTCATCATTATCTGCAGCCAGGATCAATGCTTTGTTTGATATTCATAACCTCTTTTGATTTTTGGCTCACAGACTGGCAGCCTTACAAGAGTGGTAAACAAAGCTTAGATTTCTTTAGCACTCTGCAGGCAGGTCCATAAATACATTATGGGTGGATTATAGTGTTTATCAACAGTGCTATTACATAAGTAAACCCAAATCGATGAGAAAAGTATTAGCGTCAGTCTCCCCAGGCATTTGGCTTCTATTTATCACTTACTTTCTCCATTTATCTTGTGCTGAGAAAATAGATTCTAAAATTTTGCAAAATGTTTTCCTCAATGCATTTCTATTAAGGTTAACAGTGGAAAATCAGCACTGATATGCTTTCTTATTTAACATATTATACAGTGCTCTAAACTGCCTATTAATTTACATTCATATTATATAATTTAGAACCCTGGCTCCAATCCATAATCCTGTGCAGTCCAATCCTAAACATGTCTGCTTGGAAGTAAACCCTACTCCTTTTAATGTGACTTACTAATAAATATGCCTAGGACTTCAGCTTTATATTATTGAGTGCAGTCAGAAAAGGTTAAGTCCCATAGAACTCAATGGAGCTTAAACACACAGCTTAATATTAAAGCTGGAAGCAAATTAATAGATTTCCATTAACCTTCCATCCAATAAGCTTTGGATCTTGGCCTAAATCCTATTGCATTTAATGGGACTAAAACAGTGTTTGACTTTCTCTGTACACACAAATAAGGCTTAAGACAGTTTGGAAAATATACAACTCCTGCTCCTCCCATTCCATGGTGGGTGGGGGTGGGGGGGTGGGAGAAGCTGAATAATGGTGGATTTGCTGCTTTTTCATGTTTCCCTAAAATCTGACAACTCGAGGCAAGCAGCCTGCTTTATCTAGCTATTGACTGGCTCTGTGAGTACATTTTGTCCCATTCACTTCAATGGGACCAAAGTGTTTAAATGACTGGTTTGTGGAGCTGGCAGCTCAAAGTAGGGGAGAGATGTGGACAGAGAATTGATATTTGCCTGAGCCTCTGGGTTCCTGATTTTCAGTACATTGACATGGATACTTGTACTTAGTGGAAAATACCTTTTGAAGTCTTCTGGACTGTTCTAAGTGAGTCAGCCTGACCCAGCTGAAGTCAGTGGGGCTTTTGCAGTTGATTTAACTTTTCTTCTCCCTCAAGACTCATATGTAACAAATAATTCAGACTTCAGTTGGGCTTTCATTCAATTACTTGTGAGCCATCCAATTCATGTAGCAAACAACTCTTGATTTGGTGGTCTGGGGAGTGACAATGTGTAACCCATATTTGCTATTGTGTAATAGCTATTGCTATTGCTTTCTGGTAGTAGTATTCTGTCCCATCATCTGATTGTCTAGGGGTTTTGAAAGGCTGCATTTCTTGTCCTAGAGTGATCTCTACAACTTGCAAACATGTTGTAAGTGAATTGTTAGTGCTTGAGCATATTTGGGCAACAGCAGACAGTCCTTATGTGTAGGACAGGCCATTCTGCCACTAGGCTTTGCAATGCACTGGAGCTCATAGCATGGCATGGCAGGCATGATTGACACTTTCTGACTGTTGTGTGTCCTTGTGCCACCTTACTCACTTTCTTCTTTGTATGATTTGCATAGGTGAGAGTTGTGCTGGTGATAAAAGCCCCCCTGGGCAAGCTTCCTCTAAGAGAGCTCGCACGGCTTATACAAGTGCCCAGCTGGTAGAACTGGAAAAGGAATTTCACTTCAATAGATACCTTTGCAGGCCAAGAAGGGTAGAGATGGCTAACTTGCTCAATCTCACAGAAAGACAGATCAAAATATGGTTTCAGAACCGCAGGATGAAATACAAAAAGGATCAGAAGGGAAAAGGCATGATGACCTCTTCAGGAGGACAGTCCCCCAGCAGAAGTCCTGTACCTCCAGCTGCTGGAGGATATCTGAACTCTATGCACTCCTTAGTAAACAGCGTTCCATATGAGCCCCAGTCACCTCCATCCTTCAGCAAACCTCATCAGAATGCCTATGGCATCCCCACGTCATATCCGGCTCCTCTCAATAACTGCCCCCCTCCTCAAAAGAGATACACCGGAACTGCAGCAGTGACTCCTGAATATGACCCTCATCCTCTTCAAGGCAACGGTTATGGCAATCCACATATACAGGGAAGCCCCGTCTATGTTGGGGGCAATTATGTGGATACCATGGCAAATTCTGGGCCTTCTATCTTTGGTCTGACTCACCTCCCTCATCCTTCATCCACCAACATGGACTACAGTGGGCCAATGGGCAACAATCATCACCATGGACCTTGTGATCCACACCCAACATATACAGATCTTACTTCTCACCATCCTTCTCAGGGAAGAATTCAGGAAGCGCCCAAACTCACCCATCTGTAATATATCGTGAATCATAAGTCCCCCAGCCTTTTTTTTTTTCTTTTTTTAAAAAAGAAAAATACTTTACGTCCCTCCCCACTCCTCTATTTTGCTTTGGTTTTGTTTTCTTTGGGTAAAAAGCGTTTTCTAGTTTATGTGACGTAGCAATATTTGTTGCTTGAATTGCTCTCTAGTTTCAATAGTGGATATTTATCTCCTTGAACTCTTTGCCTTGTGTTCTCGCTTTGAGAGTATACAGAGGCTTTCTACTCTAACTTCGTCTCTTTTATCAAAACAGGGTATATGAACAAATTTTCTATACAGGCAGTTCTTAAATGTGAATTTGTTCGTACAGAATCGATCCCACCGGGGAAGCATTTTTATTTTAATTGCACTTCTTTTAACTAGCGAGAAAGAAATCAAAGGCGCTTGATCAGGGGTCCCTGGGCGAAATTATTAATACGTGTATGTCTTTCAACGTGTGTATGCTGGTGAACATTCAGATTTATTTATATTTTTTTGCAAACTTTGAATAATCTAAGTGTTTAAAATTTTTTATTTATCCCCATCTGTTCATATTTATATATATATATAAAGATATTAAAAAATAAACTTCTGTACCTTAAATATTCAGGAGATATTTACCTGGCTGTATGTTAAGATGGCATACGTAGGGAATATCATTTGAAAAGGGAACTAGAACTCCTTTATTTAAAAAGAAAATGCAATAATCCGGGAAAAGAACTTACAGGCCACCATAGGAACAAAAAATAGATGTCTGTAAACATCAAACAAAATGTAAGATGTAAGATGAAACCTGAACAACAACAAAAGACTAGATTTGTTTTGAAAGTTATACATTCCTTGCTGCTCACATTCTGAAAAAAAAAATAAAGTTTTTATTCTGAATAATTCACTCTTAAGACACGATTATTTGATTTTAAAAGGGAGAGGGAGAGAGAAAAAACATAAATTCTGACGATCAAGCCCATTGAGCTTTAAATATACAAATCTCCAACATCCAACCTTCAGATCTTCTCTGTTTCTCTGACTAGGCTTGCCTGCCAATGTTTAAGTAGCCGTCCATCCCGAACAGAGGGAGACTTGGGACATTGGAAATATCCAAGATACAAAAGATCCACCTTTTTGTCCATAGCTGAAGATTTCAGATCTGCAGGAGGTTTTATTCTCCCCCACCATAAACACAGCCAGTAGTTCAACGTCGGTTTTTGAGTGTATATGTGCGTGTGTATGTCGGTAGCTAAGCCAAGGGGAAGTGGAGAAGGGAGATGCTGGGTTGCTAATGGCTGGAGCCAGAGTCTGTAAATGAAGCTCAGGTGCTGTCGCTTTTCGAAGGGAATGTTCTCTTGAGGCCGCAGGCTTAGCTGGATCTCGCTTGCAGGCTGTTCTGCCTTTCGCCATGTTGGGGTCCCTTCTGTGGGAAGAGGCCAGCCGTTCCTATGGGGAAGGTCCTTCTCGCCTCCGCACTGGAGATCTTTGAAACGATTGAGAGCTTCTACTCCCACACTTTCCCTCTCCGGCACAAAACGGACAATTCAGTCACTGTTTATACTGAGTGATGGGAAATGTGTGTGTGTGTGTGCGTGTGTGCGCGTTGTGTTTATGAAGGACGAAGTTAAATGACGGCCAGGAGAAGTAAGAATAAAATGAAGCTTATGTAGACTCATATTTGATATGGCACGAATTCAAAACGCATTTGTTTACAGGCAAAATTCAATTCATCATGGCAATAATGAAGAAACAGATTCAGGCATCATAAATCAGGCGCTTTTGCAAAGAGATCTGCTCAGCCCAGCGGGGTGATCGTTGCTCCTTACGGTCTTTTCCATGCACAGTCTACCTTTCATCTGCGGTTTCAGAAATGGAAGAGATTTTATCATTTTGCACCCTTTGTTAATCTAATTTCCTTTCAGATCTCACTCCCCCACCCATTCCTTCTAGACGAGGTGGGGGAGGGGAGGTAAGAGAACCCAAGCTTTTAATAGGAAAAATGTGATTTTTTCCCCTTTAGAAAATAGTGCGTACTTCTAAATAGCATTTGGTATATCCTTAGCAAATTATTCCGGGACAAAGGACCTCAGGCAGCGAGCTGCTCTAACGAAGTCGCCGAATAAGGTGAATTCCTGTACTGAAAATCAGGCTCGTTTGTTTATTTCTAGACCGAAAGAATAGTCATAATTATAAGATTTGGAGTTTACCTGTTATCTTGATTGGTTTTAAAATTAAGTACGTCTGCACCAAGTATGTATATACAATTCTGCCTTCATATATCTAAAGCAGATACTCCATATTGTTATTATTTTAGCCTCAAGAAAAATGTCGCCATATTGGCTTCTCCTTTGGAAATATTATCAATCTCGTCTCCTTTTCTCGGATCAAGCATCATCCTTATTTCAGTTTCCAATAATATCTTTCTCCATAGTTCCAAAAACTATGAGTATCCACCTATTCTGCATTATTTTACATTCTATACGTACCGTAATACAGCTGCACAGCTGCGATCTCCGGACTAAACTCAGGCTACCCGGAACCTTTAAAAATATAATAATATTTAAAGTAAGCTTATGATGGGGGGAAAGTCCATTTGAAACTCCGGGAGGTAGCTTTTGGAGAAAAGTATAAGGGAGAGTGGATTATAGCGGATATTTTTCTATTCATAACGAAATAGAATGCGGATGCCTTCTCTCACTCAGTAACCTCAATGGCCAAGAACTGCTTGTTTTGGTGCAGAAACCCTCCTTGGAAAAGAACTGAGAAGGGGAAGAAAGCGGTCCCCCCATCTCTGTTTCCTTGCAAAGACCCAGATGCATGTCTTCCCCTCCCTGCAGGAAATATATTTATTCACATGTATTTTTTTACACGTGAAAAGGGTGTTATGAATTTATCTCCGCATCCCCCAAATAGAATACTGTTTAGATCTCCTTTAGAGAAGCCCAGAATGGGATTCCTCCCCCCGCCTCGCTTTTCCATGGATTTTCTTCCCCAGCCAGATAGAAAAGGCTTTGTTCCAGGTGGTTTTTCTATTAGGCTACCCAACAGAAATGCTGGCCACCCCACCCACACCCATTTGCCTCTCAAAGCTTTACTGAACCGAACTGCCCCAGCCTCCTCCCCCGCTCCCCTTTCCACCTAATGGGATCTTTCTCCCTCCCCCCACCGCATTTTGCTTGCATCCCCAATATTCTGCAGAAATATAAGGCAATAAAAATCTAGGTTGGTACCTTTCCTGAAGGCAACCCAAAGAGCTAAAGGTCTCATTCCTAATAAAATCCAGACTTGGGGGGCTGGGGGGGTTAGAAAGACAAAGGAGCCTCCTTTTTCCTTGTTTACTTGCTGTTTCTTGCTCTTTTTCTTCTTTTTCTCAGCCATATTTGATCTTGGAACGAGCAAGAAGCTTTAAATGTGTTCTTAAGGGCCAGAAGCTGTCAAAGCGTTTGGCCGGGAAGATTGATCGCGCGGAGGCTTCAGCAGAGCTTTGTTTGGAGTAAAAGCAATAAAATTAAAACCCCCTACATCTCCAACAGCATGTATATTTGTAAGGCGTCCTCTTTCTCTCCCCTCGCAACCCCAATCTCTTCAAGAAGTATTAAATAACAATCGCCGAGCTACATTTTTATGCTACAAATTATTACACTGTCCGGGCCCCTCCCCCAGCCTTCTCCAACTCTTCATCCATATTGTGAGGGTTTATTTGCTTAAAACTAAAAAGAGAGTGGGTTTTTTGGTGGGGTTTTTTGCTCAGCTTCACTCAAGCTGGAGATGTAATGACCAGTTTATTATTTTAACCACTTGCAAGCCAGTCGCATGATTCATTTCTGCAATCTAAATAGACTCAAGGTGGCGGATGCACTTTGGGGCTTCATTGGAATATATAAATATAAAAATAGAGCTATTCAATTCCCTCCCTCCCCCACTTCCTTTTTCAAATTCCTCCCTGCCAGAATAATCGCATGTCTGGCTTTTGCTTTGGAGTCGAGGAAATCTTTGTCTTGTTCCAATTGCATTCTTATGAGTCTTCTGATCGCCTCCGCGGCTCCTGGTTGGTTTTTGGTCCCCTTACCTTTTTTATTGGGGACGACTGAAAAGCTATTCTGCCCAAATCGTCGGCATTGTTGAGTGAATAAATCGAAACAAACAAACGAAAAATCGGGGTTTTTTTAACCAACCAAAAAAAAAATCGCAGGTACGGTTGGTCACTGATAGAGTATTTGCAGTTATTTGGTTTTGTTCATCGCGTTAAGAAAAGACCAAACCAAAACATTGACATTGACTTTTGGCATATTTCACTGGAATCGAAAATACTCACCCGACTCAGTTTTAACGGGGGGGGGGGGCTATTGAAACAAAAAACACAGTGTTGTTTTAAAGTAAATACTCTGGATTTTATTTTGTGATTTCCTCTCCCACCCACCCTTTTTGAAACCCCTGTTTACAGCCCCGGGATCTAATGGCAATCTCTGCTTGGACCGTCCACTTCTGTCAAGAGGGGAAAGTCGCGACCCACCAGCCAGCGTTGTGTTACTCTTCCCATAGGAGCAAAGCTGCTGGAGAAATTCCTTCTACACAATGGAGGGATGCAGGGACCGGCGGCCAATTGTTCTCCATACTGTACACCCACTGAAGGGCGAGCGGGCGGGCGAGATTGCGGAAAGATGCCAGATTACAAGTAGGAGGAAAAACACCAGGAAGTGTGTTTTTCGTGGAAGGCGAGCAAAATTGAAGGGGGGGGGGGTTGTAATAGAATAAAATGAAAAATAAATACATCGCAGAAGCAGGACACCCCGCCCGGGTGCAACTTCTGATGTGGCTGAGGTGGTGGGGGCCCCTGGTGTCAAAACTTTGAAGATGAATGGATTACTTTGTTAATGACTCCAGGCGTCAGATTGAGGTGCTTAAATGATTTGTGAGGTGCAAAGCGCTTGCCTGACAGTCCCAAACAATGCGAGAGGAGTGTGCGGAGGAGACTAGCGGGGCAGGAGCCCACAGGACGAGGGAAGCAGCAGCGCCGGCAGGAGCGGCGGGAGCTGCACACAAGCGCCCGGGCAACCCCAGACACACACACTCACCCCTAGATATCATCGCAGATGAGGAGGCAAAGGGGGAGAGAGCGCGGCGGAGGAGATAGCCTCTCTCCCCTTTTAAAAAAGTGTAAATAATGCCTTGCTGGCCCCCAATGAGGCGTTCCTTCCCGACTTTTTTGGATCAATCAAACAGACAGTGGCTTCTTTTGATTAAAGCCCAAATTGTCATTGGGCAGAGGCAATCATGTGACAGCCAATTCGGTCCAATTTCAACCTTGTCTCCATGAATTCAATAGTTTAATAGTAGCACGGTCCCCATACGGCTGTAATCAGTGAATTAGAAAAAAAACACCCCACCAGCGATCTTCTATGATATTTTTTTCCCCTTTCTCTCTCTCTCCCTCTTTCTTTCTCTGTCTCGCTTTTTTTTCCCCTCCCTGGGCCTTGCTCCCCCCCTCCCCCCTCCCAGAAGCGCTAAATAAGAGGGAACTTTTTCTCCAAGGGGGCTGCGAGTTGAAGGCCATGAATTTCGAATTTGAGCGAGAGATTGGTTTTATCAATAGCCAGCCATCGCTCGCTGAGTGCCTGACATCTTTTCCCCCTGTCGGTGATACATTTCAAAGTTCATCAATCAAGAACTCGACGCTTTCACACTCGACACTGATTCCTCCTCCTTTTGAGCAGACCATCCCCAGCCTGAACCCAGGCAGCCACCCTCGCCACAGCAGCAGCAGCCGCCCCAAGCACAGCCCCAATGGCAGCAGCGGCAGCCCCGTGCCAGCCGGCGCCCTCCAGCCTCCGGAATACCCCTGGATGAAAGAGAAAAAAGCCTCCAAGAAATCTGCCCTGCCGCCTGCTTCGGCCTCCGCCACTGGACCAGCTTGCCTGAGCCACAAAGGTCAGTTGAAAGACTTTGCTGCACAGCCAGCCTTCTAGGGTATTTTCCTCCTGTTTCTCTCTCTCCCCCTCCTCGCCCCACTTTCCCCCACACATACACACTTCTCTCTCTCCTGCGGTCCTAACTTAAGGCACTAAATTCTGGGTTATTGGACGAAGAAGAGCCAGGGAGTAAAACCTGGTGGGATCCACAGGCAGATCCATCAGAAACAAACCGGCCCCCGGCCCCCATTCTCTCTCCCCCCCACCCCACCTCAAGCAAAGTTTCTTTCCCCCTAACTTGCTTAGCGTGGGATGATTTATTTGAGTTGGAGGTGACCTCCCCTTGTCTCGCTGTCCTAGAGTTGGGATATTTGACAGTAATGAAGAGTGATAGATTGCTCTTGCTCAGCTAAGCAGCTGATGCATTAATTATAAATTGTTGTATGGCTAATATCAAAGTTTTCTCGGGGATGGGCAGGTTTGGGAGATGGAGGCGAAGCAGCTCCCAGTGCTCAGGGGGAAAGGGGTCCAAGAGCCCGAGCTCACCAGAAGTGCAACACAATGGATTTACTGCATTCAAGGGCGGCCATTTTGTTGCGGTTGAGATTTTTATGCTTTACAGAGGAAGAGAGCAAGAGAGAGAGAGAAAGAGAGAAGGCATTTCCCACGATCAGGCTTGGAGGTTCCAAATCTCAAGCTTCTAGGCATTCCCTCTCTTTGATATCTCTTATGACGCTTGATGTTGTTGTTTTCTTTGGGCAGAATCTCTTGAGATCCCCGAAAATGGGAACGGTGGCTCCAGAAGGCTGAGGACTGCTTATACCAACACGCAGCTTTTGGAGCTGGAAAAGGAATTTCATTTCAACAAGTACCTCTGTAGACCAAGAAGGGTGGAGATCGCTGCTCTCTTGGATCTGACTGAGAGGCAAGTCAAAGTCTGGTTTCAAAACAGAAGGATGAAGCACAAGAGACAGACCCAGTGTAAGGAGAATCAAAACAGTGAAGGGAAATTTAAAGGCTTAGAGGACCCCGAGAAAGCAGAAGAAGAAGAGGAGGAAGAGGAGGAGGAAGAGGAGGAGGAGAAATCCCTCTTTGAGCAAGCCCTCAACAATGTCTCAGGCGCTCTTTTGGAACGGGAAGGCTACACTTTTCAACAGAATGCACTAACACAGCAGCAGGCTCCGAACATCCACAATGGAGAGTCCCAAAGTTTCCCAGTCTCGCCTTTAACCAGCAATGAGAAAAATCTGAAACATTTTCAGCATCAGTCACCCACTGTTCCCAACTGCCTGTCAACAATGGCCCAGAACTGTGCAGCTGGCCTAAACAATGACAGTCCTGAGGCCCTGGAGGTCCCTTCTTTGCAGGACTTCAGCGTTTTCTCCGCTGATTCCTGCCTACAGCTCTCCGATGCCGTTTCCCCCAGTTTGCCAGGATCCCTCGACAGTCCTGTAGATATTTCAGCTGACAGCTTTGACTTTTTTACAGATACACTCACCACAATTGACTTGCAGCATCTGAATTACTGAGAAATGACAGATCTTCCTCCGCCAAGGGTTATGCTTTTCTTCCTCTTCCCCCCACCCCACCCCCATTTTTGGGTTTTCTTTCTTTCTTTCTTTCTTTGGTGAAAAAAATAATACTTGATTTAATTTCTCTCTTTTTCCTGGTCAGTATTTCTGTTTATTATTTCCTTCTTACATGTTCGAGAGCCATTTTGCCGTTTTCCTATGACGTTTTAGTTGTGTTCAATTTAACCCAGCCACATTCTAGGTCCTTCTATGAAAGCAATATATAAGGCCTGTAAGAAAGTGATCATATCGAATTGTATCTTCACTTTCTTTTTATTTTTGTATTGCATTAGGATGCGTTGTCATAAGTATTTTTGGTAGAATAAATTCTTGTTTGCTACAAGCACTTTTCTTTTCTCTCCTCTCGCTCTTTCTCTCTGGATGCTTAACAGAAGTTATTTCTTTCCCCCTTAGCCTAAATTCAGAAATAAAACCAAACAATTTGGTCACAATCTCTGTCCTTTTTCGTTAGAAGTATATTTATTAGAGGGAAATCAGCTTCAATCAATTTATTTCCAAAGTTCTCAACATTCAATAATAATAATAATAATAAAATATTCCCATACCTTACACAAAAATCCCCCTTCCTTTAATGCACAGAACAAATTAGGACCAAAAATGTGGAAACAAGTTAAGAGGTGTCTATGCAATCACAAAGGTTATAAATTATATAAATAATAGAGAATATTTACTTCATTTTGCATTTTTACGAATATTCTATTATAGGCTGAATATACTGTATTGTAAGAGGAAATAGAGACTCCTATAGAAAGGACTGCGGCATAAACAGCCGGAAATGTACTGTGCAAGCGTATTTTTCAGTGACTGAAGACTTTTAGCGATTCCTTTTTGCGAACCATATCTCTGAAGAGGGGGGTGAAGGGGGAACCAGCACTTAAATGCCCACAAAGGTAGGCTTTTGATGGATTTCCCAGCTGTCCGAAGGTCCCGGGAATAAAAACCTAGAAGAGATTGGAAATCGGGGGGGGGGGAAAGGTTATTATCTGTGCAATACAAGTAAATACCGTTTTAAATTCTGAGGTTTCTCCTAGGTTTAGACAATTTTTAAAAATGTTGCGAAAACGGCATAAACCGAAACTGGGTTAAGAAGTGTACATTTCTGTAGACCGCGGCAAGTGACCCAGTTAAAGCAACAGTCAAGAAGCTCTTCTAAAAGTGCTGCTGATAGGGGATGTGTGTGTTTTGTAATCCAA
This sequence comes from Hemicordylus capensis, assembly GCF_027244095.1. Lineage (NCBI taxonomy): Eukaryota > Metazoa > Chordata > Lepidosauria > Squamata > Cordylidae > Hemicordylus > Hemicordylus capensis. The sequence continues at coordinate 116,641,766 of NC_069662.1, forward strand.
TTTCGATTCAGATTAATATCTGAATTGTGTGTTGTTCTGCACAGTTGCAAAACGTGCATTGTTTTTTGTGATACAATGGACCAACAGATGATAGTAGATAAGGTGTACGCGTCTGGATATATATACATATATATAGAGATATAAAGATAATCCCGCTTCCAGAGTTCCCCAAGATGTTTGCATGCATAGATTTCCTCTCAGTGGGTTTATTTGGGTCTGCTTCCCTGTTTTGTAACCCATATAAGTGGGGTGGCGCTGAGCTACGTGGCTGGAAGGACTGGATGCAATTCTTCCTAAACTCATAAATCAAGCGCTTTCTGTGAATGAGAATGTCATCAGAGAGATCAATTGCAGGAACACACATGCACAAATAAAAACCCTCTTACGTATTTGCTCGGGCTGGGGATCCCCGTCTAAAACTATTAAGCGAGAAGGCGGTTAGTCATAATTCATTTTTATTGCTCTGCTAAAACAACAGCTTGGCTCAGCTTCAGGTGCGGCAGGGAATCCCTGGCCTTCTCCCCGCCACCCCTTTGCTTTGCCTGCCTGGAAGCTGGCTCTTTCTTTGCACAACTCCATTCAGGGCGTGCATGTGGGAAGGTTTCCCTTTATAGACCAGAGAGGCAGCAGCATCTGTGCTGGTTTGGGGAGCATCGAATTCAAAGGACAAAAGGAGCCTTACAAACAAACCCACCCACCCCGAAAGTGGATCCCCCCCATATTATATACCACAATTCCCAAAATCAATTTTTAAAAATCCTAATATTACTTTTGGAATTCAAAGGCATCGGGGGAAATCCCTCGAATTTATCGCCCCATCAGAGAGAGAAAAACAACACAATGGCTTCACCACCTTCAGAAAAAAACCAAGATGAACAGATACAACAAAGGCGGATGTGGGCTGAAAGGTGGGGGATGGGAAAAGGAAGAACAGGCCTCCTTTCGAGCTTTGGGTTTCAGTGGGGCTCTTCTGGGCTTAGAGAGCAGCGCTGGGTCAAAACTCTGGGAGCTTCTCCACACCGACATGCAAGCCCTCTCCCCTTTCCCTCACCCCCTCCCAATTTGTCTCCACCGCATTCTAGTAAACTGAGAAATCGTGCTGGCCCCAGAATGCAAAGCATTGGGCCAGAGACAGTCTAACAAAAGGGAAAGATTTCTTCCTAACAATGCGGAGAAATGGGGTGGGGTGGGGAAAGAGAAATGTTGGAGAGAGCAGGGAACAGCAGACATGGGAGAAAGAAGGTTTTCAAGGAAACAATGCATGAATAGATAGATAGATAGATAGATAGATACCGGCCAAGTCTTTGGGCCCAATTAAATTACATCTTTTCAGGTTTCTGCATGAAACAAGGCCTACTCCTAGGATTTGTATGTTTTCACAGTCATTCACAAGCATCATATGTATTTCAAATAGTGCTACAGAAATAGTAAGTCCATATACATTTTTGTTTGATTTAACACAAAAAACAATAGCACTTTAACAACTGCTCATCCTAATCCATGAGGAACTTGGTTGTAAAGTCTATTTCCAAGTCATCCTGCTTTGGTGCTGAGGGTGCTGAGGGCACAATCCTAATCACACTTACTAGGCAGTAAATCCCACTGCCCAGGGGCACAGAGGGGCTTGCTTCTGAGTATATATGAAGAGGACTGTCTGCACATGACTGTGGGTGCAAATGTGAATCATGAAAATCCACGAGGATTTGACCATTGGTGAATGGCTTTGGTGAATGGCAGTACATGGCTTTCTCCTTTTCTCACTAACCTGAAGAGTATGTAAAATTCACTTTTTAAAGGGGAGAGAAAATGGAGAGGTTTCTTGGGGCATGGCTCAGCCAGAGTTAGGTATTTGAAAGTCCCATTGGTTTTAAACACAGGATTAGCTCTCTGGGACCCTGCTCACAGATTTCCATGGGCCGTTCTTCCTAAATTATATGGCATGGCACATCTTCAGATTTAACTTTGGCTAGATTCTGCCTTTGAATATTGGGTAATAACAGAGGAACTAGAAAGATGAACTACATCAATAAACAGCCTTATCCTAGGTAGCATGGTGAAAAATCTGTGTCATAGTTTTATAGAGAACCAAGTGGTAGGAGATATCTTCCTATCATGGATGTATATTCTATTTTTATTAGCATGTATGTGAATAAAATTAGAATATATGTTCATAATTTTAAAAAGAAGGCAAAAAATAGGTTAATTGCAACTGCCTCATAAGTATCCACAAAGTTGTGCAAGATAAAATAGAAAGAAGAAAACTATTTCCGGCCTCCTGAAGGCAAAGTTAACATCCCCTTTTCTTGCCTTTCCCCCGAATTATGCCTATGTCTGTGTAGTTTATTCTCTCTGCTCGCCAAGACTCTGAAGAGATTCAGCCCCTTTCTTCAAAGCCTCCAAGACCCGGCCTCCTCCGCCGAGTTTTGTTTGTAAGCAGACCCTGATTTTCCTTTGGGCCAGTTTGAAGCCTACTGAAAATTAGGTGGGCGCCCGCCCCTCGACTTTAGCAGAATCGGGATTTACCCCCAGAGAAGAACGAATTGGGAGAAGAACGAATTCCCCAAGGACCAGAGAAGGCCGCTTCCAGCACTGGCCATTGGTTTCCCACCCTCCTGTGTCCCCTTGCAAGGAGCGCTGCGCAGCAGCCTAGTGACCCAGGAAAGGAAGCAAGCGCGCTGTGCCCCCCCCGCCCCTCTTCTTAGTCTCCTCCCACTCCCCTCTGGTGTAACCGAAGAACATCCCCCTCGATCTCCTGTTTCCAAGCCGTGTGTTTGTGTGTATGCGTTGCGGGGCGTGGGGCGGGGGCAGAGCCGGGCAAAGGCTGAGCGTGAGAAGCACAGGGAGGGAGACGGAGAAGCGGGGGCGAGAAAGTGAGCGGTGGGGCGGGAGAGCCCGAGAGCTCGCACAGGCGCTCTGATGCCTCAGCGCAGGGCGCTAGAGAGCACCCGAGACAGCTTCCTTGTCAGCCTCCGCAAACGCTTCCTCTCCGAAGCGCACCTAACAGCAGCCGATCACCCGCAAAGCTGCGGAAAGCAGAACCATCTCTAGTCCAGCCCAGGCCGCTGCTGGCTCCAGCAGCTTCCGCCGGCTCTTGGCGAGTTTAGCTCGCCATCCCTGCGCATTGTCAGCCACAACCACCCTGCCTGCCTGCCTGCAGCAGCGGCAGCGGCAGCAGCAGCAACAATGGCGTTGCCTCGCAAAGCGCCTCATTTCCATGCAAATAGCCGCGGGAGGCTGGCCTAAACGCCTTTAACTCTTGCCGCGTCGCACGCACGCCGAGTGCCTCTGTGGAGCTTCGGCGCCTGGCAGAGCTCAGCCGCTGCCCTCCTGCCACCCCCAGGCACCGAATCCTTCTCTCTTCGCAACTTGACACCCCCACCCGCACCCCCACTCCCAATCCGAACCAGGCAGCGGCCGGGGTGGGTGGGTGGAGAGCGGAGAGCAGAGCCGAAGGCCAAAGCATACAATAGCAGCGCCTTTGGTTCTCCCAGCAAAGGCAAGCGCTCTCCAACTCCCTCTGGGCTGGCGATCGCCTTCCAGCTGGGCTAGCGATCGCCTCGCCTTTTCCTTTCTGGGCTGGCGATCGCCCTGAAGAAAGTCACAGCAGCAGGAGCCGTCCAGCGGCTAGGGATGGCGCGGGCCGTTGCTTACCTGCTAAGCCAGGTCCCCGTCTGGGTACATCCACGCAGGAGCAGCCCCCTCCGGCGGCTGCTCCGCGCCTGCTGCTCCTGCTGCTGCTTCAGGCTGAGCGCCTGGGCGCACACTGCCTCTCTGGCCCGGCTCTCAAACCCCAACGCACTGACGGGACGGGGGAGGGGGAGGCGAAGGGGGGGGGGGAAGGAGGGAGGTGGCGGTGGCTGCGCGTCACCTTGATGGAGGAGCGCTCGGAATTTAAATGCCACAGAAAGGGTGATCCATCACCAGGAAGGAACAGGGCAACTTTGGCAGGAGCAGCAGCCATTGGTCGCCGCCCTCACGTGGCTGCCGTCTCACTGTACATTCATATCATTTTTCTTCTGGCCCCCATGGAGGAAGTGAGAAAGTTGGCACGGTCACCCAGGACTCCGAAGAGCCGGTCAATCGGTGATAGATGGACACGGCAAGGATGAATTCCTTCCTCGATTATCCGCCCATCCTCAACGGCGAGTCCGCCACTTGCTCGTCCCGTGCCTACCACCACCACCATCACCACCACCATCACCACCCCGACCATGGGATTACAACCACTTTCCAATCCTGCGCTGTCAGTGCCAACAACTGCAACGGGGACGATCGCTTCTTGGTGGGCAGGGGGGTCCAGATAAGCCCCCACCCTCACCACCCCCACCACCAGACTGGTGCCTACCAGCATCATCCCAACCTGGGGATGTCCTACTCGCACCCCAGCTGTGGGTCAGGCTATGGAGCGCAGAACTTCAGCGCAGGGGGCTATAGTCACTACCCACTCAGCCAAGAGGCAGAGATTAATGGGGGCTACCCCCAGTGCGCTCCTGCTCTCTATTCTGGGAACGTCTCGTCGTCCATGGTCCAGCACCCCCAGAGTTATTCAGGGGGCACAGTGAGCGCTGCTCAATATATCCACCCCTCCTATGGAGAAGAGCAGCAGAACTTAAATCTTCCCAATTACAGCCACCCCCTGTCCCCTCTCCATTCAAGCCACCCGGAAACCTGTAGCTCTCCTTCTTCGGAGACCTCACCTCCAGCCCAGACTTTCGACTGGATGAAAGTGAAGAGAAACCCTCCTAAAACAGGTGAGTCACCTGCCTGATCTCTCATCGATGCACTTGGAAAAGTTCAGAGCTGAAACTTTCTTCCTATTAAGTAGGGGACCCTACAGACACCATTGGTTGTCCAGGTACAAGGGAGAAAGGTACGTTGGATCCAGAAGCCAACCGGTTATCTTAACTTGGAAAAATCATGTTGTAGTTCTAGAATCTTGCTTAATGCTCGCTTCGTGTTTTGCTGGGGTCATTCACCAACTACTCCACAGGTTCCTCTGACTGACACTAGCTGTTGTTTTCAGGACAGGTTAGCACCTCGCAACACTAATGGTAAGCACTTGGAAATACGTCCATAGGGATTGAAAAACGGTCTTCCTTCGGCACAGACATGCTTAGGGCTGGGCCATAAGGTTCCTTTCACATTCAGAGTCTGTCTTCTGTGGTGTTACCTGAGCGTGCCTGCCCATTGATGCATCTCACCTCTAAATCATTCGGGTTAATGATTCATGTGTTTGGGGGGCGTTTTGTGTCTGTTGCAGGCAAAGCTGGAGAGTATGGTTACGTAGGTCAGCCCAACACCGTCCGAACCAACTTCACCACCAAACAGCTGACAGAGCTGGAGAAAGAATTCCACTTCAACAAATATCTCACCAGGGCCCGCAGGGTGGAGATCGCTGCTTCGCTGCAACTGAACGAGACCCAAGTCAAGATCTGGTTCCAGAACCGCAGGATGAAGCAGAAGAAGCGGGAGAAAGAGGGTTTGTTACCCATTTCTCCTCCTACCCCGACAGGAAGTGAAGAAAAAGGAGAGGAGTCCTCAGAAAAGTCCAGTTCATCCCCCTGTACTCCTTCACCAGCCTCCTCTACCTCAGAAACTCTGACTACCTCGAATTAAACTGCATACTGCTGCTCATTCTTCAGCCCCCTCTTCGCAACCTGGACAATCTGTCATTTTATTGTGCTTAAACAGCATTTTTTTTATTTTAAAAAAGGTCTCAGAATCCCCCCCGCCCCCCCCGCCCCACACACACAGAGTTTGGATGCAGGTAGTTTATTTTCCCACGCTCACTCAGCTGACCGGCCTATGGCGAACAGAAACCCAACTTCGATCCTGAAGCCAGTCCCAATTCCTGATCCGTGGGCATAATCCGGCAAACGTCACACCTAAATCAAGTGAAAGCAATGGAGTGAGATTTTCAACCCGATTTTATGCACGTAAACTCGGAAGTAGATCCTACTGTCTTCTATGGAGCTTACGTTAGTTTGCATAGGATTGCAGTCACGACTAACGTAAACCCCGTTGATTTAAATAGGATTTAGCTATGGCAGATTTTGACTGGATTGTGCCCAGAGGGTTTAGGATCGCAGCCTTAATAGATTCTGTTATCATACTGGGAGCGTCCTTCATTCAACAAACCTCTTCCTCGTTTTAGGACAAGAATTTATTTCCCTGCTCTAATCCCTAGACTATTTGTGGTAACAATCATAAGATTTTGATAGAGCAGAATAAAGCTGCTAAGGATTTTTCTGTAGGTGGTTTCCCCACCTCAAAGCAAAGGCAAGCAACATACAAAAATCCACGAAGAGATGCACTACTGAAAGCGTTTACACGAGTTCTTAAGCGTTCATCCTTTAATTTAATGTCTCTGTTTTCTTGAGTGTATGAGTTTGTTGGTTGTAAATACTTGGTCCAAGAGATTTATCTTTTTACGGATTTTCTAGAAAATGTTTAGATAGATTATGAGCTTCAACAGGGTGGATACATTCTCAAACCTTTGATTCGATTTTATAACGAAAAAGTGAGGATGTCACAAAGGAACACTTGTTCAACTCAATCAGATACCTCAAGATCGTAGACTAGGAGTAGTATTTCTTTGAACGAGCTAGGGAAAAAAAGAGTCGAAATTGCACTAGGTTTTTTTTTTAAACCTTGCTTAGTGTCTAACCTCTCCTCTTAACCCTTCCCCTTCCGAACCTGTGCTGGGTTATTCCCCACCCAATTATATCATTAAAAAGAAAAAAAAGGGAAAAAAGGAAAGACCAAGCTTCTTCCTGTTTTCACATTTACCCTTAGACTTGATGTCTTTTCAGCCAAACTCCTGAATGTGCTGAATGGCCAAACGAATGTATATTTTATGTGATTCGTGTATGGAACTTTGCATGATGCACAAAGCTTTGTTGTACTAAGTTAACTTAACACTGAGTTCTATCAGTTGTCATTTGTGATCCAGTAGCTTTCTGATTTTTTCTGTACAATCATACATTCAAGGTTCTGCGATTCTGTACAAGAGAGGATGGAATCCAGAGCAGAATTTTACGGGTCCTACAAATCTCTGTAATAAATATATTCATATCTCAGGTTCTTATCTGCGTCGGTATATTTGGGGAAGGGAAGTCTCTGACTGAATTTGCGATTTCAAGGCTCTTTAGTTGCAAAGGAGGGATTTCTGATCGGCTACTCAAATATTTCTCTCAGGTTTTCTGTTAACAGCCTTTACACTCTTTAACTACCTCTGCTGAGAACCCCGAAAGCAAGACAATTAATCTGTGGAAGGAGGAAGGAGATCCTTATTTATCCGCGGCTGTTCGAGAAGGAGGGCGAAGAACCAGAGCTATTTTTGAAGCACCCTTGCGGGAACTTCCTGGGTCAAGTGCTAACCTTTTCACCCCGAACTGAATATTGACCTATGTGTAAAGAGAGCCCTCTTCAAAAGCAGAAGCTGTCTTCAGTCGGTCTTTCCTCACATCACAAGCCACCAGTTAAGAGAGTCACATTTCATTATCCCTGGGTATAAAGCTGTCCAAGAAACCCAGCGTCACTCCCTCCCTTCTAAATCGCCAGTGACATCTTCAAGGCACAGGGGCGCCGTAAAAGTTCTGTGTGTGGGAGGGGGGGAGGGAGAGAGAAATCCTTGTTTACCCAACTCTGATTCCCGCCCAGTTTGGAGAACGTCTTCTATCCCAGGTGTGCAACCAATGTGTTCTCACAGTCCCAGCCAGTTTCCCCCTGGTTTGGAAAACAAGTTCTGGCAGGTGAATTTCAGGTACTTCCTGAAAAACCTTGCAAACAAGTTAACTCTTTAAAAAAAATTGCAGAAGCAAAGAGAACTAACTCACTATATATATCTATTCCAACACATACACACACACTCAAACGCACACGAGTGTGTACAGACATGTTCTAGCCTTGAGACATGTAAACCAGTGAGGTTTTCCTCGGCATTTCACTCTAGTTGCGTATTATTATTACTCTTCTTCTTTTCAACCAGACTTCTCTGCGCGACATCGGGCCTGCCTGCTCATAAAGTGCTGGAGGCTCCTTGGAGGCTCGGCGTCCACGGCCTTCCCTGCGCCAGGGAGGGTGTCAAAGCAGCCCAGCCTGGCTTTGCAGGCGCATCGTCTGCCATATCAAGAGGGGAGGCGAGGCCTCTCCGATAGCGCAGGGCTGTCTCCAAAGGGTTCCCCTGGCTGCTCCGAGACTTCAAAGCGGGAGGAGACCTGGCTTTCATTTCAGCCTCTCCACCCCCACCGCCAGCTCCTCTCCGCCTGCCTGAGACTTTTACCTTTTGTTGGTTGGGGTAAGGCCCCAAAGCCAAACAGATGGCCTTCTGCCAAGACTTTCAAGTCAACCCAGGGGCATCTGCATGCCAATGGGGCTGATTGGAATCTCTCGCAGAACTTGCGCTAGCCAAACCTCCCGGGGTCATCTGACCGCTGCTCGCTTCTCCTCCGGCCCCCGGTTTGGCTCGGTCCCGGAGCAGGAAGGGGAATCTATCACCCAAGGGGAAAGGCCTTGCATCCAGCAGTCACAGGAGGCCGCATGTGGGGAAAGGAGGCTGCCCTAATATGACCTCTTCCCGTTCAGAAAGATTTTTGTTTTGCCACCTGACTCTGGAACACCAGCAGAGGCAACCTTTGCTTCATAGCCTTGCAGGAATTATCCAAGAGTGCCTACCTCGTGGTGGGTAAAAATATTTATGCAGAGGTTATTCCGGGATAAATACCTAACTTCTTATACTCCTGAAGGCACGGGTTCCGGAATACTCCCTACATCAGTACTTCCAAACTAAGGCACCGATTGATTCTACGATGCATGTTAACTGTGAAATAAGCCCCACTGAGTTCAAAAGGGGCTTACTGCTCAGTTCGTGTGGGAGGGGAGGGGCAGTAGAAGCCTCTTTCCCGGCCATAGAAAAGCAGGAATGTGTATGCATCTCTTTATTTATGGCCTATGTGGAACAGCCCTGAAGCGAATTAAGCTCTGCAGGCATTGGAGGAAATGGTGGACCTTACCTATTCAGGGAAATGGAATCTGCTTCCTTAGGTTTTTCTTATTTTCTTATTTTTTAATTAGAGATTATTGATTAATTGGTTCTTAAATGAAAGCTGTGGGCACCCCCACCTGAAACATATTTTTAAAGAGAAGTGTCTTCATTCCAATGCCGTTTACTTTCGGGAAAGTGGTCTAGAATCGGCTGTTAGTCGATTCACGCTTTAATCGATTAGCATAACTGTTAGGGAAAACCAACCCACTGCTTCTGTTTCCAGGATAGATAAGGATTATAGCAAACAAAAAACAACAACAAAACAACCTTGCCTGGATGAAGAGAGGTACGAAAACTATTTGCAATCGCATTTTGAACACTACGGTTTCAATGAGACCGGTTCCTTCCTAATATCTACATTTTTATCTCTGCAGTTGAATGAGTCAATCGATTGATCACACTCATGAATCGATTAATGCATCATGCTCCCTTTATTGACAAACACATTTGCGATAAATTGCCCCCTCCCCTGGATTGTGCCAATGGGAAGCCAGGAGAGAAAACGAATATGAATAATAGTCATTAAAACAACAACAACAACACAGCATCACCCACCCACCCTTAAGTGGCTAGCACGGCTGATTTCCATTCCGATTCTTTACGACGGTGTATTTATTACTCTCAACTCGGCCAAATGTCAAGCGAAGTTTAGCCTCTTCCTCCAAGCCTGAAACCCATTTTTGATGTTCACCTTTAAAGTTTACTTTTGGAGGCTACATTGAGATGCTCGGTGTTTTCCTCTGGGGCAATCAGATTGAAAGCGATCAATATTTACTCAGTCTGAAAAGGGTTGTTGAAAAGGCAGCTAACAACAAACTGCTTAGCTGCTCACCCCTGTTTAATCTCAGGTTCACCGAAAGTTCAAGCAGAAATGAATTCAGTGATGGGTCACTTTAGAATGAGTCCCAGTGGTTTATCTCAGCTCTCTCCTAGAGGCAACAATTATTTACACACACACACACACGCACACACACACCACTTCTTCCAGTTAAACCTTTTGCCTTTTGTTTTAATGAAGTTTGGTTCCTTTACTTAAAACTGTTTGTAACCCTTAAAAATGGCTTCCTCTTCTCCATGTCTTCCTCCAGACTTCTTTGTTCTGTCATTCATCATCCTTAAGGATGGTTAAAATCAGTGCATGAGCTGAAGAAAAGAAAAGAAAAAAAGATAGACAGATTATTTGCAACAAAGCCTTTTATTTAAATAAGAACAAGCCGCTGGCGCTTCATATGTTTTCTGCAAAAGAAATCTTGTTGGTTACAATGGCATTTCCTTTCAAGTAAATGTATTTTAGGATCAAGCCCGATCAACAACCTAGTTCTGAAAGGCTTGGATTTAAGCCACGTCATTTGCACTGAAATGGAAACAAGGCAACTTTGATTCTATGGCTTCCAATGAACCGGGTTGAGGATTGGCTCTTGAGACCATCATTCAGGCAAAGAAGCGCTGAAAGAGACTGGTGTCCGACCCCGTTCAGATGTTCCTTGAAGTCTCACTTATCACGTCAATGCATCTTACTTCTAAGTAAGAGCGTCTAGACAATAAAGTTCTAACAATGCAATCAGCACTTTACCATTTCTCTGGGAATACATGAAAAGAATCCCATAATTCCGTAATTGTATGTGTATGTGAATTACTCAGCGTGTGTTTTGCACACGATCCCGATTCTAAAAAACACACACACCAAAAACAAACAAACAAAAACCTACTATGCGGAAAGGAACTGCGAGACCCCACAAAAACCGAACATTTGAAGGTGCAGCACGTTGTGGCTAATTGCAACAAACCTCCAGAGGTCAAAGTTCACCTAATCACTGCATAAATGCATTCTTAATAGGAATTTATTAGCCTTTTCTAGGGGCAAATCATGTTTGAGGTACAATCTATCGTTTATTAGCATATTGGTTACCTGGAATTACCACCCATAAACCCGGCTTGTTTGCATTTTCTTTTGCGATATCAGCCTTCTTAATTTTTGTTTTTGTTTTACATAAAGGTTTTCTGAATAAAGATGCACCAACGGTGAAGGAATCAGACAGAACTACAGGGTCCGCGGGGATATAGACAGACAGAAAAACAGAGAGCGCGAGAGCGAGAGAGATAGATCGACAGACAGACAGATAGATGACATTCTTAAGTATGTCCTCTAAGCCCTCTTGCTATGTGAGTAAATACATTTCACCGCAGTCATAAATTCAGAGCCTGCATCTCTCATTCAAGATTATTGCAGGGAAATCTACAGGATGGAGATATATATATATATATATATATATATATATATATATATATATATATATTCTTCACTTACAAAAATAACCATAAACCGGTTCTCTTGCCAAATCTCTTAGAGAAGACCTAGAACAGGAATGCTAAAATCCTGCCTGCATATGAGGAAAGGCTGCAGGGGAGGAAGTTGAAAGGAGGTGGAATCTAGCGATCTGCCTAAAATTAAAAATAAAGTAGGTACCCATAACTAAACAGTAGATGAATGAAAGCCTACCTTCCGATTAAAAAAACCCCAAATACCCAAACCCTGGCTCTGTAACCTTCCCCTCATCCTGACTTCCACCCCTCCTCCAGCATTCCAGTGGTCTCCAGGCATGTTCCTTGGCTGCCTTTCACGATCGAAATTCCTTGTTTTATGACCTGAGAACCATAAACTCTCCCAGGTTCTCTCTAACCCTGTCTTAAGCTCAGGAATTCAATGGGACAGCTTCTGCCAAAAAGGATGGAGGCTAGGATGCCCGTAAGTCTGAAGCTTCGGTGCTCCAAGGCAGCGTGGCCCAGTGCTAGTTTTTAACTGATCCCAGAAGTTGTAAGCTTTGCACTAGCGACTCCGCGGGAAATGTGTTTGGGTGTGTGTAGACTCGCATTTGCCTTTTATTTAGAGCATCTCTGCTCTTATTTTGGCGCTTAGGAGAATCTAGGGGTGATTTCAACTTGTGTTTTCCCTTTGGAAAAAAAACACCAAGACTGCCCTGGCATAGCGCTAGGCAAATACTCGGACTCTATCCCTTATCTGCGTCTTTTTGATCTGGGAAGTCCAAGGAGTGTGTTTAGGCTCAAGGTGGCAATCCTTGTAGGAATCTTTAGGAGATGCTTAGAAATAAACAGCCGCCCTGAAAGGCATTGGCAGCCCAACAAAACGCATCGCAATTATCTGTCTGGAAGATATTAGATCAATATACAGGGAGAAAACTGGGCAGTCAGGACTCAAAAGGAAGCTAGAGGCTGGGGAGAGAGCAGCTCCATCTGGGGTGGGAAAAACTGATAGGAAGGAGAGCCGGTGCTCTGCTGTAATGCTTTGCTTGTGGGACCTCTGCAAGAAGCATCCGGAGATTCGCAGCGCACTTCGTTTTCAGTGGCAATTCATTCATTGGAACGAAATCGGGTTTAATTCTTATGTCGCCCCTTAATCGCCTTATTGATCGGACCCAGTGTGGTCCAGCCGGCAGCAGTTCCTAGATTCGGCTAGATGCTTGTCAGAAGTTGGACCCGGAGACACCCTCGGTGCAGAATGGTCGCAGTCATTCCCCAATGCAAGGGGGTTTCTGTAGCAGCCTGCAGAGCCCCCAAGGCTGACTCGAGGAGGTGGAGTCCTTCTTCCACCTACCTTCTGAACTAAAATTAGAGCCGCTGTAAAGTCCAGGCTGTTCACGAAGTGAGGATAGGAAGGCACCAAAACAAATGGAGATCCGGTTTTAAAAAGAGTGACTCTGTCAGAATGAGCCCAACTGCAAACAGCATTGGCAGTCTGCTGACCTCATTATAAATCCTCCAAGGATTATGCACATAACGAAATCTCTCGTTGTCTTTCCTCCCCCGGCATTCTAACAAAAATGTTAACTGCTCACCCCAATAAGACATTTACAAACAAAGAGCGTGTTGGTGGCGGTGGTTGTGTAGCGGAGGAGGAATTAGTATTTGGATTTTTGTTTCTCGGGCTATTGCAGAGACATACAAGATTTAAGAATACACACACAGATCTTGTCTGAATGTTGAGAACATGGCACAGATCACTTTTCGTATTTAGCACTACAAGACGTTCAAATGCCATGCAGCAGAAGAGGAGATAAAATGTTCAAAGATTGTGTTTGCGTTGGCTCGCCTCTGGCGGTGGTAGTAATACAAACAGTACAGGCGGCTGAGGTAACGAAATATTGCCCAAATAAAACACACACACACACACACACACACACACACACACACACACACACACACACCAGCTAAGTTCTGTAGCGTGTTACTTGCTTATTTTAAATAGCATGAATTCAAGCATTTAATCTAGTTTATGGTTAGATTGTTCAATGCAAGTAGTGCAGGTTTAAGAGGAAATCACAGGGATTCAAACTATGCTCACTGGGAACCGGTGTGCAGAGCACTCTTTGGGAATCCGCTGCCATTCCCAGTTCAATGAGTACATCCAGTAAAACAGACACGTGCGTGATGTTCACACATTACATCAGCGTGCAGTGTTTTCTCGTCTCACCTGCACCGGTGGATAAACCAGCATGAATTTACTACTGCTACTTTCAACGCCATCAAAGATGCAACTTACATTCTGTTGAAGTCAAAGCTAAAATATCGCCTCATAGACTGAATCCCGCTCAAAAGCATCGGCTAAAGCCGCTCAGCTGGACTAGCCGTGCGGTCTATTGATCCTAATGAATAAAAAAGGACGGCATGTTGATCTGTGTTGATAAGTACCCTGCAGCCTAATCTCTGCAAACATAACAGTTGCTTTGATTCAGCCTTAGAATTAAACAGGAAACGCCCCCAAATCCAGCACCCTCCGAGAAAATCTTTTAAACGGATCCATTTTACAATCCCCCAAAACAAAGGAATTGATTTTATATCTCCACTTCAGTTTACAATCGACACCCAATTGAAGTCAATGGCAGAACCCCCTTGGATTTTAATACTGGTGTATGTCTTCTTATATCTTATTTTGCTGTTTCCCCCAGGGATGGGGAACCTTGGCACTCCAGCTGTTTTTGGACTACAGCTTCCATAATCCCCAGCCACAGAGGCCAATAGCTAGGGATTATGGGAATTGTAGGCCAACATCTGCAGGAGTGCCAAGGTTCCCCATCCCTGCCCCTACACCATTTTCTTAAGAAGAAGCAACATTTCTTACAGTAGTAGTCTTAAAACTGTATAATGTTGGCCATGACAATAGTTTATGAGCTATGTTGTCATTATTCCCATTTTACAGATGTGAAACCAAGAAAGGCACTTTGCTCAAGGCCACACATTGAGTTCACAGCAGTGTTGAAATTCAAACCCAAGTTTCAAGCCGAACCACAGACCTGTTTCCACTTGGCCACTTAGGTTTTCCTTGGTCCTTCAGATGATCAGGAACGAAGAGATGGAGAGGAAATACCAACCAGTATTTCCCTATTCTCTTCCATTTCCATAGTGCGGGCAAGCACTTCAGATGCCATTTGCAAACCAGTTACACCAGAGACACTCAGTTTAAATCGATTTCTTTACAAAGTCTCAGATCAGAGATGTAGGAGGTCCTATGAAAAGTAAATGGAGATCTTGGAGTGCAGAGGCAGAACACATGAACAGGAGTTTCATTGGCCAAATAAAGGCAGGACAATTTTAAAAAGACAGACTTAGAAGGAGGTAAAGGGGGGTGGATAGAGAGGAGAAAGTAAGGGAATTTGTAGGGCAGTTATACACTCCTGGGCCTACAGCTTGATAATGCATCCACTTTTGTATGGTTTGCATGCAAGTTCTCATGTCGCATTATCACTGGTTCCCTTGGGCTGACCTCACCTTCAGTGGTGCAGGGGGAAATGCTTGACTAACAAGCAGAAGGTTGCCGGTTTATTATTATTATTATTATTATTATTATTATTATTATTATTATTATTATTTTATTATTATTATTATTATTACTACATTTATATCCTGCTCTTCCTCCAAGGGGCCCAGAGCGGTGTACTCCATACTTAAGTTTCTCTTTCACAACAACCCTGTGAAGTAGGCTAGGCTGAGAGAGAAGTGACTGGCCCAGAGTCACCCAGCTAGTATTATAGCTGAATGGGGATTTGAACTCGGGTCTCCCCGGTCCTAGTCCAGCACTCTAACCACTACACCACGCTGGCTCTCATTTTGAATCCCTGCTGGTACCATATCGGGCAGCAGCAATATAGGAAGATGCTGAAAGGCATCGTCTCATACTGCATGGGAGGAGGCAATGGTAAGCCCCTCCTGTATTCTGCCAAAGAAAACCACAGGGCTCTGTGGCACCAGGAGTTGAAATCGACTTGACGACACACTTTACCTTTACCCCTGGGCTGATTTTTGAACAATGCAGACAGTTCCAGTAAAGTGTAACTACTATAGTTACAATAAGTGTAGCTATTGAGCTGAAATAATTGGTATTGTTTCCCTGCACCATAGCATCATGCATCTATATTCAACACAAGAGAATCCAGAATGGCCACTACTTTTCTTGTCATGGGCTTATAAGAGAGGAATCTGTCAGCAGTTCACCCCAAAGTGTCAGCCTGAACCGAAAAGAAGGAAGGCATTAGTAGTGAAATGAATGCTGGAGTAAGCAATTGCCATTTGAAATGGTAGGTAGGAACTCATCTCATATAATTCATGCACAGATCTCAGTTTCCCCCAAAGCTTGGCTTTTTCAACCTTGGCAGTTTCACAAAGCATCTTGCTTGATCACTCACAATCCCATTTCCTTATTTGATTAATAAACTCATTACCCAAACTGGATAAGCTTCTCTTTGTTTCTTTCACCACTGCCTCAGCCAACAGTGTACTCTAGGGAAGAGGTATTGGGCATGCCATCAGGGTCTTTCGAGAGGGCAACCCCCTTCTCTGGTTCTTTGGTGACAGATGCTGGCATTTGCAGAGTTCAGTAAACAGAGACTTGGACTGGACATTTTCATAGCCCCAGATGTTTTTCATCATCTCCCATCAAGCAAAGACCAAAGGAAGATGCATCTCTCCTCACACAGTTCATCTTCCCTCATCTTCAGCAGTTTTCCAACTCTGGTGACATGAATTTAAGAGCAGAGAAAACACAGGAGACCAGGTTCTTCTTCAGCTGCTTGCCAGCCAGGTGTAGAAATGCTGCAAGTTCATTTAAAATATTTCTTGAGAAAAAGGTCAAATCTATAAAATCAAACAGGAAAGAAATCTAGCTTGTTAAGCCATTATTTGACACTGTCGTTGCTCCCTCTCCCACTGTCTGTTACTTAAGTTATGGGTTCAGGAAGGGGACATTGTACTTGAATGGGAGAATTAGTCATAACTGGGTAGTCTTTTTTTAAAAAGACACCATATTTTTAAATGTATATAGTACTGCTCTAATCTCTAGTTAAAATGACTTTTGACTCTTTTTCATTGGAAGCAATGTAAAATTCATGTGTATTTATTCTTAAATTGCACAAACCTAGCTTATAGTGCTACACTTAAGATGCAAAAACTAAAAGGGCTTAATAGAACACAGACCTTTGGATGTGAGCAACGATACTAGTTATAAAATAATAACCACATGCAGCATCACCTGCCTATGAATGAAATGAAAATAGCCTTAGTGATCACACATTTTGTTGCTTGTATAGGTAATTTATACAGAATAAGCATCACAAACTTACATTAAAAATAAGACAGGAGAATTTTCACAATGTATGTGCTTCTAAATTCAGTGGCTGACTTGCAGAGCATGTTCCAAGGATGTGGCAAGAGGCTTTGTCCTCACAAGGAGGACAGGCTGCTTTTAACTCAGCCAGAGTCTTTCTAAGGCAGAGTGGGTTTAGCCAACCTTGTCTGTCTCTGTACGTGCTCCTTGCCTTTCAGAAATACGTCTCTGAGAGTTGTGCAGAACTCAGGGACATATTTCTGAAAGACAAAGAGCACTTATATAGGCAGGGGAGATCAGCTAAAATTGCCCTTCCTTTCCCTGTGTTCATGCTCTGTTGCTCAGAAAGATTCTGACTGAGTTAAGAACAGCTTCTCCTTGTCAGGACACAACTTCTTCTTGTGCTTTTTAGTATTTTTTCCTATGAAAATGGTTTTGAGAACTTGTTGTTGTTGTTGAAAAGTTGTATATAAGTAGTAGTAGTAGTAGTAGTAGTAGTAGTAGTAATAGCCCCCAGAATGCAGCTCTGGGTGTCAGCCACTGAGATTTTCTTAGTGCACTTATTAATTACATCTATATTCTACCTTTCTTCCACTGAACTCAAGATGGCCTGCACATACAAAGGTATTCCAGGTGGTTACCCACCAAAGCACTGGTCAAGACCAAACCTGCTTAGCTTTAGCAAGATTGCTGTATCATGTATCTTCTTGCTACTTGTGGAACATTAAACAACATTTGCCTTGATTCCAAAAATTATTTAAGAATGAGTAAAGATTGTTTTGAAATGATGGAACTCATACATTTAATATTGTGGAAGGGTACATGCTTGAGTGAGCTACAAACACATCCATTATTACACAAGTTGAAGCATGCAATGTCAATCAGCAAGCAATATATACCGATTGTTAACCAGAGTTGGCTTTAATATGAGAAGATCTTAGGCAGTCGCTTTCTAGGAGAATCACATTTTCTGCAATAGCCAATGGACAAGACCCTCCCTTCTGAGAGCAACTAAGTGCATAGTCTTCTGATGCTCAAAAGGCAAGGCGCATGGCAAAGAAAGAGTCAGGTAGATAGCAGGAAATGGATCTCAACAGCTGGACCAAAGCCAATGAAGAGCAGCAGCAGCCTATTGAGTCCCAATGACAAATTCTTGGTGAGAAGTCTGGAAGGATGGGGTTTAGACAGGAATCACAATTGTCAGGCAGAATGGCCAGAGATAAAGGACAGGGCCAGGTAGGGGGTTGTGATGTGATCTCAGGACCATCAACTTCATGTCCAAGTGCAGCCGTTTTAATATTTCACTGAGAAATGGCAAAGGTTTGCCCTCCAGCCAGTAAGTTGCAGAGCTTTTGTGTACAGAAATAATATTCTGGCAAGATTGTCTAATGGGTATCCAGTGATAAGCCTGTAATTATTGTTATTTGCAGAGTTATGGAGAGGGTGGTAGAGACCTGAGCTCTCCCTGCTTCTAAATATACATTTGGGAAGTATGTATATAAGTGTGTATGCATTTTGTATCAGTATGTATGTACAAAGCGGATCCCTCAAATCTAAGCATGTTTACTTGATGTCAGTGGAATTTACTTTCAGGTATATGTGCCCAGCATCACAGCTGTTGACAAAAGCTAAACAATGTCTCATCTCTTTTGATAAGAAATGGGATTATTGCATCCTACCCATACATTATTTTCCATAAGGTTCAAAAATGCTGTCCACATCCCACTGTAGTCAATGGCAAAGCTCCTGGTTACTTCAAAGCTTGGAATTGCACTGGGTGACATTATAGCCTTCAACCTAATCTAAGAAGAAATTAGGAATTGTTGTCTGGAACGTTTACATACACCAGAATCGCTATGTGACTAGCTGTAACCAGCTGTGACTAGGAAGTCTCTTTGTGTAAATATACATGTACCTCAGGGAAGGCCAGCTAATAAGCAATTAATAGATCTGGACATGGATCTACAGTTCTTTGCCACCCTTCCCCCACTTCAGGGCATGACACCTTGATTTGTCTCCAAGGAGACTACATGCTCTGCATCTTTTGGGAGTTCAGTATAAAAAAGAAACACTTCCTAGGCATGTTAACAGATTACAGGGTTTGATTTCTGTTTGGGGCACAAACCCTAGAGACACACTTGTGCTGGCAGAGGTCAAGACACAGACATACAGATGGTGATTCTGGAATAGGAGCTGACAGGCAAAGGGATCAGGAGGATGGACTCAGAAGCCAGTGGGATAACACGAAAGCAAATCTTATTCTTTTGTGTCTGAGATTCCTTATTGCAGAAGAGACATTTGATAATGTCAGAACTCAACCGTAGTGTTTGTACTTTATTTTCAAATGTGCTTCTGACTGCTTGTTGTTTTCCTTAGTAAATAACTTCTTGTTTAAGATGCAAACTTGGATTTGTGATGTTAATTTAACAACTGAGAAGGACAACAACATGTGACACTTTGGGGTGTCAGGTTAGCCTGCCAGAAAGCTTTCCTGAAGGGGACAGGGAAACTCACAAACCTTTATGAAATCTGGTAAATTCTTGCATAATCCCTAGTTTTTCAGATCACCTGGGTATTGATTTTGGGATCGCAAACATATTTCAGAAATATTTTCAAGTGGAGAACTTCTAAAGAACCACAGCATGCATGTTATGGTCACATCTCACACTGTCTGGCATGCAGAGCAAGGATGCACCAGTGCATTGTGAGAGCAGCACAATGTTCCTAACAGAACTTCCCACAAGTTCCTAACAGAACTTCCCAACTAACTGCACAGGTACAGTGGGGAAATGGCAATTTTTGATATTCTCATCTTCCCCAGGAACCCCCTTGTGCCACCTGAAAATATGTCCCTGAGGATTGCACAGTCCATGGGGACATATTTTCAGGTAGCACAGAGGGCTTCCAGGGAAAGAGAAGGGTGTCAAAAATTGCCATTTCCTCACTGCACTGGTGCAGTTAACTGGGAAGTTCCGTTAGGCTGCTTTCTCAATGCACTGGTGCATCCTTGTTTTATATGTCAGTTATTGTGTTTTGCCTGAATGGCAGTATTGGAGGGATGTTATCTGGGTGATGGCTCTCCATTATATTTGTAAATGGTTCCCTGACTCTCAGTACGAAATCAGAATGTAAAGTGATGATACACAAGGATGCAGGAGGTTATTTGATATGCATCAGTAAATGACTGATGGCCCAATTTACAGGGTGGTGAAAGTTAGTGGTGGTGCCAACATTAAATCCTCTGTGTCTTTCCAGAAGCTATTGCAGGTGTCCTCATTGTGTTTGTTTTTAGATTGTGAGCCCCTTTGAAACAAAGAATGACTTTCTTAGTATTTTCCTTAGTTTTCAGTTCTGCTATGTAAACTGGTTTGTGAACTTTTGTTATAAATCCTCCTTCTTCTGGAAAACCAAGGGGTGGGGAGCTCTCCAGAAAAGCAAGCAGTGCCTGGAAATCAAGAACTTGATGAAACCAATGGGTGGTGGAGGCATGGAAAAGAGGAAGAGTCAGGAAGAAGTAGAACTAGGGCAAAACTGGAAACGAAGATTGTGGCAGGAAGAAAGTAGATAAACAAAGGAAGCCTGGAGGTCTGGAGACCAAGGGGGCATAGGGCTAGGTTTAGACTCTAGACTATGGGATTTTCCCCAGTTGTGGGGCTTCTAATATAACTCCAGCATTATGACCTGGCAACCATAAAGGGGAAATGAGAGCTAAAATGCAGTGTGTGTGCAATGTGTGTGTGGAGAGGAGAAGGCTGAGCTAAGCAGTAGGGATGTGTACAAAGTGCGATTCGGAGTCCAAATCGTGGCACATTGCTTTAAAATGAAGGGATTACACATCCCCTTTAACACGGAGGAGAGCAGGCCCATACCTGCTCCTCCTCCACACACTGCCACTTCTGTAATCATGGTGCTCCCTGCGTGGGGTTGCTCCCCTCATCTATCAGCATGTGCCAGTGGTGCTGTCCCCCAGTGCCCTCATGCAACGCTGGCACGCACATGGCCTCCATAGAGCTTTTTGTGCATATCCCTACTAAGCAGTCATTTCTTTGCTTTGTTTTTTGTAATGTGACTAGTCTAAAGGTCCTTGACCATATAAATGTGATAGGTGCATGTCAAAACAAATGTAGCTTA
Source organism: Hemicordylus capensis (assembly GCF_027244095.1). Classification (NCBI taxonomy): domain Eukaryota; kingdom Metazoa; phylum Chordata; class Lepidosauria; order Squamata; family Cordylidae; genus Hemicordylus; species Hemicordylus capensis. The sequence continues at coordinate 116,662,558 of NC_069662.1, forward strand.
CAGGAAAGACAGGTCAGAGCAATAAAGCTTGTGCAAATGTTCAAGTAAGGCCTGTCTTTCTGTCTTTCTTTCTACCATTGAGACTTGTGAAAAACATTGAGAAGTTAGATAAGCTAGGCATATGGATCTAAAGACAGAGTATTTGTCACAATAAAAACATTAGGTGACACCGTCCTCTCATTATAATGTCTTTGGTTGCCATTACTCTTCTCACTGCATATGTTTGTCTGAATAATAATTAGCTTTCCACTTTAAAAAGATGGATTCTGCTCATTGTTCCCTCTTAAAATCATCTTTACCATTTGTAACATAGCTAGAAACCATTAGGGGTGGTTTTTTTTGGTGGTGGTGGGGAATACTGCAAATACTATTGGTGTTTTGTTAATGATAGAGGGGCTTATATTATCATGGTTTTACGTATACATTAGCTGTGCTGGACTTTGCATAAACATACACTAGGATAGGTTTTCAGTAGTTCCACAAAACACACTCCTAAATTGCATCTCGATGTTATGGTTATGGCTATAGTCATCACTGGAAAGCATCAAGGTTTTAAGTGAGATAAAGGTGATTTAAAGTGCATTTGTGACTCTGGCAACGAGTTGACAGCCATCTTTAACCAGCCTGACCTGGGAATGACCCTGAGCTCAGCTGGTTGTGAGATAGTTTGGTCTATTATGGGACAAAGTATCATATGTCTGACAGGAGGCAGAGAACACATTCTAAGATCACAGCTGAGTAACACCACAAGACAGAACCTCATCTTATTTGACAAGCAAACTGTACATAATTTTAAAAACATTTTCTATTTAAAAAACCCCCTCAAGTGTAGGTTGTCCCAAATGTAAATAAATTCACATTTGTTAACTTTTTGTTTCTACTCTTAGGTTAAAACAAATGCTCTTGGTCTCAGTTTGTATATAAGCAAGTTAATGCATGATGATAAATTAAAATGGACATACATCTTTCCTTTGGCTTTTCCCTTCCCATGTGGATTCGACTAGTTATCTGTCTATTCATGCTGACATCCCTAGCAATTTTGTCCAGAACAGCATATATATATATTTTGTGATGCACTGTGGCTTTGGAGGTAGAATAATAGGTTGGAGACATCTTGGAATTAGCCACAAACCTGATTTGAATTGATACTTGGATCTTGTCAATATGTAGGTATTTGGGACATTTTATTCATGTGTTTGAACAGGGGGTCAAGATTTTATTTTTAATGGAATTATATATTATTTATCTATAATGTCCCCAACCCGCCAGCTTGATTTTATGCACATTCTCTTGGAAGTATTCTGTGTGCGTTGCTAATATGTAAATATTTCTAGGATAGATTGTAGCCATACAACCTAATCCAATGCGCATTTATTTAGAAGTAGATACACTGCCTAGAGATGTACATATCAGGCGGTATAAAAATATGACAGAAAGATAGATAGATAGATAGATAGATAGATAGATAGATAGATAGATACTACTGATTTCAGTGGGGCTTACTCTCAAGTAAGTGTAAATAAGTCTCTATGGCAGGGCTTCTCAACTTCGGCCCACTTGCAGATGTTGGCCTACAACTCCCATAATCCCTGGCTAAGGGCCATTGTGGCTGGGGATTATGGGAGCTGAAGTTCAAAAACAGCTGGGGGGCTAAAACTGAGCAGACCTGCTCTATGGGGACCATCACTTTCTCTGTTTTATCCCATTGTTATCCATCACAAACTGAGGCTCCACCAGCTATACAAACTGAGCTATGAATCAGCAACTCTTTGGTTTGAATCTATCTTGCCTCTACTGTGAACTCACAAGGTGGTCTTAGGCAAGCCACAGCCTCAGTCCTGCAGTTGAAATATGTGGCAAATAATAAGACTATGCCTACCTTACAGGTTCTTGTAAGGTTTACAACAAGGAAATACATGTGCAATGCTTTGAATGCTTGAAAGCACTACCCACATCCTAGGTATGATTATGCTTTTAAATATCATAACCCCTTCATGGTGGATACCCAAGCATCGACATTCATTAATCCACTGTTAAAACTGGCTTTACACAACAGCGTCATCTTTCCAGACATATTATGTTTGGGATCTCTTTTTATATATTCCTGGTTTTGTTTTGGTCAAATTGCCTCTAAAGGGAAAATGACAAGATGTGAATCAGTGTGACCTCATTAACTGGGCTCACACTGTTCAATGAATGAGAGCCATTAGGACACCTCTGAGGTGGCAACCCTTCCATCATATAACCTGTGGGTAGTATCATAATCTTGCCATAACCTGCTGCAAAGATTTATCTGTGATGCTAACTTGCATACTGCAACTGCTTTCTGTCTTATAAATATTGACTCATGTGCCAGAAACAACAGCTCATTGCCAGAGAAGCTTCTCCCCAGCTGATATATCTTTAGAGGCTAATGGATTTTATCAGGAAATAGAGCTCAAGAGAGTTTTATGAGTTCAAAAAAATACTTCATAATTTGATCTAAAATATAGCCTGGTGGAAGCAAAGGCATCATTAAAGTGGCAAGGGGGTTATATTTTGCTGTCCAGCTTTTCATAGATAGGCCTTTTCTTTGTCATCCAGGCCTGTGAGAAATGTTAAGGACATTGCTTGACTTCAGATGTTAAATTTTTGGGCGTGCATAACTGGTATGTAAAATAGTACTTTAGTATGGCTAAATAATCTTATGAAAGTGGGTTGACTTTTAAAAGTTATTTTATATGGAACATTTTCTGCATTGAACTCCACTTGTGAGACTTATTTCACTGACATTCAGATATATTGTTCCATGATTATACAGTATCCTGTGTATTAGGAAAGCATATTCCCAGCACATGGTTCTAATAACGAGTCTTAAAGTTTGTTATTTTGAAGACTGTTGTTTGGGTTCATTTTGACTTTGTTGAACATCATATGTTCTTATTTCATGTGTGCTACATAAGAGGCTTTTGAAAAGCTTCCAAACTGTAACTGAGCTCTTTCTGTGCTTCGGTACAGTTGCGCCATGTTCATTTCAACCAAAAGAAGGATGCATGTAAGTGGTGGGTAGGTGTTGCTGTTCATGGAGGCTCTGTGTCACTGAAACCAGATGTATATATGAAAAGAATCCTGCCTCTGTTTGTGTCTGCCTTTGTGTCATCACATTAATGGAAATAGTGTTTGTGTCATCACAAAAATCACTTGCTTTCATTTGCTGAATATTCCCATTGATTTCAGTAGGGAAATCAATTACTTCTCCAACCTATAACTTCACAGTTTTCCAGCCAATTCATATGATGTCTGCAGGCATCTAAGGATCATTCTAAGGAGTCATGCCTGCCAAACTTAAGACAGAGAAGAACATGAGAACATAGGAAGTTGTTTTATACTGCATCAGAGCATTGGTTCTTCAAGATCAGTATTGTCTACATCAGGGTTGCTCAACTTCAGCCCTCCTGTAGTTGTTCACCTACAACTCCCATAATCCCTGGCTATGGACCACTGTGGCTGGGGATGACGGGAGGTTTCAGGGAGGGCCCTTTCCCAACCCTACCTAGAAATGCCAGGAAGTGAACCTTGCGCCTTCTGCATACAAGCATGCAAATGTTTCTCCAATGAGCTATGACCCCATTCCCTAACAAAGAGAACATGCCATGCTCGCTCCCACAAGATCCGCTCTCCTCCCCAAGTAGCAAGAGTACCAAGGACCCCCATTTTAGAGGACATTCAGTCAAGCAATCAATCTTTATTACGGTCACAGACCAGCATAAAGTACATTAAAAAACCTAAGTAGCAACAGATTTTACACAATAAAACACAGTACTGACTGTAATAAGATAATTTAAAATATGCAATAAGAAATATAAAAGACACTAAAATACATTACTAGCATAAAATGATTTAAAATAGAAAATATAGGCATAAGACAGCACTAAAAATCTAGCTATGGCTGTAATAAGAGACATAGACTCTGAGCTACATTTTACTACTAGAATAAAATGATTTAACTACGGCTGCAATAAGAAGCATAGGAATAAACCATGTAGCAGTACCCTAGATCACGTTGCATGCTTATAAAGTAAGAAAAGATTTTAAAAGAAGTAAATATATACAATCATGACATCGCTTAAAATAATAAGAGCTAATAAAAGGATATCACATAATATAAGGACATAAAAGGTACACAGACATATAATTAAAATCCAGTACAGGCAACCAGGAATAAACCAGTAAAGTAGTAACCAGGAAGCTGCGGGTCTATAGGTTGTTGGGCTGCCACACTAAGGCAGTAGGGTTGCCATAGTCTGGTTTTCCAAATCTGGGTGCCTAATTTGCATATTATGTAAATTGGCTTGAAAATAATTTTGCATAGGCAAATTAGCAGCTGCACTTTCCAGTTGATTTGTATTTGTTCTGGATACATACCAACAATAGTTGGGGAAGATAACTTTGCCTGACCATTTTCCTTGACAGATTGACTTTTATTAGATAATGTTTAACATATGGTTTACAAAAGCAATACTGAACAGAATTTCCCGATAAAACACGGCCGCGTACTAACGAATGTGTGGTTGCAAAGGTAGAGAGAATATAGCACTGTACGCAAGTTCCTACGGGTTTGGGTAGAGTCCGGTTAAAGGAGTCCAGTGAGAGGAATGTCCAAAAGGTCCAAGGGAGGGACGAATCCCAGCCTCACCTTGCGTGTGGCCGGCAGGGCCGTGCCAGTCTTCTTCTGCCAATTGCAGCCTCTGGGCGTGGGTCGTTGACGGCGGAGGGTCTTCTCCAGGTCCAGGGGGTCCTCCAGGGGTTTTGTCAGCAGGAGTTCCTGGCGTGGTCAGCCACTGTGCTGGCATGGTTCGTTTAGCATGCAGATATGTTATAGATCACGTTCCCGAGGCGGGAGGTTACATACATACGTACATACATACATGCAGGTCAAGACAGCCATAAGAAAATAAGTGTCCATCTGAGTTAGTCGCGAGCTGCAAGGCATCGCCAATGTATGCAAGTCCTCCTTCGGTTCCACGCGTATGTGAATCTGGACAGAGTCCACGATAGAGTCCAAGCCAGGAGAGCGGGGGAACCCGGTCTATTAACAGCAGTAATAGAACAAGAACAACAACAAAAAGCACAGCTTTTTAGTTAAGGTTACACACTTATTTGAGAGAAGATCTGATTGAAACCAATGGTGCTTACTTCTAAGTAGGCATGCATTGAACATAAAGCCAAGAAAGTCCTTAAACATTACAATACACAGCCTGGTAGGCAGGTGGTGATTCATATCAAAAGCAAGGTATCCTCTCAACTGCCCGAAAGAGATCCCCTGCTAATATCAAACAAGGCAACATTCCTCAGGGGATTAATGTACAAGTAAAAGTGAAACCCTCCAAGCTAGTATCCAGTGCTTTCCCTCTTTTAATCCAAGTCCAGCAGTTGAGCAGAATAATGACTGCACGTTTTGCTCCATAACTCCGCTTCTACAAGGGCTAGAGCTTAGCTTTTTTTTAAAAAAAAAGAAAGCTGAAAGCTGGGCAAATCCAGGTGCGCTAAGCAATCTGGGTGAGATGCTTGAAACCTGGGTGAGATACTTGAAATGCCAACATGCTGGCAAAATAGAAGAATCTTGGGTGCAGAGAGGGGAAATTCTGATTTCTAAGAAATTAGCTACAGAAATTGCTGCAGCTAAAGCCAAGGCAAGCCCATATAAAAGCCCTCCCGCACTGTAATCTCACTAGTGCAGAGGGTCAATTAGGGTGGGGTCAATTGTGCTGAAAAACAGGGTGGGGTCAGTTGGGGAATGAAAATAAAATGGAATGAAAGTAGTCGAGCAAACCCCCAGACTCGGAGAGAGAGCGAATGCTGGAAGGACTTAAAATGATTCTAAATGAAAATGAAAATACATGGATTTTAAATCTCCAGCCATATCCTTCTCCCCGTTTACCACGGTGAACAGATGGCAGAAGTAACAGAGTGGGTGCCACTTCTGCATTTTACATTTCTGAACATCCCTCCCCCTTGCCGATGTTTGAGTTCAAGACTGAAGAGTCTACGTTGTAAAATTTTCCCCTGCTCTCTTTCTCTTTCCCCTTCCTCTGTGCTCTGACTGGCTGCAGGAACCTCAAGTGACAGGATAAAGCCGACCTGAATATGGAAAGGGATCGCTGCTCTCTCAGAACTGATTTGTGCCTGTTGTGTTCAGTTCTGGCTGAATTCCAAAGAACAAAATGGGTCCTGCCTCTCCCGTTTTAGCATTTGTCTTCAAACAAATGCACACCCCCTAACTAATATGTTTGTTAGTCAAGCTACCACTATTCAAGGCCAATTTTAGCATTAAAGTAACCTGACAGGCTTTGATGTGGCATCTGCTCCATGTAGTGATCAGAATGTGTGTGAGCAGCTCACTGTGGTGTTTTTGGTTAACCCATTCCTTGATCCAGGCCAGCTTTTGAATGGGGCTTTAGTTACTTGTCTTACAGTCCTGGAGTAGAGGTGAGGCTAACAAACAGCCAGCAGCAAGAGCCTGGAAAAGCAGTCTGCACTTGCCTCTCTGTACAGAATATCTATTTCATTTAAACTATTACTATTCCTGATTCCACTCCACTGCCTTGTCCTTGCATAGCACAACTCTTTCCCTTGGATTCTACACTCACCACATTGATCACCCACATCACATGGAGAGCTTTAATGCACTGTAGGTGATCCAACTGCTAGGACATTAAGACATCCATGTGGAGCACTCAGTGGTGGTAGAAATGTTAAATGAACCTCTACCTCTTTCACTGTGGTGGTTTCACAGACGATCTGAAAGCATATTGCACACCACTGGTGGTCCATATCATCACTGCATTGAGATAAAGATACATTATTGTAAAATCCCAAAGCAAAGAACAAGAGAATCGCAGATTGTTGAGAAGTGCAGAATTGCAGAGCAGATTAAAGGGCAGACTAATAAAACACTCCAATAATTGACAACCCAACTAATTTTCGGTAAATAGTGCATCATATAGAGTCTATAACAAGATTATCACAATTTACAAATTATTTGTGCTGATTTCATTCCAGGATCCCCTTTCAGATCTATGTAATTATTTATAGCAATAGTAATATTCACAGTAATAGACAATTCACATGAGAAAATGGGTTGAATGGGTCAGTGTATGGGGAACCAGTCATGGAATTTCTTTACCATTCTTTACCTAGCCTCCAATTCCATTCCAAGAAACTACCTCAGTGGTAGAGCATCTGCTTTGTATGCAGAAGTTTCCCAGGTTCAATCTGTGACATCTTCTTGACATCTCCAGGGCTGAGAAAGGCCTCTGACCCTGAAAACCTGCAGAAGCTGCTGCCAGTCAGTACAGACAATGCTGAACTAGATGGCCCAATGGTCTGACTCAGACAGTAGAAGGCAGCTTTGTTCCTATGTTCATCCCCCTTTCAACAGCATTGCAGTGGTGTTGTAAATGTAGACTGATCCCTGAGCTTAAACAATCCCGTCATCACTTCACTACATGCTGAGTGCAATCTAGATTCACACAGCTCACATATCCAGCATACTAGTCTGATCATGTAAATCTAACCTAAACACTAGTAACAGATTATTAGCTGATATGGTAGATAGATCCTTTATTATGGTCGATTAACAGATATGTCGAAACACTAGACCGATTACATTATATTGTGTGTATTTTAGACGTACAGATCAGGGTTCAAATAATTCTTTTCATAGATTGCCATGCTGTTTGATCATAAAGCTGCAGGAAATTGTTTTGATACATTGCAACAGCATAATTTGTAAAAGGATTTGATAAATGTTTTTTTCTTGGTTCAAATATTGTAAGTGATTGGGTCAAAGTCATGTCATTGGGAACACTTTCTGCTTTATGTTTTTTTGTTTATCACTTCAGTATTTCCAGAGGTAAAACATTCTTTACATGAAGCTGCTGTAGTCATTATTCCATAAATGTAAAAACTCAAGCAAGATCTGTGCCATGATATAGTATGAGAAGAATTCTATATTAACGCCCCACAAAGGTAGTTTCTGTAACATCAAGGCACAGAGTTCCTTTTTAATCCAAGATCTGATTTCACCGAGGGTTTAAAATAGATTTTCTTTTAGTGCCTTTATCGTAGTTATATGGGCACACATTTCTAACTGGCAAATACTGATAATCCCTATTGAGAGTAATATGCCCATTGTTGTCATAATGGATCTCCATTCACACATTTAACAGCTTGAAGGTACACATTTTAGGCACCATAACTTACTGTAATTAATCTTTATTACGCCATTACTGCCATGTACTCATAAAACGCAGAACCCATGTAGGAATTTATCACTTATATTAATGAACGTGCCACAGCCCTGCTAAAATTGCAGTTGAACTTGTTTTTAGAAACACCACACTCAAACAATGAGCTAGAGAAGTCAGCTGTGTGTCTACAGCTCTGTCATAGTAATATGCATCTGTGTAATAAGCTTACACAAAAAGCTGTTGCCTTCTGTTTTAAAATTCATTAGCTTCCTAATAAGACAATATTAGATCTGTCAATCATACTGAGATCTTGGAAACACAGAATTTAATTATAGTCTGAAGTCAAGTATCTTTTTACTAATAACCATCATATTTACTAAATCTACCAACCTCTAGGAATAATAAATCTTTTACCACACAGCAAAAAAGAAAAGAAAAGAATTGAAAAGATTTCCAGGTGCAATGGAGAGATCACTAGGTCACATATCTTCACTGGAAATAATATGGGACTTGCAATGTCCCACTAGATCTTCCATAGACAGTCTAGAAGTAGAGAATTCCACCAAATTAAGAAAGTAAACAAAGGAACTAAAATGGAAATGTGAAAGGAATAGAATAACTCTAGGTATTGGGGCTATTTCTGTTTGTCCAGGCATCTGCTCTAGAGATGGACAGACAAGTACAAGGATATGTGTAATATATGTATGCTCCTACTAAGTGGTTTTGGAAACTCCATATTTCTGTTACTCTTCCATTTTGGAGCCTATCTGGCATCCCCATATCTATGAAGCGAGGAATCTGCTGGAAACTGAGTCTGCTAATCTGTTCCTGTTGGGGTACATGCATTTACTGGAATGATACCAATATTCTGTACCATCATCACACAGTGCTGTCAGTCATGCACAGAAGACAAAGGAGCTTTCTGGCAAGATGGCTCTTAAACATAGGGACATAGGAAGCTGCTTTATACCAAATTGGCCCATCAAGCTCAGTATTGTCTATACAGACTGGCAGTGGCTTCTCCAAAGTTGCGGGCTGGAGTCTCTCTCAGCCCTATCTTGGAGATGACAGAGAGGGAACTTGAACCTCAGATGCTTTTGCCAGAGCAGCCCCATTCCCTAAGGCGGACATATTACAGTGCTCTCATGTACTCTCCCAGTCAAATGCAAACCAGGGAGGACCCTGCTTAGCAAAGGGGACAACGCATACCACAAGACCAGCTCTTCTCCCATAAAATTTCCTTAAACTGAGGAATTGATTAAAATCACATTTTGGAACATGGGAAGCTGCCTTATACAGAGTCAGACCATTGGTCCATCTAGCTTCTTATTGTCTACATTGACTGACCACAGCTCTCCAAGGTTTTAGGCAGGACTCACTCTTAGCCCTCACTCAGTTGCTCTCAGCCCTACCTGGAGATGCCAGAATTGAACCTGATGTATTGGAACTTCACATACATCTGTTTTTCTTTGCCACCCCAAACACTCTTTTGACTTATGGTTAACAGTGTACTGATGAGAACACATAGCACGATCAGTTCTGGTCTGCTCCATATTGGTGAAGAAAGGGTTAGTTTGGGCTTTTTGGAAACATTCTCAGAATGAGAATGCACCTAGCAGGATAACTTATAGAAGTGCATATCTTGTCTCTGTGAGCCTTGGGATGAAATCAAAGTAGCAGAAATGTTTCTAGGTATTTTTCTGTCTTGCCTGAACTGGTTGCCTGCTATTCATCTTGACTTCTGTTTGCACTGAAATTTACAGGCACTGAAATAGTTTGCTGATGTCATACACTTGATTGCATCAGTACAGGAATGACAGATAAGTATTGTCTACTTATTCCACATTTGTTGGTTGCATTGACATCGTATAATTCTTTAATATAAAGAAGTTCAATAATCTAACAACTAACACTTCCTTTTCATTTCGTATCTGTATTGTTCTTAATAAGTCCTTTAACATAGTAATTTTATAGATACTATGAAACATATAAGAAATATAAAAATATGTATGCTGGTCAGAGACTATAATAAAGATACTGGTACTGCTGCTAAAAGAATATGTTTTGGATTTGCCTGGTCAAAGGATCAGAAATGAAATTGCTCAAACTGGACTGTAATTTGAATCAGATTGAGTAAGGTAGCATTTAAGTTCTTAAAAGAAACATGTCTCTTAGGCCTGCCAACTGATTTACAAAATTGATTGTCAGCCCATTCAGCAATTAATGCATTGCATTTCAATTCATTTTCATATTACCTAACGTCATCATATGTATGCATCTGAGACACTGAAGAACAAACAAGATAACTTAAAATGTGATAAAGAATACTTTAAAAGGTCATCTTTACTATTTTGCTTTTTATATTCCCTATTACAATAACACATTGTATTAGGCCTCAGGCCAATTTAAATTTACCCTCACCAATTAAAATTGATGTCCACCAGTTAATCAGTTAAAGCTTTAGTTGAGTGATCTACCAAACCAACTGATTAAATACCATAACTCTGATTATTACCATATATCAAGAAAAAAATTATGTCCTGCTTGTTCATGACACAGAAAGTAACTTCTTACCTATCTTTGTTTTTTTAAAAGGAGAATCAATTAAAATTTATTTGTACTTATATAATACTATCAGTCAATTTTTCAATACTGTAAGCTTTTGTAAGATTCTGATAGAAAGTGTTGATTCAAAGAAAGAGCATATTTTGCCATCAGTCATGTGCTATAAGATACGAAGTTACAATACTAAGCCTGATTACTCAGGACATGTGCATCAAGACATTGTAGTAATGGCTTACAAGTTCCACTGAAAGCCATTATATTTATTTAAAAATAAATATGTTAAATATAAGGAATCTATCGTATTATGGGCCATTCATATTTATACATTTATTTATTTATTTATTATATTTCTATACCGTCTGCTATATGCATCTCTAGGTGGTGTATAAAGTTTAAAAACACAACAAATGTAAAACAGTGTAATATAAAAATTATTTTATATATTGAAATTATAGTGCAGGGTTTTTTTTTGTACAGAACACACCAACTTCAGTCTAGAGCTCATGTACTCCTGAGCAGCCGTAAGGACTGTTATGAGAACTGATTCAGAGCAGGGAATGTCACCACTTTCCTACCTAATTAAAACATTGAAAAGTAACAATGTAAAGGCTTTTAAATAACTTTCTCTGTATTTTTATTTCACTCTCACATCCCAGTTCTAGGAGCAAAGTGAAGCCTCATTTGAACATTTCTCATTATTAGCCATTTCAGTTGAAAAATCATGTGCATTCCTGGCCATCAAAAGCCTTGATTTGCAGCTTGGTTGCAACTCTATTCATTTACGTATTCAGTTTCCTAATATATTTAAAACTCAGGAATGATATCCTAATGCAGTTTTATTTCAGGTTAGATTACAACAAATTATTGGCAAGTGATCTTGTGCAGATTTTATAGTGAAATGATGCACACAGCATAGCATCCCTGGCTCAATGAAACCACAGTGCCTTTAAAAATAAAATGGTACAAATTGGTAATTTACCAGCATGCAGCAAGTAAATGTTCAGCTTCCCCTGCTGCATATCAAGCCTACAGCTTCACATCTTAATCAGGTTTGTATTTAAATAGTTTTCACCATAGCACAATAGACAAAATAGACAAGCTGTTCTTCAGTAATGAGCCACATTGTCATCATGTCATAATTTCTCAAAATGATGAACCATAATATGAACACAGAACACATGTTGTGAAATAGAGGCGTATGCAGACAGAATGCAAACTGTCCTCTTCTACGTGTCTTTTTTGTTGACTCCTGAGGCTGTGAAACTATAAAACCAACTGATCTTTGGACCAAAAATGGAGCCAAGAAGTATTCAGATCCCACAAGTCAAGAACATGCTGCCTCTAGAAAGATAGCTTCTCCTAAACGTAAAGGGGTAAAAAAAGAAGAAGGGTGGTATGCACACTTTGGCTTTCTCCTGTCATGAACTGGAAAAATACAGATTTCTTCAGATTTCTTAGAAACATAGGAAGCTGCCTTCTACCGAGTCAGACCATTAGTCCACCTAGCTCAGTGTTGTTTACACAGACTGGCAGTGGCTTTTCCAAGATTGCAGGCTTTTCTAAGATTGCATCTCAGCCCCATCTTGTAGATACCAGGGAGGGAACTTGGAACCTCCTCCATGCAAGCATGTAGATGCTCTTCCCAGAGTGGTCCCATCCCCTGAGGGGAATATCTTACGGTGCTCACACATGTAGTCTCCCATTCAAATGCAAACCAGGCTGGACCCTGCTTAGCAATTCATGCTTGCTACCACAAGACCAGCTCTCCACCCCATAGTTAAGTTATGCAGAGTGAGTTCTGACATTGTTAAGCCCTGCAAACATTTTCATGCCTGGGATGCTAAGGATACCAAAGATTGCACCCAATTGGCTTCGAATGTCCCTTGCCATTTCTTTTTATGTGTATATTTCGATATCAGGGGTGTAGTAAGGTTGGAGAGGGCCCAGAGACAAGATTTTAAAATCGCACACACCCCCGGCTCATGAAGTAAATAAATCTTAAATGAGGCTGAATAGTGGTAACAAAAAGCATAGTAAAATTTGTGCCACAATAGAACATCATCCAAAATTATTTTTAAAAAGGTTTTGTGAATTGTGGATGAAGCAAGTAATTTAATGGTACTAGAGAAACACATGCTGTTCTGGTAGCTCCAGGTCTTAACACTCACATCAGTTTCGGAGGATGAATACAACTGAAGGAAGCCCGGGCGGATGCTCGGCTAGGTGAGTCAGTCATGTGACTTGCCTCTGGGGGGCCCCTAAGGCAGTGGGCCCCCAGACAACTGTGTCCCCTTAGGAACATAAGAACATAAGAACAGCCCTGCTGGATCAGGCCCAAGGCCCATCTAGTCCAGCATCCTGTTTCGCACAGTGGCCCACCAGATGCCGCTGGAAGCCACAGGAAGGAGTTGAGGGCATGCCCTCTCTCCTGCCGTTACTCCCCTGCAACTGGTACTCAGAGAGGCATCCTTGCCCTATTATAGTTACGCCCCTGTTCGATAATACATCAGTCAGGCCACCTAGTTCAATACTGTCTCCACTGAGTAACAGCTCTAGGGTTTCAGATGAGTTTCAGATGAGTATTTCTCAGTCATATCTGGAAATGCCCAGGATTGAACTTGGGACCTTCTACATGCAAAGAAGATGCTCTTCCCCTGAGCTGCAGTCCTTCCCCAAATGAATGTTAGATAAGCTATGAATTGAAGGGGATCTCTTCTTCTTCCAGTCTTCGGCACTCATGTGTGTAATGCAGGGCTGCTCAACTTCGGCCCTCCTGCAGATGTTGGCCTACAACTCTCATAATCCTTGGCTATTGGCCACTGTGGCTGGGGATTATGGGAGTTGTAGTTCAAAAACAGCTGGGGGGCCTATGTTGAGCAGGCCTGGTGTAATGCCACCCTGTCATTATTATTTTATTTAAAATACTCATACATCAGCTTTTCTTTAAAAAGCAGTTCATGTAGCAGAACATAGAAGAAAAGGGCTTCATGTCTCAAAAGGGCTCACTATCTAAAACACAAAAAGCCAAAGGAGACCCCAGCAACAGACAGACCCCAAAGGGATGCCACGTGGGGACTGGACAGGAACTATCCCTCTCCCTCTGCTAAGTACCAGAGAGTCACCTTCCCAAGGGATGCTTCTCATGTTCTATTTCTCAAGAGCTATTCCTATCCTTCAAAAAGACATGCGAATGTAATGTGCAGATGATACATGTGAACCTGTTGTTAGATATGAGAACACCTTGCTAAATCACTATGTCTGTATGCAAGGCTTATCCAGCTCACATCATGAAAGGCCGAGGACTGACAAGATTGCTGTGGCATTTTTCAAAATGCAATGTAGAAAGAGAGTTTGCCTATATTCTCCTTTTGTTTGGCAATCTCAGAGACATAGCAACACTTCACCCATATCCCTTAAGCTAGCCTTTGCTGGGCTGAGATTCATTCTGACCTCTTTAAAGAGGCACCTTTTAGAGTGATGGCTCTTTCAGTAAAAAGATGAGCAGCAGCTGTTGATTCTCTTATCTTTAGCAGGGGGAGAGCAACTGGCTCTATCCAACCCCAGCACAGCATTTCTCCAGTGGCTGTTGCTGGTGTCTACCTTATGTTTCTTTTTAGATTGTGAGCCCTTTGAGGACAGTGGGAGGCATCTTATTTATGTATTATTTATTTTTCTATGTAAATTGGTTTGAGAACTTGGGTTGAAAGGTGGTATATAAATATTCATCATAGTAGTAGTAGCAGCAGCTGTTCCTGTTTCAACCCAGCATAGCATAGCTGCTGCGGCTGTTTTCAGACTACGAGCCCCTTTGAGACAGGGGACTGTTTTCTCATTCCACTTACCATGTATACCACTTTGATCATTTATTTTGGTTGAAAAGCAGTATATACATATCCTAAATAAGAATAAAATCTGCTCTGTTGAACAATAAAACCAGAAAGCAAAAAGGAGAGGGTTTATTTCCCCGACCCCTCAACTCTTACATAAATGGAAGAGATGTGACCAATATTTAAGGGGGTCACCTGTAATTAGGAGTATTGCTTCGGAGAGGCTAGTGCTGAGGGGGCTTCATATTACAGAGAAAGCTAGCCAGAGCCTGCATCATCTCCTCACTACCATTCCCTGCAAAAGACTCCAACCTACTGCTCTTCATATCAGGCGGAGGAGCTTTATGAAGCCACAGAGGCCACACCCACTGCACTTGTTTGGACACACTCACTTGGGCAGGCTCCTGCTCATTGGTTTCTGGGCAAGACTCATAAGTGGTTGTATTAGTGTTGGAGTCCTGAGTGCCAGCAACTCTTATAAGTGGCTATGGAATTTACAGGGACTGCTCCTGGATATTAGTGTGAAATTAGAGATATTAGAGATATTAGTGTGCTGCAAAGAAAACTGCCAGTATATATCCAGCTACATATGCTGTTATTTCTTGCACATGTGCCTTCTTTGGGTTCTGTTATCATCAGCAATAGGATGGTCTTTCTAACAAAAATTCTGTAAATATTATTTGTGACAAATCACTGAACAGTGTAATAAGGCACTTTGTGTGATGGGGTAGCACCAGATGGCCATTACCCAATAGCGTGCCTTGTCATGTCTCATTGTTTTTGCTAAAAGCTGAAGTTTCTTGATAGAAGTGAATGGCAGGTGATTGCTGGTATCGTATGTGCTTCAAGGAATAAATAACCTTACAAGCATGCTCAGGTATCCTATGCATTTCAGCTGTTCATTTTGCTGAAGGCAGATAATTTATGATATCCTCATTGGTCAACTCCCTTAAGACCGAGTAAACACACACAAAACCCTGGAATGTTAATGGAACCTTTTTTTACTGCCTTAAAGGGATCGAGTTCCTATAAGATAGGACAGTAGAGCAGGTCTAGTCAAGGTATTTATGCTGAAATTCATATCCACAAACAATGTTACAAATATGCTAAATGAATTCTGTTCAAAATTGGGCACCTATTGTATCTGGAAGGCATACAGATTGTCTGTGGTCTCAGTGAGAGTGCGTACAGTACAGACTGTCAAATAATTTGAAGAATGCACCTGAGCCTATCCATGTTTACTGAAAGCAAGTTCAGCTGATTACAATGGCACTTACTCCCAGGATGGTAGGCATAAAGTGCTAATAAATTCATTTCTACATAAGCAATATTTTTGCAATAAAACATGTAATAACTTAGGAACATTCTTGGATAGTGGACCTTAAGGAAAGGGTTCATTGAAGCTGTTTTCTGAACCAGTCATGAGTCACTATTTAGTTATTCTAAATTTGTTGTTCTAAACTATTATTCAGAATCTTAATTGATCATAGACAATATTTTGGGTTCCATTGACTGAATATACTGATGCTTTTCCGGAACGCCAGCATAGTGTAGTTGTGAATGTTGGACTAGAACTGAGGAGACCCAAGTTCAAATTCCCTTTCAGCCATGAAACTCACTGGGTGGCTCTGGCCAGTCACTTATCTCTCAGCCTAACCTACCTCACAGGGTTGTCATGAGGATAAAACCATGCTGGGCTCCTTGGAGGAAGAGCAGGATATAATTGTGAACATAAATAAATTTCCAAGCCAGAAAACAGGGCTAACTTGCTTATTAGTAGGGATGTGCAAAATGTTTCAATGTTGAAACGTTTCTACTCAAAATGGGCCTTTTCGAGTGTCTTGAGCTCGAAACAAAACACCCTTTAAATAAAGGGCCTGTTTCGAGCTTTTCAACTCTGTTTTGAGTTGAAACTCAAAAAATCAGAAAATCAAAATCAAAATCAGAAAATCAATCAGCAAAGGAAAAATAGGCCTCTAAAATGGCACTTGAAACATTGAAATGTTTTCAACTCTGTTTTGAGTTAAAACATTTCAATGTTTCAAGTGCCATTTTAGAGGCCTGTTTTTCCTTTGCTGATTGATTTTCTGGCACTGGCTTCTGAATGGCTTGCAATCTCCTTGCTTCTTGGTTGGCATGTTATCATACAAATCAAGTGTTGTCATGGGCAACTGTGCCCCCATTGGCTGCGGGGAGGGAGGGGGAAGCTGCTCTAGTTGAGCTTATTGGCTATACTTGCTGCTAAGGGTGCTGCTGTGACAGCTTTTGCAATGCTAGGAAATAAGGAGTCATAACTGTGCATGAGAAACCAACTTGTGCCAATGATGTTACTCCAGTGCAGACACTGTGTCTGGCAGTGGATTCTGGGGGCATTTTTGGGCTGCGTTTGAAATGTGTGTTCTGTGTTGGGAGGGACAGATTCCCTTTTATTGTATGCTTCTACTGTGATTTTCAAGGCAGGGTTGCAAATTGCACTGCCAATTGCAGTGCAAAACTTGTGTGTGCACTTTGTGAGTGCAGCTTGTTCTGGCCACAGGGAACAATGGGGAAACTCAAAATACCCCATTGTTCCCCATGGGTAGCTCTTAGCGACACCAAAGTGGGTTGTGTGGTAGGGCATCATGTGTGCGACGTACCACCCAACCAACCCACAAAAGAAATGGGCAAGCGGAAAGGAGAGCTGGTCATGTGGTAGCAAGCATGACTTGTCCCCATAGCTAAGCAGGCTGCCCTGGTTGCATATGAAAGGGAGACTTGATGTGCGAGCACTGCAAGATATTCCCCTCAGGGGATGTAGCTGCTCTGGGAAGAGCAGAAGGTTTCAAGTTCCCTCCCTGGCTTCTCCAAGATAGAGCTGAGAGAGATTCCTGCCTGCAACCTTGGAGAAGCCACTGCCAGTCTGTGAAGACAATACTGAGCTAGATAGACCAATGGTCTGACTCGGTATATGGCAGTTTCCTATTTTCCTAAGCAGGCAATTTTAAACAATTCTTTAATCTTTTCCCTAAAGATGGGGTGGTGGTCCTAGGTGAGTGTGGACAAACATTGGATGTATTGGGGGTGGGTGGGCAGAGCCTGGGTAGGTTCTGCGGAGTGGGAGGTTGTGGGATTAAGGGAGGGCTGGCTGGCTGGCTGTTTGGAAATGGTGTGGTCAGGGGTGGAGGGAGGCCAGTGGTGGCCCAGTTTTGTCCACCACTGCAGCCCCCTAGCTCCGCCCCCTGCATCTGACATCAGGTGCAGGGAGTGTTTAGCCATGCCCCTCACCTCTGACGTCAGAATAGCACTTAGCACTTACATTTATATACCGCTCTATAGCCGGAGCTCTCTAAGCGGTTTACAATGATTTTTAGCATATTGCCCCCAACATTCTGGGTACTCATTTTACCGACCTCGGAAGGATGGAAGGCTGAGTCAACCTTGAGCCCCTGGTCAGGATTGAACTTGTAACCTTCTGGTTACAGGGCGGCAGTTTTACCACTGCGCCACCAGGGCTGGCCAGTTTAATTCCCAAATGGGGCTGGCCAGTTTAATTCCCAAATGGGGCTGTGCTGACATCAGATGCAAGGGGCATGTCTGGGGTGCCAGTCGTGGCCCCTGAAAGGCAGTGGCCCAGGTTCTTTGAACCCATCTGCTCAATGGTGGCTCCACCCCAGGTGTGCTGTAGGAGACTGGATCCCCCCTTCCTGCTGGAACGAGGGCATATGAAGCATTCTTCATATTTATCTGGGTTCTGTTTTTTAACCACTATTGGGGTGGGGGGTGGGGTTTGGGCAGGCTTTGAACACTGTTTCCAGCTTTATACAGCGGGAGACAGTTTCAGCCTTAGAGTGGAGCCATGTGATGGTGGGAGGAAAGAGTTAATTTGTCTTTGCCCTGCCAGAGATGGCCCCTGGATGATGAGAAGATATGAGTGAATATAAACACTATGTACAAGCCCCCACTCGCATTGTAGCCAATGGTTGCTGGGTGAGTGATGCGCTGATGCCATGGCCATAGTCTGGCAATTCAAGCAGGGCCGTGAATCCTGGGATTGAGCTTGGGAGGACCAGGAAGAGGGAGGGATTACTCTAGCCTGTGGGTGGGTGGGGGTAATGAAACCCGCAGTTACTGGATCATCTGTGGTACGATTCTCACCTTCAGTGGTTAACCTTAGTTAACAACAGTTTGGCATTATGTTTGAATTGGCCCAGTGATTATAGAATGTGGGTGCAGGCATCTTAGTTTCATGGCTTGTTTTTGGTGTATAACTGCCTCTAGCCATTTGCCTCCGGTTTCTGCTCTCTCACCTTTTCTCAGATTCTTGCTACTGTCTTGTGCTCAGCCTGCCATTTATCATTAGTGCATGTCAAGTGAGGAACAAGCAGAGACTGCACAAGCCTGAATTCTCTAAGGGTTTGCCCTGCATGCCCATTGCAATTGCTGTTAAATGAGAGCTTGAGGAACAGATCTGTCCCTAATGGATTCCTTCAAAGGTCTGGATCTCTTATCCCTGAAAATGAAAACTTGGTATAGAGGCAATGCTTGTTCCTACCATAAAGCACAGCGAGGCAGTCATCTCAGGGACAGATTCTGACCACCATTAAAAGGCAGAAAAATACATATATTTTTATAGAAAGAAATATGTCATTTGGTTTTCCTGCTATAGGCACCCAAATGGACCAGGCCTGAGGTGGAAGAATAAAATATGCATAACTTTGGATTAAATGGTGGGGAAAATATTGGCCCAATCCCTGTCTCTTTCTAGAGCATACCACTAAAACAAAACCAGGAAGGGGAGCTATGTTTATAATCTGCCTTTTCCTCCATGGAGTTTAAAGCCACCGACATAGGACTCCCAGAGAGTCTGTCATCTATGGTTCAGGCCCAGACTTGTATCACTTCAGAGCTGGAAATAATTCCAGATCATTCTGTTCTAGCAACAGTAGCAACCATTACACACCCTAGTCCCAAGCTCTGGTAGCCATTCCAAAGCTATTTTCAGACTTTGTGTGAGTGTATGTTTCTATGGTGACAAAACTCAGTTGATGAAGCTTCCATCCCCCTTATTAATGCTGGGGGAAATTCAGATTCCTTTCTCACTGTATAATTGCTTCCACTCACTGACAGATATTGCTGCTGCTACGTCATAGCCGAATTTGAACAGAGCTGGGGTGCCCAGTTCTGGGGGTGTGGTACCGAGCCGGTCTGGTTCGGATCCGCTTCAGAACTGAACCAGGAAAACTGGTTTTGTGCACATCCCTAACTTGGGTCCAGGCACCCTCAAATGCAGGACACAGTAGGAAGTGTACTATTGTGCATGTATTGAACATAATGTGTGAATAATTCATACAGAACTGTACGTGAGCATAGGCCCATCCACACATTATGCTGAAAACTCTTACAAGCGAAAGACCTGTACACAGGTACAGACATTCACATGTTATGTTGAACTCAGCTTCAGAAATACACTTCCTGTCTGTACTATGCATTTGAAGGGTTTGTATCCAGGTTCACTTTTAAAACGAGCACAAGTACAGTCAGTCTCACAAACTCACGTATGAGCATACAGATAACACACACATACACAGACATGGTGGTTTACATCATCCAGGTTACAATATAAAACAAAACAAACAAAACATTTTCACAGGGAAAAAACCCCCAAAACAATTCACAGAATGGAACAATAAAAAGAATTTCACAGAGTAAAACAATTAGTTTAAAATTAGTTTTAATTAAAAACCCGAGAAAACAGTTGTATCTTAAAAGCAATCAGAGGTGGAGAAGCTCTTATCTTGTTAGCTGCCCCACCCGGAACAATTTGTTATAGGGCAGCTAACAAATAAAGTTTATTATCGTCATAATCATCTTGACAGGGAGTGCATTCCAAATCCCTGGGGCAGCCATAGAGAAGCCCTGGCCCTGAGCTGCCACCAAATAAGCCAGCAGCAGCTGTAACCAGACCTTCCCAGCACTTTGTATTTCACTCAAGAAACATGTTCGCAGCCAGTACAATTCTTTAAAAATTGATGTTATATGGTCCCTTTGGGTTGTCCCAGATACCAACCTGGCTGCCACATTCTGTACCAGTTGTAGTTTCTGGACTACATACAAAGGCAGACCCATGTAGAGTGCATTGAAGTGGTTTAATGTTAAAGAGCAGTAGAGACAGTGTGGAGCCTTGTGGAACTCCAAACAATAACTCTCACTTTGCAGAGCAACAGACTCCAAGTGACACCATCTGGTATGTACCCAAAGGTAGGACCGGAACCACAGTAAAACAGTGCTACCTAATCCCACCTCCCTCAGGTGACCCAGAAGGATACCATGGTTGATAGTATTGAAAGCCACCGAGAGATCCAAAAGAAACAGCAGAGTCACACTCCCTCTGTCAATACACCTAATTGGAGACCATCCATCAGGCCAACCAAGGCAGTCTCAACCCCATAGCCCACCCGAAAGTAACTTTGAAATGGGTCTAGATAATCAGTTTCCTCCAGGACTGTCTGGAGCTGAGAGGCCACCACCCTCTCAATAACGTTGCCTAACCATGGGAGTTTAGAGATGGGTCAGTTCTGAGGGGTCCAATCCAATGTAGGTTTTTTCAAACACATTCTAATAATGATAGTCTCCTTAAGACAAGGAGGCATCCTACCCTCCCTCATAGAACCATTTGAATAGAACTGTAGGCCCAGTTCTGCGGGTGCGGTACCAAGCCGGTCTGGTTCAAATCCGGTTCAGAACTGAACCAGGAAAATTTATGATTTTTATCAGACCTGCTCTGATAATCTGTTTCTTAGATAAAATAAGCCAAGTTGGGCAAGGGTCAAAGGAGTGGGTGGTGGGACGCACAGTCCGAAACAGTTTGTCCACATCCTCAGAAGTCACAAACTGAAAGTGATACAATCTGACCACATGAGAGGAGTTGCTGGATTCCTCCATAACAGACTCTGCTCTAACTGTAGAATCCAATTTAGCCCGAATATGAAGTTTTGTCTGTTCAAAAATCATTAAAAGCATCACAGTGGGTAGCCGATGGTTCCAAATTTGGATTCAAGGGCTCATACTTATCCTCTCACAACCCCAGACAACTCCACTGGATGTGAACTTGCAGATGCAATGCAGGCAGAAAAGAATTGCTTATTTGCCACACGTATTGCCAGCGCATACATTTTCAGATGTGCTCTATGTTGTAGCACAGGGCTGCTCACCTTTGGCTCTCCTGCAGATGTTGGCCTACAACTCCCATAATTCCTGGCTATTGGCCACTGTGGCTGGGGATTATGGGAGTTATAGTCCAAAAACAGCTGGGAACCCTAAGCTGAGTAGGCCTATTGTAACCTGTCAGATTTGGATATTGCAGGTAGATCGTATGTACACTGAATATAACACGTGAATAGGGCTTATGACTACAAATTCTGAAATCTGCTGATGGAAGTAGTTCCGTGAGGGAGAAGCTAAACAGCAGTTGGTCCCAGTTGAACCAATGGAGACAGCCTCGCTCTGCCACCTTTTCTTCCGATGCAACTGGGGGGGATGGCTGCCAGTGGAGGCAGTTGTGGGAAGAAAGGAGTCTGATGGCATTTGGTCTTAGCTGAAGCAATGGAGGATGCCTTGCTGCCTTGCCTCTCCCACAGGTGCAACCAGGTGGCATGCCTGCCAAAGGGCTGCCTTTTATATGACACTCGCACTTACTCTGGGACTTGACTTCTGCTCCCAAAGTCTCATATTAGCAAGTTCTGAGTTTCAGGTGTGGATTGAGGGTGCCTCTACCGCCAAGATACCTAATTGCTCCCTGACACGGCTGCTATGGTAACATGCTCTGTGTGCTTCCACATCTGGAGTGCTGGAGGGTCACTCTTGAGGCGATCTCTGATTGAACGGGAAAGAAAGAGAAAATGTCTCAAGTCTTTCTTTGCTACATAATAACATTCCTCCGTTTTGGTTTATAGTAAATACTCAAGAGTGAGGACAGATTGACAGCTACTGTACAGTGTGAGCTGCCCAAAGGTAG
Source organism: Hemicordylus capensis (assembly GCF_027244095.1). Taxonomy (NCBI): domain Eukaryota; kingdom Metazoa; phylum Chordata; class Lepidosauria; order Squamata; family Cordylidae; genus Hemicordylus; species Hemicordylus capensis. Next base: position 116,685,174 of record NC_069662.1, read on the forward strand.
ACTCTGTTAATACTGAAGTTAGACAGTATGACAGATAGATATGAGATAAGCAGGAGGATATTATCCCAAGGTAAAGATATTTCAACAAGCTGCTGTTCACTCCCATATGTTTTCTGAAACGGAGGGGGGGAAATTCAGCTAAGATGCTTTGCTTTCTAAATCTTTATGTTAATCTCTGTCACTTTATCAAAGAGGAAAAAAGAAACAAAAAGATCAGTCTTTGAGCAAATGCCAGATAAGAAACTTGGGTGAAAGATTCAAGTCTCTCAAAAATATGACATACCTGGCTCATCTTGTAATAGGGTCTTTTTATTTTTATTTTTAAAGTTTTAATTATGAGCTAGTTCCTCAAGCAACCAGACTGACTGCTAAGGTGCAGTCTGGAATTTTGAATGGTTAAAAAAAAAAAAGAATCTGACTTGACCTTACACATGTTGTGAGCACCTGGAGAACCGTTTTTCTGTACTCATTAGCACAACTAGCTCCTGCCTAGAACAGTAAGACTTTCTCTCAAAAGTTCTGGCAATGTTGTATTTCTGTGATTGCTATTGTGATCTGATTTTTAAACATTGGTGTTCTCACACTGTGATCTAATGTGTGATGCTTTTCTTCATCTCTTCAAATTTGTGCAGGCAGAGAATATTACTTACAAATATGTATATTGGACCTTTCTTGCATCATGAAATTCATGGCAGCATACATAGAGCTTCCTGTTCAGGCACTGACCAGTCCTAGACCTGCTTAACTTCTGCAAGGTGGCTACTGTGCACACAGACTATGCCCTGGGACTGCAAATAGTTGAGAAGTATTCACATTTAATAAACAAACAAAGAAACAAACAAATAAGCTGGGCAAATTCATATATGGAGTCTGACAGAACCTTTATTTATTCAGCATTTACATCCCATCTTTCAATGAAATAACAACATAGGAACATAGGAAACTGCCATATACTGAGTCAGACCATTGGTCTATCTAGCTCAGTATTGTCTTCACAGACTGGCAGCGGCTTCTCCAAGGTTGCAGGCAGGAAGCTCTCTCAGCCCTATCTTGGAGAAGCCAGGGAGGGAACTTGAAACCTTCTTCTCTTCCCAGAGCGGCTCCATCCCCTAAGGGGAATATCTTGCAGTGCTCACACATCAAGTCTCCCATTCATATGCAGCCAGGGCAGACCCTGCTTAGCTAAGGGGACAAGTCATGCTTGCTACCACAAGACCAGCTCTCCTCTCCATTTTCAGGGGACTTAGAATAAAGCCAAAATAACAGAACCAGCACCCCAAAATAAAATATATATTGCATGGAGTGAGGCTTGTTTCCATTTATCAAAGGTCCTGCTGAGCTTGATCAGCTAGGAAATGTTTTTGGCTTCCTTTCCCCAATAGGTAACACCCTGATTTTTCTTAAAAGCAATCCCTAATTGCAGATTGATTTTAAAATTTGAATATTTAAATTTTATTTCAGATAAAATTCTTCTATTTGAATGCAATACTATAGAGGTTTTGGTTTTCTAATTTGGTCTTTTAAAAGATCAGGATTGTTGCATGTGTTTATCTTGTATGTTTATAATTTGCTTTGAGTACAGATTGAAAGGCAATTTAAAATAATGGCTGACAGAGGAAAATTACTCATAGTCCCATTGAAATTAAAAGCAGAAGTCAGGCAGTTTCCCTCTTTAATTTCAATGGACTACTCCGAGTAATTTTCCTCATGTTGGCCAGTATCCTCCACCATACACCTCTGCTCTAGTTACTAGAAAGCTTTTGAAGTAGGGTTCTGAAATAAACTTCAGATTCTGAAGTAAAATATACTTCTATCATTCTCATAGACAGAGAAACACAGGTGCTCTTACAGCATAACTTATGCCTGGAGGTATATGGGCTGATAACTTCATTTTTCATCTCTTGCATCCCACTTGTATTGCTCAAAATAAGTCATGTGCCTTTTGTTGTTGTGCCTCTATAGATCTTGCTTATTGGATGAAATTATGTTACATTTTGCCCAATGTGCTCATTTTGAACAGCCATGACCCTTAGGAGATGGTTAGATTATTTTGTCAATCAGTTAAAAGTAATAATCAAGACCGCCTACTTTTAGCCCTATAATTAACTATGTTTAAACAGCCGAGTTTACATGTGCTTCTTCAAGGCTTTCTTGTTGATCTACCCTCCAGGTTCTCTGCTGTTGTGTGCAGCTGGGGCTCTGATGATTCATTGACCCAACCGTGGAATGTTGTCTTGCTATACCTACAAAAGACAGCAATCTAATTTTTACTTGGCCCACTAAACAGAAGAGAAAAGCAGTTAAGCAAGTCTGTGCAATGAAGTATGACCCTCTGAGAGATGTGGATTAAATAGATTTGGCTTGTACATACCCAAATAAAATTTGAATCTTTGCTCAGGGAAAAAAAGATCCAATTCAATAATAAGGAATTAAGTGGCTATAACTTACCAGGTTCTTTCCCAAATTTATATACAATTACTGTTCCTTGATTATTTTGTATTTATATCCTGCACAGACATCACTAATGAATAGATCTGTTTCTGAAGACCCAGCCACCCAACTTCTGAGAGATGGCAGATTCTGTTATATTTCAGGTTAATATGTGCTAATAAATGGGAAGTCGTTCAGAGCCAATTCACATGTAGAAGAAGGAAGCTCAGAATAATCATTGCTATTTATTAGCTCTGCTCAAGAAGTCTGCTTCCTGCTTTGTATGGACATGTCTAGATGGTGGCTTTAAGAGAAGTCACATTTGCCTTGGATGCCCCTCTGCTTCTGCAATATACCTAGGATTAGTGTTAGCTTTGCACTGAGTGTGGCTAAATTCAAAGGGGACTCATGAGAATGGCTTGTTGGATTTGTGTGAGTGTGGGGATGGGACACAGATGCTTCTGGTTTTGCATCATCTCTAAAACATTGCAATAAGAGCATAAGGACATTCCTCAACATGGACATTCCTCAACAGTCTGAATAGCCTAGATAGATTATATTATTTATACTGAATGTTTAGCCTATACAGTGAGGTCGTTCACACAAACTCCCTGGGGAGGGAGGGTGGGGAGGCAGCAGCACCGCTGCTAGCGGCAGAGCAGGCAACCAGAGCAGGAAGTTGTCCAGTGTCCCTCAAGTAGGAGAATGGTGCATTAAGGGATTCCCCCTTAGCCAGGCACTCTTGCTGCCTGGCTCTGTGTGTGCTCGGGCTGCCTGCAGCCCAAGCACACACACAACCAGGATACCAGGTAGATACCAGGTAACCCTTCTAATAGCCTGGGGGGAAACATTGGGCTACCCAGCAGTGCAGCACTGGGATCAGCTCTGATCCTGGTGCTTCCCATGAGCAGCCCTAACCTTGTATGTCATAATACAGCCAGGGGCGGATTTTATTTATTTATTTGATTGATTGATTGATTACTATACCACCCTTCCAAAAATGGCTCAGGGTGGTTTACATTAAAAACAACACTAAAATCAATTCACTGTTAAATTGAAAACTGTAAAAACAACAGAAAACCATTATTAAAACAATTAAAGCAGTTTTTAAAACCTTGGAAAACCAGGCCAAACCTTTACGGTTTAAGATTTTTGCCATCCATAGGCAGCCAAAGATTTGCTGCCTCTGGGGCAGAGGTAAGGGGGCTTGCAGGGAGGGAAAGTTAAATCTTTTCATTCTTTTAAAACTGCCGCTGCTCCGCCTGCCTCCCAAACCATGACAGGTGAGGTCAGGCGCTGGAGGCAGGTGTCAGAGACAGCAAAAGAGCTCCTCACTCGGGCCTGCCTTCCTTGCAAATGACAGAGATCAGGCGATGTCAGCCTGTTTGGGGCCTCTGAGCACGTGTGCAGAGGCCTGAAATTGGCCCAATCTGTATCATTTGGGAGGAAGGCAGGCTTGTGTGAGGAGCCCTTTTGCGGATGGCAGAGATGGCAGCAAGACCTCCTAACACGGGCCCACCCACCTTCCTCCCAAATCATACAGAGCGGGCCACCATAGGCAGTGGTTTATATCGCCTATGTGGTAATCCACCCCTGAATACAGCTGTAGTATGTCATAAATGATTGACAGAACAAGTTTTCAGGAAGCAAAATACTTCTTCCTGATTATTTTTCAAGGATTTGGAGTGAATGTAAGTCAGCTTGGATTAGGCCAGCTGTGGTTGCTTCATTATGTATATTCAAGCCACACTGTAGTTTTCAATATGGGTGCTGGTGGTTGCTGCTGACCAATGAAGAATCTTTTAAATAACTCATGTTAGTATGAAGACCATTGTTCATTGCTTACTTTGTAGGACTGAGGGAGAATTCAGAATTGGGGAAAATTCAAAATACAAATTCGATGTTTGAAAAGCCTCACCCCAGTCTCATTTGGACCCAGTCCATATTTTTCTCTCAAAATGGAGTTTGCCCCACTCCCCACTGCTAGATAACCCTCCCTGCAAATCTTCCCCCCGACTTATCTTTCAAAGAGGAGGTAACCAGTGCTGGGAGCATTTGTCATTTTATTAAAATAGCCATCAAACAATTATCAAAAGCTTTACCAGCTTGTAGCAGACCTGCTGGTGGGGCCTCCTTTTGGTCCTTGGCAGGGTTCTCTCTAAGGTTTTTCATCTGTGTGCAGGATGAGTTTTGTTCTGGGCGGCAGTATCTAGGCAGTGTGTGCACATGTGCATTCAGAGTGGGCCTCCCTGGTTCAAGCTGAGCAGGATCTAAAATTAACTGTGCAGACATCAAAAACCGTGTGAGTGCGTGCACATGCGCACTCTGGTCCTAGGTCCAGGACCAGGAGCTCCAGTGTAAACATGGAGATCTCTTACACAAAAAGGGTTCCCCATTTGTTTCAGTGGAGGAAGAATCTCTGTGTATTCAAAGGAATGTGCTCCTAGATCTGATCGCTCTTTGAAGTGAATGGGGAAACCCATGAGCTCCTTAAAAGCATTGAGATACGTAACAGTCTGGATCACAAAAGGGATCCCAATTATCTCGAATCTGATTGCTACATTTCCTGTAGCAAAGGGAAACTGAAGAGATGGTTTGGGGACCTTTTATATTGATGTGTCTCTGCTAAGTAGGGTCATCATTAGCCTCACAGAAACTTTTGGTACCAAATGTATCAGCCATGCCTCTCATTTATAGCAAAATGGATTGCTATGGATTGCAATTTTATGATGGCGTTTAGCATTCATATTAGAACACTGAGATGGGTTTTCTGAAAACCTGTTCTTGAGCTCTGAATTGTTGGAGAGGAGAACTGGTCTTATGGTAACAAGCATGACTTGTCCCCTTAGGTAAGCAGGGTCCATCCTGGTTGCATATGAATGGGAGACTAGAAGAATGAGCACTGTAAAATATTCCCCTCAGGGGATGGAGCAGCTCTAGGATGAGTATCTAGGTTCCAAGTTCCCTCCCTGGCATCTCCAAGATAGAGCTGAGAGAGATTCCTGCTGCCTGCAACCTTGGAGAAGCCACTGCCAGTCTGTATAGACCAGTGTTTCTCAACCACCGGTCCGTGGACCAGTGCCGTTCTGCGAAGCGTTGGGTAGTGGTCCATGAGGCATCACTAGAAAATACCCCCCACCCCAAAAAACCCAATTTTGGGCCGGAGGGGGCCACTGGGGGCTCTCCAGAGCTCATTTCCAGGCAGCCCTTGCTGCTGGATAACATTCATTTCACTTCCTCAAAATGAACATTATCCAGCAGCGAGGACTGCCTGGAAATGAGCTCCAGAGAGCTGCCCACAATTGTTTTTTGGGGGGGTGCCTGGGGGTGGAGGCGAGGGGGGCAACCCCCTTACTAATGGCTGGTCCAGGAAACTGTGCATGAATAATATACCGGTCCATGACTCCAAAAACGTTGAGAAGCACTGGTATAGACAATACTGAGCTAGATGGACCTATGGTCTGACTTAGTATATGGCAGCTTCCTATGTTCCTATGTTTGGTTAGGAAATCACAAGATACATTATGGCATATATTTTATATCGTGTATTTTAGAAGAATATGGCTCATCTTCCACCCAGTTGGGGTGGGAGTTGTGCTGTGCCTTGCTGAGGTTGCAGGGAAAGCACGCCAGCCTTGTGTGGCCTGGCCAAGGAGAGGTGGGCTTTGTCAGGTTATATAAAGTTGAAAGCCTCAGGGGCAACCCTTTTGTGAGGCAAGGAGAGATGGTAGCCTCAGGTAACAGATTATTGGGGCTGCCCACCTTTTGATATCAGAGCCGTTCTCTGGGACCAATTGGTCTCTTGCAAGCTCTGCAAGAAGAGCCTCTCATCACACTTTTTGCAGAGCTTGTAAGAAGTGAGAGAAGAGAAGAGGACACTGCTAGCAAACTCTCCTCCTTTCAGGTCCTGCATCACTTGCAATGTTTCCAAAGGTTGGTTATGAAAGAAAGCTGGCCTCCACAAGCATCTTGTGTCTTGCCTCAGGTACCACAATATCTTGGGCCACCCTGAGAAGACCGTCTCAGTCTAGTGTAGCTCAGCACCTGCCCACGCTCCAGTTTACAGTGCAGGATTAGGTGGTCACTTCTAGAGCCAAGGAGGATTCCTACCCCCCTTCAGCCACTATTGGCATTAACCACGTTTTCTTCACATGTGAAGTGGTACTCCCTACCAAGGATAGGTGTGTTGTTAAATAAGTATATCTGTCTTGGTCATAGCTGGCAGGGGGAATAAGAAGGGGGAAATATTGGTGTGCAACACCCCGAAACATTCAGTAGAGGATGAAGGCGACACCCTAAATCAGTGTCTCATGGCCAGTAGGCTGAGAGTGACAGGGTAGAGGACGCCTTTGGAAGATGTCTGACTTGTCCACCCAAACTGAGTAGTCTGGGTCTGCCGGGGTGGGTGGGGTGGGGAGAGTATGTCTGTCTGTCTGGCAGGATCTTTCAGCATGTTCTAGGATGTGTGGCAGTAGAAGCTGGTTCCAGTTATATAGCAGCTGCTCCTGGGCTGGGAGCCAGAGTGGAGCTTGCCCAGAACTGGTGTGGGAGGTGAGCAGGAATTTGGACTCGGCAGTTTCAGCCCAGGAAGCTTACCAGCAATGTGGGGTGGAAATTAGAGTGAACATATAATAATTATTCTATTGCAGATCCTTTAACCAATTAAACTGTGGTCCTTGTATAAGGCCAGCTATGTTGTCCCACTTCCTCATTTGGGCACAGTGCAAACTTAGGGTCACTCAGAATCCCTCAACCACTGGAATGGGAGAGTACCTACTCTCAGTTACAGGAAAACAAAGCTATGCTTCAGACAAACATTCACAGATATTTTGTGTCACTTTTAAAAATATGCATAATCTTAAATCAACAGAAGTTGCTCCTGTATCTCTTTACCTGTCTCTGATTTTCTAGGTCTGTTTCAAACATGTCCTACCTAGGATTTTCAAGGTCTATCCTAAATTTTTATTTTAAAAAGGCAAATATATTTTCAGACACAGTCTCATATTTACAGCTGGGACTCTGGAATTAGATCATTTCTCCCTGGAAGGCATAGATAGACACAACTGCTGAGAGCTACTTACTGTGGCTGATGAACCCTCAGCAAGGAATAAACTGCAAATCCCATCAGTGTGTCAGGGCTTGTGTTATTGATGCCAGTGGGAGAGACTTGTAATCCCAACCCCTGCTGCTCCTTTAGAAACCTAGTGGATTGTTAACATGGTTAGGAAGAGTTCGTGAACTTTTCTCTGTAGGAATGCAAAGTATCTGGAACATTGATATGGAAGTGAGGTCTCTCTCTGCTTTTGTTCCTATTCACTTTCTTTCAAATAATATTTTAATGATTAAGAGGCACATTGTTTTCAATTATACCCTTTGACTTAGATGAATTTGCTTAAAACTATCCAAGAGGCAGCAATGGATCCGACAGTGAAATGATGAAGTTGACTGTTTGGTAGCTTCTGCTTACCCCTCCCCTGTGGCTATTCTTCATGATCAGTTTTTGCCCTATAGCAGAAAAGGAAGTCTGCTAGAGGAAGAACAGAGGGAGGACATAGAGAGGTACTGAGTATTTGTCAGGTCAGATAAAGAGTAGAGAGACCATCTACTTTTGTGCTTTCTCTACTTGTGTATGCTTCTATCCAGATCTAGTCTTTCTACTTATTTAGACAATTGTATTATAGCACACAGTCATACACATCATTGTGAAAAAAAGCCATTGGTGGATTTTCCAGTCATAGCAACTCTGTCATGGGAAACTTGCAACAATTTGAAGTTCTGTACAACTCACAAAGGTCCATAAGCCTGCCCAGTGCTTAAATTTGCACTTTGAGGAATTGCAAAAAGGAAAAAGTTATAGCGAATACACTTCTCCATATCTGAATCAATAAGCAGCCTATAGCAATAGACAGTACAGCAGCACTACAACAGAATGCAATCCCTTAGGGGTCCTGAATCAGGGTATGGTTGATAAAATGTTTGCAATTCACATGTAGTTAAGGGGGAAATTAAAAAGGAACACATGTGGCATTCAGTGGGAAAATTTACAGCTAGTATGCCTAGGACAAATGCATGCACTGCATATTCTATTTACAGATAATTTTACCTTGGGGGTTTTGGTCACAAGAATCTAGATTTAGCAGTTGCTTAAATCACAACTCTGTGTTGTTGTTTTTAAAGTAAGATATTCTGAGAATTCCAGGACTGTAAAACCCTTTAAAAATAAACATGATTTCCCTTCATTAAGATTTGACCCCAGGGAAACAGGAAGCTACATAATGTTTCTCACAGTACAAACTATTGTTTAGTTTTTTAAAAATGCTTTGAGCTGCCCCAGCCGAACAGTTTTGGCAGGGGGGCGAGCGGGCACTTTAAAAGGAGGTAGGCAGGTCTTACCTGCCCTCCTGCTCCTCCACTGCCCCCCAGGAAGGAAATGGCATATGAGTATATGTGGATGCCATCTTGAGTGTTCAGTGTTGCCATTTCTTTCCTGGTGCTTCCCAAAGGTTGCTGGGAACAGGGAACTTCCCAGCTGCTGAATACAAACAGTGCCATTCGGGGGGGGGGGGCAGCAGAGGAGCCAGTGAGGGGCAGGTAAGACCTCCCTTCCTCCTTTTAAAGTGTGAGTTCTCTGCCCCCCCCCCCGATGTGCACAAAACACTTCTAGCAAAATCCTAGTGTATGAGTCTGTTCACTTCTAGTGTATGAGTCTGTTCACTTCTAGCACAATCCAAGTGTATGAGTCTGTTCACACAACAAAAAACTGGATAGGACAAGTGACTTACTCAGGTTTGTGCGCACTCCCAATTTTTGGTTGTATGGGAGCAAACAACTAGGTAGGAGGTGGGAGAAGTGATTGTGTGGGAAACAGAAGCTGGCTAGGACAGGGTCATCATATCCAGTATTTGACCAAGGTAGGAGGAAAAGCTGGTAGAAGGGAAAGCATATTGTGAGCAGCTCAATATATCTTGGGACCAGCTCTGCGGCTGGCTTTTTCACAACTCCTTAGATACTTTTATCAGGCTGTGGTGGTAGAGGAGCTCATTTTCCAGGGATGGCCCAAGGTACAGCGGTGCCAAGGTGAGGTACCAACCACTGCCTTGCCCTAAAATGCAAGCTTTGAAAGTGTCGCAAGATGGTGGAGAGGAGGGAGGGTTGCCAGCAGTCTTCCCCCTGAAAAGAGGAAACTCCTTGCAAAACTTTCAAGGATCAGATCAATTCCAAAGAGCTGTTCCAATGGCAGTGGGGGGGGGGGCGCAATTTACCATCCTGCTGGTGCCCCAATAATCAACTTGAGGTGAATGCACCACACCTGATGAAAGAGCCACTCCTGTCCTTTTCTAGAGGCTAATTCTCATCCTCAATGCCCCGGCGTAGTGTTATTCCAGGGCACTGTGGGAGAAAAATGGTGGTTGCCACAAAAATGCAGCAGCCGCCACTGGTGGCTGCTGTCCTTCCCCTCCAAGAATGACATGCGACTTAGGGCATTGTGGGGGGGGGGGGATGGCAGCCATCAGAAAGGAATATCACTATGTCTTGTTCTGTTCAAAGCATAAACAAGGAAAATGAGATTTACCACTGCTGCAAGGTAACCTTTACATGGTAACTTCCTTTCTAATAAGAGGGTTATGGAAACAAATGAAATGTTAACAAATGAATAATGGAATGAATGAGTTTTTTGTTCAATAATGGAAACAACTGGAATACTGAAAAGAAGAAGAAAATCTTCTAAATTCCTGGTCAGCACATTATAGCAGAACATTGAAAATTAATCCACTAACTTGTTTAGAATGCTATAAAGTCCTGTTGATTTCAGTGTGAGTTTAGCAACTTAAAAACATCTAACCAATTCTGCAAGAACGCATTGAAAAGTAGGATGATGTTCAAACAAAGTTCCTCATTTGAACATATCTCTGTTTAAATCTAGTCATTTCAGAATAATAATAAGCAAGCTACAGAAAACCGGTTGACTTAGAGCAAACAGCTGCAAAAATAGTCCATCTCACATTAGAATCAAATATGATGCAATGTTATTTCTATCTGTCCCAGCTACAGTGGCAGTGCACATGTAAGGGAGCACTGCTAATTCATATTGAGGCTGTTCCCACGATCCCTGGAAAGCGGGCTAAGGGAGCTTAGCCCTCTTTCCAGGGATCGTGGAAACCACCGGGCTCATAGGTGAGCCCAGTGCTCCCAAGGCAGCTAGCCCATCTAATTCCCCCTCCCCTTAAATGAGGTTAATGGAGTGAGCGCTCCGTTAACCTCATTTTTTTTTGCTTGTGTTTCGCCGCACTGCATGAGTATGATTAGACCCATGAGTAGACCCCCGACCGGGAGACTGCAAGGCAGACTCAGGGGTCTCTCCAGGATGCCCCGTGCGCTTGCATGGGGCATCATGGAACCTCCAGGGGCCATGCGGCCCCCAATCCCTGCAACCCCCGCTGGCTCCATGACTCTCTGCAGGGAGAGCAGGCTTAGCTCGCTCTCCCCACAGACCCAGAAGAAGCTCTTTTCACCCATTGTGAGAAGAGCTTCATTGTCTAGAGACATGGAGTTAAAGTTCCAAATAAAGTAGTTGATTTAGGAAATCCATCAGGGGGATAGATTAAGACCTACATTCCTCATTGCTAGCTACATACAGGAAGATGGAAAGAGAAGGAACGCTCGCTCTCTCTCTCTCTCTCTCTCTCTCTCTCTCTCTCTCTCTCTCTCTCTCTCTCTGAGAGAGAGAATTAAAACTGAGGCTTTCAGTCTAACAAAGGGAAATCAGAGAAGAGAAAGCTGGGTCAGAGGAGGAATTCTCTTCCAGGCTGACTCTACCCAATACCCCTAGTGCTCAATAAGGTTGCTGGTGCTAAAAGTAGATGCCATCAGGAACTGCATCTCCAACAATTTCCTTTTCTACTTCTATAAAGCACTGGAGCAGTTGAATGCCTGGTACTCTTCTTGCTTTTGCCTGTGCTAGCCAACAACTATGACAGACTTTTTCTTATTGTCTCATTTTCAATAAGCATTTATCTTTCAGTGAAGTACACTCTGCCAGTGTAAACATAATTGCAACATGCAGAAAATCAACAGATCTTAAACATTTTCTGAATACATCTAAATGAACTGTTGCCCAGTTATAAAAACATGCCTCCACTTCTGGTTTTAATGATCATTTGAGTATTTAATGGTATTGTGTTTCTGGGTCCAAATTGTGCAAAGTGACCTAAGAATGACCTGTTTGGACAGGGAGTCTGTGTCACTGATGGCCATATTGATCTGGAGATGATGGCTGAGGGCAATGTGTACTGATGACATGACAGTCTGCTGAGGTGATGATAACCATCCCTGATACCTCTGTAGTGATCTTGATGTTTCTTTGTCCTTTCTGGCAACACCACCCTTGGCCAGAAGGTATTGGTAACATAGTTCTGAAAAGTTCAGTCCTCGGTCAGAAAAAATACACCAGGTGTTTAAGTGATCTTTTGCAAATGTCGCTTCGCTTTTTATTTATATCAAACTTGTAGTGAACACTTGGAACAAGTGATGTGTTGTAGACCAGTCACTAGTTCTCTTACTTGAACATTTCCATAGCTTACTCAAGCTCTGAAGTTCTGTACAGATAATTATTCAATTCATACACAGAATGGGGGAAATTTGGGCAGTAAGGTAGAAAACATTTCAAGCAACACAGAACAAATGTTTTAGGTCCTGGCAAGGCAAACTTGGCACCCTCCAAATTGTGACTGGGGATGATGGGAGCTGTAGTTTGACAAAACCTGGAGGGCCAGCTTTGCCCAGCCCTGTTTTAGGATGAGTTCCAATAGCATTCTTCTTTCTCTGGCGGACATGTCTTGCAGTCTAAAGCAGGTGATTCATAACCACCAATGCCACTGTGGGGCTCCAACCCCCCCCCCCGCCATGGTGCAGCGCACGAGGGCAATTCTGATGCAGCCCACCTTTGTGCAATCGCAGGCTGTGCACCATGTGCACTATTCCCCATGCAAGTTGCATGTGACCTGTGATTACACAAGGGTGAGTTGTACTGGAACAGTGCTTTTGTACAGGGCTGTGGGTGGGTGTGTTAGCACCAAGAAAAGAAAGAAGGGGGAGGAAAAGGACTCGGCATCAAAAAGCCAAGACAAAAAGGGATGGTGGTGTGGAAATCTCCAAAGATGCTGAATGAGTATTGATGAATAATTTATTCAATCATTGCCTGACACGTTTTGAGCATAAAAGTGCTCTTCCTCAGAGGCAGTTGTATACTCTAATACAGGGAGTCCTAGCCTCTTGCTTTATGCTGACATTGTCAGTAAAAGCTTTTGTGGACTACCCATAAGCAAGCAGTTTTAAATGTGTTTAACATAGCCTATGGCTCAAGCATACATCAAAGGGCTCTTTCTCAGCTCTTTCTAATAATTTATTTTGTTATATTACACAAGAATTGTTTGTGAAGCAAATGACATTGCGAATAATAATGCAACATAGGAGGAACACGGACTTATATTATTAGTATGATTATTATCCTCTACACTGCCCCCCAGACCATCTGCTGTACCTTGAGGACCATCAGTGGTCTGCAGGCCATGAGTTGGGAATCTCTGCTCTAATATCTTTCTCTCGGGACATAGATACTCTTGCTGAAATGGGAAACAATCTCCAGAGATTGAATAGATTATTTATCAATACTGATTCAGCACCTTTGGGAATCCCCCCACAAAGCTCCACTTAGTCTCATGCATGTTAGAGACCCACAGCAGTGTGGTTTAGCGCTTCTTTTCCCCCGTGTTTCCATGGGCATGTCCGCCTTAATGTAGAAATTATTTTATCCAATGCAGACGTCATTCAAAGAAATTTCTTTGAGTAAAAGCTGGTTATCTTGCAAAGCTTTTATTAAATTAGTAATGCTTCATTGGGTGATGGGACAAATAAAAAGACGTTGCCTCAGAACACAGTGAACTTGAGAATGTGGGTTTGCCTTATGTGATGTGGGCAGACATGTCCTTTGTTTTGTGACAAGTACCTGCCACTCATGCTTCAGTCTAATAGAATTATTGGTTAAACTATGACTAATAAAATTGGTTGTGAACCAAAATTCAATAGTCACAATGTTAATTACAGGTTTGCAAGAGTATAAACTTACAGTTTGATCAATATGTAAATTCTGACCTTCAATGGTCTTTTCAGCTTTCCTTTAAGCCTTTAGTCTTGCAAAGATGAACTTAACTGCCCGAAACTTCCTTTCATGAAGTTACAGGACTATGGTCTACATGGTGAGGAAAATTACTCAAAGTAGTCCCATTGAAATTTAAAGGGCAAGTTAGGTGGTTAATTTCAATGGGACTATGCCAAGTAATTTTCCTCATTGTTTCAGGCTATAACAATAACATATCTGTCTCACTGTATAGCAATTAGACAAATACATTATATGTCACTAATATATTAAGAAACATCTCTGGATATCTGTCTCTTATTATTTAAAGCGTTTTTAAAATTTGTAATACACAACATAGTGAAACCAGGTCTTGCTACTGGTATAGCAATACAGGATGTTAATAAAATATTCCATCTCTCATAATTCAATTATCACCCTGTAAGATTAAAATCTAGGATACTGCAGTATTTTCCTGATCGCTTTAGTGAAGAATTGTTGCTATTCTTATCTGGCAATCTGGTATCTCTGGAAGAATCAACTGTGCTCAAATAACAGATGGCTACTCTACTTGACAGCGTACTTTACTTTTACTTGCTTTGAGCAGCTTCTCATTTTTACTGTTAGGGCTGGTTGTTTATTGGGTAGGAGCTCATGTTAATTGCATGAAATCCATCTAAGACTATCCCTTTGCTAATCCCCTTGGCTGGATAAAGATGGTTAAGGCTGCATGATTTCAGAGAGAGCAGAATTTTTCCATTAATTATCATTTGCAATTATCTGTGCCTCCTCCCTGGCTCACATTAAGTATCTCTCAAGATCTGGTACAGCAACATATGTATCATTAAAATGATATTGGTACCTACATTTGTTCTTAACATGAACAGTGTTCATAAGGAAGGCCTTGTAGGATACATGGTCATCTGATGTGCTGCAATTCACAAGGAAGAATGGCGTTTTCCCTGGCATTCATCTTTTTAACAGAACCAGTGTGCTTGCTTGGGTGGTTTTGTGTGTTGTGTTAATAGCTGTAGCTTCAATGGGGAATTCTCAATAGCTCAAAAGGGAAGTACAGAAGGATCATATATCTAGAATAAAGTATACCCTAAAGTACACTTCAAGGCTTTATATTTCTTTAACAGTCTTGGTGACGTTGTAAACCACAGGAGTGAAGCAAATAAGCTATCAGAAAGTTGTTTAGACTGAATGGCTTGTAGAAGGTAACATCTGGATTCCTGTTCATGTCTCAAGCACTCAAACAGAAAATGGGTGAGAGTGAGGAGGAGGAACGGGACAAAAAGAATTGAGTTTTTAAAAAATCATCATTAGGACTTCACCTTGAGGGTAAAAATCTCTTTATTATTCCCCATTGGCCATTTAATTTCTCAGATTGGAGACAATGCAGAGAATTCTAAAATCAATCAGGAATATTCTAGTTTCCACCACACTGGTTCTCTCATACTACATGAAGACATATGAAACTACCAAGGTTACAAACATTTTGGTAAATGTGAAACCTAAAGACCCTAGAGTTTCAACTTCAACAGCTCTGCTTGTTTTGGATTAGTGAACATTCTGGAAACTTATAATATCTTGGGCCAATTCTCACATTACATTTTGACCTGGGGTGACTGTAGACAACTACTTACTATATGTCATTCAACCACACAACCCTGTCCATCTGGAGAATTTTGCTTTGTTCCTGTTTTTACAAATTTCTGATTGGGTTCCAATATGTGATAAAATCTCTTATACATCTTATGGGTAGACGTTGCCACAACTACTTTCCACGTGGCTTTATACTCTCAGTTATCAGTTACCACTTGATGAGAGTCTATATTCATCCACTATAAGGTCATAGGAGATAATTTTACTTTGCCAATTGTACATGGTCCACAGTATTTCTTGGGCCTTTTCAACTAGGCATGCCATTGTACCACTTGTTGTACTCTTGTGGCAGGTCCCTTTAATTCCCATTGCTCCTTGAAGTCAGTGGCCGCAATCCGAAGCAGTTAGGTATAGCTGCATCCCACTGAAGTCAATGGAACTTGAGCATGATCTGTGCTCAACTGCAGAGGCTGCTCAAAACATCTATGTGCCTGAGGGAGACGTTGCCTATTCTCCAGTGGTGGCCAGTGCAGGCACTGCTGGGGAGGCAGGGGTGGCAGGAGGCATCTTTAAGTCTAAATTAGTAGGTGCTTACTGCTGCACCTGAAAGCACTTACCAGCAGCGGCGCACTACCCAGCACCTGCTGCAACGGAGGATCAGCTCAGTCACTCTGCTGGTGGAGGCCATTTGCCTAGCCAGCAAATGGACTCCACGCTTGTGGAGCTGAGTGACGGAGTCTTTCCTCTGCCACAGTGGGTGCTGGGTGCCGCGCCGCAGCTGGTAAGCTGTGTGGTTTCAGGTGCAGCAGTAGGGGAGGTAAGCACCTACTAATTTACTTAAAGGTGCCTCTCACTTCCCCCACCCAACAGCATTCGCACCAGCCACCACTGCCACTCACACATGCCCTCCCCCTCCACCCCCCTTTTAAAGTAGGGGTAAGTAGGGCATCTTGCCATCTCAGCAGCACCCCAATAATCTCCTTAGGCAACTGCCACCCCTGCTGGATTATAACCAGTGAGTAGACTTGGTGAGCTGCTTAATGGGGCAGTGGGGAAATGACTTGCCTAGTGAGCAAGAGGTTGCTGGTTCAAATCCCCACTGGTATGTTTCTCAGAATATGGGAAACACCTATATCGGTCAGCAGTGATACAGGAAGGTGCTGAAAGGCATCATCTCACACTGCGCGGGAGGAGGCAATGGTAAACCCCTCCTGTATTCTACCAAAGACAACCACATGTCTCTGTGGTCGCCAGGAGTCCACACCAACTTGAGGGCACAACTTTACTTTACTTTACTTTACTTTACTTTACTTTACTTTACTTTAGATTTTGGTGAATAAGCATTCCTGTACATTTTCTTCTAGCCTGCCTGGTCCATTCGAGCGAGTGATGGTACAAAGAGATGTCTGAAGTATGTCAATAATTTATATTTCAGGGAAAAGAAAATTAAAGATAAATTTGTAGGACAGCGATGGGCTACCCCTGTCAGTGGATATACCCAGCAGGAGGACACAGAAGAACAACTCTTTTAGCTAGGATAAATGGAAGTGTGAATCTAGGCATCTCCTTCATTATTAGACGGAAACAAAACTCACCAGGGCTTTTGGCACGTCAGCATAATAATAATAATAATTATTATTATTATTTACATTTATATCCCGCTCTTCCTCCAAGGAGCCCAGAGCGGTGTACTACATACGTGAGTTTCTCCTCACAACAACCCTGTGAAGTAGGTTAGGCTGAGAGAGAAGTGACTGGCCCAGAGTCACCCAGCAAGTCTCATGGCTGAATGGGGATTTGAACTCGGGTCTCCCCGGTCCTAGTCCAGCACTCTAACCACTACAACACGCTGGCTCTCTAAATACACATTTTGTCACATCCCTGATTATAATGAGATCCGAAGCGTATTTGGTGGCGAATACTTGTCTTAAGGCACAATGTTCAGCTGGGCTTACAGTCACAAGCCTTTGTTTGTGGACATTTCTATCTCTTCATCCTCCATTCTTTTTATGCACTAGTATTCCAGTGTATCACAGCAGCAGGATGAAAGGGGATGTTTCCCATGAGACTGCCCAGAGTTTGTAAAATTGTTTATACATTTTCCATTTTATTTTCTGTGCTATTGATTATAATGGAAAAAAATGATAGGTTGCATCAGTGCTAAGTGCCAGCCAAGAAGGATCTGCAATGCTTTCAGGAAGTTCAAGAGTTCAGTGTTGCTTAAATTGAAATCATTTTTCTTTACTGGGCATATATGGACATAGAATGGATCTTAATTAAGTACTGGAGATTTTCCACTTTGGTTTCATGTGGTTTCCTTAAGCTCTGATTTGCTATCACTTACCCTTGATTTAAAAGGGCTTCTTTAGATTAAGTAGATTGAAGTTTATCTTTAAGTTTGACTCTATTAGATTAAAATAAACTGAAACATGGATTAAATTGTGAGGTCCATATTCAATTTTTTATTGGTTCTTCAAGTACAAACTTAAGATAAGGAAAGTGGGTCTTGGAAAACTTTAACTGTATCTCATTATTCCCACTTTTTATGAAGTCTGTATTCCTACAGAAGGAATTTGTGAAAGATGCTAAATCACAACAGTCGGTAAGGGCAATAGATACTTCACGTAGTCTCTGAGAGATGAAACTTTAACATTCAGCCATTGAAATGGGATTTATTCCAATAACTCTAATATAGCTGTTATCTTATCTAAGCTTTAAAAGAGAGTTCAGTGCAATATGATTGATATTTATTTACTTGTAAAAAGTAATTCCACAAATCTAAAAACACACTTGCTTCAGTAGCCTTTTTTTGCGGGGTGGGTTAATTCTTGCGGTAATATGAAATCAGGAAACCATGTCAGTACTGGAGAGAGCAGCAACAATTTATTTCATGCTAGTGACTTGTTTCCAAAATTATAAAATGTGTTGTACAACATCAGAATATTATGCACCTTGCAGAAGGTCAATCCATAACAACACTGACAGCTTATTCCAGGATATCAAAAGATGCTCTTTAGAAATCATGTGCCTTATCCAAAATGGTACTGAGCACTGATTTTAGAAGAGGCTCATTCTTTTCATAGGTGTGCAGGTGTCCATGCTCTGCAGAACTAGCTCAGTTTGTAAGACTATAGAGCAACATTATAAAAGAGGAGAGAATTATAAGCAATTTATAGTTCAAATGGATACAAGTTCCCATCTCTGCAACATTTCCATCTTATCACTGGCCAGACATTTGCCATTGTTTAGAGTGGGGGTTTATTGTTCTCTTTGGTGGTACTTCGGCTAAAAGGAGGAGATGCTAATATTCTTTGCAACCAAGCCTAGTGAGAATTCCATGGTCACAGAAATCTAAAAGTCAGGGAGGTTTCGATCTTTGGGCTCACCTATAATTTGTGCACCATAAATGTAGACTGAAGTCGTTAGGGACTTTGTAATGACAGTGCTGTCTATAACAGTATCATCAAGCAAGACATTGGCATAAATCATTGGCACTTTGCAAAGTGTCACTTCTGTCAACATCCTTGTGATGTGATCTTTAGTCTTTCAAATCTATAGACTGGCATTTGGATCAGCTAAGCACCCTGCAACCCGTCTTGCATATTAAAGTTACTTTAGCCAATATCTACATGCTGAAGCGGTGCCGCTTTCAAAATATTTTTAAACCATTTGCATAATATAATCCTGATACTTTCAAGCTTTTCTTTAGGGCATTACTGTACAGCCTGAATCTGCAACTAGCCTAATCAATAAAAAGAAACCTTGCTATTAATTTAAGCAAGGAACATAGCGAAATGACTAAACACTTGCTAATTAAAATCAGATACAAAGTAATCACAGTTCAAAACAACACTTTAATGAACTTTAACAGAAACTTTTTGGGTTTATTTTTGATCAGGATTGTTTACACAGAATATGCATCATTTTTACTAGGACTGAGTTTGGAGTGTATTAATGTTTTTGTTTTTACCACGTATAGAATACATAAGGAAATATAAGAAAGTATTCATACAAATCTAACTGGACTGAATAAAGTAATGCATTTGTGG
This sequence comes from Hemicordylus capensis, assembly GCF_027244095.1. Lineage (NCBI taxonomy): Eukaryota > Metazoa > Chordata > Lepidosauria > Squamata > Cordylidae > Hemicordylus > Hemicordylus capensis. Next base: position 116,704,395 of record NC_069662.1, read on the forward strand.
GGCATTGCAGCTGATTTGTATAAGCCATGATAAGAGGCCAAAATTGTAAACCATTTTTTGAAGGTATAAAACTTGCTAATTCATTGAAACTTTGAAACATTGAAACTTGAATTCAGATTCTACAAACCTCTAAACATATTTATATATACATGAGGATATAGTTGGGTCACCACCAGCATAAGATTATGATACATGTATTCAACACGCCACATGGCTCTAGGTGGCAAATGAAGTGTAATTACCCAACTGTAACCAAAGAAAAACCACAGGGCTCTGCGGTCACCAGGAGTCGACACCAACTCGACAGCACACTTTACCTTTAACCTCAAGAAAAACCTCAACAAAGAAGGCCAGTAACAAAAAGGAAGTTATAATAAAAATCATGTTAATATTAAAGTGAGGTTGGGCTTGAACGTTTATTAAAAACATCAGCACTGTAGCTGACTGCTCCAGATCTAGTTTACAGGTGGGATGCTACAAAAATGTAACACAAAGTTGTAAAGAAGGGTTGACTTTTGACCAGAGAATATTTAGCAGACTGCTTAATGCAGAACTTTGCTTCAAAATAAAGCAAAAATTGTTAAAAACTAGCCAGTAGAGATGTGCAGAAATCAATTCTTGAGACTGAATTCGAGGTTGAATTGAATCAGCCAGATTTGATTTGAACTCTAATCTAATCAGATTCAAATTGGATTGGATTGGATTTGGATTCAAATCAATTTGACCCACTTTTAAAGGTCCAGAGGACACCAAAGTGGTCTGGCAGGTAGGGCCTCATAAGTGTCACATACCACCCAAATTTCAAGGTAGTGGGGCACTCAGTTGATTTTTTTAATGGATTTTTTTTAGTTTTTAGTGATTTTATATTTTTCCACTTTAGGGAATAATGGGGATTCAAAACAGCCCCATTACTCCCTGTGGATTGTGTCAAAGTGGTCAAAAGTGGGTTGGGGGTAGGGCACATTGGATGCTAACTAATCCCCACAAACACACACACCAGCAAGGCAGTGGGGTACTAACTTTTTAAAAATTAATTTTTGAAGTGTTTAGACTCTTTGGTGTGTAATGAATCCTCATAGGGATTCATAAAGAGGAAAGGTCATAACACACCAAAGAGACTAAATACATCAGAAATTCCAGCAGTTGAACAGAATAGTGACCACACGTTTTGCTTAATAACTCCATTTCTACAAGAGCTAGAATTTATTTTTTGTTTTAATGAAAGCTGGGAATCTAGGCGAATGAAGGGAAACTCAAATATCAAATCAAATGGAATCTGGGGAGATTCGATTCAAGCTTGAATTTGGTCAGGGGTGACTGGGCAGATTTGTTTCGATGTTGGATCACTCAATTTGAAACCCCCCGCCCCCTACACAGCCTCCTCCCTTTCTTTCCCTTCAAGTGTGTGTGTGTGTGTGTTACTCCTCACTAGTACCCTAATAATCTGCTGTCTGAGGCTACTGCCTTATCTTGCCCCATGGAAGGGCTGCCCCAGAAGGATGTCAAAAACAACAGGCACTGAGATGGGGAAAAGTTTTTGGTTTGCTTTCTCCCTCTCCACTTAAGTTAGTCTCCCCCCAGCTTTTCTCTTTCTTTGTGTTGGGAAACGTTCTCTCCTCCTCCCTCTAGCTCACGTCCATCCCTCCTTTTCGTTCCCCAGGCTCTCTCCTGGCTCAGTGGCAAACCCGCTTAGGGCGCCCATCCCTTAAATGAGGTTAAGGGAGTGAGTGCTCCCTTAACCACATTTACTTGGTCATGTGCCAATGACCTGCTTTCAGTCAGTCTGCTTTCAGCTGGCGCCGAAGCACTGACAGGCTCCTGCCTGTCGCTGGGGCGATGGTGCTGTGCATTGTGGGATTCTCAGAGTCTGGGACAATGAGGAGTCCCAGCCTTAGAGCAATCCGCCCTGCTCTGCGCTGCACGGAGCAGGGCTGATTGTGTGGGAGTGCAGAGTGTGCTCCCATCAGGCTTACCAGGATCATCGAGGGGGGGGGAAAGCAATGTTTAGGAAACTCCCCCCCCCACCTGGTCATGAGAACAACCTGGGTCTATACAGGTAGTGGAGAAGTATGATGACCAGCACCCTAGGGTCACCTTGCTGTAGCCATTGCGACAACTGTTTCAGCTCCTCTGTAAGCCTGAATGGGCTCTGCTTGGGAGGCCACTGTTTGTCCAACATGTGACTCAGATGACATGAAAGTGACCTTCTGCTGACCTCAGTGGGGCAGCTGCAAAACATAACTTGGCTCAAGAATCCCCTGCTTGGTCTTTGTGCTTGCCTTCCTTTTTGTGCTCAGCATTCCTGCTCGGCAGCTTCTTCCATTAGTTTCAGCCAGCTAAGAGCACTCAGGCAATTGGCCAGTTGAGTTGACCACCAATCTATAAAGACTCTGCCCACCCCCGCACTTCAGATCTTTGACTCTGTGATGAGAGTCTTCATGTGGTGAGTCTTCATGTCTGCGACCAGCCCTTAGAAGCATGTGTGCTTTGCATCTCATGAACGACATGAATCAGATAGTCACATGTACAAAGGTGCATGCAATTTCCCCGATTTGTATCACCCTTTTGACCCATTAGGGCAGGGAACAAGGGATCATGTGAATTGCAAACATGCTATATTTGCAATTCATTTCATTCATAAAAGACATAATTAATTTTATGCCAGCCATGTGTGCTCTTAAACCCTGACTGTGGCCTGAACCAGGCCATAGTTTTGACTGAATATGATGCTTCTGCTAGTGTGTCCACACACACAGTGTACTATGGATTTCCCCAACAGCATGGAAAGTGTGTACACCCTGGTTTTGCACATTCTTGGTGATTGCTGGCAGTGACAAGACAAGCAGCTTCTAGTCATTAGAGTCCTTGCATGACGGCTTTATTTCTGTCCTCCACATGGGGGCATATCAACTGTAAAGTAAAGGTGAAGTGTGCCCTCCAGTCGGTGTTGACTCCTGGTGCCCACAGAGCCCTGTGGTTGTCTTTGGTAGAATACAGGAGGAGTTTACCATTGCCTCCTCCTGCACAGTATGAGATGATGCCTTTCAGCATCTTCCTATATTGCTACTTTCCGATATAGATACCCGTGGGGATTCAAACTGGCAACCTCATGCTTGCTAGGCAAGTCAGTTCCCGCTGCTCCAACTGAGTTAGGCCTAATTTAGGCCTGATTCTGAGCTTTGCTTTAGCACTGCATTAGTGTAGTGAAGCCCTTCCTCACTAGTTTGTGGCAGATTTTGAACAGTTTTGGGTTTCTGAACAGTAAATTGGGGATTATATAACCTGAAGATTGTGGTGAATCATGATCTTTCCTGTCTTTGTATGATTATCTTTTCATATATATTTACAATGCTGGTGCTTTCACACAAGCAATTATAAGCAATTTCAACCAGGGAAATGCATCTGTGTCATAGGGCTTCCAGTGTTCTTTGCCAGAAGGTCGACATCCACCTCCTTTCGCTACCCTAACTCTTCTACCATATGTGTTTTGAGTCTCTTCTGGAGTCAGTGGGACGTAGATGGCTGCCTTTATTGAAAACATTTGTCTTTTAAAATTTGTCCCAATTAGCAAGTGCAAGGTACTTCTGAAAAATTTAGCTCATGACCCTTCCTTTTCATCATTTCCTTTTAACTTGAGCAATTTGTAATATTCACAGCCATCAGCCATATTCAGTTTTCTGCTACATCAATAGATTCAAATAGCATGGTGCAAATTATACATGAAAACATAATGCTACCCACGGTGTGGTTTTTATACAAGTCTGCTGTACACTCTCCAACGAAGGGAAACTCCTGTTGAACCCAATGGGATTTGTCACATCGCCTGGTTTATGAAGAGAGCGCAATTGGAGCCCAGTTGTTGTCAGCAGTGGTCAGTTGATCAAAGTACAGTAACAGCCGTAATTGGGGGAAATGAGAGCAGATGGTGATCTTAAAATAAAGTGCCTCACAATGGCAGTTTTTCCACTCTTTTCAGTGCCCTGCTGTACTCCTTGAAACATAATGATAACTTCCTTTATAACTGGAGAACCCTAATCGGCCATATTCTTTATCGTAGAAAATAGCCCTTGTAAATCTCTATATAGCAGGGAATTGAGTGAGGTGAGAAGCTATGGCAGGATGTTGCGTCCCCCCCTCCTCAGTTGGATGAACAAAAGGTTCACATTTACTTCTGTTTGATCACTCACACCTCAAAGACTCTCTCGGCCGGCTCGGTCAGTGGGCAGTTTTGCGTGGCTTCACGAATGCTCCCTTCTTGTAGTGAGAAAGTCGGAAGGATTACATGCAAATGCAAACAAAACCTCCAGAGCTTTTGATCTGCTGAGGGACTTGGTGAAATCTCTTGAGCAAACTGAAGGGATTACATGCAATACCAAAGACATGAACGTATAACTAATAAAAGTAACCGCTGTAATTCAGGAAAAAACAGGAGTCAGAGAAATTCTTGTCTTACGACAATCGACTCAAAATTGGTTTGTAGCAGCTAAAAGTTATTTACGGAAAATGATAAATGGCCATCGACTAGATAAGTTCATTCATATGCAAAAGATCTCTGCTTTGGGGGGTGCCTTTAATCTCCCGCGTCTTGATTTTAGCACATCCTTCTAACCTTGATGCATAAAACCCCCTGTGTAATTCATCCTGCTGCTCCCCCAAGGATTTTCTACTCAGACAAGAGCAACCAGGGAGATAGTTTCCTAAAGGGCTTTTGTTGTTGCCCATGTAAAGAATAGAGAGTTGTCTATGGTACATGAAGAGTTTTTCACGGAGGGACAAAACCGCTTTGAAAGAGGGCAGGATTACCATATCTTCCATGTACTAATTGTCATTCTAAGAGGTGACCTATGAATTTTCCTCCACTGTATGCAGGGGTGGAGCGATGACCTGGTCAACCCAGGTTCAAGTGTCATTGATTGGATGATGATGGACAAGAAAGAGGCCTTTGCAAGACATGCATCTGCTTGACATTTCGCTCACTGAGGCTGCACCTTTAGATTTATTTTCGGATGCAGACCTTTCTCCCAGTTTAGCAACAACAACATGTATGGGCACATCTCTCCCTTTTACATCTGGTAGCAACTCACTGGAGGTGGTGGTGGGGGTGGGATGGGGTGGGGACCAGGCCCACAACTCATGATACAGTTTTCACATTCCACAACAATGAAACAGGCTGGCTGAGTTGCAGCAGAAAGGGAGACACCAAGAAACTAATGTAATTAAAGACTTCAAAGGAAAATGTACTGGAAAGTTGGCGAATGTGGAGTGTTTCTGTTACAGGACTGCCAATGGTCTTATCACTCTGCTGGAGATAGATGTGGTCAGGAGGAGTGCAGAAAGAAACCCGCTATCTTTAGAAAATGTTTCAAAATATAAACAGAATAGTAGAATCCAGGTTCCTCTTCAAGTGGCACTGCTGAAGCTGTAGCTGTATATTTCATGCAGGAAACCTCCATTTAAATTGGGTATGTTATGCCTAGTTATATTATATTATATTTTATTTACTGAATAGTCTGGAAGGTCTTGGCAGGGATCAGAACTGGTAAACTCAGTTTAAGGCTGCAGTCCTGTGTGTATGTACTGGAGAGGATGCCATATTCAGCTCAGTGGGACTTTCTTCTCGGTAAATGTGCCTAGGATTAGATTGTGTATTTTCAAACACTGCCATGTTTTTGCTCCATTTTAAAGAATGTAGCTTAATCAAAATGGGTGAAATGAACCAGTTCAACTACCAAGAAGCCCTGAAAGGGGAACGTTTTTCCAAACAGTAACCTATATCAGGACCAGGATTCTTGCTAAGGCGTGCACGTTTGCGTGCACTCACACTTGTTTTTGATGTCCGCTCAGTGGATTTTAGATCCCGCTCAGATTGAATCAGGAAGGTCCCACTCTGAATGCACCTGCGCATGCACTGCCTTGATACTGTTTCCCAGAACAAAACTCATTCCACACACAGATGGCAAAAAATTAGGGAGGACACTGATTAGGACCCTAAACCTAGAGAAGGAGACGGGTTCTTGGTACTGCTTGCCATCATCAAAGAGACAGGTTTCTCTCAATATCCCCCACTCCTTTGCCAGAAGAGTCAACAAGGCGGTAACATTTTAGCCACTGACTTCCAAATGATTTTGCTCCCAAATCAAAACCTGCTGTGTATATAAAGTTACACTGCCTCCTCTACGCTCATTACAAATGCAAGAAGAAGGGTTGCTACAACCAGCTGTGCTGTCCTCACAGGGAAATAAATTGGCATTCGAGACTCAGCTGAAAGAATAGGTATTACCAGAGATCTCAAGGAACAGGAAATTCTACATACTTTTCACAGTCAGATGCATCTCTAGACTAGACCCAAAAGCTAACATTAGCTTCTGGTCTGTGTATTTCCAAAGTGGAGAAAAGGTGAAGAGTCCCAGTTTAACAAAAGTCAATGAGGCTGTTCTCATGAGCAGCCAAGACTGGGCTAGGGCAGTTAAGCTCTGTGTTGGCTACCCGTGGGAACTGCCGGGAGCTGACCAACTCCGGGCCTGATATATAAAATATATTTAGGATATAAAAGAGACTATATTTTATATCCTAAATATGTAGCATATGTAAATGTATTTTGTATATCTTTATATATAAATGAAAAGAATATTTATATACCGCCCTTAGGCCCCAGGGTGGTTAAAAACACGATCAAACAACAAGATCAAACAATATCCTCCTCTCATGCCAGACAGTCTGTCTTCTGGCTCATCTAAATTTTGTTTTGGATTGTATTTACAGAAGTTGTCTCTTGTCAGCTGCAATCTGATACGGTCACACCTTTTTTAACGCCTTCTGTATCCACTTCTACCACCCAACACTGAACTGAACCAAGAAAATAATAAGAAAACCCCAAAGGAAAAGATATTCCAAAGCAGAGGCTTGTGAGGACAACTTTCAATTCAGTGCCCTTTCTCTGTCCCATGAAAAGCCTGCCAAGCAAAATTATTTCAGGTGAATATTACCATGGAAACCTTAGCACACCAGTCTGCTTACTAAACACCTAGGGGCCTTGTTTCATCCATTGCCGACATTACTGGGGAGCCTTTTGGAGCTGAGATTCCACACTGCTCCTGGGCAGCCCCTCAGGATGAGTAGAATTTAGAATGTGTATGTGCCCGGTGTGTGCATGTGCACCAGGTACTTCCTTTTACTTCCAGTTGAGGAGGACACCGGGGTGTCAGGGAGGTATGCTGCCGCCCCAACTGAGACTTTTTAAATGGCGTGCCGGCAGGGGAAACACGGCGGGAAGGGCAAGGGCACCCCCCCCACCCTTAAAGGTATGTCCCCGCCTTCAAACTGCCAGTCGTTTGAACTGGTTTGGAGGCCCATAAAGGGCCTCCAAACTGGTTCCATGCACATCTCTACTGCCCCGCCTGCCTGGCCATGTGAACGACCTCAATATTTTAAAAGCTAATTAAAAGCCTGAAGAAACAGGTGTGCCTTGAGGACTTTCTTAAAGGCAGCTAGAGATAAGGAAAGAATCTCTGTATGAATCTCTCCCTCTTATTCGGAAAGGGAGCATGTTCCAAAGTCCTGGGATGGCCATGGAGAAGGCCCAGTTTGAATTCACCACCATACAAACCAGTGGCAACTGCAACCAGACCTCTCTTGATTATTTCTGTAGGTGGCAGGATTTATGACAAAGGAGATACTTTCCTAGATATACTGGGCCCAAGCCGTTGCGGGCTTTAAAGGTAATAACCAGCACTTTGTCTTTTGTCCAGACACATATCGGTAGCCAGTGAAGTTCTTTTAGAAGAGGAGTAATATGGTCTCTTTCTGTAGCCCCAGAGATCACCTTGGCTTCCACATACTGCACCAATTGTAGTTTCAAAAGTAAATACAAAGGTAGCCCAACATAAAGTCCTTTGCAGTAGTTAGAGGTTACCAACACATGCACCACTGTGTTTACGGTCATTTAGCAGCAGTGGCAGGTTGTTGAGGTGACGCCAACAGGGGTGTGTGGAATGCCCACACTCAGGGTTGTAGCTATAATTGAGTGAATGGGTCGAAGTACCCGGGCCCCTGAGCTCCTGAGGACCCCCCACCAGCTCCAATCCTCCCTATTTTCTTCATTATCTCCCTCACTCTGAGGGGCCGCCAGAGAGAGGGACGAACACAGGTCCCCTCTACCCTAGCTGCACCCTTGCCCACACTCATTGCCCCACAGCCTTTGCCTCACATCGTCTCACCTCCATGGACAAGCCACCTCTGAAACTAACATAGGTTTGCTGTGTAGATCTGCCCAGTTCCAACCTCACCTGGGAGATATTCGCACATGCCTTCATGCTTCAGGGTAAATGTTGAGCAAAGCCACTTCAAACTACACTCCTGGCATTGAGGGAAGCAGCCCCTCCCTTCTGCTCTAGGGTTTTATTTTGAAACAAGTTCACATAGCATGTGTCTGTGTTTTCCTTATAGCCAAGTGAGAGGGGGGAGATTACTAAAGAGCTATATCTGCATTTCTAAAGAGAGTATCCCTCTTATCATGCTAATGATTCTACATCAATGCCTCTCCCTATTTGCTCTTTGCAAATCTTGAAAAAGTAGCCTAAAAGCAGCATTTTTAAAACCTGGAAATACACTGAGATAAGCTAGAATTCGCAAGACAAAGCCCGATTTGTGTGTGGCATGGGTCCATGGATCTCGAAGGGACTTTGGGGTAAGTCTGGCTGGTGTGTGAATGCACACACTCTCTTCTGAAGGAGATTTGGGGTAGAAGCCCTGTGTATAAAGCCTCCTGCTGTACCAAGAATGAGGGGCTCCCAGGACTGATTTGGATTACCTCGGCATCATTGTCTTTCAGCTGCCAGGAACTTTTTCAGTTGGTGACTTTTCCACGACTTTCCTTTCAGAAGCAGTTTCCAACATGGTGTGGAGGAGTTGCTGTTGGAAGAAGACGATGAAAAGCTGCTGCAGCCTGTGCATAAGCTCTCATGAATAAATTTTTACCTATTGGCTCTATTCCAGCAAACCTGTCATCTGTTGAAGTGCGGGTAAGTTGTGCTGACTTCAACAGGACTGATGCATGAGTAACAGTGCAGGATTCCGGCTAATATATGCACTAGCTTTTATGGCAAGAATAAAGAAACCACAGCTGTATCCTGTTAATAGGTTATTTACACTGTCAGTGTAGTGTCAAATATTCTTTCTGGCTTATCATGTATATCAAACAGCATGACCTGAAATAAACATTACCTTTTTCCATGTAGAAAAGATGCCTGTATTATGTACTCTGTGTCTGATATCACCTTCTTGTTTTCTACATTATTTCCTTTTGTTATGGCCAGGCATGTTCTGTCATGAATGGTGTGTGAGTAGCACAGCTTTCATGGAATCCAAAGTTGATTCAGGGCTAGTACTACTGATAAAAGTGTGCAAGTCAGATTAATTGAGTTTCTTTTTACTGAAGAGAGAAATCCTTCAGGCTTATCTGACTGGCCTGCAATATGGGGACAAAGGACTTCCAGATCTAGAAATAGAGAAATAGAGGTCTAGAAATAGAGGTGGACAGAGAGTTTCCATGTATTCACTAGAGCTACTGAGAGCACTCATACCCAAAGTCTTCCACAGTTTCCTGCACTTGTTGAAACCAGATAATCCTTACTAGAGCCTATCCGCCCTTGCATTTCAAAATGCTACTTCTGAAAGTCATGGGACTTTAGACCTATTAATACAGTAAGGCTGTTCTCATGAGCAGCCAAGCCTGTGAGAACTGCTGGGATCCACACGGATTCTGGCGGTACTAAACCCAGAGCCGAAGCCCAGCTCTAAGCTGAGGTTAAGGGTGCAACCATCCAGCTCCTGGGATTGTGTGTCAGCGTGAACTGCTTGCAAGTTGCAAAGTATGCGGACACAGAGACAGGCACCTAAAGTGCTCCTCCCTTGGGGGAATCCCCCAGTGTACAGTGCTTGGTGTGCAGTGCACTGTAGGATTCGCGGAAGCTGGGGTGACAAGTGGAATATCATCTGTGCTGCTCTTGGCAGTGCTGGTTCTGTGGGCGTGCGGCTTGCCCACATGAAGGTAGGTACAACGCTGGAGCTTCAACCTCCGTGGAAGAAGATAGATCCAACCCAGTCTGCCCGCCCATGTGCGGTCACAGTTGTGTGAATAGCCTCATTATATTCAACACACATACAATCTGTGTACAGATTTATACACATGTGTGGTCGTTCACACATGGTCAGTGCAGATCAGTGCATCTCCTACCTGTACCTCTTAACTGTTGAGGAAGTCTGTACCCAATTTCACTTTTAAAACGAATGTGTGTTGAATTATTCACACAAAAGCGTGTACATGTATATAGACACCTGTACACACATGCAACATGAGGTCTGACTAGGGCTCCTCTGGTACACCATCCAAATTAGTGTGAAAAGTTACAGTCAGAAAGGAAAATAACAGAAACCCAAAACTGTGATAGTTGGATCCTGCCCATGTGTGTTGGATGCTACGTTGATAAGTTAGGCAGAAGAAACTTGGGAGGTTTTTACTAAGACTGAAATGGAATACCATTTTTTAAAAAGCGGAAATTTGACCAAATTTTACTTTGGGGAGACACTTGGGGTGGGGGGAACCTGGCCTATATCTTCCGCAGTGCTATGAGGGAAGAAGAGGAGGGACGAAGAAGAAGAGTAATGACTTTGTTACTCCTCACAAAGCAGTAAGAGCCTAGCTGTGCTGAAGCCTGGCTCCACTGCCCAGTACAGGCAGAGGGGGAAGCGTTGTTTTGCTTCTCTGCCCTCCCTCCAAATGTTCTTTTTGCTGCCAGGAATATGTTCCTGAGAGTCTCAAAGCCCTCTATTTAGCTCCTATGACTAATAGCCATTGATAGACCTGCATGAGTCTGTCTAATCCCCTTTAAAGCTAGTAGCCTATGGGGCTATTCACACGATTGTAGAAAATCGGGCTAGCCTCTGCTTTGTTTAGTGACTCATATCAGGAAGTTGTGGCACAAAGCCAAGCTGAAAGCGTAGATGATCTGCTACTGTGTGAATCTGCATGGAATTTTCTGATTGTTCTTTGATATACAGTAAGTCCCCAACTTACAAATGGTTTGTGTTCCAAAACTTCATTTGCAAGTCAGGTGTAACATGAAACACATTTTTTCCATGGAAACCTGACTTGTTCATATATGCGGGTTGACGATTGTATGTCCAAAAGATTAAAATAATATGTTCTGGAGCTTTGTTTGTATGTGCAGATGTTTATGAGTCGAATGTTTGTACCTCAGGAGTGTATAATGATGGGAAAGTAGCAAACCGCAGTTTAGCCTAGAGTCACTGTTATGAAAACTAATTTTAATAAAATGAAAACATTAAGTAGATAGAGATAAAATTCTGTTTTTTTTTCTGTATCACAATAGGTCATGTTATAGAAATATGAATAATCAGGTGCTGAGGAAACTATTTACAAGACCTGACTTTTTTCTTTCAACTCAAACAAAAGAATGTTCCCTTTAGATTTGAACTGCCAGTAAACTGAATGAATCAGTTTTCATTTGCATCCTCATTCTCATCTCTTGGCTAAAGTTGAAGACAGAGTCAATAGGCCCCTGCTGAAAATCTGACATTAAGTTGTCACAAAAATATCAAAGCTATTTATTCACTAGATGTTAAAAGGAGACAGGAGACAAATTCATATTTGACTATGATTAGAATAACACTATTGACTGTTTTTATTAGTCTGTATAGAAGTTTAGCATATATTCCCTAAAGAAGAAAGTAACACAAACACTTCTCTAACAAAGACCTCAGTTCTTTAGTCTTTTGCCTGGAACAATATTTCAAATTATTAGTTTTCGTGTTCATCCTTCTTTGACCCCCTTTTTGGTCCGAATCAAGTACTGTTTGGTGAGGGCCAAGATGAGGTCAAAGCAAAGCAAACTAGGCCAAACATTTGAATGCAGCAATGGTCACAGCCCCAGAAGATATTACAAACCCAGGGGGAGTACCCATACCATTCCCACGGAAGGAGGGGATATAGGTTTGTAAGTTAGGTTGCATATAGAGTTGTTAAGTTACAAATACTGAGCGATCAGTGAGAAAGGACTACAGAGTCAGTGGGGCGGAAGCCTTAAAAAGCTGACCTCCCTGTAGATGATCCTCGTAGAGAGTCTGGGAGCGGAGATCGCACGTCCAGACATGCAGCTGCCTTCTCAAGCAGCGTGGAGATCAGGGTGCCTTCGAGGTGACACCCCACCCCTGCAGCCCCCGTAATGCACCGCATGAGTGCATGGTGGATTATGGGGATCCCTAATCTCTCTTCTCTCTGAAGCTGACCAGGAGCCCTGTAGTTTGTCAGCCCCAGATGCAAGCAGCCGGGGCTGGCAGACGATTACAAAAATGGGGTTAAAAAGAGTGCTTGCTGTCTTAACCTAATTTAGGAGGGTGGGTGGCTTGGCGGGTTTGCCGCTGAGATGCCGCTAGGATTGGGCCTGATCTCGGTGGTTCTCACACGCGGGCAGGACTGGGCTTGGCTTTGTTAGCCTGGTTTTGCCTGCGTGTGAGAACAGCCTTGTTATATATTAAGGGTGGTTTTTCCACATTTCTATCTTGAACCTGCTACTTTCAGTCTACATTTGGGAGGGATTTCCCCATATTTAGTCCAAGCGCTCTGACGTCACAAGCATTTCAGTTGTATATTCAGTTTTATTGTTGCAACTTAGGGCTATTGTTGTTCTAACCCTGAAGACTGGTTGGAATTCTCCCACCTCCAAAACAGCCTGTATTAGAAAATGTGATTTCTTATTCTGCCCTGACCAACAGCAGAGGAAACTGCCACAAACAATTTCATCTAGACACTTAGGGGATGCCTATACAAAATAGGGAATGTTGGGATTATTGTATGCATTTGTTTGAAGCCCATACTGGTAGTCTCTAAATCCATACTGCAGTCTAAAGGAAAACTAAAAGGAGAGATAATCACCATCTTCAAATATCTGAAAAGGTTGTCACCTAGAAGAAGAAGCAGACTGACTTCTGAGGACAGGATTAGAGCCAGTGGGTTGAAAGTACAAGGAGACTGAGAAGCAATTCACACGATTGCAGAAAATCGGGCTAGCCTCCGCTAGCCTGATTTTCTGCAATTGTGAGAACCACCAGGCTTGGCTGCGAGCCCGGTGGTTCTTGAGCGGGTAACCCGCTCAAGTACCCCGCCCCTAAAACTGGGTTTGCAGAGCGAGTGCTCTGCAAGCCCGTTTTTTTAATCGTGAGTAGCCACAGCGCGGCTCCGCGCCACAGCTACTCATGAGGAGACCCCCGGAGGGGAGGCAAAAAGCCACGTCCCGGCTCTGGGGGTCTCGCCAGCATGCCCAGCGTGCTCGCACAGGGCATGCTGCAGCTTCCAGGGGTTGATTGGCCCCCGCTCCCCCCAGCCCCCGCCGGCTCCATCATGGAGCCGGCAATCGTGTGGGTGGTGGATCCTGCCGCCCAGGGCTTCTGCGCTGCTCGTGTGCTGAGATAGTGGGCTTAGCCCGCTCTCCCCGCTCACTCTCCAAAACCGGTCTCACTGATCATGAGACCTGGCTCAGAGTCAGGCTAGACCTTAGGTGAAATGTCTGAATCGTAAGAACTCAATTCATTCATAGAGGGTGGTGAGCTCTTCTTTTCTAGAAAGATTCAGACAGAGGCAGGATGGCCATCTGTCAAGGATACTGTAGCACAGGGATGGCTAACGTGAGGCTCTACAGCTATTGTTGTACTACCATCTCCCCTGCAACAACAGCCAATAGCCAGGAATTATGGGCTTCAATTTGGGTAAATAGAAACTGAGTAGAGTGGTTGATGAGATGGGCAGGCAGAACAAATATAATTACTGCAGTTAAAGGTAAAGTGCGCCATTGAGTCGGTGTCAACTCCTGATGACCACAGAGCCCTGTGGTTGTCTTTGGTAGAATACAGGAGCGGTTTACCATTTCCTCCTCCCACACAATATGAGATGATGCCTTTCAGCATCTTCCTATATCACTGCTGCCCGATATAGGTGTTTCTCATACTCTGGGAAACATATCAGTGAGTATTCGAACCGGCAACCTCTGGCTTGCTAATCAAGTCATTTCCCTGCTGCACCATTAAGGCAGTGGTAATTATATTGCTTCTTTAATTTCTTTAAAAAATGTTTCTCTAATTTTTTGTTGTTGATGGGATACAACAACAAAAAAGGAAAGGAAAGGAAGCTTCTCATCAAAGTGCCCTATGAACTGCCATGAATCCAAACCTACGAAGTGGAAAGCAGTCAGGCTGGAAGAGGCAGCCCTGGACCCAGGCTCTGACACCAGACTTGAGGAGCCTGAGCTTTCTGGCTGTGAGATACCAGAACTACAATATAAACCCTGGAACTGGAGACCCTGGAGCAGGCATTCACTGAGCCAGAGCCTCCCAATAAACCAGCCTCTTCTGCACCAGGCACTTAGCACTCCCCCAAGCAGGGGCGGAGCCACCATTGGGAAAACGAGTTCAAAGAACCTGGGCCTCCACCAATCAGGGGCCACGCCTCGCCATGTTTGGAATTGAAATCAGCCCCTTGTGTCTGACGTTAGTTGCGGGGGGCATTATTTTGCTCCCAAACGGGGCTGCACGCCCCATTTGGGAACAAAATCGGCCTGTGCGGCATTGGCAGCGCAGGCTGGAGCAACTCTCCCTGCCTTTAAAAACAGGGAGATCCACTCCTGGCTTCATTGCCAATGCAGCGGGGCTGATCTCCCTCCCAAAAAGGGGTTGTGAGGCCCCATTTGGGAGAGAGATAGGCCCGTGCTGCATTGGCAGCTTTGCTGGAACAGTCCTCCCTGCTTTTAAAGGCAGGGAGAGTTGCTCCAGCCTGCCCTGCCAATGCTGCGCGGGCCAGTTTCATTTCCAAATGGGGGCATGTGGCCCCGTTTGGGAGGGAGACCACGCCCCCGCATCTGATGTCAGACGCAAGGGCAGCCCCCCTGCGTCTGATGTCAGATTCGGGGGCAGGGCCAGGGGGCCACAGCAGCGGCTGAACACGAGCTTCTGCCAGCCTCGTTCCACACCTGCCCCCAAGCCGTGGCACCAGCACCAGCACCAGCCAGAAGGAAAGAGGGATTTGATGGAATCAAGCATGAGTTCCATATTTCTGGCCGGAGGGCTGCTCCATTAAGTCTCCTTCTTCTTTCACCTGGAGGCTTTACAGACAGGGCTTCGACCCCGAATCTCCTTCAGAGGAGAGTGTGTGCGTTCACACACCAGCCAAACTGACCCCGCAGTCCCTTCGAGATCCTTGGACCCACTCCACACACAAATATAGCTTTGTCTTGCGAATTCTAGCTTATCTCGAGTTATTTCTGGGTTGTTAAAATGCTGGTTTAAAGCGACATTTTCTGAAAATGACAGAGCAAATAGGGAGAGGCACTGATGTACCATCATTAGCATGATAAGAAGGATACTCTGTTTTACAAATGCAGATGTAGCTCTTTCGTGATCTCTCTTCCCCACCTGCCTTGGCTAGATTGGAAGGAAAACACTATGTGAACTTGCATCAAAACAAAACCCGAGAGCAGAGGGGAAGGGCTGCTTCCCTCAATGCCGCAAATGTGATTTGAAGTGACTTCGCTCAACATTTACCCTACAGCATGAAGCCTTGTGCAAATAACTCCCTGGGAGTGGGAGTGGGAATAGGAGGGGTAGTCTGAGCCTGGAGGTGTTTAAGACTTCATTCCTTCACTGGCCCCTGTGGGCTCTTCAGGGCTCTGTAACTTCAGCTGCCTTATCTTGTGGGTTCTTGGCTGGAAATGGCTACCCAACCCTGGACAGGAAATGGCTACCCAACCCTGGATGTAATATTTTCCATATTGGAAAATGTTTAAGCAAAATAACTAGACCAATAAGAAAACTCACATTTCATAGTATTTTACACGCACAACTCTGCGGTCTATTTTCCATATGCTTTAATATGTTTTCAGGCAGCTCTGACAATGCTATGAATTTCAGGCTTCTAAAAATCATGTTAGTGCATTAAAAAAGTGTACACACCTTCATTTTTTAAAATATATGGTCTGCAAAGGTTCCATGGAGGTTTCTTGATAAATGTACAACCAACCGACATCTAGGTACAAGGCATTTTTAAAAACAAGTTAAAGTAATAATTCCAGTACCAATTTGACGTATGTCATACTTTGCTCACCACCGTTACTGTAAGTAGAATAACGCGGAGTATCAAGATCCAGAAACAAACAAATAAAAATGACATATCTAATCTCTTTGAAGAAAATGTCATACTGTTTAGTCTGTTTTTACTTTTGGCAAGCTAGGACTGAATATTTATTTAAGCCCATAAAGTGGATGCAAAAGTGCACCATACTTTACTTTACTTTGCAGTCTGAATCAAGGCACCTTGTCAGAGTTAAGCAAAAACAGCTGAAATTTTCTTAGAGACTTGGCTTAGAGACTAAGATGGTGTAATAGGCTCTATTACATATTTACATTAAGAATGGTTAAACTGCTTGTTTGATCTGGCACATAGTGTTCATGTGATGCACCACTTTACATAAATGTTTGATACTAGAATCAACAGTCTTATCACAAGCTGCACCACAGTGTAAATACTTTTCTGCTGTATCTTATCTCTTAAGTAGGAATAACAATATTGAATGTGAGAGCAAAGTGCTTAGATACAATTTTCAAGTAGGGATATAAAGACAGAAATTCCAGATTTTTTGAAGGGAGGAGTGCTTCTCTTCATTGACATAAGGATGCAAAACTTGCCTGTTGTATGAACTAAGCACTTCGTTTTTCCTTTAATGCTTGGTTTTCCCATCTTATTTTTCCTTTAATGCTCAGAGCATTCTTTTCTTTCAGAGGGAAACAATTAAATAGTGACATTAGAGAAATCAGGATGGGGCCAGTGAATACAGTGTCCATCCAGGATAACTGATTCACCATATCTAAGATTTATTTATTTATTTTAAAGAGGGATTTTTTTTTTAGCACATGACATTTTCATTTCATTTCAGAAACTAGAGGTTGATTTAGATTTAGAAAAATTTTAAAAAATTGTTTTTTAAAAAAATCAGTGGCAGATGGTTCTATTTCAAAAACGAATACTAAAAATTCCTTCAAACTAATCCTACGCAACTCTATCCATCATCCCTTGCTGGATTTTTTAAGCTCATGGTCATCTTTATCATATTTAAGTAATTGTGGGGGGGGGGAATCCCACTTCTGTATGATGATGTGCATGGAAGGATATTCCAGAAGAGTAATGGAAGACAAGGGGTAATGTAAATAATGATTTATTTAAGAACCATGCTCATTGAAAGTAAATAAGCACTTGTGAACTTAAAACTCACTGGCCAACATCCACACTACAGGAGAAGGGCAATTTTTGTCAATCCCCTCTTTTCTCTGAAGTTCACTGTGCCTCCCAGAATTGAGGTTTTTGGAAGGCCCAGTGCACTTCAGAGGGATGGGGAAATCTGCTCAAATTGTCACTCTGCCATAGCACCAGCACTACATTAGTCTGGATGTCAGCCGCTGGTTTTTTTTAAATTGAGTTTTGTTTCTGACACTAAAGCACTCGTAGGCACTTGGACTCAGTGAGGTTATCAAAGCTTCTGTTGGTTATCAGGAAATAAATGACTTTTCCATTCAATTATCTGAAGGCCCATCTGGAAAACCAGCAGTCCCAGCTGGTGAGAGAGGCAATCCTGAGTGATGCTTAAGTCTAGAATAGTTTCTGGACAGCAATTTTTTTTTAAAAAAGCATCCAAATATGAGATTGTCAACACTTGCGAAGAGAAACGAAAAGCTAGACACACTTGAGAGAAGAATAAACTGGCTTGGAAGGATGGAAGGAGCTTGGGAGCCACTTTTGAGAATAATTCACCATCCATTGTTATGGAGCCGTCTTTACTCATTTCAAAAATCTTTGAGCAGAGGTTGTATACAGGCCACACTGAAGTAAAAGGAGATTGTAAAGCAACATTGGTTGGTATAATGTTCCAGGTGTCCTGAAACCAACCTCCTTTGGTAGAGCTGATACGCTTGCCAGTGACTTCAGTGATGGGTTGGGGAGAAGGGAGCTCTCAACTGACAAAGTGTAACTTTTAAATTCCTCTGAATGAGATAGCTAAGGTTAATTTCAATCTCAATTACTCTTGTACAAGATTGATTGCCAATTTCTATATGGCACAGGAGCCTTAGGGGAACATAAAACATGGGAAGGAGTGTCAGTTTCCTGAAATCCTGTAGAGGATGTCGAAGCGCTCAGATTTAGCACAAAACATATTCTCTTTGCATTCTGGATAATAAGAAGGGTTTCATCTTAAAATAGCAAAAAATATCATGTAAAGAGAAAGAATACTTGTGGGACCCACTGTGTCCTGTCTTAGAAATATTGCTCACATGGTGCTGCCAAGATAAGTGAAAACTTAGATTATTTGTCTCCTGAGAGTGAAATAAAACTATAGCTGGTTAGAGACTTTTAAATCTTGCACATAAAGTTTTTCAAGATATTTTGGCCCTTAAGGGATTCTTTTTGCTGAAATTGTGTTCCTTTGTTCCTTTTTCTTCATTCTTCACAGCCTCTTCATTTTGCCAATGCTTTGACCATTCTCTCTCTCTCTCTCTCTCTCTCTCTCTCTCTCTCTCTCTCCTGTTACTTTTTTGTCAAGGAAAAAGAAAATGTAAGTTAATATCTTTTGAGGGAAATGAGGTTGTGTGTACATGCAGCAGCCTCCTCATTTATTGCATTTTATGTTATTATTTAGACTTATTGGACATAGAAAATGTACAGAATCTAGAAAAAGAAAGTAAGCGATGAGAGGGGAAAAGGAAATGCTTTAATCAGATGCAAATTCCAGCTTATATGAATGACATTACAGAAGCAAGGATTTTAAAATACATGATATATGGGATATACTTGCAAATTTTAAATATAAGTTAACTTAAAAAAAACAAAACATTAACCAGCACTCAAACATGCAGGTATTTGGTATAAATGAAAAGAGATTTCTCCTCGTCCTATGTACTGGAAAGAGAAATAAAGATTCATATAGTCTGATAATTCTGTGTCCCAGAACACATTTCTACCTTTCTTCTCTTTCTGGAAAGAAAGGATTTTAAAAAACAACCACCACCACCCAAGGCCAAAATAATCTTCTTGATGATCCTGTATATTGGGAAAATCTGAAAATTGTGACTGCTCACTCTCATGGAGTCCAGGACAATCTCAAAGCAGAGCATTACAGATTCTGATATTTGTGAACTTTCATGGCTGTGATTAAGACAGCGATTTGCATATAGGAAGAATGGAAGGAGAAAAAGGAAACTTCCAGTTGTATTCTAACAAAGTAGATATCTCAGCTAACTTATTATTCTGTCAGCTCATCTACAGGAAGACCAGTTTCCAAAACTGCATAGTTCTATTCAAGGGTGTAGTGGAGAGGGAACATGCAGGGACAGAATGCTGGTATTTCTTGGCTTCTCTGGCTGTTGGGGTGGGCATGGCCATGCGGGCTGTTATGGAGAATGCCCGCACTTCTGAATTTGAAACTACATCACTGGTTCTATTACCATCTCAGGTTTAAGTATAATTATAATGGCCGATATCACAACATTGGAGAGCTTGCCGAAAGAGCAAATTTTCATTAGTGCTTTTGTGCAACGGTTCCCATTAAAAGCATGTGGCAATTGTGCTGCACTACCATAAGCATGCTTGTGATGATGATGATGATGATGCAACATTAGCTAGCACAACAGTTTTGCACTAGTCCAATATGCTCCCACAAGTGCTCCATTGCTCTGGATGTCAGTGAGTAAATGTGTGGCTATGACATCCTTTGGGTAGCCTTGGGCAAGTTTCTCAGTGGAATTCATCTCATAGGGTAATTGGGCAAATAAATGAGAAGAATTGTAAGGCATTTGGCACCCTGAACTTAGATGTACATATTGTATCCACCCCACCACCCAGTTCTTTAACACTAGAAACGAAACTTAAGTGTTTGTCTTTCATACAAAACTAAAAATAAAAATGAAACCTCCAGGAGTGTGGCCATTGTGCCATTCTGATGTCATCAACAAATACTAGATGGCATGATAGCACACACATGTCTTTTCATTATTGTTTTTTCATAGCAAATTTTGCTAGGTTGACAGCATCTGATGAGCCATCTTAAATGAAAACTATGTTTGGTGTAATGACATTGCCTGAAACAAGGGCCCAATAATCAGTTTCCGACCCCCAAGGTCACCTGGTCAGCTTGTGATTACAGCAGCAGCTTTAGTGCTTGTTATTGTCCTACATCTGTGGCAGGTCAATGGGAATGTGCTTTAAACACCATAAGCGTCTGATTGTGCAATTCCTAAATCAGTGTCATTGATTATTCACACTGCTGGACCGCTCAAAGCTGGGGAAGTAATTAGGGCTTTTTGTGTGGATTATCCACTGAGAAAAGGTCAAATAACTACAAACAGTGCCAGAAAACACAAGCCACCAAGGACCTCAGCATCCGTGATCGGTTAAGGAATGCTCAAGCCGGTGCTTGATAATGATGTGCTTATGCCAGGTTCTACAGAATTTGATCATTCTGTCATAGAAATCCAATGAAGCATGAGTGATGGTTACTTTTCCCCCCTGGAAGCTTGCTTCAGGTCCCTGATGCCCATCAAGCAAGTTTGTCACACCAACTTGACTGAGAAGAATTTAAAAGGCAGTTTTTGTTCCAAAGGGAAATACGGATATATATCCATGTGTGTACATTAAAGTCACTCATTCACGAGCAATGCTAGACAAATGTGTTCTAATGTAGAGAGGCAGTATTTTCCCCCCCTTTTTCTTGATGTGCAGACCTTCTTACTGTCTTCATGCCCATTTACCCCCACCTCTTTCTTCTCACCCTTCACTATAGTTAAAAAGCTGCTTTAATCCAAAAAAATCAAATTTCAAACTTGTCATCTGAAAAAAGGACTGGGGTTTGCAAAGAATATTGTTTTCCTATTGAAATGCAGAATAAATGGCAATGGATGTATAATAGTATCTCATCTCTAGGATCTCTCAACATTGACAGGGTATGTCATCGAACTCCTACTGTGAGTTTCCTCTCCTCCTACTGCAAAGAGTGCTGGTCTTGTGGTAGCAAGCATGAATTGCTCCCTTTGTTAAGCAGGATCCACCCTGGTTTGCATTTGAATGGGAGATGAGTGAGCACTGTAAGATATTCTCCTTAGGTGATGGAGCTGCTCTGGGAACAACATCTGCATGCTTGCATGCAGAAGGTTCTAAGTTCCCTCCCTGGCATCTCCAAGATGGGGCTGAGAGAGGCTCCTGTCTGCAACCTTGGAGAAGCCGCTGCTAGTCTGTGTGTAGACAATACTGAGCTAGATGGACCAATGGTCTGACTTGGTATAAGGCAGCTTCCTATGTTCCTATGTACTGTGTGTAATACCTTCAATACATAATTGGGAGCGCTCTCTCTCTCTCTCTCTCTCTCTCTCTCTCTCTCTCTCTCTCTCTCTCTCTCTTATTTTGGCTCCATAGTTGCTGAATACCAATATTCGACTTAGATCCTACTGTTTAACAGGGTTTTTACTGCATCTTGCTCTGAGTTATACTGACGAACTATGTAGAGTTGAAGCAATAGTTTTCTATTTTTCATTCCACTGATGATTTACATATTCTCGCATTGTCTTACTTTTGCCAAGGTATTAGATATTCTAAACAAATGATATTTTAGATCTGGCCACTTTGCTCTTGAGTACCTTTGAGTGACTGGCCTCTGTACAGAATCCCATCATTTTGAATTCAGTTTGAAGACCTAATGCTCTGATTAAAGCATATTAATAGTGATGTTTGCTTGGTGGAAAATAAATTTCAATATTTTGTGTTTGAAAGTCCCAAAGCAAGGAAATAAGGAAATATGCGAGGTGATCTTATATAATAAGTGCCAACAAATGATATAGCCCCACTGACATCAAAACTGAAAAGTTTTAGTACTCCAGGAAACTTTTAACATGGGGCTTTTGAAGCCCTTTAACTCACATCTCCTCTGGAATGGATGGGCGGCTTTCACATATCGGCTAGATTTACCCCCAAATCCCTGTGAGCTATTGGGAAGCAGTTCACACAGAATTTGGGGTTTTCACTGTGCATTAGAGTGTAACCCAATTTATATTTGGGGTAAAAAAAATCCATTATTTGTGTCGTTTGGGGGGGACAACTTTGAGTTCGCAGTAAAGCCTCCATGTAAACTCACAGTAAAACCTGTGTAAAAGCCCCAGCTGAACTAGATTGTGGATCTTGCCTTCTTTCCTATGAACATCTGGGTTTCTGATACTGCAATATTTAATTCTTCCACCAAGACCTTTTTATTACTCAAAAGATAAAATAGCATCCACCAGATATTACAGGTTAAAGCAAAACCGGTTTCAATCTCAATACACCATCCTCAGTTGTTGTAACATTTATTTGTATATATTTTGTTTATTTGTTTTTGCCTTTCCACCTAACCAATTTTAAAAACTCAATGATTTGTTACATAACTGAGTTGTGAGATGACTCACAATGTGGCTGTCTATACCAAAGAGTGGGAAGCAAAATGAAGCTGGTTTTTTCAATATGATACCCTCATGCCTGTAATATATTTTGTTTGAATTTGGGCAGTCAGTTGATGATGGTACATATAGCGGGGGTTCTCAAACTTGAGTTGCCAGATGGTGTTGGCTTTTGGCCATTCAACATCCGTAATTCAACATCCGGGTAATTCAACATCCGAGGATCCACATTTGAAGTGATCCTCACGATAGCTCCAGGAGGCTACCCCCTTCTGTGCAGAGGAAGCCTGAAAGTGCTTACCTCCCCACAGACTATCACGGTGTCCTCTCTGGGTGGCCGGATTGGCTGCCCACATGGCTACCGGCTCACCCACAGAGCTGGCAGGGGTGGTGGGGGTCGGGGGCTGCCTGGCCCCTGGAATCCCCAGGATGCCCTGCATGAGTGCATGGGGCATCTAGGGGAGACCCCTGAAGCCAGGAGGCTGGTTGTAGCCTCCCGGTCAGGGGTCTACTCATGTGTCGCTGGGGTGGCACACAGTCAGTAGAACGTGGTTAGCAGAGCGCTCACTCCGCTAACCATGTTTTAGGGGAGGGGTTCGTAGGCGGGCTAGCCGCCATTGAACTACCGGGCTCAGCCTGGTGGTTCTCACGATGGGGGGAAACCGGGGTTTCCTTAACCTGGTTTCTCTCCATTGGGAGAATAGCCTCCATGACACATAGGAGGATTCATTCTGCTAATGCTATTTACATTCTTTTCAATGAAGTTCTTGACAATACAGTGATTGAAAGCCAGACCAGATACATCCAGAGCAAGGAGTATAATAACGTTGAAGTCAGCCTGTGACTTCATGAACTGCCCCTTGCTCTTATTAAATGTTGAGCTGCATTTGTTCTGTTTTTATGTTTTTATTGAAAATTCTGATTTCTTTTGAACACAACTGTCCCTACTGTGACAGCAATTAAAGCACTGAAGGAACAGCTAAAAATGCAATAAAAGCCATGGAAACCTATACCACATATTTGGACAGCAGTAAATTGATCTGTAGTAAAACCCTTATTTATTTATTTATTTATTTATTTTTACATTTTATATCCTGCCCTTCCTCCAAGAAGCCCAGAGTAGTGTACTACATACTTAGGCTTCTCTTCACAACAACCCTGTGAAGTAGGTTAGGCTGAGAGAGAAGTGACTGGCCCAGAGTCACCCAGCTAGTATCATGGCTGAATGGGGATTTGAACTTGGGTCTCCCTAGTCCTAGTCCAGCACTCTAGCCACTACACCATGCTGGCTTCCTCTGAAATAGTCCCAATGATTACAATGGTACTACTAGGGAGTAAACAGTTTGAGGAACTGACACTTCCACAGTTTCCTTATCAATCTTGTACTCAAACCAGACAAGATAGGCCTGTTTGCTTAAATCCAGATCTGCTCCAATTGCATATAAAGTGGAAATTGGAGATGGATCTGATGGCAAGGGGAAGAGAGGCATGCAGGTGAGGGTAGTTGAATCCTCTCCCTGTTTTGTGGCTTCCCTTCCCCCATATCTATTGCTCTAGATACTTCCCCCATCCACAACTGCTTACTTCCAGTATTGGAACATGGCTGAAGGATAAAGGAGTATCTGCATCACACTTCAAGGTGCACCTAGGTAATTTTGGAGCCTGGACCTAAGGGCCTTTAGTGGGGCCCCCTCCCCTGCAAATTAAGCATCATCATGCTCTGCTGGGCCAACACACCAGGACAGACTAAAGAGAATTTAGGGGCCCCCAGGGGCTGTGGAGACCCTGGACTTTGGCCCCAAAGCCCAGGGTTAAGAGCACCTCTGATCAGACTGCATTAGTAAGCTATGGAAGAGAGAAAATGGTTCATCTGTAGAGTGCACTCATTTTATTCTTCAAACTGGACTCCCCAACTGATTTGTGATTGGAACATACATGCTTTAAACAAACAGGTCTACCACCTTCATGTCTAGTGTCAGTCTTAGAGTCTTTTCCTTTGCAATTCTGACAGGCCTCTCATTTTCACCAGTAAAAATGTCAGTGTTAATTTAAATGGCATCTTTCCATTGCAGCACAGCAGTTACTCGGTGTTGTGATTTATGTATTAAAATATTGTTTCTGTAGTACACTTCTTAGCACCCATAACTTTTGCGTCACATTCTGCCATACAGCAATGCAAGGCTCCTTTTTGCAGATGACTTAGGTGTAGGCTTAGAGAGGGTGTAATACATCAATGCACCTTTTAAAAAAAACACAAAGCAATGATGTATTCAATTAGGTTGGAAATAAAACTTCTAGGTCTCCTTACTATAAATCTTTTAGTACCCCATCTACATCACATGTTCACTGATGAAATAATACATGTCGTTCAGACTAAGGGGTTACTGTAGATTGCTGAGGGAAACATGAAATTCTGGAGGTTTCAGCAGTCCTGTGAAATCTTGCAATAAGAGTAAGTGTACAAATTAGAAAAGGATGTAATATGCGACTAATGATACCTCCTGGGATAGCTCTGGACCTTATATTTACTGTTATGATCACGAGACCCATTTAAGCTGCAGGAGTTGAAAAGAAATGCCCAAGTAAAATGAAAGCACCTCTTGGTTCATTAGATGTGGTTGTAATTTAAGCTCAGAAGCCATTTTCTTTTCTTTTCTGTCATTCCTCATGTTTCTGGAATGCTTGTGCTTAAGCGCCTAATAAAAGCAGCATACATCAGGAGAACATAATGTGTTTTGCAGGAACGGTAGATTTACACCTCGCCATCTGTAGAAGCATCACAGGTTGAAAAGCTCCCTAATTCACCCCAGATGGTCTTTTAAATGAAGCCTTGCAGAGGGGCTACTGTTCAGATTTTGCGGTAGCACCACCCTTTATAAATCTGAGAGTTACTGATGAATAAAAAGCATCAGAAAGCACACACCTATCCAGTCAGCTATTAAGGCCCATTTAAATCAATGGATTAGTCATACCTAAGTCCCATTTCATTGTTTCCAATAGGACATATTTCCTATTTTGCTGAACTTGCCCTTGTCAAGGGGTGGGCAGATTATATATTTGGCTGTAAGCTGACAGCCAAGGATTGATATACTGGGGAACCTGCAGCTATCGTGGCTCTAAGAGGCATCTCAGGTCTAAAGCAGTCCCTAGCATTTCAAGGCTGTGAGTATGTCAGCCAGGAGAACTCTGTCCTTCGCTATGGGGAATGTAACTGTGAAGGAACAGCTTGTCAACTATTTCTTGAATTGTGCCACCGTAACTGGCTGGCTGATCACCCATGCAACCAAATCAGCCCTAAGTAGAGATCAGCACAAGTCCTGGCACAGTTCCCTGTGGCCTACCCAGCTGAAGACTCTGTCCACTTGATATAATAAAGACCTTGAAGAGCACCTCAACACCATAGGGGCCACAGAAATCACCATCAGCCAATTACAAAAAGCAACTTTACTGGGAACAGCCTATATTCTGCGATGATATCTATAACCATTGACAATAAAATTCTGGCATCCCAGGTCCTTGGGAAGGACTCGATGTCTGGATAAAACAAACCAGTCAATAACACCTGTCTGACTATGTAAACAAGAAATAATAATAATAAAATAATAATAATTCGATTTCTATACCGCCCTTCCAAAAATGGCTCAGGGTGGTTTACACAGAGAAATAACAAACAAATAAGATGGAACCCTGTCCCCAAAGGGCTCACATTTTAAAAAGAAACATAAGATATGTGGAAAACCTTTTACTTGGAAGCAACCACCTTTCCCACAGTTGCCTACTTTCTGCAGGCTGGTGTCAAAGCCAGAAAAAAGGGCACAAATCATGATACAATACAAGACAAGGGATATTTATACACCAGTTTTCAACAGAAGTTCCCAAAGCAGTTTACACAGATATAAATATATAAATAAAATGGCTCTCTGTCCCCAAAGGGCTCACAATCTAAAAAAGAAACATAGCAAGGGCGTAACTATAATAGGGCAAGGGGAGACAGTTATCTGGGGGTCCACTGCCTTGGGGGCCCCCCAGTGAAAAGTCACATGACTGACTCCCGCAGCTGCGCACCCGCCCGGGCTTCCTTCAGTTGTATTCATCCTCCGAAACTGATGTGAGTGTTTAGACCTGGAGCTACCAGAACAGCAAGTCTTTCTCTAGTACCATTAAATGACTTGCATCGTCCACAATTTACAAAACCTTCTAAAAAATAATTTAGGATGATGTTCTATTGTGGCACATAGGTGTGTGTGTGTGTGTGTGTGTGTGTGTGTGTATTTACACACACACACACACACACACACACACACACACACACACAGAGACAGCTTTTTGTTACCACAATTCAGCCTCATTTAAGATTTCTTGACTTCATGAGCTGAGCAATGGGGGGGGGGATTTCAAAATCTTGTCTCTGGGCCCACTCCAACTTTGCTAAGCCCCTGAAACATAAGATAGACACCAGCAACAGCCACTGGAGGTACTGTGCTGGGGGTGGATAGGGCCAGTTGCTCCCCCGCTGCTCAATAAATAGAATCACCACTTTTAATAGGCACCTCTTTGCTCCGTTAGCAGGGGACAGAGCCAAAGTGTTCAGTGTCTCTAATGCAATCATGGCTGGGCTATAAGCCTATTAGAGTTCTCACAGGTTTATTTATTTTATTTTATTACATTTATATTCCTCACTTTCTCCAAGGAGCCCAGAGTGGTGTACATACTTAAGTTTCTCCTCACAACAACCCTGTGAAGTAGGTTAGGCTGAGAGAGAAGTGACTGGCCCAGAGTCACCCAGCAAGTATCATGGTTGAATAGGGATTTGAACCTGGGTCTCCCTGGTCCTAGTCCAGCACTCTAACCACTACACCACACTGGCTCACATATTCTCAGAGGTTGGGTGGAGGCTGTTTTTGAACCAGATCACAGACATAGTTAACCTTGTTGATGTACGCAACATGTAAAAAATAAGAAAGGGACATCTTCCTAGGATTGCAGAATAATTAGGATATATAAAGAAGTGTGTATTGTTATGGAGGTGCACACTATCAGTTATCTTTAAAAGCCCTGGAAAGTATGCCGGGTGCAGACACTACCTGGAAGGAAAGGAGCTGTAAAGCATTTGTCTGAGCAAACTTTACTAGCATTAAGCAACACAGCAAGGTTAGTATATGACCTCTGAGATCCTAATTCTAGTAATTAAAAACCTGGTCATGGAACACAAAACTGAGACATGCATAGTATGATGTGGGCTGCAAAGTGTGAACTCACTTTATTCCCAATAAGCTCTATGGTGATTTACCTGTATTGAGTGCTATATTTGAAAGGTGAGACACCTTTTCCTCCTTCATTAGGGATGCTTATGCTGTATGCATTCTTATGGATCTGCCCGGGGAGGAGAGAGTTTCATAAAAATAAGGTTTATATGTATGAGTTGTCTCATTCGAGTCCTGTATAGATTAACAACATTGTCTGCCTCTGCATTTGGGAAAAGAGGACAACAATTATACAGCACAGAAAACAGGCCTGTCGGTATGATGGGCTGTGAGCTTGCGTCAGTACAGTACCTGGCTGGAACAGGATTTAGGAAAGCAGGGACAAAGAAGCACATGGCCATGCTGGTCTCATTATATGCAGCTTGAATAATCCGGTAAGAAAGTAAGACTTACAAGAATAGCTCAAGAAACATTGTGGCTACACCAGTCAAGACATTCTTGGCAATTCTGCTATCTCCTATCAGTCACGGCATTGCAAGAATATCTCCATATTAGCTATGCATGAAAAGCACCAATCAAGTGTTGATGCTGCAATGACATCACTGTATCTTCTCCTTGCACCTTCCCACAAATGTGCGCAAGCACGCTGCTAAGAACATAGGGACATAGGAAGCTGCCATATACTGTGTCAGACCATTGGTCTATCAGGCTCAGTATTGTCTTCCCAGACTGGCAGCGGCTTCTCCAAGGTTGCAGGCAGGAATCTCTCTCAGCCCAGGCTCAGCCCAGGTGAACGTGCCTCCAGGGGCGGGGTGGCAGGCGGCTTCTTTAAGTGTAAACGGAGCCAGTGCTCTGTGCCCTCTAGCAGCCCCCACGGCAGGGAATTCCCTCCGCCACTCACCTGGCTCCCATGGAGGCGAGCCTCTGCTGGCGGCCAGGTGAGTGGTGGAGGTGATTTCCCGCCATGGGGGCTGCTGGACGGAACAGAGCACCGGCTCCGTTTACACTTAAAGAAGCTGCCCACCGCCCCCGCCCCCAGAGGTGCTTTCATGGCCCACGCCTGTCTCAGCCCTATCTTGGATGCCAGGGAGGGAACTTGAAACGTTCTGCTCTTCCCAGAGCAGCTCCATCCCCTAAGGGGAATATTTTATAGTGCTCACACTTCTAGACTCTCATTCATATGCAACCAGGGTGGACCCTACTTAGCTAAGGGGACAAGTCATGCTTGCTACCACAAGACCAGCTCTCCTCTCCAGGAGCTTCCTTGTCAGA
Source organism: Hemicordylus capensis (assembly GCF_027244095.1). Lineage (NCBI taxonomy): Eukaryota > Metazoa > Chordata > Lepidosauria > Squamata > Cordylidae > Hemicordylus > Hemicordylus capensis. Next base: position 116,733,404 of record NC_069662.1, read on the forward strand.
GGCTCCATGGCAAGAGGGCAGCAACTGCCTTCCCCTTGCAGTTATAATCTCTCCAGATCCCTGGGAACATCTATTTGCGAAGAAAAAAGACACAGACAGACAAGGAGGGAATACCTTCCATTCTACTAACAAGAGCCAGTCAGTTCCATAGGCTAGTGCAGGGATTCTTAAACTTGGGTCCTCAGGTGTTATTGGACTTCAACTCCCATAATCCCCAGCCTCAGTGGCCTTTGGTTGGGGATTATGGGAGTTGAAGTCCAATAACACCTGAGGACCCAAGTTTGAGAATCACTGGGCTAGTGGAAAGGAGATTCACTCATGGACCACAGACTCCATGGGAGAACGGTTGGAATCCTGCTGCAAGACCAAGATCTCTCAAAAATTATGCTCAGCACACTGCACACAACACATCTGCATTTATGTTAGGAACAGGTTTGGTGCCAATGGGAGCTTCCTATCCCAGGCAAACAGCAGCTGTCGGGGACCAATTCAGTTTGGCGCCATGAAGAGGGCAAATGGGTAAAGCCCCCTTCCATAGTCCTGATCTAGACTGACCCCTCTGGCTGCTATTTAGCAAAATCACAATCCACAAAAATGAAACACAGACATATAACATGCTTAAAATAACATCTAGTTTGACCTCAGTGTGAGATTAAGCCAAAAGCATCTTGGAAAAGATGGATTTTGAGAAGGAGCATGTAAAGAAATATGTGAAACGCTAGATTTCTAGGCATTAAAAGGAAATGTGCTTAAGAGAGATTAAGAAAAGCATATCAACCACCTTGAATGAAGGGGTAGTGGTGGTGGGGAAACACAGCTTCAGTTATGAATCCGACACTTGGTGGAAACTGCTGTATGCTCTTCTATAAAATATCAGCTTGCTCTTTGAATTTTTGTTCTGTGGGTTTGATGGGCTATAACCTGTACAGGAGCAAAAAGAGAATGTGCTGGGAGACTGAGCTGATGGAGCAGTTTCTCCCACTGACAATCATGTGTATTCATAAATATTTTACAAGTGCAGCTTTCAGACTACTAAATTTTACTGCCACATTAATGCAACTTGGAAATTTACAACTTGGGCATTTGTGGGTTGCGAACATCAAGTATATGAGAATGATGCCAGCAAAATGTTTATGTTTTGAAGTGGTTTCTCTTGTACAGTACATCCCAACTGTAAGACTCTGTACGTATGTCTGTGTGTCTGTGTATATTTTGCAACTGTGTTTCTGGTATAATACTACAATTCCTCAGGAATTCCATGGAAGAGAACCATAAATATTTCTTGTACAACACATTCTATATTGTTAGACAATCTTTTCACCTCCAAGAATCACAAGGAAGTACTGCAAAAGGTTTGCATAGAATGCAGTATAGTTTTTTGGGCCTGGCTATATTTTGTTGCCAACATTATAAGAATTTAAAAATGAGAGTTGTCTAAATTGAAATTCTCTGGCAAGATATTTCGGAATGGAAAATTATTATGAAGAAAAGATCTTTTTGGTTTACATTCCATGACATTGGTAAAAATGAGCATTGCAATTGTGCTGGAGGAATGAAGCATCACAATTCCCATTCCAAACATGCTTAATCTTGAATAAGTGCGATAATATCAGTGGACATTTGGACAGTGTTGGGGCTGTCCAACAAGAAATGGCATTCAACCAACAAAGCATTGAAAAGTGAGTTCAGCAATAAGATGCTCAGTTGAATTTGTTAAAACTGATGACCTTCTATCCTATATAGTTCCCTAGCTATCCTACCCTATCTAGTTTCCTAATACCCTATTTATCTAGTTTTCCTTTCTAGTGTGTGGACAGCTGGAGACCTTATATGACCTAGGAGAAGATCTCTATCAATGGGAAGGACCCCATTGCAGGAAAATATTGGGACTGAAGCAAACTCAGCATCTCCTTAAAAGCAAAAAACTGGCTCCATTCATCTGTGACATGATCAGTACTAACCCTCAGCAGTGATGGGGGTACTGAGTGAATTGTGCTGGTTGGGTGTCAACACAAGGAGCTGAAAATGCTTTTCCTAAGCTGAGACAAAGGGACTCAGGACTAATTGGAGGGGGGCAGGATGCTCAGTGTCAGCAGTACCAGCTCTGAGCCTAAACCTCTTCTCTATCCTTGGTTACTACTTTGGGAGGCAAAGGGAGGACTTAGAGGACTCCAGTTGTTGGCAAGAAGGATTTGAGAAGGCAGAGACACCTTTCAAAGTAGTGATTTTCTTTATATTAAGCAGGGAGATAACAAGTGGCCCAATTCAGCCACAGCACAGCATCCCTCCAGTGGCTGCTGCCTTTGCCTACTGTGGGTTTCTTTTTAGAATGGGAACCCTTTGGGGACAGGGAGCCTCCTCCTCCTCCTCTCTTTGTTGTGGTTATATATTAATAAATATTATTATAATTGTTTACACAGTCAGACAGGTGTTATTGACTGGTTTGTTTTATTCAGACATCGAGTCCTTCCCAAGGACCTGGGATGCCAGAATTTTATTGTCAATGGTTATAGATATCGTCGCAGAATATAGGCTGTTCCCAGTAAAGCTGCTTTTTGTAATTGGCTGATGGTGATTTCTGTGGCCCCTATGGTGTTGAGGTGCTCCTCAAGGTGTTTTGGAATTGCACCTAGGGCGCCAATTACCACTGGGATTATTTTGGTCTTTTTCTGCCACAGCCTTTCAATTTCAATTTGTAGATCTTTGTATTTTGTTATTTTTTCTATTTCTTTTTCTTCTATTCTGCTATCACCCGGTATTGCTATGTTGATTATTTTAACTTGTTTTTCTTTTTTCTTGACTACAGTTATATTATATTATATTATAGTATAGTATAGTATAGTATAGTACAGTATTTATTTATTTAATGCATTTCTATGCCACCCCAAACCAAAGTCTCGGGGCGGTTCACAATAATAAAACAATACAAAAGCACAAAACATTAAAATCAATTAAAACGCCAAAAAGCTGCCTAAAAACAAAAACAATTTACAATATTTAAAATTACAAAAGTTAAAAAGCCTGGTTAAAAAGATGAGTCTTCAAAGCTTTTTTAAAAACTGCTAGAGATGGGGAGAGTCTTATCTCAGAGGGAAGTGCATTCCAAAGTCTCGGAGCAACAACTGAGAAGGCCCGTCCCTGAGTGGCCACCAAATGACTTGAAGGTAGCCAGAGATGGGCCTCCCCTGACGAATGCAGTGGATGATGGGGATCGTGCAGAAGAAGTCGCTCTCTTAAATATCGTGGCCCTAAGCTGTTTACGGCTTTATTTTTTATAACCAGCACTTTATATTTTGCCCGGAAACCTATTGGCAGCCAGTGTAACTCCTGTAATATAGGAGTAATATGGTCTCTTCGAGATGACCCAGAGACCAACTTGGCTGCCGCGTTCTGTACTAATTGTAGTTTCTGGACTATGTACAAAGGCAGCCCCACATAGAGCGCATTGCAGTAATCAAGTCTGGATGTTACCAGCAAATGTACTACTGTTCTGAGGTCACGAATCTCAAGAAACGGACATAGCTGGCGTATCAACTGAAGCTGATAAAAAGCACTTCTGGCCACTGCTTCAGCCTGAGAAACCAGGGAGAGGTGTGAATCCAGAAGCACTCCCAAACTGCGTACCTGTTCCTTCTGAGGAAGTGTGACCCCATCTAGAACAGGCAGGTCAATATTGTTTCCCGAGTAATGACCCCGCACAACAAGTACTTCCGTCTTGTCTGGATTCAGTCTCAGTTTGTTATCCCTCATCCAGCCCATTACTGCCTCCAGGCAGGCATTCAGGGAGGGTATGCCTTCTCCTGATGAAGTTGATGAAGAAATAGATTTGGGTGTCATCAGCATACTGATAGCACCCAGCACCAAATCCCCGCATGATCTCTCCCAGTGGTTTCATGTAGATGTTAAAAAGCATTGGAGACAATATGGAGCCTTGAGGGACCCCATATAAAAGCTCAAGTTTTGAAGAGCAACTGTCTCCAAGTGACACCATCTGGAATCTGCCTGAGAAATAGGAGCGGAACCATTGCAAAGCAATGCCTCCTAGACCCAACTCCCTCAGACGTTCCAGAAGGATACTATGGTCGATAGTATCGAAAGCTGCTGAGAGATCCAAAAGGACCAACAGAGTCACACTTCCTCCGTCAAGTCCTAATTGGAGATCATCCATCAGGCCAACCAAGGCAGTCTCCACCCTGTAGCCCACCCGAAAACCAGTTTGAAATGGGTCTAGATAATCAGTTTCTTCCAAGACTGCCAGGAGCTGGGAGGCCACCACCTTATCAATCACCTTACCCCACCATGGGAGGTTGGAGACAGGCCTATAGTTATTAAACTTTGAGGGATCCAAGATAGGCTTCTTAAGAATAGGTCTAATAATTGCCTCCTTTAGACAAGGGGGCATCCTGTCCTCCCTCAGAGAGGCATTAATAATTGCCACCAGGCAATTATCTGGTGTATTGTGTGGCAGATGTTTGTCTGTTTGTAGTCGGAAGTCCCATAATATTTTTTATTATTTTATTTATTTATGTATTATTAAAACTTTTATACCGCCCTTCCAAAAGGCTCAGGGCGGTTTACATTAAAACACCATTAAAATCAGTTAATAATTAAAACAAAAATTATAAAGCATAACACAATGATTAACAATTTAAAACACAATAAAACAACAATTAAATCATCAGAACAATTTAAAAACAAGTTTTAAAAAGCTGAGAAAGCCTGGTTGAAGAGATGTGTTTTCAGGTGTTTTCTGAAAACTGCCAGAGATGGGGAGGATCGTATCTCAGCAGGGAGCGCATTCCACAATCTCGGGGCAGCAGCCGAGAAGGCCCGTCTCTGTGTAGCCACCAAACGAGTTGGTGGCAACTGGAGACGGACCTCCTCAAGTGACCTCAGCAGCCGGTGGGGCTCATAGTGAAGAAGACGCTCTCTTAAATACCCAGGGCCTAAGCCATTTAGGGCTTTATAAGTTATAAATAGCACTTTGTATTTTGCCCGGAAACCTATTGGCAGCCAGTATAACTCCATCAACAAAGGAGTAATGTGGTCTCTCCGAGATGACCCAGAGACCAACCTGGCTGCCGCATTCTGAACCAACTGAAGTTTCTGGACTACATACAAAGGCCCACGTAGAGCGCATTACAGAAGTCCAGTCTGGAGGTTACCAACAAATGTACCACTGTTTTGAGGTCATTGATCTCGAGAAACGGGCGCAGCTGGCGTATCAGCCGGAGCTGATAGAAAGCACCCATGGCCAGCGCCTCAACCTGAGAAACCAAGGAGAGACGTTGATCCAGAAGTACTTCCAGACTGCAAACCTGTTCTTTTTGGGGAAGTGTGACCCCCATCTGGAACAGGCAGATCAAAATCGTCTCTAGAGTTCTGACCCCGCACAATAAGTACCTCTGTCTTATCTGGATTCAGCTTCAGTTTATTCTCCCTCATCCAGCCCATTACTGCTTCCAGGCAGGCATTTAGGGAGGATATGTCAACTCCTGAAGAAGTTGACATGGAGAAGGAGATCTGGGTGTCATCAGCATACTGGTAACAGCCAGCTCCAAATCCCCTGATGATCTCTCCCAGCGGTTTCATGTAGATGTTAAAAAGCATTGGAGAGAGTATGGAACCTTGAGGAACACCATACTTAAGCTCAGATTTTGAAAAGCAACAATCTCCAATCGACACCATCTGGAATCTGTCCGAGAGGTAGGAGCGGAACCACTGTAAAACAGTGCCTCCCACCCCCAACACCCTCAGACGTTTCAGAAGGATACTATGGTCGATAGTATCGAAAGCCGCCAAGAGATCTAAGAGGACCAATAGAGTCACACTTCCTCTGTCAATTGCCAATTGGAGATAATCAGTTTCCTCCAAGACCGCCTGGAGCTGAGAGGCCACCACCCTCTCAATTACCTTGCCCAGCCATGGGAGATTGGAGACTGGCCTATAATTGCTCAACTCTGAGGGATCTAATGCAGGCTTCTTTAGAAGAGGTCTAATAATTGCCTCCTTAAGACAAGGAGGCATCCAGCCCTCCCTCAGAGAAGCATTTATGATTTCTACCAGGCCGCCTACAACAGCCTCCCTGCTAGATAGAACAAGCCACGTTGGACAAGGATCAAGAGGCCTCACCGCTCCAAGCAGCTTGTCCACATCATCAGGAGTCACAAACTGAAATTGATCCAGTCAAATCGTATAAGGGGAGTTGTCAGACACCTCCAGTTCAGACATCAAATTAATTGTGGAGTCTCCATCTAGGTCGGCCCAAATCCGAGAGATTTTGTCTGCGAAAAGTTCATTAAACACACCACAGCGGGTAACTGATGCTTCCAAATTCTGGTTCAAGGGAGAGGGAGCAGATACTAGTCCCCTCACAACCCTGAACAACTCCACCAGATGTGAACTCGCAGAGGCAATACGGGCAGAAAAGAACCGCTTCTTTGCCGCACGTATCTCCTGAGCATAGATCTTTAAATGTGCTCCATGTCGTAATCTGTCGGATTCGATTCGAGTTTTTCTCCACTTGTGCTCCAGTCGCCTACCTTGCTGCTTCAGCCCCTGTAGATCTTCCGTATACCAAGGGGCCAATTTTGAAGCAGGTCAGAGGGGATGCTTAGGAGCAATCGTGTCTACTGTCCTGGTGAGCAAGTTGTTCCAGTTCTCAACCAGGGCATCAACAGGATCACCAGCAGAGCCAACATTAAATCCCTCCAAGGCTTCTTGGAATCCTACCGGATCCAGTAACCTCTTTGGGCGGACCATTCTAATAGGCCCCTCGCTCCTGCGAAAGTGGAAAGTGGTTGTAAGTCCAACCTTAACCAAATGGTGGTCCATCCATGACAACGGGGAGATCGTAGGAGTCCCCACCCATTGAACACCACCCTGATCAGAATAAAAGACCAAATCAAGCGTGTGACCTGCAATATGCGTCGATCCAGAGAACGCTTGGGATAGGCCCATAGTCATCATGGCCGCTATGAACTCCTGAGCTGCCCCGGACAAATTGGTCCTAAAATGAACATTGAAGTCCCCCAGCACCAAAAGTCTGGGAGACTCCAACGCAAGTTCTGCGACCAAGTCCGTGAGCTCAGTAAGGGATTCCGTTGGACAGCGGGGCGATCGGTACACCAACAGAAGTCCCAATCTATCCCTGGTCCCCAAACTCAAGTACACACATTCGATATGGTCCGATACCCTAACAGGGACCCCGGTAAGGGAGATGTTATCCTTGTAGACCACAGCCACTCCACCTCCCCGCCCACGTCCCCTCACCTGCTCCTCTACAGAATATCCTGGCGGGAGAAGCTGGGACCAAACTGGACCACTAGCCAGTAAAAAAGATGCAATTTTTGCATCTTTGTTTTCTACAACTTTTTCAATTTGATGGTCCCACCAATTTTTGGTTACAGGTAGCTTGTATTTTTTGCAGATGTTGCAGTATATCATCCCTGCTACCTTGTCATTCCTTTGTTTGTAGTCAGTCTGTGCAATCTTTTTACAACAGCTAATTAGGTGGTCCACGGTTTCATCTGCTTCTTTACAAAGGCGGCACTTGCTGTTTGTTGTTAATTTTTCTACTTTTGCTCTTATTGCATTTGTTCTTAGTGCCTGTTCTTGTGCAGCTAATATTAAACCCTCTGTTTCTTTCTTCAAGTTGCCATTCTTAAGCCACTGCCAGGTCTCGGTGATGTCTGATTTTCCACTTATATTGTGCAAATATTGACCATGCAGTGGCTTATTTTTCCATTTTTCTGTGCGGTTCTTGACTTGTTCTTTCTTGTAGGCCTGCTTTCTTTCATTGGTGTTGAATAGTTTCTCGTTCTTGACCACTTTCTGTGCATCTTCTTCACTGTCCTTGATATATTCTTCAAGGCCTCTTTCTCCTCCTCTACTGTTTGATGGACTTGCAGCATTCCTCTTCCACCTGAGCTGCGAGGGAGGTATAGCCTATCTACATCACTGCGGGGGTGCAGAGCATGATTGATGGTCATTATTTTCCTGGTCTTACGATCTAGCGTCTCTAGCTCTGCCTGGGTCCAGTCTATCATCATCATCATCATTATTTCTTCTGTATAAACCACTTTGAGAACATTTTTGTTAAAAATCAGTATATAAATAGTAACAGCAGCAGCAGCAGCAGAACTTTGCCAGGGAGCAGAGGTACTGAGGCAGAGAACTCTTATTATTGCTTTGCGCTATATCTTTCTACCTTTGCACAGAATCAGTTAGTGGACTGGGGCAGAGGGGAAAAGGGAAGGGAATGAAAAGAGTCCTTCTTCCCCATCCCCCACAGTTCATCCCACATCCTACCCCATGAATTTCACAGAGCTCCACATTTCTAAGTAATCTCAGGTTTTTGCACTCATGCAAACTGGTCCAAGCATTTGGGTGCAAAGTGTTGCTGATCCTCTGCTCTTCCTCTCCCCACCAGCTTTTGGCATAAGTTGCCATCCAGTTCTGGAGAGAGGCTGCACACCATTAGGAGTCATGGAGAAGGGCAGCAAAAATGGTGAGTAGAGTGAAACTGACAACAGTCCATCATATATCCTGGAAGCTGCAGAGCATGTGATTGGGTGTCTTGATGTGTCTTTGATTGGGTGTCTTCCCCCATAACTGGTTTTAGCTGTGGCACTAAATGGAAAGCGGCCCCACGAAAGCCTGGAATAAAAGCAGCACTGCTAGTTTATATGCTTATAATACTCAGTTATTACCCAGAAGAAATAATGGCCAAGGAATGTAAATCTCAGACCTAATCCAGTCAGCCTAATTGATTCCTGGAAGGAATCACTATGGTCTGACTGAAGCATCATCACTGACCTCTACTGTGTTCAGTTGTATCCACACACTGGCAAGTCTTTTGGTTCAATATGTAAATTGTGCAGGCAGTTTGCACAGCATTAGGCAAGTCCCTTCCCATTTTTGCATTCAAAAGCTTTTGCCGCCCGAAAGAGATACAAACTTCTGCATAAACGTTCTAGATGGAATTCTCATACTGTTCTCCTTTCTGGCTATTGCACCACTCCCATCTTCTCTATAATCAGAATTTAATTTTTTTTAATGAATTTTCCCTATGCAAATATAATACTCCTATTTGGAAGCCCTGCCCCTGTGCTGAGTGACAGGCTCTGAAACCCCGCCCTCTGCAAGGGCTCTCCTTTGGGCATGGCAAGCCAGGTGACTGCCCCGGGCCCCACTCTTTTAACCCCCATTAGAACTAACTGGAAGGGGCCCCCCACACTGGCTGATTTGCCCTAAGGACAGTCCTGCCCTCTGCTCTCCAGCATATTTACAATATCCCTGAGGAGACATCCTCCCCATGAGATGGAATGCTGGGCCACCCAGTCAGAAAAATAATCTTTTGATACAAGTACTGCACAACATTAGTCTCTTCAGGTTGGCAGTGTGGAGAATGAGGGGGAGAGAATTTTTCAGAGTGTATCAGGATGAGGGAATGGCTTCCAAGAGTGATCTCATTCCCTGCCGATGCCATATGCTCCTCTGGCCTGGGTACTGTTCTTCTTCCATCCCTTAGGTATACAGACCTTAAGCAGCCCCTGGGGAAGTGGGGGAAGGACTACCTCAACAGTGTGTGTGTGTGTGTCTGTACACACACACCCATATTGTAGCGCGCGCACACACACACACACACACACACACACACACACACACACACACATTGTAGCAGACATCCAGACTAATTTTCCATGGACTTTGTAGTGTGAGGACTGGGGAGGGTAAGGGGTGGTTTTCGGCACCTTCCATCTCCTAAAATCCCTCCTTCCCTCTGGATCTGTCAGCGCCTCCTGAAACTATGTGCCTGAGCACTGAGGGACCCTCATGGATATTGTTTCAGGAGGCACAGGTGGATGAAGAGGGAAGGGGAAAGTGACCAAAAATCAGCCCTCCTCCCTTGCACAACAGAAAAGCTTGTGTGTCCAATCAAGTTTTATTTGGATGTGACCTCCGTATATGATGGAACAGGAATATCTCCCCCCTACCCCCCCCCACACCCCATTAAAAAACCCCTACTTGCTGGCTGATGTTACATATTTATACATTCTATGTGACATGAAGCATTACTCTGAGTGACTTCAAGGATAGGTAAAAGGTAAAGTGTGCTGTCGAGTCAGCGTTGACTCCTGGCGACCCCAGAGTCCTGTGTTTGTCTTTGGTAGGATGAAGGAATAAAGGAGGGGTTTGCCACTGCCATCTCCCATGCAGTATGAGATTATGCCTTTCAGTGTCTTCCTATATCACTGCTGCCCGATATAGGTGTTTCCTTGCAACAAAAACAGCAGACATTGTCAGGCCTCAAAATTTGGGCGGGGAGGAGGAGGATTGCAGAAGTCAGGGGAGGCAGGTTATAAAATGTTCAGTGAAAACAGTCAGTGAGGCTGCAGAGGAAAGAGAATTTTTTAGTATGGCATGGTGTGTACAGCTGGCTACAGGCCTTCTTATTGTGGTACAAGCTTTTGGGAACTACACGTCACTTAACCAGATGCATGAAGTGTTATCTATTGGTAGATGTATAATGTATGAAGGGGATGGGGAAGTAAGCGGTAGGATCAAATGGTCATTGAAATGCAAAAACTAGGGTCTGTGAAGCATCTGTACAAAACTCAAATGCATATAAGTGTATACACTTATAGATGTAATAGAATTGTCATAGTCTGCACCACTTGCAGTCTATGGCTCAATGTTTTCCCCTTTACATGTCTCCCAACTGAGGCTAACACTTCAGGCATCTGATTAAATGGGCTCAAGTCCATTAAAGGTTGTGTGCTGCAATAAATCTGTTTGTCTTTGTGATGCCACAAGACCTTTTGTTGTTATTCTGAATGACTGTTTAAAACTAATTGACAGCCTCACTCCAGACATAAGACATGTACAAATTATTGTTTTCTAGTTATGGAAACAAGAAATAGTGTATTTTAAAAATCTGATTATTATAATTATGTACTACACTTACTTATATACTATTTTTCTGCCAATGATTCTTATTTTAAACAAACAGCTTATTTTAAGCATACAGTAATTTACTAAGATTTATTTATTTATATAGCTAGCTTTAAAAAAATAAATTAAAAACACACAAGCTCTTTGGCTGATTTAGGGTCAAACTACATATGTCGTTAAAACCTTCTTTAGAAAACCACTTAAGGTAGAAGTAAACTAGATGTGGTCATTTTATCTTCAAAAATTAGCTAGAAGTGGGGGACCCCAAATTTTTGTGATACACAGCGAGGGGTGGTTAAAAATTATCCCTGCACAATTTTCATCCCAAAAATTGTCAATTTGCCTGGTGGCGATTTGCCTTTGAAATTGTGACTTTCTGCAAATTACTGCTTCAGATGGAGGACTTTCAGGGTGAAAATCATGTCAAAGGAAAGTGTTAAGCCCTTGCTTGCCACACATCCCACTCCTAGGCTGGATTGGGCCCCTATTTTTGTAGATAAAGTAACTATTTCCTGTTCACTTCTGCTTTATGTGCACCTTCTAAAGAAATGTTAAATATCACATAGTGCTCACATATAACTTAATCTTCTGTGTGTTTTTAGCTAATGGGCATATAATACCTTTTGAGGTGCATGGAGGTTTGGGGCCAATGTGGCTTAAGGCTAATAGATTGTCTCAGACACAAAAAGTGGCCTTGGCCATGCTCTTTTGGTCAACCTTCATCTTGATGCATATATTCACCATCATCATCATGATTTAATATTTCTAAAAGCTCGGATGCTCATTCGAATGCATTTCAATGAGCATTCCATTAACAGTAATGCAGCGTGGGAAGATCACCCACACTGGGATGCACTTTTCAACACACACCTCTACAAAAACTGCAAAAATATGTCATGAGCCTACACTTGTCTTAATTTCAAGCTATTTGGACAAAATGCTATTATGTTGCATAACTTTTTTAAAAAAATGAAGTGTTGCTGAAGTGGGGAGCTCTATGATGCACAGTCATGGCACTTGGGTCTGAGGAAAAACCCACACCAAGCGGTTAAGAGAGAGCATTTAGCCTGAGTATATGGAATCTTAAATCAGTCAAAGGGGATTATTTACTTCACTCATAAATCTATAATGATAGCACCATTTATATATAATGGTTAGTAGTTTCCTTTGGTCAGCAAAGAGAGGAGCAATGGAAGTAAATAAGCATATGTTTACGGAGTAATGACCACCACATATATCTTCATATGTCTTGTAAAGGTAGATGTAAATAACAAACTGGTATACTTTAAACTGTAGTGTTATTTGACAGGTGGGTCCTAAGTATAAATGAAAGATTAACAACAAAAATCTCACTGATAAATTACGTTATATTATTTATCCTCTTGGTAACAGTTTATAACATCAGTATCTCATTAATTTTCACAACAGTGTTATAAAGTACAGGAGCATTAATGTTCCCATTTTACAGATGGGAAATGGAGCCTGAGAGGATAGGACTTGCTCCAAGGAAATTTGGGCCCAAAGGGGTTTTTGAATATCTTTGGTCCTTCTAAGCCCTTAGACCACCCTGATGTCAGCCCCCATCTTTTCTACAGCAAGGTGTTCTTAGATGCTTGTATTATGGGACAGACGAGATGGGGGCACAGCCCTCTAGAGGTTGTGAGAGCCCCCTTAGTGACTATTTTAGAAGACTATGGGGGGGCATGACTTGGCCAAAGAACTAGTTCCTGAACATTCCCATCTGGAATGAATGGCAGGGCAATAAGATGGAGTCCTGCCCAGACCAGGCCCCTGTGGATGTTATCACTGTCACATTGTAGAGACAGTTGTGCAGAGGTTTCAAGTCTTGATGACTGGAAAGAATAATCCACATCACCCCTAGCCTGCATGGTGCCAGTAGTGACTGTATGCTAAGCAGGGGCTGGTTCGGAAGGCTTGTAATTTGACCTCATTAAAGACCTGGCCACAGCTTCTGGGTAAGATGGAGCCAGCTGTTGCTGAGCACACCATCACAGCCGGTGCCTCTGACTTTGTTTTTAACCCCCACACAAGCAGAAAATGGGAATGTGCATAGCTCCCAAACTAGGGTGGATTGTAACTACTACCCCACTCATAATTGTTTGAACCAGCTTATCCATACATATAATTCTCTAAGATGTACCCATGGATAATCCCATGTGTGGCAGCTCTTGCGAGAGTTTGCAAGCAAGAGGATGGGGAGAGGAAGGCGATGGCAGCAGGGAACAGGCCAGCGAACGGGCGGGCAGGCAGGCAGGCAGGCAGGAGGGCGGGCGGGCAGGGAGAGAAAGCGGTGGAGGCTGGGGTGGGGAGAGAAAGCGAAAGCGGCAGCAGTGGGGGAGAGAAAGCAGCAGTGGTCAGTGGGGGAGAGAAGGTGTGTGTGTGGGGGGAGAAAGCAGCAGTGGCCGGGGGGGAGGGAGAGAAAGTGGCGGCCAGCTAGAAAAAGCAGCTGGCCAGGTGGCCGGCCAGAGAAAAAAACATTGGAGAGAGGGAAAGGGAAGAGGAGGGGGTTTAGGCAGGGAACGAGGGGCTGAGAATGAGGGAGGGAGGCCTAGAATAAGGGAGAACTAGAGGCACAGATGCTCTGCACCCGGGCCAGCTAGTTATGTTTAATGCACATACAGTGTAGCCCTCTCAAACACGAAGGTCGTTCAGATGACCACTGGGGCTGGAGCTGAGGGAAGGCAGGATACTACTTCATCATCATCGTCATCATCATCAATTTTATTACAGCCATTGGCCAGCAAAAATAGAAGTAACAGATATGTCCAATACAACAATCAGTAAACAATGCTAAAACACAGTAAAACAAAATACAATCACTCATAATAAATTACTTAAAAACAATAGACAGCTCTCGCAATTAAGTGCTTTATTGGGACCTTAACCTAATGGCAATATAGAAAAATTTGGCTACAATTTTTGTAATCTCAGAGCTTAAATCCGTGAGACAATAATATGTATAAAAGAGCTCACACCTTCCAGGAAATTTGAGTAACAGAGGGGAAATAAGTTCTTCTCTGGCATCCCGATACAAAGAACAATACAGCAAAACATGGGTGACAGTTTCCAGGAGGCCAACGCCACAAGGGCAAAAAAAAGGTAACAGGATGATCTTTAGCAAACCTCCGTTCCAAAAGAGAAGAGGGCAACACATTTAACCGGGCCCGAGCAAATGAAACCCGAAATTTAGATAAATGAAGTGTTGTTAAATAATTAGCACCTCTATCTCCCAAGGTGGCAGAATCCCAAAATGTAAAGGGGAGCAAGTCCTATTGGCCGAAGACATAAGTTCCTACCATTCAGTATCATGTAAGCGGAGAAATAATATTTCCTTCACCTTATTATATTCCCAAGTGAGAAGTTCTGAAGGAGAAAGGCCCCGTTGCATAATAACAGCCCATAACTCTGGACTGAGATAGCACAGCTGCGGGGATACTACTTACACTCCCCCCCCCCCGCAGTCTAGGGCCTGACCAGGGCTCTGCTGCTTGTGTGCACACATTAGTGGCAGGGTGGCAAGTGGCTTAGCAGGAGAGCGAAGCCTGGCCACCAGATATCCCATCATGCACCATGCGAGCAGCGTGGAGCATTGGGATATCTTCTGGCTGCTGGGCTGTTCCTTACCCCCAACTCTAAGTACGGATGACAAAAAAACCCTTTTTCACATGACCCGGGAGTGAGGTAGGTGGCACACATGGACCCTCCTACATAAAGTATAATGTCTGAATAGGGCTTCTGGGTACAGCATATGCACAAACAGATCTGTATGCTTGTACAATTATTCACACGTTCTGTTCAGTGCATGTATCCGCTTTCGGCAGTGGCATAGGGAGCTTAGCCGCAGCCGGAGATGGAAGTCCTCCCGTGGCTCTCCCAGCCCCTTAGGTGCTCCAAGCCATGCCCCCTGCATATGATTTCAGATGCAGGCAGGCAGGGGCAATGCAGAGGATGGTGCCCGCCCATCAGCCCCAGCAGAGCTTCTGTAGTCAGCGGTTTGTGGCATTGCTGGGAGGTCCTTTCCAAGACTTCTTGAGAAGGCAGGGAAAGGAGCTCCCAGTCAGCGATTCCACAAACCACTGAATGGGGAAGCTCTGCCAGGTCTGACGGGTGCTGTCCTCTGCATTGGCCCCGCCCCCTACATCTGATGTCAGATGCAGGGGGTGGGGCCACTGACCAGGAGAGAGTTGGTTTGGACCCTCTCCCATCTTGCACTGTCAGTATTTCATTAAAACACTGGCTGACTGGGCTTTCTCCCCCAGCACAGCCAGCATTTCATTGAAACATTGGTTGAGGAGAAGAGGGGTGTGCCTTGTGCTCCCAGCCAGCTGGGTGTGGGAGGGGGCAAGGGGGCACCCTGGCCGAGGGTGAGGGGGTGCCTTGGTGCCCCACCTCCCAATCCTGGCGGCCAGGGGATGGTTGTCCCCCCTTGTGCCACGGTCTCTATTTTCTATCTTTGTGTTCACATATTATGTTCATTGCATGCATTCACTTTCTATCACTTCACTTTCTATCTGTCCCATATATCTGAGGGGACCTGTACCCATGTTCACTTTTTAAATGGATGCTTACAGTCATCCAGACAAAAGCATGTACATGCATACATACCCCCTGTAAGCACATAATGTCTGAATAGGGCTATAGTTGCATATATGTGTGCACATATGGACAAGGAAACACCCCACAAAAATGTAGCCCCCTTTCCTTTGCTCAAAATCCTGCTTGCTTTCTGTCACACAAACAGCTGCCCCATTCCATCTGAACTTGATAGCACGGGGCTGTGCTTTGTAACAGCTTTGTGGAATGGCCTCATTTCCAACTAAATGCAGCATTTCCTATCACTGGATTGCAGCAATGGGGAAAACTTGAGTTGCCAGACCTCCTCTTGACATGCATTTGTAAATGCTAATCCTAATGAAAACATAGTTCACCTACATCTGAGAGGTTTAATTACTTAAATGCTCAGAGCTGTTTGCATGAAAGATGATTTATCAGGAAAATGTTGTTATTGCCATTCTGCAAAGATGCTGACCAAGCAGCTTGCCACAAGTTTCCTAGCCCTGTATCACTTAGTTGTCTTAAAGAAAAATCCTAGAAGGTGATATTCATATTCATACTCAAGGACCAAAGGCTGGGGAAAAAGATCTTGCCCACTGTTGACATAGCAAGGGTTGAAACTGTTGGGGTTTGTGATTATTTAGCAAAGTACCAAGGAAACTACCACTCCAGTTACAGAGTGCAGAGTTTAGTTGTTGCAGCTATTTAAGTAACATGCATGGAGATCACTGTAGATTCTAAGTTACTTAACTAGTTTATTGGTGAACTGCATTTGAGATAGGAAAGACTTATCCTATCTATCAACTACATAATAGGGAGAGAGAGATGTTTCCATCTTCTCTTTAGGAGGAAAGGAAGAGACTGACTCACTACAGAGTCAGGTGACTCACTATAGAGTCACCTAGAGCACCTTTCTTATGAGGTAAGGGCAAGGCTACAACACCTGGGGCTTTTTAGTTTAGAAAAAAGACAACTGCAGAGAGACATGATAGAGGTCTATAAAATCATGCATGGTGTGGAGAAAGTGGAAAGTGGAGAGAAATTCTTTCCCCTCTCACACAACACTAGAACCAGGGGTCACTCCATGAAATTGATTGCCAGGAGGTCTAGGACCAACAAATGGAAGTACTGTTTCACACAATGCATAATCCACTTGTGGAATTCTCTGCCATAAGATGTGGTGACAGCCAACAACCTGGATGGCTTTAAGAAGGGTTTGGATAACTTCACGGAGGAGAGGTCTATCATCAGCTACTAGTTGGAGGGCTAAAGGCCACCTCCAGCCTCAAAGGAGGATGCCTCTGAGTACCAGTTGCAGGGGAGTAACAGCAGGAGAGAGGGCATGGCCTCAACTCCTGCCTGTGGCTTCCAGCAGCATCTGGTGGGCCACTGTGTGAAACAGGATGCTGGACTAGATTGGCCTTGGGCCTGATCCAGCAGGGCTGTTCTTATGTTCTTATAGGAAGTACCTGAAGAGTCAAAGCAGGGGTCACAGAGTAGAGGAAATCAGGGACTGATAAAGGAGACCCTCATTAGCTGTTTCTACTCCCAGTGCCCCTAGTGGTCATTAGGATAGTTGGTGCAAAAGGCTGATGAATTGGAACTCAATCTCCAACAGAAATCCAGCTAAGAGAGTTGGAGTTCAGTGCTCCATCTACTGTACCACACTGCTCTGATTCTTGTCAGAACATAAACATAATTCAAGTTTATTGTGGTCCATGACCAAATCAGAACAACATAAAGTCAGAATAAGAACATACATAAAAACAAAATAACAGACATTCATATTCTTATTATGTTCTTATTAATCTATGTTCTTATTGATCTATGGAATGCTCTTATTAATCTATGGAATTCTTTGCCATGGGATGTGGTGATGGCCACTAGTTTGGATGGCTTTAAAAAGGACTTAGACAAATTTATGGAGGACAGGTCTATCAATGGGTACTACTCTGGTGGCGATAGGCTACCTCCTGTCTCAGAGGCACAATGCCTCTCAATACTAGTTGTGTGGGAGCAACAGCTAGAGAGAAGGCATGCCCTCACCACTTGCCTGTGGGCTTCCCAGAGGTATCTCGTGGGCCACAGGTGAAACAGGATGCTGGATTAGATAGGCCTTAGGCCTGATCCAGCAGGGCTGTTCTTACATCAAACCAGATAAACGCCCACATTATTTGATGATAAGCATATCAATTGCATTTGCTTTTATGGAATTTTAACAAATTCTTGTGTTAGAAGACCCCAGGACTTAATCTGGGGAAGGCAGTAGCTCAATGGTAGAACACATGCTTTGCATGCAGAAGGTCCTGCTTCAATTCCCAACGTCTAGAGAGTAGGGCTAGGAGAAAAGACCATGGAAGGCTGCTTTCTGTTCAAGTAGACAGTGATCTAGTTCTCATGACCAACAGCTGGGTAGGTGGAGCATCCAGCCAGGTTCTTCCAAGCCCCATGTATACTCTCAAGAAATGGTCATGTGTCAGCAAAAATCAAAATAGCAGGAGGGGGAAGTGATTGTGTGCTAGCCGCGATCTGGATAGGATGGTGCAGGATGTGCTTTTCTTCCACCTTTGATACAGTGCTGGATACATGATGTGGATTGGTGGCCACCGTCCTACCCAGATTTCAGCTAGCATACACAGGGCTAGGAACCTGGTTGGACTCTCTCCTACCTGGTCATGAGGACCAGCCTAGTAATGGGCTAGATCTGGGTTCCCAACCTGAGGTAGTCCAGATATTGCTGAACTACAACTCCCTTCACCCCTAGCAACACATCTATTGTGGCTGGGGATGATGGGAGTTGTAATTCAGCAATATCTGGAATACCACAGGCTGGGAATCTTGGGACCAGATGGACCAAGCGTGCGACTAGTTTTAATGAGGCTTCATTGGGGAAGGCTCTGTGGCAGAGAACATGCTTTCAGGTTCCAGCCATAGCAACTCCCACTAAAAGGATCTCAGGTAGCAAGGTTGGAAAAGGCCTCTGCTGCGAAAGCCACTGCTGATCAGAGTAGACATTACTGGACTGGATGAGACAATGGTCTGACAGAAAAAGCCAGCTCCATATGTTCATACCAGAGGCTTTCAGGAGATTCCAGAGTTTTAGCAAAAATAAAGTGAAGGCATTCAGTGGTGAATGCTGAATTAAAACCCAGTTTTCTGACTGAGAAATGAATCCAGTGCCGCCAGGCATATACACTTCTCACTTCATATTGTCAGTGCAGCCATATTAGAGTGCAGAAGAAAATGGGTTTTGATTTAGAAGACTTTCAAGTGGCCTTCAGAACAGAACAATGATCTACAATAAAACAAAGTTTCAGAATCACTTATACAGGAAGTAGTACACAAAAAAGGCTGCTATCAATAACTCTTCTCAGAAAGTATAACTGCTTTCATTGTATCTGCACACCAATTGTGCAAAATGCATCTGGACTGAAACATGATAAACATTCATCTGCCTTAGAGTTATATAATATGCAAGGAGTTGCTCAGACTTCCTTCTTGATAACAGGAATTCAGAATTAATTAGTAGAGATATATCTGCACCATTAAAACCACTAATTATGGTTATTGCTCTGTGTAGCCACATGTCATGCTTCACATATAATGAAAGAATATCTGATTATAGTATTCCTGATAGTGTCACTTTAAAGCATAATATATGAAAGTTATGGACCTAAACCCGCTTCCACTGAGGTCAATGGGAACTTTGCCATTGTCTTTCATTAGAGGGAGATCTGGCTTTATGACATGGGAGCTACATTTACATTAATAAATTTAATGAATGAATGGCAGAAAAGTTGAAAAATCAGCCCTCTGGCCCACAAGAGACTGGTACTAAACCTTAAAAAAATGCTTCCATTAAACATAATTGCTGTGATAAAATTTGTGCTGTGCTGGATAGTGATGGATGTATCAACATAACCCAGTGTTTGAAGCTTTATGTTGTCTATTAGGTGTGATTGCATTTTAGACCAGTGATAGTCAACTTCTTCATTCTCAGGAATCATTTTGTTCTCTAGGCACTGTTCCAGGAGCCAGAAGTGTATTTTTCCATGCCAACTAAGTTAACCTCCTCACTTATGGGCAGCCTTTTAAATGAGGCCGTTTCCAACTAGCAGTAAAGGCTTTACAAGAGTGTGCAAGAATTTTTTTTGTACAGTTATTTAATTTGCGGTTGCTATTAAAAATGTCATTTACTGTAGATATTATTTCATTTAAGTCACATTCATGTTGTTGTTTTCATTATTTGCTTTCATTATTCTCCCTTATTTAGTTCTCTGTTACTTTCAATGGGAGACACAGCTGCTGTTCTGCTGCCTGTAACTTTGGTGTTTTCTTTCCAGTTTCCATGAAATATTCAGGCATTCCACTACTTTTCAAAGAGATCAAATTTTAGACAGATAGAAAAAAGAGTACCCGTCTTAATAGGCAGTTTTAAAAGGACAGATTCACAGCCTATTTTCTTAACTAAGATAAGTGGAAAGGACAGGGAAACACAGTGTGGAGCGGACTGCAAATGCCTAAAGGAACTATAGGACATAATTGATTTGGTTTTGTTTGTTTGTTTATTTGTTTGCACAAAAACAAAGAACAGACTAAAAGGAGAACCTGCAAATTCTTAGTCTCCAAAGATAAAGAACTTGCACAAGGAAAAATCTAGGCTTCTGCTTTACAGATTTCCATAAGCCCACCCCTAGGCACTTGATTGGAGGGTTTTGCATAAGAATAAGACCTGTCAAAATGTTGGACACTTTTGCTAACATTGTTTGAATTGAAAACTGAACCATTTATGGTGTGACTCTCCCTTTCTTTGCTCTCTCTGCCCTCCTTCCTGCAACCTCTGGCTTATTCTGGCTGGGCTAAAGGGTGGACACAAATTGTTTGATGCCGTACTGATTCGCCTTGAACAATGCCGGTTCAGTGGCTCAATCGTGAACCAAACCTGGGGCAGTTTGGTCTGAGATTCGGGCAGACTGGTTTGGCATTGAGTGGATGTCTGGTGTGTGTGTGTGTGTGTGTGTGTGTGGCAGCAGTGAGAGAAGCAGCTTAAGGGCCTTACACACCCAGTGCAGCAGCCGGCCCTGCCACTCGCCCTCCCCTGGCACAGCCCAAGCGCATGCAATCCCTCTTTAGCCACCGCCACCGTGCAGGCAGCTTGGTAAAGAGGGATTGCGTGCACTTGGTCTGGGCAGGAGGGGTGAGTGGCAGCACTGACAGCCATTCCAGGTCAGTATGACCTTGAAACTATGACTGCATTCAGACATTGCACCAACAGCAGTTATGCTCTAGGGCTTACCCAGCGCGCCATGGTGTGTTCCCTGACTGAATGCCACGCCCCTCCCTGCACACTTCCTACTTCCTCTGCCTGCCAACAGGCATGCCAGGCCCTGCTGCTCTTAAAATTAAAAGGCCAGCAGCACTACCAGGGAGCACTGCTTGAAGTCTGTGATCCTTGTAGCAACGGTGGTGGTAGGTCAGTGCTGGATGTGCTGGACCTGTAGAACCCCCCATGCCTTGTGAGCGATTTCCTTGATCTGTGAAGCCATGCCCACAGCCTGGCACCAGCATGGTGCTGGTGAAGCATGGCATGCTGAACCGTTTCGATCAAATAGTCCGGACCGTCTGGTCAGTTCAATGGAACCAGTTCAGCAACATGCAGTTCGGTTTGAGTTCGTTCAGAATTTGAACTGAACCGCGATTTTTGGTTCATGCACGCCCCTAGTTGGGCTAAGGAGACATAATGAATGAAATGGATACATAACAAATAAATGTATAACAATCTCTGGCATTCATAGTTACGAATGAAACACATGGGCACCATTCATTTAAAGCCTTCATTCATTACAAAATGTATGCACATCCTACTTTATGATTATGTGCTTAGGAAATGTCTGTTTAAGCCTATATAAACATGTTTAAAACTGCTGACACTCATATCTGGTTTTATACTGCTGCCTGAGCTACACAAAAACATAAGGAGACTCCTGCTGGATCAGACTAAAGGCCTATCTGGTCCAGCTTCCTGTTTCCCATAGTGGTCAACCAGATGCTTCTGAGAAGCCCACAAAGTGGAAGAGGAAGGTACATCCCCTCATAAGAACATAAGAACAGCCCTGCTGGATCTATCTATCTTCACAGTGTAGGATATTGACCATATATCCTCCCTGGAACTGAGCTTCTCAGTTTTAGAGGCTGAAGAACTGGGCCAATTTGAGGTGATAAGGGAAGATGTTCTAAACTGTCTTGAAAAACTAAAAATTAACAACTAAAAATGAATGAATCACCAGGGCCAGATAGCATCCCCCCAAGAGTTCTGAGGGAACTCAAATGTGAAATTGCTGATCTCCTAGCAAAAACATGTAACTTGTCCCTACAATCAGGCTTTGTACCAGAGGACTGGGAAGTAGCCAATGGAACTCCAATTTTCAGAAAGGGATCCGGGGGGATCCAGGAAATTACAGGCCAGTCAGCTTAACTTTGATGCTGGGTAAATTGAAGGAAAGGATACTTGAGGACAAAATCTTTAAACATAAAGAAGAAAAGGCCTTGCTGAAGGAGAACAAGCATGGCTTCTGCAAGGGCAAGTCTTGCCTCACTAACCTTTTGGAGTTCTTTGAGAATGTCAACAGGCCTGTGGATAAAGGTGACCTGGTTGACAAAGTATACTTGGACTTCCAAAAAGCTTTTGACAAAGTTCTCCACTGAAAGCTCTTGAAAAAACTTAGCAGTCATGGGA
This sequence comes from Hemicordylus capensis, assembly GCF_027244095.1. Taxonomy (NCBI): domain Eukaryota; kingdom Metazoa; phylum Chordata; class Lepidosauria; order Squamata; family Cordylidae; genus Hemicordylus; species Hemicordylus capensis. Next base: position 116,755,671 of record NC_069662.1, read on the forward strand.
TAAGGGGACAGGTTCATGTGTGGATGAGTAATTGGTTGAAGGACAGGAAACAGAGAATAGGAATAAACGGACAGTTTCCACAATGGAGGGAAGTAAAAGGTGTGGTCCCCCAGGGATCGGTACTAATACCAATACTCTTTAACTTGTACATAAATTATCTAGAAGTTGGGGTAAGCCGCGAAGGGGCCAAATTTGCAGATGACACTAAACTATTTAGGGTAGTGAAATCCACAGCAGATTGTGAGAAGTTCCAAAAAGATCTCTCCAAACTGGGTGAGTGGGTGACAAAATCTCAAATGAGGTAGGGAAAGGGAGCTATAAATAATAATTTTTTAAAACCTGAGAACCAATGTACTGTAGTTTTGGGCTGGGGAGACCTGGGTTCACATTGCCATTCAGCCTGAGCAGTCAGTATATCTTAGCTTAAAACCTAGTTCTTACAAGGTTGTGAAAGGAAAGCCTCAGGGGAGGTTTGTCTGACAATGCCGCCAGGACTTAAAGGAGAGCCTTCTCTGTAGTATCCCCAGAGCCGTGGATTGCACTTCCTGCTGATACCAGAACTGCTCCATCCCTGTTGGCTTTTAGGAAACAACTAGACACATCTCTTCAGCCAAACCTTTTAGCTATTTGGTAGTTTTTATGGATATTTTAATTTGATCTTTTTATATGTTTTAACTGTTAAAATTTCTTGGTTCTATTGCTGTAAACCGCCTAGAGACTTTGGTAGTGGGTGGTATACAAATATGTTAAACAAATAAATAAATAAAAGGGAGGGGAGAAAGCACACATGCTCTCCTCAGTACTTGGAAGGAGGCCAAGACATTAATGTAATATTCTTTTACCACAAACTACGCTATATACAGAGTAAACTAAAGTTTGTAGTGCTGTCCCTGGATTTCTCATCTCTCAGAGAAATGGAGAGCATGTACCAATAGTGTAGCCAAAAGGAAACATTCACATACAGTATAGTCAGAAAACATAACCACAGCACTTTTGTTTCCTGTAAAGCAACAACCAAATATTGAGGTGCTTCACACGATTTGTGTGTAGTGCCGGGAGGGTTAGTGCAGGGAGAGTAGGCTTAGCCCGCTCTCCCCGCACATGAGCAGAGCACTCACCCTAGGTGGCCGGATTGGCCACCCACACAAGCAGAAGGTTTCAAGTTCCCTCCCTGGCTTCTCCAAGATAGGGCTGAGAGAGATTCCTGCCTGCAACCTTGGAGATGACGTTGCCAGTCTGTGTAGACAATACTGAGCTAGATGGACCTATGGTCTGACTCAGTATATGGCAGCTTCCTATGTTCCTATGACTACCAGCTCCATCGGCTGGTGGGGTGATGGGGATTGGGGGCTGCATTGCCCCCGGAAGTCCCCGTATGCCCTGAGCGAATGCATGGGGCACACTGGAGAGATCCCTGAGGCCGGGAGGCTTGATGGAGCCCCCCATTTTGTTCCCCACTGAGCCTGGCAGTTCTCACAACTGTGCAAAAGCGGGCTGGGCTTTTGAGTTAATTATCTTATTTGGACTTTTTTTTAAAAAAAAGAGGCTAAAAAAAGGGGGTGGCGGGAAATACTAATTTTGGCAAGTGCTTGTTTTCACTTGCATGGTATTGATTTTTTGTTAGCTGGTTAATGACTCTATCTATCTATCTATCTATCACTTAGCACACTGTTGTGAAACGCATATGAAAGGCTTTAGCCTTTTAATCTATACTTATGGATATTACACCAGAAGTATGTGCTGAGAAAAGCTCTTCTATTATGGTCTCACTGTAAACCACGTGACATCCTAGAAGACAGTTTTATTTGAAAATAACACTACATTTGCATGGCTACTTTTTGCCAAGCTCCTCCAAATTCATAAAGTAATAATCTGTAGCTTAAGCTGACCTCTCAGAGGTGAGGCTGAATCACATTGTATTTTCATAAAACAGAAATGGATACAATGTCTGCTGGATGAAAAAACATATCCTTCTTTTAGCATGAGATTTTATATAGCCATGTATCATTCAGAAGGAGGCTTCTGATGGTGTCCCTTTTTTGGGCAGAAAGATGTTTGCTCTCTAGGGCAAAAACATAAAATATCTCTCTCACTTTGAGCAGAATTCTGTTTGTTAGCGGTTTGAAGCTGACTTTCATTTATATATCCCCAGTATAGTTTGATCCGTTGCCTTATTTGAATTTTTATGATGGTTTCCTGGTTTGTTACTGCTAATGCCAAGCATAAGAGAGGAAGCAAGAAAGAGAGAGAAATAAGGCAATGAAAGAAAAAGGGGTACACAAACCAATCAGAGGAAAGTTTTCAGTATTCAAAATAATAAAAACAGATTGGTTTGGAGGTATATATGTGATGGAGGTAGTCAAGGACAAGTAGACCAGGAATAGTATTTAAAACTTCATTTTTGCTTGACTGGAGAATATTTGTAGGGTTTCCTTTAAGAATCATTAGATGGTCTCTAAATTCTGTAATTCAAATTTTATTAACAGTTTAGTGGCTACATCTCAGATGGAGACTTCAAGTGGTATACGTGAGAGAAAGAACAACACCCTCTGCTTTAAAGCAATCCTCTGTATTTATGCACTCATTTGCTAAATTCACACACACACACACACACACACACACACACACACACACACACACACACGTTAACCCTCCCATAAAGTGAAACAAAATACAGGTGGAAAGATGAGCCTAGAAGGTGGTAGAATAGCAATATTAATGTATTAAAGTTTTCTCAAATTAAAATTTCCTGCTTTTACATCAGTTTACTAAATGCACACTGAGTATTTGATGCAGCTGGTAAATGACAATTGTTTCTGTCAATTACATACATAACACAGCAGAATATACTGTGAAATAGCTCAGTGGGGAGGAGCATTTATTTAAAGTACAGTTGAAGATCTTAAGATCTGATTTGGAGTATTGTTAAGAATATATCTGCAAGTGGGAATTTGTTAATAAAGTCTAGAAGAAAAAAAAGTTGGTTTTTGATGCAGTGAAGAACCATACCTGGAGGCAATGTTAAGTAATGACCTCATTAGCTTGCAAGTCATTAGACAACAAGGATAAGAACAGACAATATAGTTGGCAGATAATCAGACAGTTTCCAAAGCTACCATACAATTAAGATCAATTAGTGGTATAAACGACTTTTGGAAACAGACTGTTCTTTGGAAATGAGCTAAAAGATGGTTCATTATGAATTCTGAATTTGTTCAGAAGAATAGTAAAAGTTACATATGTTTGTCCTGTATCTTTTAAGAGGGCAGCCTGTTGGTTGCATGCTAATCCTGTAGGTACTTTTGTCAGGCTCAGTTTTCTTTAAGTCTGAAGGTCCATCTGAAAATATGATGTTGAAAATATTAATGCATAAGAGCTAAGTAACAAGCTTATATTAGTTATGTTTTTTTAGTTTTCATGATTTTGACCAACCTATGAACTTTTGCATTAATAAATACATTTTTAGGATAAGGGACAGCTTTTGTACCACTGCAAAGACAATGTCATGATCTGTGGCACAGGCCCCCAAATTGACCCCAGACATCATGTTGATATAGCAATGTATTTTAGCTCCCGTGCCAGTAACACTGCCTTTGATAGCCTTTGTGTGAGGCAGAATTAATAAGACACAGAGTTATCTATTTTAATTTTTTTTGACCTGCATTCTTCAGGGTCAGGACACTTTTAAACTTCTCCCCTGACTTTTGCCTCTAATGCCCAGCAAAGTGTCACAAGCATTCCCTATTCAATCCTATCACTGCTTTTTTAAGTGATGAAAAAATTATAAAACAAATGTCTTACCCATCTACAGGGGGCCCATTCACCTTAACAACTTTTAATTTTGAGAGAAGCTGTTGGAGGAAAAGAATACTGTAGACTTCACTTTTGTTTCAATCTGCTGTAAGCAAATTCAGAATAAAACTTCCTGTTTCCCTTAAACAGAGAATCATGTATTACATAACAGGAAAAATTAGGTAATTGTAGAAATCCCCAAGTTACCCAGTGCAAGTCTGGGGTGAAGTAACTGAACCTGTGGACTGCTTTGTTGTATTTTGCAAAATTAAAAGAACAAGAGGCAATATGTAATTTTTGACTGTCCTAAGGCATCTGTGAGATGTGCACCAAGATAATGACAGATTTTACTGAAAAAATTACTGCAACTAAAAAATAGGAAGTTCATTTCATCACAGATATAATTAAAAAAAAAACAACAACAACCCTTAATAGCCTGCTATAAGCATTCTGTATGCTGCAAAGTGGTTTCTCCTTATTTCATTTTAAACTTCTTCAGGTTTGTTGTAAGAGATATTTTCACTGATTGCTTTTGATGGTCTCTGACATAAAAATTCAAATCACACAATATACTTAATGACATATCTCACTCTCTTTAGATCCTGGTATCTATATCTATATATTTATAATTCTCTAAGGCATACCCATGGCTAATCCTATGTGTGGCTGCTCTTGCGAGAGTTCGCGAGCAGAAGCCCCTGACTGGGCAGTGGGGATTCCATATGCAGATAAAGAGGAGGAGGAGCCTGTGAGAGCAGAAGCAGCATGGTGATTGGGCAGTGGAGATTTCATATGCAGATAGGGAGGAGGAGCCTGTGATGGTTAAGGTCAGTTTGGATGCAACTGTTACTGGTCAGAAGATGTTCTTGATTGTAGAGGAGAGGAATCTCTCTCTCTCTCTATATATAAGGATAGTAGGAAGGGGCCTGAGAAGAGAGGGGTTGGGAGGGAGAGAGGAGTCCCTTCAGGAGAAGGAGGCTGCCATTGTGTGAATTAGATGAGGAAACAAGATGAACAAGATCTTTTAACTCAAGAAAGGAGAGGGGGGAGAAAGACAGAGGGGAAGAGCAAGTGTAGGAGAGAGAAAGGCAGGGGAAAAAGGGAGGGGAAAAGAGAAAGAAGGAAGAGCGAGGGATGGGCCCAAGCCTGTCAGCAGCCTGTGGGGGAGGAGTGGCCATGGAGGCGGCAGCAAAGAAGGGCCCAGTCAACTACTGCTGTTGTTTGGAGTTACCGAGGCCATTGGCAGAAGGAGGCAGGCAGGCAAGGGATGAGGGGAACGAGTGGCCATGGTGGTGGCAGCAGTGAGGAAGGGCCCAGTCAAACGCTGCTGCTGCTACACCTGTGGGGCGGAGCAGGGCAGGGCTCGGGTGAGGATGGGGAGGTCTCTGAGGATAGGGGGCTGCAGCTTGGCCAATAGGTGCCAGCAACACTACAGCCACAACCTAGAGAGGTAAGAGGGATGGAGTAAATGGATGGAGGCGTGACCAAGAGGGGTGATGAGGATGGAAGCAACGAGATGGAGGAGGAGGAGCAGAAGTGCAGCTCAGGTGAGGGTGGAGAGATCTCTGAGGTGAGGGGGGCTGTGGCAGGGGGTGAGGGGAGCAATCAAGTACTAACACAGAGATGTTCTGTGTGGCTTAAGCTAGTATACTTTACTGCCATTTATTTTTATTTTTTGATACCTAAAGTAATAAACAAGAATGATTCACTATCATATCAGCATTGACAATGTCACCTTCTCCCCATGCCTTAATTAATCCTGTCTGAATGAGGCACTCACCATATATTAGTTCAATCACTCCCCATTATAGAACTCCCACCCATCCCAATCCAAGGGGAAAGTGAAAAGACAGGAAGAGCTAAAAGAAAATGAGAAAGAGACAACGTGGGAGGGGGTGGGGCACACATTCTTGCCAGGGAAAGCCAGCCAATCAACTCACTTCAATTAATTTCCCAAGAAATTGAGAAAATCCCACCCCTCCCTTAATTTCCTTAAACCTATTGGCCATATCTCATTTCTACCTTTTCCTTAACGGACCGAGATTCACCATTCATTTTGCTCGATGGTGTTTTCCAGCCTAATGGAATAAGCCACTTGGCCATCAAAGGGGCACCCAAACAAATGAAGACACGAGCCATGAACTTTAGTAATAAAGGGCTATAACTGTATTATTTACAATATGTAGAGCATATGGAGGTGGCTTTCTACCCCCTACAGTGTGGTAACTAGAGGTTCACCATCAGTGGTGTGAGCCCCAGCCTAAAACACCATGGGCGAAACACCTTGGCTCCAGGCAGCCCCTTTCATCTATGGATGAAGCTGCCCTTCCTAGCCAACCTAATGTCAGGCATCAGCACAAAGTATCACCCCCTCCCGCGAAGCTGTAAAGGTGCTCACCAGCCCTACACTGTTATTGTCATCCACATGGTGCCTGACCGGGATGGCCTAGCTAGCTAGGTGAGGTGAGGCAGGGCGGGGAGGGATTGCACCACAAGCCAATTCCTTGCCCCCCAAATTCCTACCCGGCCTTGTACACGATGACCAGCTGAGCCCACACCAGAGGCGTAACTATAGGGGGGGCAGGGGGGGGCACGTGCCCCGGGCGCCATCTTTTCTGGTCACGTGGGGGGCGCTGACATGACAAAAAAAATTTTTTTTAATTTTTTTTAAATTTTTTGTTAATACAAATGTTTCCTGCTCAGTGCAGCAGCGCTGCAGCAGTCAAGGGAGAGCATCGGCGCCCCCTCCCCCACGAGTGGTCCCTTCCGCGCCGCCCGCACCCCCCCATTGCTTTGCTGGCACCTGGCGGCCAGTCAGTGGCCTGGCTTGGCGGCGGGCGCTTGTGAGGAAAAACCTAAGTATAATGTAGTATGTGGGGGGCGGGGCGGGGGGGCACCATTTCAGTGCTTGCCCCAGGCGCTGTTTTCCCTAGTTACGCCTCTGGCCCACACTATACTCAAGAGGGATGGGTGGGAGGGGTTGCTTCCCTAAATGGACTGAGGGGCTGAAGAGGCAGGAGATGCAATGAATCTCCAAGCTCCGCCCCCTAGCCCTGTGTGCACCATTCAAAGGAGCTGGGGCAAGCAAGCTGTACAACAGACGTGCCACAGCGAGTGGCTGGATTCTCATGAGCCAATCATTTTTCACAGCAGCGGATCTCTTCAGCGTTGGGATATAGTGAGTGCAAGGTGCCAAGAACCAACTTTAATCTAAGTATCACGTCTTTCCAAAAAGGAAAACAACACTGCAGCTCTTAAATGTACCAAACCTGCCTTCACGCTGACATTTCCAGCAGTTATAGAAATTTCTATTTCACATGTCTGATGGACCCCAAGCATCACCTTCTGTTTAATCAACCTCAGACACATATCAAGAGTCAGTTTTTTTGACAGATGATAGTACTGCTCTCTATATTGGTCAAAAACCAAAATGAATCATATCTATCTAATATAGCTATCCACCAGACTTCTAGCGATGATTGAATATGCTTATTTGCAAGTGCATACAAAAACATGTTAGGTTTTTTAAAAGTACAGAATGGTTACAAACTTGTAGACCAAATCTTGCTTGCTTTTAAGCTATACTTAATTTCTATGTACTGCCAAGCCACAACTTGGAGGCAAGTTATATTTTTACATACAGCACTGAGAATTGCTTAAAGGTTTCTGTGCTGTGTTTTTGATCATGCTAAGTTAATAATCCATTGTTGGCCCATGTTTTCCATAAGTCAGGGCATTCAGTAGCCAGTGGATTTTCCCTATAAATAAGCTCTTTGTGAAAATGTATTACTAAATTTTGCCATGCTTGGTGTTGCAGTGGTGGTAGAAGAATATCTTTTCAGAAATTGCAAAAATGTGCATTCTAATGCCATCCAATTCTCTACTGGCTCAAGAGGCTGTGATTCAGTTTTCACCCCAAAAGGTTGATCTACCAGGCATTTCATCCCATCCCCCTGTAAATATTGCAATAGATTCCCAAATCAGGTAGATTTAAGCCTCCCCATCCATTAGACTGACATTGGAAATGCCATGCAGAAAAGAAAGGAGCCCAGATGTCTCAGTCAGATATAAAGACAACCAATGCCATCTATTTTATGGTCATCTTTTTTCTTGTGTTCCAAGAAAGATTTGCTTCATAAGACTTAGATTTAGGTTTTGGAATCCTCCACTCTTGAACATCATAGCATCAGCCATTTCCCCCACAGCAAAGGCAATAGCTTCTTCATTTATAGAAAATGTTTGAACCAGATTTGACAGAGAATCCATCACAGATGCCCAGCTCTTCATTCAGTCTTCCCAGTACTTCCACTTTGTGTCAACTTCCATCTTCCCTTTTTGATGTGGTTAACTCTAGATTACATGGATTTATGTGCGGGAACAAACGTGAGCTCCCCCCCCCCTTAAGTATAATGTATAATGTCCAGTTTTTTCAGCTGTTATTATGTATCTTGAGCTTGTTCTTGTGTTCTTCATCCAGACCCCCCCTGCTTTGTGGTTAATTAAATTAAAACTATTAACATAAATATAAAGTTCAATCTAAGGGAGAGGAATGAAAGAAAATGAACATCTCAGATTAGTTCAGCTGACCTTGCAAGAGTGAAGACCAATCCTGTCCACACTGACAAGACTAGCCAACCCACTCTTTACAGTTGTGATCACAACACATTGGTAGTGACTCAAAAACTTATACTCTCTCATAGGAGTTGCCACAGAGCATTGGCAAACAATGTTATGTTAACATCATAGGTAGCCATGTCCTTCTACTAGGGGAAAAAAAAATGCCAAATAGAGAAATATCTTTATTAGGACCAACTAGAATGTCACATTCTGCTGAGCAATCATCTCCTGTTCCATTTTGTTTAGCTTGCTGAGCAAGCTAAACAAAATGGAACAGGAGAGGACAACAAGGTTGGACGTGATGAAAACATCCTAAAACATCCTGCCGTTTGTCACTGTTCTGATATAAAATGCAGGACAAAGATACTAGGACAAAGAAGCAAAGTGACTGTTCCTCTATTAAAACCAACTACCCAAACAAACAAACCAACAAACCCTAACATTTAATTGATACACTTATCAATTAAAAACACCTGACACAAATCAAGAACTAGCATAGTATTTCTCAAACTGTGGCCCATAGAGCACAAAGGGATGGTGGTGACAGAGAAGAGGAGAATACATTTTGCATAAAAAGCTCACATCAGGCCAGGCTGCCAGATGGGAATAGGATGCTCATTAGTTTTCACTGGTTCAAGTGCTTAGTGTGATAAGAGTTCTTTGGAGGCACCCTTAGGCTCAGACTAATCCAGACGCAAGTTAAGAAAGATGTAATTTGTTTTCATGAACTTCAATGGCAATATATCGGCTTAAGTCACCATTTTTAGCTTAACTGCATTGTTGTTGAAGCGATTAGGCTGTGATCCACGAGCCATTTAAAATAGCAAGTTTGCTTTTTATTGGACTGTTTTCAGTTGACTTGATCACCTTCTTTCATGCAGCGAATAGTTATAATAATGTCAACAGGGAAAGTAATTTCAGTGTAAATAGTATTTGTTAGTTCAAGTGACACCCTAAATTGGCTTCCGAGGAGAGTGTGAACAGTAAATTAAACTAAAAGAATAAAGTAGGATTAAGATTAGCCCCAAAGGTCAAAATCACTGGATTGGATACTATTTCCTTGTTAACCTATTATGTACATATAGCTTCCAGAGTATTTCACAGAAATGTGTAACCTGAAGTACACATTAATAGCCATTATAACAATTGGAGAGTGAGACAAATACAATATAAATATTCCCAAGGCAGACAGAACAGGCATTTATTAACAATTAACACAAATATAAAATCACTATAACCCACAGCTACTATTATTGTATGACATTATACGGGCCAGTTACCTAACTGCTTGAATGTTGGTTAAGCTAGCAATAAAATAGATAATAAAACACTACTGCTATCTAAAATGAGCTTTCCTGTCTAATTAAAGATAAAAAGTGGAGGAGATACCAAGGGTTTGCCCATGAAATGCAGAGTTTAATTTTAATCATTTAGCCAAACTACATGTTCTGTGGATTTCTGTTTAACTTTCCCTAGTTTTTAAAAAATTATTTAAAAGAATACTGCTAGAGGCCTCAGACAGAAGCAGATGAAAGGTGGATGAAGAGGAGTTGCTTAACTCTTTCCCCTGAAAGTCATTGTTTTAACTCAGATTCATCCTCAAACTGCTTCTGCCCCCCCCCCCGGGAAATATTCAGCTCATATTACACCTAGCAGAATTATTCTCCCGTCAATGTTTTTCCTCCCTTAGAGAAAGGTTAGAACCTTTACCTTTTCTCCTATAAAAGAATGTGAATAATGTGATATAATTTATTTAAAACTCTGTCTGTCTTTTGGGCCTGTCTTTTAATAGAAACTATTAAACACTCTAATATTATCATATGTGGGACTATCCTAAACTCTGCCCCTTGGTCCTCTGCTAGATGTTGATTTCAGATCTTCTTGAGGATGTGAGCAACTTCCAGAGCATTTGAGGACAACAAAGGGCTATAAGGTAATATAAGGCTCGTGAAAAATATTGTCAAAACTGTTTCCAAACCTTCATAATTTTGGAGAGGCAAGAAGTCTAGCAAGGGAAGAAATGACTGTTGGGACAACATCATCATCAATGTCATCAGAATCTAGTGGACAGAGCTGGAATTGAACATAAAAGACCTTGGTCAATTTCATGGTCACATCCATGGTTAATGGGCGGTTTTAGGACCAGTTTGGACATTAAATTATATAAATAAATAAATAAATAAATAAATAAATAAATATTTATATATTTATATATTTATATATTTATATATTATCTGCCTAAGCAAAGGTAAATGTGCAGAGGTTTGAGTTTGTGATTGTCCAAAAGTGTGAAGCCGTAGTTTCGTCACTCAACCGCGACTCCATTTTGGCTCCCAAACCCACATTTGAACCCTCTGTTTGTAGTGAGTTTCATTGCTGAACCCTGAGGTTAGAAGGCAGCCTTGTGTCATCCAAATTCTGCTGCCACTATAACCTGGGTTTTGTGAGCAAACTCCTCCCACCACCACAGAGACACTGGCTCAGAGCAGCCCATGAATGTGTCAGTTCTAGGGCAGCCATGTTTCTCGCTGGGTTCCTCTTGGAGCTGATGCCTTGCCCTCTGTCATTCCCTTGCTCCTCCTCCAGCTGCTTGGCAATAGGGATGCCGCGACTCTGCAGTTAAAGTGATGGAATGGCACTGGGGAAAGCACACTTTAAATAAAAGAAGGTGAATACAGACACATGCAAGGAGCCCTTTCATTGACCTAACACCTGATCTAGTCCCATTTCTGAGGGTCTCAGATCTTATCTATGCAGTGTGCTTTCTTTGGTCTTAATGTACACAAAGGTGCAGGAGCAGGGAAACCAGACCGAGGGAAATGCCCGAGAATCCAGGGGGAAGACACTGGTTGCCAGATCACGGAAGGGCCGGGGCTGCTTATCTGGTACTCCAGGAACAGATCTTATTGAATTCCTGGGAGGGGATATGTATATTAAGGCAAGCAAGGGATCCTGGGGTTTGATTCACTGTAACCAAGGATGCCACCAGGCTTGCAGTCCTGGGCAAAGCGATGAGAAAGACCCAGCACATTCTTATCCTCATGCTGGCTTGCTGGCTGGTGGGGCAGGGGGTTAGCTTTCTAATGAGAGGGCCAGTTCACTGGAGAACACAGAAACACTGTGTTTCAGCTCTCCATTTGACTGCACTCTCCTGAGGTATGAATTCCACTGCCTATTAAGATCTTCAGGGGAGGCTCATCTGAGGGTACCGCCAGCTTGTCTGCTGGAGACTCAAAGGCAAGCCTTCTCGGGAGTTGCCCCAGGGTTGTGGAAGGCACTTCCTGCTGAGATTAGAGCTGCTCCATCCCTGATGGCTTTTAGGAAACAACTGAGGACACATCTCTTCAGCCAAGCTTTTTAGTTAGTTGGTGTGTTTTTATGGGTATTTTAATTTGATCTTTTATATGTTTTAACTGTTAAATTGGTTTTAGTCTTGGTTTATTTTATGCTGTAAACTGCCTAGAGTTTGGTAGTGGGTGGTATACAAACATACACACATTCATGCAGAAGATAGGGATGGGGGTCTTGGGGGAGGAATAAAAAAGGTCCCTGGAGAAATGGAGCGGCGGGGTGTGTGTGTGTGTGTGATGCGTCTCATGGGATATCTGCTGGAGAATGGGCTGGTGTGGGTGTGTCACAAATGGACATTGCCGGTAACAAACTCATTCTGCGAACATATGAGAAAAAGTAGAGGGATTGCTCATGCAGTCCATCTTTAACCAGTGCAAGTGGGAAGAGAGGGGCCCAATCTTCTCTTCCCAGGGGAGGGAAGCTTGCCACAAGATCCTTCCTCCCCATCAGTGGAAGACAGTGGTGTGAGCAAAGGTTTAAAATGTCTTTGCTCTGCTGAGGGTGCGAGAACACTGCCAGTAAGGCACGATCGCACTGACCATGCCCCCTCTAACATAGTGGCCAATGGCTGCAGCTTCACTAGCGTGTTGACGGCTTTGCCAACAGTCTGGTGACACGAGCGGAACTGAGCTTGCTGGGATGCAGCCCTGGCGGACTAGGAAGAGGGAGGGATTCCTCTGTCCAGAAGCTGGTGGTTGCCAGACCGCAGCTAGTCAATAGTCTGTGGCATGATTCTCAGCTTCACAGATTAACCATAGCATTGTCTACCCAAGGTTTCATGCTACATCCAAATGAGACCTTCGTCAAGTTGGTTTCTCTCAGTGGCAGTTACCAGTCTCTCAACAGGAATATCAAATTGTATTGTGTAGGAATTTCAGCACAAGGAGTATACATCACTAAAACACACCACTTTAAGGATAAATAATAATTTTCTTTAAGCTGATAACCTTCCTTCCATGCCATAATTTTGAACAAAGGGCATCTTCATACTGTGACCAGTTCAGTTCTGTCTTCCTGGCTGTCAAAGACAATGAAGGTTTCAAGCAAAGAACTTCCTAACCCCTGATAAGTTACTCATCCTTTTAAACTGGGGATGCTAAGACCTGACCTTTCAAAAGCCAAGCATGAGCCGTGGCCCTTCCTGCTCCGGAGAGAACTCAAATTATATCAGTTAAAGTTTGTAAATATTTTGAAAGGAAATTCCTCTTATGGTTCCCTTGGAGAAACTGGTTATCAATTGGATGGGGAAAGATATTCCTCATCCATTTTATGATGCTTTTACTAAGATTGTCAGTTGATGAAAATAGCAATGGATGAATTCAGTCTTATGGAAAGAAAGACAGGACTATCTATCTATCTATCTATCGTTAAATTTATATACCGCCTTTCATTAAAACAATCCCAAGGTGCTTTACAGCAAAAATTTAAACACAAGATGGTAAAAAAGACACAATTAAAATATTAAGTGAAAAATATTAAACAAATCTGATTAAAAACTTAAAACAAAAGCATAAAAGCAATACAGAGTATAAAGAGCAGCAGCTAAGAATCAAATAAATGCCTGGGCAAAAAGCCAAGATTTTACACTCTTTCTAAAAGCTGTGATGGAGACCGAGGAGCGAATAGTCAGAGCATTCCAGAGTCTGGGGGCAGCAACAGAGAAGGCCCTGTCCTGCGTGCATGACAACCGAGCCTCCCTCATTGTCGGCACCCAGAGCAGAGCCCCCTCAGATGACCTTGTCAAGTGGGCAGTAACCCTTGGGAGCAGGCGGATCTGGTGACAAGGAGAGATAGAGCTGAGTATCATCCGCTTATTGCTGACAACTCAGTCCAAGTCCCCGGATGACTTCTCCCAGCGGTTTCATGTAGATGTTAAACAGAATGGGGGACAAGACCGAACCCTGCGGGACCCCACAGCCCAATGGCCATGGAGATGAGCAGTAGTCCCCCAGCACCACCTTCTGGACCCTCCCCCCAAGAAAGGACCGGAACTACTGCAACGCAGTACCTCCAATTCCCATACTTGAGAGGCGGCCCAGAAGGATACCATGGTCGATGGTATCAAACACTGCCAAGAGGTCCAGCAGAACCAACAGGGACGTACTCCCCCTGTCTAGTTCCAGGCATAGGTCATCCACTAGAGCGACCAAGGCAGTCTCAGTCCCATATCTGGGGCGGAAGCCAGATTGAAAAGGGTCCAGATAATCCGTATCATCCAAGACCCTCTGCAGCTGGGACACCACCACAAGCTCTATCACCTTGCCCCAAAAGGGCAGGTTAGGTCTATAGTTGTCCGGGTTGGAGGAATCAAGGGAGGGCTTTTTAAATAATGGTCTTACCATCACCTCCTTGAGGCATGATGGCATCTTGCCCTCCCTTAATGAGGCATTAATAATCACCTCCAACCATCTACCTGTTCCCTCCCTGGCAGCTTTTATTAGTCATGAAGGACAAGGGTCAAGAGCACACGATGTCGCCCGCAAACTGCCCAGGATCTTGTCCACATCCTCAGGCCACACCAACTGAAAAGAATCCAACACAATAGGATCAGATAGTACCAGAGGCATGTCTGCTGGAACTGCCAAAAACTCTGGAGTCCAAATCAGCACGGATGCGAGTGACTTTATCCGCAAAGTGACACGCAAACTGATCACAGCGGGCTGTGGATGGTTCCTCACCCATTACCTGGGGGTATGTGTGCAGCAATGTCTTAGCTACATGAAACAGCTCCGCCGGTCTGCACTGAGCAGATGCAATGGAGGCAGAGAAAAAGCATTTCTTCGCCGCCCCCACCACCACGGAGTAGTCCCTAAAATGGGCTCTAGCCCGTGTTCGGTCGGATTCGTCATGACCAGCGTCATTCCAGATGTCGTCCTAGTTGTTTCATCGCCCTAAGCTCCGAGGAAAACCAAGGAGACGAACGGGCTCCACCAAGCCGGAGAGGGCGTTTAGGAGCAACCGTGTCAACAGCCCGGGCCGTCTTTCCATTCCAGAGATCAACCAGGGCCTCGACAGGGTCACCAGCTCTGGATACTGGAAACTCCTCGAGGGCCTTCTGGAATCTAAGCGGATCCATAAGCATCCGGAGGCGGACATTCTAATCGGTCCAACACCCCTGCAGAGGGCAGATGGAGCAGTCAAACTAAACTCCACCAGATGATGATCTGTCCATGACAAGGGAGTTATCTCAAACTCCCCCACCTCCAGATAATTTATTCCCTGGTTGGCAAAAACCAGGTCCAGAGTATGTTCTGCCATGTAGGTAGGGCCCGATACAAATTGAGACAGGCCCATGGAAGCCATGAAATCCTGAGCCACACCCACTAAGTGGGGGGGCTCAGCATGGACACTGAAATCCCCCAAAACAATAAACTTGGGGGAACCCAAGGCCACGTCCAAGACCACCCCTGCCAGCTCAGGAAGGGAGACTGAAGTGCAGCAGGGTGGTCAGTATACCAACAGAATCCCCAGGCTATCTTGGAGGCCCACCCTTAAGGACAAACACTCAAAATTCTGAGATTGCGTGACTGGGCACCTGGAAATGGGGAGGGTCTCTTGATAGATGACCACAACGCCCCCTCCCCGACCCTCCAGGCATGGCTGCTGCACACTCAGGAAACCTGAAGGACAGAGCTGAGAGAGACCAACCCTGCCCAGCTCATCCAACCAGGTCTCCGTCACACATACCAGGTCAGCATGTTCATCCACAATCATATCATGGCTGAGAGATGTTTTAGCATTAACTGACCTTGCATTCAGCAGCAGCACCCTAATCCTCAAGAATTTCAGAGAGAACTCAAAAGGTGTGCAGAGGATGGTTTATTATTGGCCCAACACATTTAGAGTTATTGTATTTTTTTGTAAATTGTAATTTTTAATGCCTATTTTTATTGCATACCACCTTGAATTCCAAGTTTTGTAAAAAAGACAGTACACCAATCTAATAAACAACAAACATCATCATCAATTTTATTACGGACATTGGCCAGCAGAAATAGGAGTAACAAATATACTCAATACAACGATAAATAAAACAATGCTAACACACAATAAAACAGAATGCAATCACTCATAATAAATTACTTAAAAACAATAGACAGCTCTCGCAGTTCAGCACCTAACAGGGACCTTAACCTAATGGCAATGTAGAAAAATTTAGCCACAATTGTTGTAATCCCGGGGCTTGAATCCGCGAGGCAATAATATGTATAAAAGAGCTCACACCTTCCGGGAAATTTGAGTAACAGAGGGGAAATAAGTTCTTCTCTAGCATCCCGATATAAAGAGCAATATAGCAATACATGGGTGAGAGTTTCCAGGAGGCCAACGGCAGAAAACTGCAACAGGATGGTAAACAACAAACAAATTATAGAGTTTATTGACTAATCCTTAAGGGTGACTGATTCAGCCCTTTAAAAAAAATTAATAAAAAATCTTTCACATCATCTCAGAATAATTTATCTTTTTAATTCCCTTTATCCCCCTATTTGTTTTAATTTGAAAAGCAACAGTGCATCTTTTAAGAGATGTCATAAATAATCAAGTGATTCTGAATATTCACTCTCATTTAAAAATATAAGACAAAAAGACTAGTTAGTCATGACACTAAGCACCACTGAATCAATGAAACAAGTTAAAATGTGCCATCGAGTTGGTGTTGACTCCTGGCGAGCACAGAGCCCTGTGGTTGTCTTTGGTAGAATACAGGAGGGGTTTACCACTGCCTTCTCCCGCACACTATGAGATAATGCCTCTGGGAAACATACCATCGGGGATTCAAACCAGCAACCTCTGGCTTGCTAATGAAGTCATTTCCCTGCTGAGCCATTAGGTGGTTAGTCATGACTAATTGAAAGCTTCATTCATTTCAGTAGCTCATGACTAACTTAATCCGGCTGTATGCCCAGTGCTCACTGCCTTGCTGAAACAGCATGAGATCCATGTTGATCATGACACAAATTTCAGCAAGCTGCTGGTGTTAGGTGATCCATTGGTGACTAATTTTATCCACCCCTCGATTAACACATTGTTCATTGAATAATCATTTGCCAGTTAATCAACTGATAAACTCTGTAATCCTATGCACACTTACTTCAGAGTAAGTCCAAAGTAATTTTATCCATTGCATTCAGTGTGACTTGCTCCTGAGTAGACAATAAAACAAAATACCATTAATTAAAATAATTATGACCATATGTAATGTTCTTTTTCATTGCCTATTATACCCAAATTTATCAAAATAGCACATGCACTCACACAAAAGCCTGACCTTAACTCTCAGCCACACCTTGATCTAAAATCTGTCCCTACTGATTAATCAACTAAAGTCCTGATTAATCTGATTCAGTTTTGCAGCTCTCGTTTCCACCAAAGGTTACACATCCAAACGTTGTTACTATGGGATAGAAATAAAACTTTAAAAAAAGCCTAACCAATGTTGGTTTTGCATTTACGTTACATATATGAGCAATAAAAATAATGCTTTTATTATCATTTGCAAAATACAGTTCAAGGAGAGTTGCAGAAGGAAAAAGCAAAGCTCCCTTTTATTTATTTATTTGATTTATATACCACCCTTCCAAAATGGCTTCGGGCGGTTTACAATTAAAACAAACTACTAAAACAGTAAAGAGCTAAAACAAATTAAAAACAAAATAACAATTAACAATTTAAAAACATTTTAAAACAACAATTAAACACGCATTATTTTGTCTCCTTACTTTGCCTCCTTATTTTGGAGGCAAAATGAGGAAAAAAAGATCTCCTATTTCCTCTTCTTGTTGCCACCTCCTTAGGATTTCCCATTCCCTCCAGGCTTCATTCACACACACTACGGAAATAAATCCCCAGCATAGTTTTGCTAAGGACATTTTCGGATTGGCTGCATCTTGGAGCCAGGGGCGTGGCTGAGTAGAAAAATAAAAGTCACCAAATAGGAGCCAAGAGCGTGGAGACCTAAGAAAACAAATAAACCCGAAGATTCTCGGCCAATCAAAGCAGAAGCAGCAGTTATTCCTATTCGAGGAATTTTACCCAATGAGGAAATCCCTCACACAGACTCTGGCGGGGCCATTTTTGTTTTTGGCATGGAGCTTTGAAATTGGCTCCGTCTGTGAAATGTTATGCCCGCCTTCAAAATGGTGTCACGCATACGTCATGTACCGGAAAGATATGCTACTGACACAACCCGGAGAACTCCTGGCAACGCCTGAAACACAGCATAGACATGTACGTTAAGAGCGCATGCGTCGCTCGACCTAATAGGCGGGCAGCACAACCCGGAGACGTCACCGGGCTCCGCCTACTTGCCTGTGGCTCTTTCACTTACTTCCCGGAGGCGGGCAAAGGGGGCGGGGCCGCGTGGTTCTTCTTATCTTACCTTCTTCGGTTTTTGCCCGGCAGCTGCCCCCGCGCGACCACCTGGCTCAACATGTGCAGCTCCCCCGCGATCCCCGAGGAAGTCAGCAACTTTCTAGCAGGTAGGGATCCCCGGTGCCGCGTGACTGGACTGGGACACACCGCACGCTGCGGCGGGGATAGTTGTTTGCCTGCGAGAGGTGGGGTTGCATGAGAACAGGGAAGTATTGGGGGACACAGAGAAAGAATGAAATTGGCAATCGAGTTTTCCAAGGCGTGTATGCGTGTAGATAACGTTGTCATCAAGAAGTTTTGCTCACAGAAGCAGCCAGAGGATGGCACAGAGAGGGAAGTTGAACTTTCGTAAGAGAAAGCTGTAGTGTGCTACTCATAATACCTACTCAGTATTCTTTTATTTTCTTTTTTAAGGAAAGGAGGGAAAGCGGGGAGAAGTACGCGGAAAAGTTGATTCCGCTTGAAAGTTACTTGTACTAAATCCTTCTCTTTCGTTTGCGATGAACTTCTCCATTGTGCATGAACCATAACTAGATTTGCATACTTGGAAGCCCTCCTACGGAACTATACTTGTTCGCTTTCAGGTTCAAAAAGCGGATGTATTAGTCGTCGCAATCTAAAGTGCTATTTTAGATGCTCTAAAAAAGGTTTGGATTTGTCCAACTAGACTTCCTATTTTTATTTGAATAGCCCACTGCTGTGTCATATCCCAACTTGCTTTTATGTTGAGACTAATGATATAGTCTAGAAGTACCAATACACACTGTAGCTGTATCTTTCTGACTTTAACTTCAGTGCCTAATATATTTTACATTTATTTACTTTCATTAATGCCAGTGGCATCAGTGTTTAGAATTGGGACCTCATTTTCAACTGCTGAGGGAAATTCTACATATTTGCTTATATCTTCATAAATCTTTTTTTAAGGGTAGCTCTGTTGTATTTCCTGTATTGAAAAATGCAGAATTTGAAAGCCTTCTAGTTTCTGTTGAAATATTATTTGCATGGATTATACTTGCAAACTATATTTGCGTTGTGTGTTACTGACAAGTTCCTCAACCAAGTTATTTTCTTTGCAGAAGCTCTCACACAAATTGTTGACTGTCATAGCCGCCCTCCTCTACAAATGGATTCTTTTTGGGGAGATTGGACTGTGTTTATGCATTGCATTTTACCTCCTGTTGAAATCAACTGCAAACTTCTTTAAAAAAAACTGTTAATGGAACTGTACTTCACTAATTGTAGGAAGAGTCAATATGTTTTGGGAACTATAGTGGGATGGTTCCTTTTCAAAAGAGAAAAAAATTGAGACAAGTAGAGTGGATAAAAACTGATAGTTTAAAATTTAAAGGATAAAACTCTTCTTTTTAAAATAACATGGTTTAAAATGAAACCTTAACTGAATACAGACACATGAACTCTTAAAACTGAACCTATAACCCTCTTACGAAAGACTGCTTTATTGTTAAAAAAAAATAACTGTGACAAAAACACCTTTGTTGGTTGTAATACAGCACAATAGTCCATGTACTTATGTTGTGGCTTGATACTGGGGGCAGGATTGGCAAGTTGCTTGCTGGGAGGACTGTTGTCCTGGTGACCTTTTGCTCCTCACTTATGTGTAGGAATGATCTGACCTCTGCAATTTGCTCAGGAACCATACTCTAATTATAAATATTTCTGACTCTGTCATTCCAGGACCATGAACATTTTTATCTTCTGTCTCATGGAGAACTTGATCTGTCCAGCAACTGATTTTGTGAATTGCCCTGGGCAGTTAACAAAATACTGGAGAGGAAGAGTATAAGTATTTTAAACAAATACTATTCCTTCTGGCTGGAAAATGCTTGTTTAACTCAATGTTTAAACTTATTTTCTCTCTTTTGATGTTGGTTGGTTGATTTAAAATTGCTCATTTAAATGGCCTTGAGTTAAATCACTCCACCTTGGTAGAATATCTTTTCAAATCTGGTGCTCTGCTTTACTTTTTATTCATTTTGTAAAAGTAGAGGACAGGCAGATATTGATTAGCATGAACTGCATTTTGCAGTAAACCAGAAGAAGAAAGCAATAGTTCCATACCAGAGGACGTTTGGCTGTTGATGCTATAGCAGTGAACTATTTAACAATGATACCATGCGAAGCAAGAGGTTGCTGGTTCGAATCCCCACTGGAATGTTTCCCAGAATATGGGAAACTCCTATATTGGGCAGCGGCAATATAGGAAGATGCCTGAAAGGCATCATCTCATACTGCGTGGGAGATGGCAATGGTAAACCCCTCCTCTATTCTACCAAATAAAAACCACTGGGCTGTGTGGTCTCCAGCAGTCGACACACCGAGTCCACTGCCCAACTTTACAAATAGAGTGATAATGCACCTGTGAATATCTTGATTTTTCCATCTGAAGGAGGTTATTTCAAGAAGTTGAAATAAATCCTGTCACAGTGGAAGCTTATCACCATTGCTCAAAATAATGTTGGTGATGGGAAGGGAATCGCAAGAGGAGCCCTGCATCCACAAGTCGCACCCCTCCAACTTTTTTCATCTGTGTGCAGAGTCAGTTTTGTTCTGGGTGGCAATATCAAGGCAGTGTGCATGCACTAGTAGAGTATGTTTTTTGCATGCAGCCTCTCTGATTTTATCCCTGGCATCTCCAGGTAGGACTGGGAAAGACTCCTGTCTGAAATCTTTGGGAGCTGCTGTCTGTCAGTGTGACAGTACTGACCTAGATGGATCAATGATATAAGATATAGGACAGTTTCACATGTTCATTAGATGAGTGAAGTGTCCAGTGAATGAGTTAGATTTATGGATAAACACTCGTGAGTGTGGGGATATGCACATGTTAGTGTAGGGGTAGAATACTGTTTACAAGGCGAGAATAAAATATAAAGGAATACATCTTTTACTCTCAGCTGTTTAAAGATTAACTCTGAGGCTATGATTACATGTATTAAAAAAGAAGACTGACAACCTGCTAAGTGCCTGATCTTGACCAATTACAATTCCTGCTAACAGCAAACCGGTAGGTTACCCCATCGTTGAAAGTCTGCCTGAGTAAAAAATGTGTTTGAACCCTTGGAAAGATGCTCAGGGTTTGAATATGACAACTTTCAGAATTGTGGGGCAGACACCAAAAATACATACTGTACAGATTTGGTGTGCAAGTGAAAGTTGCCAGGAGGGTACTCTCTGCTGATCTTGTAACAGTACAGTATCAACTATTGTATCTTATAACAACAGGCAAGCAAATACTTGCTGAAGCACTATCTTCTGCCTAGCTTTCATGGAGAAGAACGCTACAGTTTTTCGATTCATTGGGGTCTCTATTACCTGCACACTGAGACAGATTAGTCAGGAGATATGACACTGAAGGAGAAGATGGGAGGTGGGGGGGAAGTGATATCAACCACTAAGGTGACAAGAACCTCTATGTATTGCTACTGACTATGGCCTTGTTTACATGGTTAATTATCCTGAAGTACAATGACAGATTGGTTCTTGATAAATCAGGAGTTGAAACAAGTGACGAGGTGTTAGTGAGAAGTAACTGCAAGGAAGTCTTTGCTCCCATTGTTTCATACTTCTAGGGTCACAGTATTTTATAATCGTACTGAATAGTAGAGAGGCCATTGTCTTGACAGCTACAGCTTAGTAATGCTGGCTTAGTGGTGGCAGTGTGCTTGGTTTCTAATCTAGAATTCCTATGTAAAAGTTGAAGGGAAAAGGTCAGAACTAGAGAGGATGGGTCAAGAGAGTATTAGTAGTAGCAGGAAAAAATGAGATTGTAGTGGATCAGTGAAGGCTTTTCAGTGAGAAAAGAAAATGGTTTTGAATAGGAGGTTGCTTAACTAGCAGAGAAGGTATTGTTCCACATCTATGTTGCAGTGCTACAAAAGGTACCTTTTATTGGTTTTAGTGACAAGATATATGCCTGTCAGATTGCTTGACTGCCAAAGTACCAACAGCATACAACTTCTTCAAAACCATCTCAGGAATCTGTGGGTTGTATCCATTGTGTCTTCTGCTCATGTAATAAGGCAGCTATTCTGTTTATTCTATTTATATACCACCCTTCCAAAAATGGCTCAGGGTGGTTTACATTAAAATAAAAACAATTAAAATCAAAACTAAATCAATTAAACAGTTAAAATCATTTAAACATTAAAATCATTAACATTAGGATCACTTAAAACCAACATTAAAAATGGAAAACCATAAATCTAATTAAAAGCCTGGGTGAACAACATGTCTTCAGTGCCATTTTAAAAATTGCAAGAGATAGGGAGACTCTTATTTCAACAGGGAGCATATTCCAAAATCCAGGGGCAGCAACGTAGAAGGCCCGAGTAGTCGCCACAACTGCAGATGAGCCTCTCCAGATGATCTTAGCAGGCAGTGGGGCTCATGGTGAAGAAGACATTTGTTTAAATACCCAGGGCTTAAGTTGTTTAGGGCTTTATAGGTAATAACCAGCACCTTGTATTTTGTCTGGAAATGTGTTGGCAGCCAGTGTAGTTCTTTCAGCACAATTTTCACTGCTCTTTCCTCTCCAAGCTCCTGCACTTACCAAACCCTACTCCTGAGAAACCCTACGTCCCTCAGAACAGTATGGTATGTGGCATGGGAAACTGAAGATGAGGGTGGGGAGATCAGTGAATGCCCTCCCCTTTGCATGACCAGAAGATGTAGTTTAGATGTAACCCATTGGTCTTATAAGGTCACAAGGCTGTGCTTCTTCAGCATGTTTTCTCCAGGCTGTACACAGGAACCAGACAATATAGCCAGCTAATATGACTTATAGCAGGGTTTCCCAACCTGTAGTACTCCATATGTTGCTGAACTACAACTCCCATCATCCCCTGCTACAATTTTTTTTGCAATGGAGGATTATGGGATTTGTAGTTCAGCAACATCTGGTGTACCATAGGTGGGGAACCCCTGATTTATAGGATATCTGAGGAAGCCTTTCAAGTAATGGGAGGACATCATCCTGTGGCTGATCTGATTAGGATCTGTCTGCATGTTACTTTTGAGATTATGGGTCCGTTTGGGACAAGGAAGCATCTTATTTTATGTAAACTGCTCTGAGAACTGTTGTTGCTGAAAAACAATATATAAATATTCTTGGAATATCTAAGAATATTCTAAGCCCTGCTAACTGAGCAAAGAGGCATCTTTTTAAAGTGTTGATTCTCTTTATTTAGCAGGGGGAGTCCAGTCACAGCACAGCATCCCTTCAGTGGCAGTTGCTGGGGTCAACCTTATGTTTCTTTTTAGATTACTTTGGGGACAGGGGACCATCTTAGTTATGTATGTATTTTTTCTATGTAAACTGCTTTGAGAACTTTGGTTGAAGAGTGGTATATAAATATTCATAGTAGTAGTAGCAGAAGTGGCTCACCTTAAGTGGCGCAACGGGGAAATGATTAAAAAGCAGAAGGTTGCCGGTTCGAATCCCCACTGGTATGTTTCCCAGACTACGGGAAACACTTATATAGGACAGCAGCGATATAGGAAGATGCTTAAAGGCATCATCTCAAACTGCGCGGGAGGAGCCAATGGTAAACCCCTCCTGTAGTCTACCAAAGACAACCACAGGGCTCTGTGGGCACCAGGAGTCAAAATCAACGGCACACTTTACCTTACCTTAGTAGTAGAAGTAATGAAGAAACGTCGACAGGTCTTGTCTGGGAGATCAGTACTGGAGAAGAAACCTTATCGTTTGGCTTTGCAAAATTGTCAAACGGTTGTCTGCTCCAAAGGCTAAAAAGAGTTCAGTGGTTTCCTGTATACTATCATTTGAGCTTAAAACACGTTTGTTGGAATTGAATCCCATGCACTTGAATGGATCTTATTTCAGTGTATTTAGAATTTGTTGTTCATCTTCAAAACAGTCTTGCCTTTGCCTTGTGTTGGTAGATCATAACTTCTGTATGTTTATTGAAATTGTTTACTCAAAATTAGTTTCAAGCATGAAGTAGAATATTAAACTTCTGGGGCATGATCCGACTAAAGTTCTTTCAAATCCCATTGAGTTCATTCAGAAGTTAATCTTGTTCTTTTTTCTTGTGTTGAAATTGTTGCTGCTTGAGGGTACTTAAAATCTGACTGGATCATGTCCACAGACAGTGGCCACAATCTAACAGTTTTAAGTGCACTGAAGCCCACTGCTATTGCTGTACTTATTGTATTTACCTGAATCTAAGACTAGGTTTCCTTTCAAGTTTTTTTATATTAGATTTCGGGGGGTCATCTTAAATTCAGAGTCTTGTTACTTTTGAGTAAATTGCAGGTATAACTGGTATTTAACTTCTACTTTTTAAGGGGTTGTCTTAAATTCAGAGTTGTCTTGGATTTGGGTAAATACAGTATGGTTGTGTTGTGGCCAGTGAATATACTCTTAAGGAAAAGAAAGATTGTGCTGTCGAGCCAGTGTTGACTTCTGCCTGGTGACCACAGAGCCATTCTTGGTAGAATACAGGAGTGGTTTACCATTGGCTGTTCTCCTGCACAGTACGAGATGATGCCACGCAGTACGAGTTGTCACTGAAGTGAGCATCCGCCTCTAGCACCTTCCTATATCACTGCTGTCCGATATAAAGTAAAGTTGTGCCCTTGAGTTGGTGTCAGCTCCTGGTGACCACAGAGCCATGTAGTTTTATTTGGTAGAATACAGGAGTGGTTTACCATTGCCTCCTCCCGCACAGTGTGAGATAATGCCTTTCAGCACTTTCCTATATTGCTGCTGCCTGATATACCAGTGGGGATCCCATATATGGAACATACCAGTGGGGATCCGAACCAGGAACCTCTTGCTCACTAGGCAAGTCATTTCCCCACTGTGCCATTAGGTGGCTGCTGCCCGATAGGGCAGTATATATAGTAAGTATATATTTACTAGGTGTTGTCTGGGAAGCACACTGGTAGGTATTCAAACTAACAACCTCTTGCTCCCTGCTTCCCTGTTGCGCCACTGCAAATGATGAATATACTCTTAGGCCAACCTAAAACTTGCTTAACTGTCAAGGTGAAAAGAGAGGGAGCTGCCCATTGCACTTCTCTGCTTCACTAGGCCACATGCTTAGTCAATACAGTCTGTCTTAGGGGTGTGCACAAATGGTTTGAAGCAAACCGGTCCACCGCAAACCGGGCCAGTGTGAGCGGTTCGATTGTGAACTGAACCAGTGGTCCCTCTAATCTTTTTTTTCATCTCTGTGCGGAATGAGTTTTGTTCTGGGCGGCAGTATCAAGGCAGTGTGTGTGCACACCTGCATTCAGAATGGGGCTTTCCTGATTCAACCTGAGCGGGATCTAAATTGAACTGAGCGGACATCCAAAAAATTGTGAGCGTGTGCACGCCTTAGAGGGAACAGCAAGCTGGACTGCCCTTCAGGAAGGGGGCCTGGTCCTTGGACCAAACCCAGTCCGAAACTAACTGGTTCAGTGGCAAGAGGCATCTTTCAAAGTGAATGAGAAGGTCCTTACGGGTGCAGAAACTGCCTGGAACAGTGGCATGGTGTTCCCCGAGGAGCCCACACTCAGCTCAGCTTTGGCACTCACCTGGCCACCTCCCACCTGGCCAATGGAGCAATGCGCCACTGCTCCAAGCAGTTTTGGCACCTGCTTATTTACTTTGAAAGATGCCTCTTGGTGCTGCCCTCACTCCTCTTGCTACTGAACCAGTTCGAGCTGGTTCAGTGAAACCAGTTTGTGGATCCTCAGTTTGGTCCTAATTTGGTCTGAATTTGGACGGAACCACGAAAAATGGTGCATGCACACCCCTAGTTTATCAAGGAAGAATAAGGTATCATCTACATTTAGCTATGGGAGTTAAAGCTCTAACTTTCTCTGTGCTTCATTTCCAGTCTGATCATTATGGAAATGAATGTTCATCACAGAAGAGTTCTGAATAACTGCATAAGATATAATCATTATGAGGCTATCATTTCAGCAGATTACTTTTGCAATTACCACCTATTAAAAACAGTATTGAAATGAAACTAGATACATTGAAGTTAAAAAAAAAAAAAAAAAAGAGGGCAGGGACAGCTTCTTGAAATAGCCTGCAGTGTTTGAAACATAGTTCACTTGTCTTTTTTATACATTTGAAAGTAATGTCATATCAGTAATAAAAATGGCATAGGCTATCTTTTATATTCTTGCTGCCCAATTTTTTTTTTTTACTTAATGTTGCATTTGGTTGTCTTGTCTTTGTGCTACATATACACAAATACACATACTGTTAGTATGGAGGTTTCCAACCTCAGGTGCTGGGGGGCCAAAGGCTGAAGTTGGGAACAGTGTTCCCTCTAACAGGGATTTCCAGATGTTGTTGACTACAACTCCCATAATCCCCAGCCAAAAGCCATTGCAGCTGGGGATGCTGGGAGCTGTAGTGAACAACATCTGGGAATCCCTGTTAGAAGGAACAGTGGTTGGGAGCCCTTGTTTTAAGATAGAAACTATACAGGGTAGGGCAGTGTGAAGCCTAGCTTTACATTCAGTGAGGCTCTACACATGATCGGTGTGTAGGGCCAAGGGTTCTGCAGGGAGAATGGGTTGCCTGCTCTCCCTGCAGATGATCAGGAGGCAAGCCCTAGCTGGCTGGATTGGCCACCCACAGGATTACCGGCTCCATCACTGAGCCAGTAGGGGCAGCGAGGATCGGGGGCCCCCCGGCAAGAGCTCAGGGTGTTTCTGGGAGTCTCCTGACACCGGGAGGCTTGTTGTAGACTCCCGGTTGGGAGACTCCTCATGAGTTGCTGCAGCGCCTCACGATCGAAAAAACAGGGTTAGTGGAGTGCTTGCTGCACTAACCTCATTTTAGGGGAAGGTTACTTTGGTAGGCTAGCCGCTGTTGAACTACTGAGCTCACCCGCGAGCCCGGTGGTTCTCACGATGGGTTCAAACCAGGCTGGGCTCCCTTAGCTCGGTTCCCCCTCATTGTGAGAATAGCCTCACAGTGTATCTGGTTGTTGTGTTAGAATGGGTATCGTTCCATTTAAAAACAACTTAGCAATAGAGTGTCTGTTGTGGTTAGTCAAAGTCTACTTATGGTGCCATTAGGCTTTTCCCACAAGCCTATTCAATTGCATTTTTATTCTGTTCCAAATATTCCATTCTGAAATCGCCCCCCCCCCCATCTGCCCCTTTGATCTAGAGCATTTAGATCAAAGTATCACGAATGGCATTGTCTGCCTGATGACTTCGTGTGGTGAATTCTGGAGACTTGCCTACCAGCCTGTTAAATGGTTCTCTGTCCTTAAGGGAAATGCTGGCTCACATCTGTGAAAGGAAACAAATTTAACAGTAAAACCCTGCCACTGGAGAGCACCCTCCTGCATGGAAGAGAGGGTTATTCTTAGTTTCTCAGACTGTTCTGTTCCCATCCACCAATGTTGTTGGTTGTTGACTGATGTCTCTAGGTGGGTTACAACATTAAAAAAAAACAAAAACTTTAAAAACAATTGAAAATATATAAAAGTTCAAATTAAAATAGCTAAAACCAACTAAATTGCTAAAAAGCTTGGCTGAAAAGATGTGTCTTCAGCTGTTTCCTTAAGGTCAGCAGGCGTGAAGCAGCTCTAAGCTCAGCAGGAAGTGTGTTCCACATCTTTGGAGCCACTACAGAGAAGGCTCGCCTCCAAGTTGCCGTCAGCCAAGCCTGAACCACCCTCAGATGAACCTCCTCTGAAGATCTTAATAGGCGGCGGGGTTCATAATGAATGCAGTTAAACTGCATTTTTAAGGCTTTTGGCCTTATAACTATATAATGCCATTGCTATTGTTTTGTTACAATTAAAATGTGCAAGTACTGCTTATTAACAGGAAATGTTTTCTCAAACCAGTTTATGTAGGAAAAGCATGAGGAAAATGGTTTGTCAAAAGGCTCACAACCTTATAAAAAGGATGCCATGTTGCTCTGAACAGAGGTAGCTGCTTTCTTCTCTGCTTGATGATACAGGAGAGCCTCCATTTTAAAAGGCACCTTGCTCAGTTAGCAGGGGTAACTTCAGTTGTGTGCCCCATTGTGCACAATCTATTGACCTACACTATTAATAGCTGTTTATTCAAAGTAACTTTTAGATGCTTCCACTCAAGTTCCAATAAAATTTTGAATGAAGGATTGCCAGCCGAAGACCTGCTCATCACTCAACTGAACAGCTAAATTGTGTGATCAAGCTATAATGCTTAAGAAGAATCCTGTGGTCTCAGACTGTCTAGTATTGGCATTCTGTTTCCCACAGTGGCCAGCCAGATGCCTTTTATGGCTTGCTTGCCAGTTTCCTGGAAGTGATGACCCCTCCCCTGTTGTTTGTCTCCAGCACTGTGAGGGGTTTTTTTGGCCTCATTTCGCATCACACTGGCCTGCATTTCATTTGCCATTTTGTTTCCCATCTTCTGAGTTCTAAGAGATCTTTGGAGATCTTTGGATTTTACCTTCTTGAATAGTTCGAGTTCTTCATCAAATTTGACCATTTTGCTGCTCATTCCTTACTTCAGATCATATATAAACAAGTTAAGTAGCAGATGGCCCAAGATCAATCCTCGGGGGACACCACTGCTAAATTCCCTCCATCGTGAAAACTACCTGTCTTCTCTTATCCTTTGTTTCTTGTTTTTTTAAACAGGTTACCAGTCCCTGTCCTCTTATCATGTGGCTGCTAAACCTTTGGGTTAAAGAAACCTTTTCTCAACAGGTTTTTAGAAGCCCACATATATAATGCTGCATAACTGGGGCTAAATTCATGAGACTAATTGCATTTTTATTTATCTATTTTCTATCCCAAAATTTAACTTCAAGCAAACTTACAAGGAGCCTTACAAAACAGAAATGAAATGCAAAAACATAAGTTGTACTCATTCTACTCAAAACATCTTTAATGAACAGAATGCATTGGAGCTTATAATTTGCATTCATTTTACAAACGTTAAGTATTATGCTATCAGATCTTCTGTCAATCTGTTGATGCCACTGAGATTACTGACCATTTTAATGTGGAGCTTTTTTACACATCTGCTCCTCGGGGCTATCTTTAGCCTGTAGGAAGATATCTAAGTCTACAGTTGTTTCTGAAAATGGACTTCTGTTAATGAAAGTGCCAAATGATGTTTGATTTTGTGGCAATCATCTACACATTAAAGCAGTTTATTGTCTTCTGGCTTTTATTTCTCAAGTAATTGGGGGTGTATATATTTTATACACTTTGACAGTTTATTAAAACTTGTTGGATTTTTGTTCATTTAATGATGGCAAATGTCAAAACAGCATTTGCTGTGCTAAGCATAAGCACAGCAGTGAACAAATCTATCCAATTTAGTGTTTGAAATATCTTTCAATTATATTATGCCTGGGACTGATAAAGTAACTCCATTAGATAGTTTGGATATTATTGCCTTATGAAAAAAGCCATAATAGAGAGATTTATCTTCTGAAAATTATCATTTCTCCTTTTGACTCTTATCTCTTCCCCCCACCCCCCATGATTTAGATGTTGACACATTTATATCGGATATTTTAAAAGGAGAAAATTTATCCAAAAGAGCAAAGGAAAAGAAGGATGCTCTGATTAAGAAGATAAAAGACATTAAATCCAAGTAAGTAGTTGTATATGCATATGATATAATTTGGTACACAAAATTAATTTTCCTTGCTGCAACCACCCAGTGACGTCTGCTGAATCATATGTTTCAAAGGACATATCTGCATGGAAACTTCCTCCACTTCCAGCTTGGCAGTCTCTCCCCCCCCCCTTTCCCCCAGGACCTCCATATTCAATGTAGGAAACCAGCAGACTGGATTGAATAGCTTATCATGGCCCCACATGGGCCTGGACCTGTAGGGACCAGGGCATATTGATCATTCAGCACATCTGGGCGTTTCTCAGTTGGCACACATGGCCCCTGGAAGCAGGACTGCTAGAACTCTCAGTTGATCCAAGCCAGATAGAGTATGTGCCTAGTAAGAGAGCTCTTGGCATGCTGCCCAGACTGTGAAGAACAGTTTCCTGGGGGGGGGGGGGGATAAAGCACTGCAGAAGAATAGAGTGAAGTTTGTCATCTTTATGTAAATAAATGGCACTTGAAAATAAAACGGCACTGCACAGAAACCCTTAACCTTCTTCTTACTGGTTCCATGGGCCAGTTCACATGTGCAAGCCTTGCTGACTGTCTCTCTCTGCGACTGTTTCTGCAAGTATATAACTGGAAGGAGAAACTCATGTAAAGCAGACAGTAGGGAGAGAGCGAGAGCTTCAATGATTCCTGTGAATGTGATTTGTCAGTATTAACTTTGCTGCTTGTCTTAAAGAGTTTGTCTGTGCATTATGCCTTATTAAGCCGGAGCGTGTCTGTGTGATGACTTGCAGTCACCATAACATTTAGCACTGGTGAATGTGTCCTGCTTGTTTATCATGTGGGGTGTCTACGAGCCAGAACTGGCTTGCTCTAGAAATGTAATGTGGCCATGGAGAGAGATGCCCATGTGACAACGGAATAACATGCAGCATTTCATGCTACGAAGTTGAAAAGATACCACTGCGTGATAAGTGTAATGTGTAGACCGGCTCTGAAGGCCTGTTATCTCCTTGCTTTTGCATCCAGACTGTACAAATACACTTTATGACCTTGTGCTCTGCTCACATGAGTGACTCCAGGTCGTTCCTGTTCTGTTTGTTTTCCCTTGCATTGCAGCCATCTTCTTCACCTTCGTTCTTTCATACAAAACGTTGTGGTGAAGTTTAACTTGGTTGACCTTATTTAATGTCCTTGTTCACCAGTTTAATAGAAACATTGATTTTTTTAAAATCTGGGAATATTCAATTTTCAGAGCTATGCTTAAACTTTTCTAAATATATCTATCTTAAATATAAATAGATATATATAGGGCCTGCCCATGTGTATCCTAATCAGATGTGGATTTTGTTGACTGCTATTATTATTTTGTTGACTATTTTGCTATTACTACTATTGCTGCTGTTACTAAAACTACTGATTGCTATTTTGTTGAGAGTTCATTATAAACATATGAAAACCTCCTGAGAGGCATTTTAAAGCTCACAGTGGAGTCACTTTATAGCCTCAGTAAGCATTGGGTGCCTTGGATTGCCTGTTCTTTTCATTGCCATTTTTAAAATGTGCAGTCCTGTTAACTTTTTGGATATTTACATTATCCTTTCTTCTCCCCCTTTCTCTTCCCTTTTTTTCACTTCTGCAGCTATCCTCAAGAATTTTCTGAAAAAGGTAAGTATACAACTTTTTGTTTGCATGTGGCTTAAATACTTCGTATTTTGCTTGGCTTTTAATCTGATAATGGGTTGCACAATCAAATGTATATTTAAAATTTCAGCTATTCAGACAGCCAGATTTGTGCTCATAATGACTTTCTCATGGCTGAGGATGCTAGCTCCCCCTGCTGGAGGAAGAAGTGGAAAGCTTTCAGGGTTTTTTCTTAAGCTTGTTTGGGGGGCTGAGGGAAATAGGCTTAATAATAATAATAGTAATCAATAAAACAAACAAAGTACAGATGTAATAGTTTGTTTGTGAAATCTATTAAATAAGATCATCCATCATTTGTATTCAAAATATAAATGTCTTGTTTAAGTAGAAACTTGTGAAATATATATTGTGTTATAGAAGGCAAAATGCTGCTGAATCATAACTTAATATGGACTCCCCCCCCCCCCAAAAGCAGAATAGTTTAAAATGTGTGTTCTGCTTTGCCAGTATAATGTTCGAATTTCAGAGTTTAGCATGTGGGAACAAGTTTTTAGATATTGCAAGTACACTTTTTTTAAAGCTGCTGCTGCTTTGTGTTTTGTGTGCTACTGTGTTAGATGTTTAAACTTTTAAACAGAGATATATTTATATTATCTCTACTTTTTGTATTGTGCATTGTTTTAATTGTAAACTGCTTTGGGACTATTTTAATGAAAAACAGTACAGAAATCAAACAATAAATAAATAAAAAATATGGCTTGCTTGTTGTCTTCCAGTAGGCATATTGAAAGAGACCTTTATAGTTTCATTAAAAGCAAGTTTGGTACAGTTGCCTGTTCTGAAGCTGAACCTGGAATTGCCTTTATTTTCAGGATGCTAATTCATGAGGTCATCATGACCTGAAGCCTGTGAATGTCACAGTGTGAGGTCAGAAAAGCTTATGGGGAACTGCTCTAGGTTCTCTATACCCCAAGGGTGTGATCCTAGACAGGAGACAGTAACATTTAGCTGCTATTTTATATTAGTTTGTAGTGTCATTCCTTAAAATTGGCTTCAGTCCCCTTGCCTGAATTACAGACGCACTTAAAAATGAAAACATAGACTTTAAAACACTGAAGATCTCCATTTCCTTTTCATATCAACTTCTACCCTTCTGAAACTGAGATGTGCTCACTTCTAAAAACTTACTTCGCAACTCAAATGAGTCTGGCCGGTGGGCCAGAACCGACCATGACTTGGTGTTGGGTGGTTAAGTTTCAACACACGAATTATTACTTTAAAATTATTTAAAATATTAATGAAATTGAGGGGGCAGAGAATTGGAGTCAAGGGAAAGGAGGACATGCCATTGGGCTCCCTGCCTTGGAGCGGGGGACATCTAGTCTCAAGCAGCTAATTACACTGAGCCACTCTGCTGTTCATCAGTAGGAGAGGCCAAGAGCGCTTTGTGGCTTCTACTGTTGCTAAACACTATTCCATTTTGAGGGCCAGATCCATGCCCCAGACCATATGTTGTGCAGGCCTGCTCTAGTCCTAAATAACTGTGTGGGAGTGGGGAAGGATAAAACACTTAGTTTGTTTTTCAATCTCTTAAATCTATTAGAAAGTAAAAACAAAAACAAATTGGGCTCAAATGCATATGGTCTGTTCAAAATAGAGGTGCCCGAAAAACCATATAACCTGCATTAGAGGACAAATACCAACAAATAATTACTTGAAGAAGAAGAAAAATGGTGGGAGTTTAGGATGCACAGTAGAGCTTTACACTTGTCTTCAAAGAGCTACATTCTGTGGTGGCATGCAGGCTTTTTCGACAAGACTGTGATTTGACTGAGAAAGCAGAGGATGAATAGGTGCTCTATCCTTCTTCCTCTGACTATTTTTCTAATGAAAATTTACACCCCTCCCCCGATTCTTTTCCATAAGTGAAAAAATGGTATTTGGATGGATCGTAAGAACAGCTTGCACAAACAGAAGTTCTGTTTGCAAGGGGAGAGGGGCAATTTCCACATACCGTCCCTTACTTCTGTAGCCCCTGGTGCCCCCAAAAATCTGATCTTGAGAATTCGAGGCCCCTAGGAGCTAATTTTCAGGAAGCTGAAGCAGAGTTTGGGTTCAGCAAGAACTGTCCTCATTGGCATGACTCCCAACCTATAGTGTTCCCATACTTTAGGAACATAGGAACATAGGAAACTGCCATATACTGAGTCAGACCATTGGTCTATCTAGCTCAGTATTGTCTTCACAGACTGGCAGCAGCTTCTCCAAGGTTGCAGGCAGGAATCTCTTTCAGCCCTATCTTGGAGAAGCCAGGGAGGGAACTTGAAACCTTCTTCTCTTCCCAGAGTGGCTCCATCCTCTGAGGGGAATACCTTACAGTGCTCACACTTCTAGTCTCCCATTCATATGCAACCAGGGCAGACCCTGCTTAGCTATGGGGACAAGTCATGCTTGCTTCCACCTCTGTGTGAAGAAAGGGGGTTTGGGGAGGTAACCTTTTATTTGAAAAAATTACAATAAGGGTTAAGCCGCTCTTTCATTACTTTTCCTTGGAAAAAGGAGCTCACTATAGGTGGGAGTTGCCACATGCACAAAAAGTTCCAGTGAGAGAGAAACTAACCCTTTTGTCTATCTGGCACACAAAACAGTAGGTTCTCTTCTAAATCTGCCCCCTTTGAAGCCTTGGCCCTCTGATACTGATCATAGGCTTGCTGCTGCTTATTTCTCTATGGTAGAGCAGCCCAGTTTGGTGGTGGTATCTTAAACATACCCATTTTGTGGATTCATGTCCATAACTTCCAAAGAATGTCTAAACCGGGGTGGTGGTGTTGATGGAGAAATAGCAACACTCACATGGCTGCTCTCATGAAACACTTGTCCTTTCCTTCCTTATCCCTCTCCTCAAAAAGCTGAGTTTCAAGGCATATCACCTGCCGGCTTAGAGAAGGAAGAAACCTTTTGCAACATGACATGCTGTTTAAATTCTCTCAACACCAGTGTCCTTTAGCACAATTCTAGCTTTTCAACAACTTGCACTGTCCTGGACTTATTTATTTTGCAGTGGTAAAACACTTAGGAGCCTTATATTTAATAAGGAAGAAAATGAGGGATGAAGAGGGGTTGGAGAGATGACCATCTATTACTACTCTAACCTGCTTGTTCTAAGCATTGAGGGGTGTGCATGAAAAGGAACTGATCAGTAGAGGGTGATTTCTCCTATCCTCCCAAATTTCCTCCCTCTCATGCTACTTTAGAAGTATTTGAGGAAGACAGTTCAGAGGACTAGAAAGTACTTACTTCTAACATCACGTTTCATGCACACGTATTGCACCACTTATTGTTTAGAATAGTTATATGCTGCTTTGCAACAATAAAAAAAGTTCTCAAAGCAGTTTACCTCCAGGTGGGTGACTGTGGTGCTGGGATGTCATCCTCAGCCCAGCACTGAGATACTGCCCCATCTGCCAACTTTTTGCCTCCCTGGACCAGTATTCCCTGTAAGAGGGATTCCCAGATGTTGTTGACTACCACTCCTATAATCCTCAGCGAAAGGCCATTGCAGCTGGGAATACTGGGAGTTGTAGTGAATAACATTTGGGAATCCCTCTTATAGGGAACACTGCTTCAGGTCTTTCTTTTGGGGTCTGTGGATTCTCTGTGCTGCCTTCTTATCAGCACTCTGTTGTCATTGCACAGGGTGCATTAAAATGTCAACAAAAACTTGCATTTTGTCTTTAATGTGTTGGGACTAGGTGATTTGCAATTGCCACAGATTAGTACTAGTGCCAGTTCTGCATTATTGCCACCTTCTATTGTCTCCCGGAAGCATTGCTACTTAAAGAGTGTTCAGTTATTTTAACTGGTGGCAAATGATTACTTGAGTTAAAACCCTATTTTATCTATTTGTATGAAAAATATACGACTAGATACAGAATTTGCATAGCAACACTTCTGGCCAAAAGGGGTGGGAGAAGCAGCTGATATAGCTGTGTATAATAACTTAACTGGAGTTGAGTGAAAGCAGTAGGGATGTGCAAAACATTCTGAAGTCAAAAGGTTTTACTCGAAGCAGGCCTTTTTGAGTGTTTTGAGTTCGGAACAAAACAACCCCATTTGGGTTGAGCACCATTTTGTAGGCCTGTTTTTCTCTTGCTGATTGGTTTACTGGCACTGGCTTCCAATTGTCTTGCAATCTCCTTGATTCTTGGTTTGCTTGTTAGCATACAAATCAAGTGTTGTCATGGGCAACTGTGCCCTGATTGGCTGGTGGGAGGGGAGAGGGAGGGGGGAACACCAAAGGAGGGAGTTTGAAAATGTATTCAAAGGGCCTGGGAGGTGCAGAGAGCCCTCATAGTGTGCTTTTCTTGAAGAGGATACATCTGGAGAGGAGGAAGGAATCGAGTAAGGTTTGATTTTGTGGTTTTCTTAGCACTGAGTATAATAAGCTGTGCTATTGCTGCTGTAACGATCTGGTTTTGCTGGATCTCAGATTGACAAAGGCAGAACTTGGGTGCCTTCCTTCCTTGAGTTGTGGCTTGTTTTGTTTGTGAGATAGTGTTGTGGTGGAAAATGGACAGTGGATGCTGTGTGTGTATGTGTGATATTTCTTGGTGTGATGAGCTCTGTATCTGGCCTTGAGACTAACTTGTGCTTTACTCACAGCCATGCTTGCTGCTAGGTAAGGGGTGCTGCTGTGGCAGCAATGCTTGGAAATATGGAGTCATAATTATGTGTGTGAGAGCAACTTGTGCAAATGATGTTACTGCAGTGCAAGAACTGTGGCTGACAGTAGATTTTGGGTCAGTGATGCTTTTTTGGCCATCTTTGGACTGTGTTTGAAATGTATGATCTGTGTTGGGAGTGACAGATTCCCTTTTACTGTGTGCTTCTTCAGTAAAAAAAAAAATGTCATTTTGAGGCCAGTTTTTCTGGGGAGTAATGGAAAAACAGACTTCAACACGCTGCCATTTTCCTGCGGAGAGCTGGTCTATGAATTGGGGTCAGCTAGGTAGACCTGCCCTCTGCTCTGGACTTCATGCATCTGCTCACATCAGAAGACTAGTCTACCAGAGACCAGAGCAGCTCTCCCTGGAAAAGTTGGCCTCAAAATGGTGCTTGGATCACCTGAATCGATTTGGATCAAATTGGGATAATTCTTTGACCCTGAATCAGGCCCTTTTTTTTGAGGGTGCTTCGATTTGATGTCAAATCACCACATCACCTCCTGATTTGACACTAATTGATTCAAGGTTGAATTGAATTGCACATCTCTAGTAGGACCTACCCATGGGTAATAATGGGGTGTCTCGTGTTTCCCCATTGTTTCCTATGGCCGAAACATTTTGAGTTTTGTTTCATTGAAACAACCAGTTTGACAGTTGTTCTGACAAAATGTTTGGGCCATCTGCATTTTGTTTTCTGCTTGAAACATAACACAGAATCCATTCCATGCACATCCCTAGAAACCAGGAATTAAAATGCCTAAGGGTTTTGTGTGCTGACTTTGTGCACACCAGCCCCAATCTGCAACTTTAACTCTCAGTAGTGCTGCCACCACTCTCCTGTGGGAGAGATTTTCTAAGTTCTTCCCTGTGTAGCCTAAAATAGGGGTGAACTCAAAACCTCTTAACGTAGCATGCAGCTCAAAGTGAGCATTGTGGGTAATTGTGGACTGAGCACTTCCAGCACAGATAAAGTTTAAAGCAACTAAAATTCTGGTTTATTTAACTACATATAAAAAAGGAGACAGTTTACAGGCAAAAAAGGCAAATCATAAAAAGATACAAACAAGGTACCGTTTCATCGTGCTTGATGTTAGGCAGGAGGCTAAAAGATCTGAGTTGTCAGGCTGAAGTTCAGCAATAAAAAGCTTGCATCATGAACAGAGCCTTCCTCCACCCAGTCAGGCAGTGCAGCTGTCTGCACGCTTTCTGGAGCTATGCAGCTTGGTTTCAGCCAAGATCCCAAGGAAAGTGAAAACTAAACTAATACAGAAATCATATCAAGAGCAGGCACTTGGGGCAACTACTAACAGACAAAAGCTGGCCTTAGCTTTAATAAGAGAGAATCTTATAAATTCCCCATTTAACATGGGAAAGATTGGAACTAGAGTATAATTAAAATCCCCCCCTTCTGTTCCATGCAGATCTCTGGTATCAATGGGCTGATTGCTCTGGTGATTGAAGATGAGGTCTCCAGCCATTATCATACTGGCACAGTCATGCCGGTATAGTTAAGATAGAGAGTAGTTCCAATATCCCACCAGTGTTCCCTGTAACAGGGATTCCCAGATGTTGTTGACTACAACTCCCATAATCCCCAGCCAATGGTCACTGCAGCTGATGATGCTGGAAATTGTAGTCATCAACATCTGGATATCTCTGTTAGAGGGAACACTGTATTCCACCCTTATAAGCCCTGAACAGTTGAATGCTTATAAAATCGAAACCATGTGTCCGATCTGCCTGGTCATCAGCACACATCTACTAGGTGACAAGAGACAGCTCCCCTGCAAATATGGTGAAGATCCAGTGAAAAATGGCTTAGATAGAGCTGTTTAAAACTTTTCTCATTTTGAAAAAGGATTTAAAGGGTTGGCAACATTCTTTTGGATGGGAGAAGTGACATTTAAATGATTTTGTAGTCCATTTGCATAGCTTTAGACATTATCATTATCATTTTATTTATTTATTTAATTAATGTATCACCTGACTCCAAAGGCTCTAGGCGGTTCACAAAAATAAACACAATAAAAACAAACTATTAAAACAGTAATTAAAATGTTTTAAAACATTCAGAGATTACTAAAAGCCTTGCTAAAAATGTGTCAATGGCTCTTTTGAAGGCTGGTCAAGATGTTAAACCACAAATGTTTATAGAAAGTGCATTCTATAGCTCAGGAGCGACTTCATAGAAGTCCTGCTCCCAAGTCACCGTTTGACAAGCCGGTGGCATATGGAGACAGACCTCTCTCAATTATCTTTATGTGTGGTGGGGATCGTGCAGAAGAAGGCTCTTTCCCAGGTTACCTGGTCCTAAGCTGTTTAGGGCTTTAAAGGTAATTATCGGCACTTTGTATTTGGCTTAGAAACCTATTGGCAGCCAATGCAATTTCTTTAAAACGGGCATAATATGGTTTCTCCAAGACACCTGGAAACCAAGCTAGCTGCTGCATTTTGAATCAACTGAAGTTTCCAAACTACATACATAGGCAGCCCCAGGTAGAATGCATTGCAGTAGTCAAGCCTAGAAGTTACCAGAGAGTGCACTACAGTTCTGAGATCACTATCTTCAAGGAATGGATGCAGCTGTCATATCAACTGAAGTTGATAGAGAAACCAGTGTGAGGCCTGGGTCCAGAAGCACTTCCAAGCTATGTACCTGAACTTTTGGGGGGAGTGCAAGCCCATCCAGAACAGGAAGACCTATCATGTCCCTCGAAGTATGACCCCTTACCATGAGCACCTCTGTCTTGCTTGGATTCTGTTTCAATTTATTATCCCTCATCCTGTCCCTTACTGCCTGTAGACAGATATTTAGAGGGGCTATGCCATTTCCTTATGAAGTTGTCATGGAGAAATTGATTTGGGTGTTGTCAGCATATTGATAACACCCTGCTCCAAATCTCCCGATGATCTCACCCAGTGGTTTCATGTAGATGTTAAAAAGCATTAGAGATAGGATGAAGCCCCGAGGGACACCATACAATAGCTCTCATTTCAGAGAGCAACTATCTCCGAGTGGCACCATCTGGAATCTACCGGAGAGATAGAAATGGAACCACTGCAAAGCAGTGCCACCTATTATCAGCAGTGTGTGTTCATCCCGTGACATAGGAACATAGGAAGCTGCCATATCAGCCATAGGTCCATCTTTTTCAGTATTGTCTACTCAGACTGGCAGTGGCTTCTACAAAGTTGCAGGCAGGAATCTCTCTCAACCCTATCTTGGAGATGCTGCCAGGGAGGGAACTTGGAACCTTCTGCTCTTCCCAGAGTGGCTCCATCCTGTAAGGGGAATATCTTACAGTGCTTGCACATCAAGTCTCCCATTCAAATGCAACCAGGGCAGACCCTGCTTAGCTAAGGGGACAAGTCATGTTTGCTACCACAAGACCAGCTCTCCTCTCTCCAATTGGGATAGGCCCATATTTGTCATGGCCACTATGAATTCCTGAACTGCACCAGAGAGGCCAGCTCTG
This sequence comes from Hemicordylus capensis, assembly GCF_027244095.1. Taxonomy (NCBI): domain Eukaryota; kingdom Metazoa; phylum Chordata; class Lepidosauria; order Squamata; family Cordylidae; genus Hemicordylus; species Hemicordylus capensis. The sequence goes on from NC_069662.1 coordinate 116,795,227, forward strand.
AAGTGAACATTGAAGTCACCCAACGCCAAAAGCCTGGGAGACTCCAACAACAGCTCTGCAATCAGCTCAGTTAGGGACTCCATTGGGCAACAGGGTGCCCGGTACACAATAGAATCTCCAATCTATCCTGAGTCCCCAGGCCAAAATACACACACTCAATATGGTCCAATTGTCCCACAGGGATCCTGGTAAGAGAGATGTTGTTCTGATGGATCACAGCCACTCCAACCGCTTCCCCTTCCCCTAACCTGCTCCACCACAGAATACCCAGTAGGGAGGAGCTGAGCCCATTCTGGGCCACTAGCCTCCCCCAACCAGGTCTCAGTTAAACAAGGCAAGTCGGCTCCCTCGTCCATTATCAAATCATGGATGATTTTGATCTTATTTTGAACTGACCTCGCATTGCAAAGGAGCAAGGTTAGGTTCTGAGGGTGGTTGGAACTACTCACTGAAGCTTGAGACTGACAGGACAGCTGAAAGAGGAAATGGCATTTTAAATTTCTGTTTTCCCTTCCCCTGTAACAGAATGCCAAAAAATGCCTTTTTGTATATCCCTCTGCGACCCAGTTGATGGTTATTTCACAACTGATCCTCAAAGTTCATTTTAAGAGGCAGAACAATGCATCTTTACTGCTAAAAGAGTCTGTGCAGTAGGACTTTTGAAGCTGCAGTGCCCACAGCATCGCCCACAACCAGTATGGTAGCCAGCTCCTTCTCTGTCCAAGCCTCAGGCACACAGCCTTTCAGTTTCCTTCCCTGCCCTTTTTCTCCTCCAAATCTGCCCACCTGCCTACCCACCCTCATTTCCCAATGCTGCTTTTTACAATACTCACGTATCTGAGACTCACCTGCAGTAACAGCTTGACTTGTTCGATGGGCGCCACCGCCATTTTGCTGATAGCTGCAGCAACGCCGCCCTTGGCGAAGGGGAGGGCTTGTTCTGCCATGATAGTACTGGATGGCACGGGGGGGGGAGGGCTGGGAATTGAAGCGCAGCAGCGAGCACTGTAGCCACAGCCTGGGTGTGAAAAGAGAAGGGCTGCCTCGGTGCATGAGCTAAATGGCCAGCTCCTCAGGGCCCGCCCACCAGGCGCCATTGGTGGGGAAGCTTCAAAGAGGTGGGGATCGCTTAGAGGGTGTTGCTGGAAGGGCACTTATACCCTAGCCGTTGTCCTCATCCCCTTGTCCCCCCACCACTGCCCAGCCTACATGTCTACTTGCAAGTAAACCTCATTGAGTTCTCTGGGGTTTTCTCCCAGGTAAATGAGCGTAGGATTGTATGTCGGTGCCTGCAGCACTCACAGAAGATTAGTTATTTGTGGGCAGAGACAATAAGCACAATATATAAGGCTGCTTAGGCCTGTTGTTTGACACAAACAGTCCAGTCCATTCAGTGTTTACTCAGACATAAGTCTTACTGTATTCAGATGTGTAGGATTTGTCTTGTGTCTACAATCTGAAAGACAATTACGTGAGAGTGTGAGTGTGGATGGCTGCAGTGTCATGCATGCATGCTTTGCCTTGGTCTTTCAGTTGGAGATTGGGCTGGGGAGGGGTGCATCCAGGCAGGCATTTCACCGGTGCAAATTCCCCAATCACTTCCTGGGGATGCACCTGAAGAATTTCTGCTTGATGCATCTCTGATGAAGGCAAAGTGTGGGTGTGTGGAGACTCATTTCTAAAGGCATCATAATATAGCAGACTTTAGAAAGTCTTTACAGCTTATAAGGTGCTGAAGTCAAAATGGGCACCTTAACTTGCAATTTCCGTGGTTTTTTTTGAGCACAAGTGAAAATGTAAAACATCTTAACACCTCAAACCAAAGTCTTCTGGTTTACTGAATTTTAATCACTGTCTTAGAGAAGACAATAGAACTTGTGAGCTTCCCCTATTTGCATTGGTGGTCTGATAGTAACATCATTTGATTCTTTCCTGATAAAAGGAGATCAACCCCTGCTAACTTGGCAAAGAGGCACCTTTAGATGTGGTGATTCTCTTTATTTAGTGGGGGAGAGCAACTGGCCCTATTCACCCCCAGGACAGTACCTCCAGTGACTGTTTCTGGCGTCTATCTTATGTTTCTTTCTAGATTGTGAGCCCTTCAAGGGAGCCATCTTATTTGTTTGTTATTCCTCTGTGTAAACCACCCTGAGCCATTTTTGGAAGGGTGGTATAGAAATCAAATTATTATTAATAATAAAATCATATAGAAAGCAGCTTGGTTACCTGATTAGGAGACATGCATACACAGGGCACCTTAACTTAAGCTCAAAATGGAGTTTAGAATAAAGAAAACTCGAGCCTTTGGGCTGAATAAAAGTTGGTTTCATGACAATGTGCATCTTATATAATACACACAACTAAATGAGTAATGGTATGTTTGCTAACAACACTGTCCAAGATGTTTTGAAGAGGGAAGAACAAGCAACGTATTTCCTGTGGAATGCGGTGCAGCAAAAGATGAAGAGGCAAAGGCCAGCTGTGCATTCTTTAAGATGAATGTTGAACAATTTCCAGATCACCATTGCTTAGAAATTGTACACGTGTCTAGGGATTTGTGGGCCTCCTAGTAGCAACAGTTTGTTTCAAAGGTATTGACTGAAATTTGTTGATCTATGCTTTATAGAAGATTCTGTGGCATGTCAAACATTATTCATAAAATTCTTGATTATAAACCAATTGTTGGAGAAAATATGGAAGAAGAGTCTACATTTTTAGCAAAGGCAATATAAAATACACATTTCTTGATATTGAACTGATTTAAAGTCAATATGAAATCTTTATCATGGTTACTGGGAATTAAAGGATAGCCTCCATTAACAGTGGAGTTAAGCGCCTGGTTTCCCGTATTTGCCCAATAGCATTACCATCTAGGATCAATAAGCAAGTACATATATACTACAAATGAAAAAATGTGCTTTATTAAAGAAGGGTCAGGTACAGCGTGTTGTACTGCAAGCCATTTATTCTACTATCAAAATTATAGAAGAAAGAAAACAGCAACAGTATTTCTCCCCCGTAACCATTAACTGTGTGTAATTAATGAAACTTTAAAAAAAGTTCTAGGATAAATCAAAGGTTGTTCTGGGGAAACCATATTAATGAGTATTAGCCTCTTAATTATCCTCATGGCTACATCACAGGGACACATTCGTGCCTTTTCTTTGTGTAATAGCTTTTTATAAAGAAGTATTTTTAAACTGATCATTAATTTTATGACTGCAGAAATGAGATGCAAAATTTATGCTGTTGTCATTGGCACAGGCTCAAGGCAGTGCTGACATTATGCATGATTATAATGGAATGGCTGCTCGCTAATGAGTCTATAGACATTTCGTTTGAACATGCCTTGCTTTTAGATGTCTGATTAGGCTGTAATGCTTTCAATTATGCCTGCAAATTGTATCGGATACATTTACCTGATGCCTATTGTTCCTTTAGTAATTCAGTTTTCTATTACATAGATACCAATTGAACACTTTCTGTTATTGATTTTTCCCCCCACCCCTCCCAGGTACACTGGTAGACACACGGCACCTGTTGAGGGGACAAAATTTGTGCATTAGCCTGCTCAACAGTGACTCCTGTGACTGAAAGAAGGAGCAGCACTCATAGCTTCACACGCAGGTCGCTTTGCCAGCCTCCGTCAGTAATGAGTCGGAGGTCAAGACCTTGTGAGACATTTGTAAAATGGGTAAAAAATTTTTTTAAAAGGGGATGGTGGAAAGTTTGAAAATAAAATGCTTTTCATCTTTAAACATACACATTCTCATTTTGGCTTTGGCAGCATTCTTTGTCAAAGGAAAAGCCCAAATTTATTTCATTCCTAGATATACATATGCTCACAGCATGAAACAGTGTGCTAGTATTTCCTGTAACCATTAACTGTGTTTAATGCACATTTGGTTTGGAGTAAGCATGCCATATATCTTACATAACTCTCTTGAGAGGGAAGTAGCCTGGTTAGGATTGTCCATTCAAAAAGACAAACTTTGCAGATAGATGTCTCACGTGGCTTTTAAAAATGCTATTCAGTGAATTTGTGGAGCTTATGATGACCATCTTTCCCCCACCACCATAATATGTAACCTGTGCGTACTCTATGTAAACAAGCAACCCCACCTCCCCCCCACCCCAGAAATTACTGCACAGCCCTGTTGGAAACACTATTGCATAATTGCTCACAAAGTGAAATGACATGATTTAAAGATTATTTGCTTTTTCAGCCTTTTTAACAAAGGAATGCTGAAAATGGGTAGAAACACTTTTGTGTATATGTATGAAATCCTTGCAAGAGTTGTACAGTAATAATAAGTAGAACTGGTAAATGTAAATAGAAAAATATGAGGTTTGCCAGACCACTCTGGTGGTGATTCCTGATCTCTACAGGGTTGAACACAACTGAGGTTCCACTCATTTATTTTGCCAAAGTCATTTGACAAATGACTGTGGTACACTCACGGATAAAGTCTAGGCTTGACTACTGCAGTGCACTATGTGTGGGGCTGCCTGAATGTATGTATGTATGTATGGAAACTTCAGTTAGTTCAAAATGCAGCAGCCAGATTCATTTCCAGGATTTCAGGGAGAGACCACGATCCCATTCACATGTAACATGAGTGTGCAGTATACACCAGCGCAGTCATTCACATGTTATACTGAGCACAGATACAGAAGTACACTTCCTGTCTGCACTATGCATTTGAATGGCCTGTATCAGGGTTCATTTTTAAAGTGAATGCAGGTATAGTCATTCACACAAGCACATGTACAGGCATCTGTACACTTGTACAGCATAATGTTAGAACTGGAATCATGCTATGCCATTTTAAAACAGTTGTACTGGTTGCCAATGTGTTTCTAGGCGAAAGACAAAGTGCTGGTAGTTATCGTCAAAGCCCTAAGCAGCCTAAGACTGGGTTACCTGGGAGAATGTGCTGCCTTCAGCATGATTCCCATGGCACATTAAGGTCTTCTGCCACTGCCAGCTAGCTTATCTTGCACCAGCTTGGGATCGGGTCTTCTCTATAGCTGCTCCTGGGCTGTGGAACGTACTCCTTATCAATATTAGCAGTTTAAGATATCCACCAGCCTTTAAAAGAGCCCTAGAAACACTTCTTTTAAAATCCTTTAATGATTTTTAAAATGGTGTTAAACATTTAATTTGTGTAGCTTTTAATGGGTTTATGTAAACTGCCTAGAGCCATCTGTGTGGTATAAAAATTTAAATGTGTTTTAGAATCCTTTTGGTAGAGGTTATTGATCTAGGATACAATAAATATTAGATAAATATAGTTAACTGTCAAAAAGGTTATTGTTAAGCATCTGAAAACAAGGTGCTCCATGAACATAACATAAGCAGTGACAAAACTCTGCCTTTATTTATTTATTTTTAATATTTCTATCCCGCTCTTCCTCCAAGGAGCCCAGAGCGGTGTACTGCATACTTGAGTTTCTCCTCACAACAACCCTGTGAAGTAGGTTAGGCTGAGAGAGAAGAGACTGGCCCAGAGTCACCCAGCTAGTATCATGGCTGAATGGGGATTTGAACTTGGGTCTCCCCAGAGACAATAAAGAGTAAGAAAGGACTATGGGTGAAGAGATACTGAAGAGATTCTCACGATCGGCAAAAAGTGGGCTAAGGGAGCCTTGCCCGCATTTTGCCGATCGTGTGCTGCAACGGGAACTGCACGGCTCCCGGCCGCAAACCCCCTAAAGTACTCCTCCTCTTAGCCGAGGTTAATGAAGTGAGCACTCCGTTAACCTTGTCTTTTTAATTGTGTGTGTTGCTGTGGTGCGGCTCTGCACAATGGCCACAATTGAGACCCCCGCTGGGAGGCTGAAACAAGTCCCCCGGCTCTGGCGGCTTCTCCAGGATGCCCCGTGGGCTCGTGCTGGGCATCCTGGAACTTCCGGGGGCCACGCGAACCCCGATCCTTGCAGCTCCTGCTGGCTCCGTGACAGAGCCGGCAGTTGTGTGGGCTGCCAATCTGGCCGCTCAGGGCTGCAATTGTAATCGTCAGCGGGGAGAGTGGGCTAAGCCCGCTCTCCCTGCAAACCCTTTAAGGGTGGGTCTCACTGATTGTGAGACTCCCCTCACTGTGTTAACATCTCAGTTAACTGGGAGAAGCCTGGGTAGATGGATATGGCTCAAAATACTCCTGAAAGAGAAGGAGGAGCTGAATGAGATGAAGAGTTGGATGTAGTGAATTTCAAAGAGATAAACAGAGGTATGAAACAACAGATGCTATCTTTGGCCTAACTAAAGCCCAGTTCAGATATTATGCTGTATGAGTATACAGGTGTCTCTACACTCGTATGTATGTTTGTGTGAATGACTGCACCTGCTTTCATTTTAAAACTGAACCTTGATAAAGGTGCTTCAAATTCATGGTGCAGATAGGAAGTGTACTTCTATACCTGTTCTCAACATAACTTGTGAATGGCTATACCTGTGAACAGATCTGTGTACACTGTACAATCATATGAGTGTTGAACATCATGTGTGAATGGGCCTTAAGAGACTAGGATAGGAAGAATGCAGACGTCTGGAAGGAGTATAAAGGAAAATTACAGGTAGATGCAGCAATAATAAGGTAGTAGAAATTTAAGATGAACAGAAACAGAAAAGAATCCAGTGCAAAGAAAAAGAGGAGAAACATGATAGTAAGAGGGAGCCCATTTTAGATACAAATAATTTGCTGCATGAACATAAAATAGAAACTTTTCTGAAGTTCAGGTACTTGAACATTTTTGGCTTGGATTATGGTTGCCCAGCAACAAGCCGGAAAGATCTACCAATAAGTAACAATCTATAACACATTTAATACATCATATAAAAGACAATAAAAGTCACCGACCAGCATCATATAAAGAACTGTATCATAGGGACAAAGAGTGTAATCATAACAGAAGTTCAGAACACCATTGCCATACAAACATCTCATAACGATTCTTATAAAAATCCATGTATCTACAACGGTGATCTGGTATATAATGGTTTTGAGATGTAGAGTATTTTTCAAGTGGATAAAGTCCTTGTTGATGACAAAAGGAACTGAATTTTCTATTAACAGCAGATGCTTCAAAGTATCCTCATAGGAAAACCCATGAATGCTTTGTTTCTTTGATGAAAAATTCTTAGTCTTCTATGCCCAAAGGCTTCAATTCATAATAAGGCTTCCTATGAAGAAGAAAATCACATATAATACAACTCTATAGAATATTGCTTGAATAACCAAAAGTCAATATCTTTTAAACAGAATATGACTTACAAGAGCGATCTTCACTATCTTTTGGCAAAAAACTTCAACGTGAGAGCGATTTCCCACTGTGTTGACCTCTGTACAATACTCTGCTTTCTCAGTGTTGGGAGGGTCCTTTTAAGAGAGTGCACACTTTCTTAAGAGCACTAGGAAGGGCTACATTTCTCAGCACTCAGTGCATGCCTTTCAAGATGGTACAGGGGCTCCTTTAAAGGAGCCCCTGGCATTGGGCAAAGTGCAGCACTGCATGTGGTAGTCTCTGCATAATGTCAGAGGGACTGTGCAGAGTATTTAACTTTGGCTGAAGCTTCATAGGCCCAATGCACAATTATTTAGGGTGCTGCACTTAGGGTTGATGGGGACCACCTCTGGCCCCAGGGCCTTACAGTGAAGAACACATGTACAAGAAAGACGCATACATACATCTCTCATGCTTTTCTCTTTCAAGTCTCAAAGAAAGGAAGCTCCTCTCTCAAGGATGGTCTAGTTCAGTGTTTCTCAACCACCGGTCCCTGGACCGCTGCCGGTCCCCGAAGGGTTGAGTGCCGGTCCCTGACTGGGAGTCAACCCACCCCCAACTGAAATCAAGGCACTCACTTCCTCAATTTTGCACATGGCACGGAAGAGGAAGAGTATCACGGAGGCATGGGACCCTTCTTGTGCCTTGCCTCCACGTGCTGCTGAGATCTTCCTACAGCTATCTTATTCCCTATCTTTACAGCTTCAAACTGTATGCAATGCGGGGGCATGGAGGAAAAAGTATGGCAGTGGGCGCCACTTGAAGGGCTGCTGGTTCTTGCATGCTCATTGTTTGCAGCCAAAGGTTGGTTGATTGAAACCCAGCTGCCTGTTGTGGTCGAGGCGCCTTGAGAGGGAACACTGTTTCCCTCTTGCATCAGTGGGGCTTGCTTGTATATTGTTTTCATTGGCCCCATGTAGCTTTTGAATTTTTCTAATGGCCCAACATCCCCTCTCCATTGAGTAATCACAAGCACCTCCACTCCAGACATACTGGAGACAAATTTTTTCACCCAGGCTTTTAGATTCAGGGGTTCTCAACCTTGGGTACCCAGACGTTGGTGGACTTCTACTCCCATAATCCCCAGCCATAATGGCCAAATGCCATTGTTGTTGGGGGTTATGGGAGTTTAACTGAGGGACCCAAGGTTAAGAACCCCTAATATTCAATGTTTGCAAAAGATTCCAAATTTTATTATTTTAATGCTTATATTATTTTCATTCTAAACTGCCCAGAGATGCAAGTTTTGGGCAGTATAGAAGTCTGATAGATAGACAGACAGACAGACAGACAGACAGACTTGAAACCCCTTTACTAACTCCTGGTCGGGAAACTGTGCATGAAGAATGTAGCGGTCCTTGAAACGCTGCACGAAGAATTTAGCGGTCCTTGACTCCAAAAAGTTTGAGAAACACTGGTCTAGTTTATATCAGGTATAATCCAACATCTACCCTCAGCTGTAACAAGCATTTAAATGTACCCCATTGAGCCAAGAGTTCTAACTTGCGAACACAGTATTGGGTACGAAAACTACTATAAATATGCAGAAAAACCTAATTTTCCTAATTTTATTTAATTTAAACCTAATTTAATCTAATCTAATCTGGATTAGATCCATATCCATGAAGCTTTCTTCATGTAGTTTAGACCAGGGATTCTCAACGTTGGGTCTCCAGATGTTATTGGACTTCAGCTTTTGGTGCCGACAATGAGAGAGGCTCGGTTGTCGTGCACGCGGGACAGGGCCTTCTCTGTTGCTGTCCCCAGACTCTGGAATGCTCTCCCGGTGGCTATTCGCTCCTCAGTTTCCATCACAGCTTTTAGAAAAAAATGTAAAATCTTGGCTTTTTGTCCAGGCATTTATTTGATTCTCTGCTGCTGCTCTTTATAATCTTTATTGCTTTTATGCTTTTTGTTTTAAATTTTTAAAATCAGATTTGTTTACTATTCCCCCCCCCACTTAATATTTTAATTGTGTCTTTTTTACCATCTTGTGTTAAATTTTTTTTGCTGTAAACCGCCTTGGGATTGCTTTAATGAAAGGCGGTATATAAATTTAACAATAAATAAACAATAAATAAATAACTACCATAATCCCCAGCCCCAGTGGCCTTGGGTTGGGAATTATGGGAGTTGGAGTCCAATATCATCTGGAGACTCAAGGCTGAGAATCCCTGGTCTAGACTGCTGCTGCTCTTGTTCCTCCCAGTGCATCTGAAGACTACGCCACCAGGAAAAAGGTGGCATGTTCTCTCCAGTACATGTGGACTTAGGAGCAGGGAATCTTTGTGCTGGGCAGGGAAGCTCACCAGAGAGATAAGGGCAGTTGGCCTTGGTGAGGAAATTTGTAGGCCCTTGTTGTTGCCTTTAATTTAGAAAGAAAAAGCCATTTTATTTATTATATTTTTGTCGTGCTTTTCAACAAAACATTGTTTCCCAAAGCATCTCACATCAATAAACAAGTAGTTCTTGTGAGAACTATACTTTCCTTTCACTATCGCTACAACTGTACCAAATTTGGTTCAAATCGGTTAGGCAGTTCACAAGTTAGCCCACTTGCACCTCAAATGTTCACACGTCTGCAATCTTGAATTGGGGTGGATGACATAATCACAAACTATGCTGTTGAGATGTCCCTATGGCTATACCCAATTTCGTTCATATTGGTCCAGGCATAGCAATGTTGATAGGGATGGACACACACAGAGAGACGCACACAGACACACAGAATGTACTTTCTTTAAGGAAAGTCGGCTAAAAATAATATGAAGGTACCAGTTGCAGGGGAGTAATGGCAGGAGAGAGGGCACGCCCTCAACTCCTGTCTGTGGCTTCCAGCGGCATCTGGTGGGCCACTGTGCGAAACAGGATGCTGGACTAGGACTAGGATGGGCCTTGGGCCTGATCCAGCAGGGCTGTTCTTATGTTCTTAAGGCCCAGCCCTCAGGCTTACACATTCAAAAGACATGGAACTCTGTGTTCAAGATAGAGTCTTCTTTGATTCTTCAATCTGTATGGGTTGTAGTGTGTCACAATTCTGTAAAAAATGTGTTTTAAACTTACCTATGTTGTTTGAGGCTCTGGTTTTCCTCCCTTCCTGATTATTCAGATTCATGGAGAGTTGACACATGTAAGCAACACCCCAGTTTATACAAACTTTTGATTATATGAAACTTTAGTTCTGCCGGAGCCTTTCTGGAAGGGCGGTATAAAAATTGAATGAATAAATAAATATCATTTCGATTGGCAAAGGTGTAGCAATAGCAATAGCACTTACATTTATATACCGCTCTATAGCTGGAAGCTCTCTAAGCTTTAAACCACGTATGTATATACACTTATACTTTAAACTTTAAACCACTTATGTATATACACTTTTTCTGCGCCTATTGTCTGCATTCTGTGGACAACTGAAAATGATTTCAGAACTGTGGGGGCACTCTCAGCCTCTAGGCTTGACTACTGCAGTGCACTTTACATGGGACTGCCTTTGTATGTAGTTCAGAAACTTCAGTGGGTCCAAAATGCAGCGGCTAGATTGGTCTCCATAGTTTCTTGGAGATACCATTCTATGCATATTTTGAAACAATTACATTGGCTGCAAATAGGTTTCTGGGCAAATTAAATGTGCAAATTGAAAGCCCTAAATAACTTAGGACTAGGTTACCTGGGAGGGTGCGTTCTTCTGCATGATCCTCGCCGCCCATTAAGATCATTGAGAGAGGTTCGTTTCTGGATGCTGCCAGCGTATCTGGCGGTGACTCGGGAGCGGGCCTTCTCTGTGGTCAGTCCTGGGTTGTGGAATGTGCTCCCTATAGATATCCGTGGCATAACATCTTTGTCAGCCTTTAAAAGATCCCTTAAGACACATTTTTTTAGCCTGGCTTTTAGTAATTCTTGAATGTTTTAAATTGATTGTCTCATGGTTGTTTTAATAGTTGTCTTGCAGGAGGAGGCTATTATTATTTATTTATTTATTTATTTATTTACACAGTCAGGCAGGTGTTATTGACTGGTTTGTTTTATACAGACATTGAGTCCTCCCCAAGGACCTTATTATTATTTTATTATTATTACATTTATATCCCGCTCTTCCTCCAAGGAGCCCAGAGCGGTGTACTACATACTTGATTTTCTCTTTCACAACAGCCCTGTGAAGTAGGTTAGGCTGAGAGAGAAGTGACTGGCCTAGAGTCACCCAGCTAGTTTTATGGCTGAATGGGGATTTGAACTTGGGTCTCCCTGGTCCTAGTCCAGCACTCTAACCACTACACCACACTGGCTCTCCAGTAAACCCCTCCTGTATTCTACCAAAGACAACCACAGGGCTCTGTGGTCTCCAGGAGTTGACACTGACTCAACAGCACACTTTACCTGTATTGTATTGTATTGTATTGTTACTATTTTTAATCAGATTTGTTTTCATACTTTTTAGCTCAATATTTTAATGTGTCTTTTTTATAATCGTGTTTTTAAATTTTATTGTGAGCCGCCTTGAGATGTTCTTAACGAAAGGTGAGGTATAAACTTAGCAATAAATAAATAAAATTTATCATTTGTGAACCTCCTAGAGCCTTCAGAGTCAGGCAGTATATAAATTAAATAAATAAAAATAAAATAATAATAAAAACAATTCTCATTATAGAATTGGAAAGAAAGTGTTCTTCTGCTTTTACCATAAATTACCTCCCTGAGCCATTTTTGGAAGGATGATATATAAATCAAACAAGCAAACAAATAAATAAAAAATAAATAGCCGCTGTTGTCTGTATTCTGCATAGTGTGGAGAATTCAGCTAAGCTACATCTAGATAATAAAGAAATGCTGGGAGCTGTAGTTTTGTTGAAGTACACTGAACTGACAGCCCTAGATATCTCATAGGAATAGAGCTGGTAGTTCCCAAGGTTACTTGGGAAGCTCTGATAGTGAAACTTACTAAGGATACAGTGTAGAGATGCTCTCAACCTGATATTGAGCTTGTCTGTCTCTTACATTTACCATGAATTAGTGCTTATTTGAATGACAAATTGTTTAACAACTAGCTGATACGCAGTGTCTAAATTCCTGCAGAATATGAACTTGTATTATTGGCATCCAGAGAGCTCAGAAAAGCAAATGTTTTGCAAGAAGATGACAAATATTGTCAACAAATCTTAAATTCCCTCATGTAACATCTCACTTCATTTTAGTAATAAAGCTCGTTACATAACATTAGTGAGTTATTGGTGTAAAAGCTGTAAAGCAAAGCATATTCAAATGTTGAATTTGCTATGGATTGAACAAACTTCCCAATTGTCTGAGGCTAGGAGACCATTCATACAAACAAATTAATGTCATGCTGAGGGGTGTGTGTGTGTAGTGAATCTTTGCTGGATATGGTGTGTGGCATCTATATTATTGCAATGGTGTTGAAAAATGAGGAGTGGTAGGTTGAATTGCCAGGTGTATGGGGTAATGGAGGCACACATGTAACAAATATGCCCTATCACTTGCTGCAGCAGTAAATCAGGGCTTAGTATTAAGTGGTCGGCTGCATTGTGTTAGCATAATGTTGCAATTAGCATGGTGTGGGTGTTATGCTGGTATTGCAGGGAAACATGCTGAGGTTTTTAAGGGCTGTCATGTGCATTTTATGTGCCATATATGTATGTATATATATATGATGTAGCGAAGGGCCAAGCTATATATAACATTAAATGCATAGTCATCTAGTAGCAGACTTGTTTTTATTTCAAAACAGCTGCTGTGTGAGGGCCCACAGTAGCTAACTTTGGGGTGGTAAAACTATACGGAGGTAAATCATTGGATGTCCCTTGTATTTATGCCATGGTCTCAGTCTGGATCCGTCCCACTGCCCACATGGCTGTTGTTTTAAAGTAAGAATGAACTTGCAACAATAACTTACTTAAAACCTCATCAGGCTCAATGCTATGATTCCTCTTTGTTTCATCTGTGAACTAAAGAACAAGTCTTGATTTTCTTATTGGAAAGGCTATGGGGGATAGTTAGATCCGAAATATAGTTCTGGGATGCTGGTAAAAAGCTGCATGCGCGGAGGCCATGAGCCACCATGCTCATGCTGTTGGGGGGAGCTATGCCACAGCAGGAAGCTGCATGGAGCAGTGGAGAACAGGTAAGGTCCTGCCAGCTGCTCCACTACAGTGCTTCAAAGCGCTGAACTGGTTTGCCGCTGAACCTGTGCACAAACCTCATACATACAGTTTCTTTTTGGGAGGATGAGGCGTCCTGCTCCAACTTAAAGTTCTGCTCCAGCTTAGGAAGACGCAAACATTTTATTTCACTAATGATCAAGCCACCCACTGTTGGGTGCTTATTAAGTTCCAGTGTTACATTCTTATTGGCTAGAGTGGACTCGTATCCATCCTGCTAAACTACATCGGTAAAGGGAAGAGTCCACTGCATGGCTGTATATTTGTTATGTTTTACTTTCTAATTCAGCTTGTGATGATGTCTTATTCTATGCACAGTCAAACTGAATGGAGCCTTTTGAAGTTACTGTTGAATATTTGGTTTATGCAGGAGAATTAGAAGATGGAGAAGAGTATGAAGGCCCTGACAGTCTCTCTCTGGCATCTGACCGCTTTGATAAAGAAGATGAAGGCCCCTCTGATGGTAAGTGATTCTCTTTATCTCAAAATGCAGTGGCTTTGTTGATCTGCAATGGTTCTCTGAACTGCATGGTGTATTTTCTGGGAAACAGATAAACGGCAAGGCCTCAAGAGACATATGGGCTTCGTTTTATTACCTCCACAAGCACCCTTTAAGGAACTGAAGAGCTCTCTCTAGTGGTAAAAAAATCACAGTGACGTTTTTTAAAAAGAGACCATATTCACTTGTTTTTCTGTTGCCAAAATAGGTATCTCAGATTTTCTTCCCTGCCCCCACATAATGGATGGGTGACCAAAATATACTATAAAATTGTATTTGATTTTGTTAATCAAATCGGGTCCTTGCATAATTTTATTGTGCTTTTTAATGGCTTTCTCTTTTTTATTGTATAAATAAGGAAACAACATATTTGATTTTGGGGGTGCAAACTCCAGAAGCGTAAGTTCATAAAATATTAAATAAAATATTCTTGTGGCTCTTCAGTATGATTTCCATAATCTCTAACTGCCCGTATTTAACAGGGATGATCCCTATTTTCTGGAATCTGGCCCTAATTTCTCACTGGTAGTGCACAAAAGAATCTCTCAAATAAAAATCTTAATTTACAAATCTTAAATCTTGAAGTATCTCATTTAATCAAATTTGCATAATAAATTATATTCCTTCATTGATTCCATGCCTTGATCCCATTTATAAACCACAATAATTGACACTATTAAGGTCTTTACAATTAATAATCTCATTTCATTAAAAGTATATTATTTCAGTCCTCTAATAATAATATTTAAAAGTCCAAATGAATATTTCTTCCAAGATTTCAAGTCGGTGTGAAACAAGGTCAGTATGATTTCCTTAATGAAACTCCATGGATATTTCTTAAAACATCTGTGAGTTGATATGAATTGTTCCAGAAAAGATGTCTACTAGTTCTTCATAGGAATGTGCACAGAACCGGCTGGTTCAGTTCGAGTCCGGACCGGGCCAGTTCTGTCTGGCACCCCCTCAAACCACCTGGTTCAGTCTGGTCTGGGCGGGTCTGTGAACATTTTTTAAAAAAATTATATATTTTTTTACTTACCCCTTTGGGGGAAGTTGTTGGAGGTGGTGGCAGGGGGCCGGCTGAGCTTCCCCCTCCCCCCGCCACCCTCCCTTCATGCCCATACCAGCCATTCAGCCGGGTCATGCAGAGGCTAATTGCACAGGCGCGGTGGCCTCCCAAATGGCTGCTGTGCCAGAGGAAGAAGGTCCGGATGGGTCAAAGAGCTGGTATGGGAATGATAGGAGGCCAGTGGCGGGGGGGGGGAGCTCCGCGGGACACCCCCCCCCCCGGTCGGCTCCAACAAGTTCCCCAAAGGGTGTAAGTAAAAATAATTTTTTGAAATTTTTTTTAAATGTCCGCGAAGGATGTGTGTGTTTGGTCTGGGATTGGACCAAAGATGTGATGGTTCGGTTTGACCCTGAATGGTCAAACCGAACCGGTTCGATGTCGAACCTGTTTGCACGACCCTGGTTCTTCACAATACAGATGGATCTTGTTATCTGTGGGTGTTCTGTTTTCAACTGAAGCCGTGGATAGCGAAGCTGTGGATAACAAGGCATTGAGGCAATGGGAATTGGGGTGAGAGGTGGGGATTAGGGTTCCTGGAGGAGTAAAAAGGGTTTAAAAGGCTGAAAACTGAAGAAATAATTGAAAGAAAGTGCTATACTATGCTCCGTGTTTCTCTAGCTGTCCACCAATGCCCCCAAAGCCACAATTCCACCATTTTCTCCACCAAAAAAAAATTGTGGGAAATATTTTTTCTTCAAAAAGGAGGCACAAAATTGCTCTGTACCGCAAAATGGTGGTCGGAAACGACCTTGGAGGTTATTTCCAGCCACCTAGGAAACACACACACACACACACAATTTTTAGCCTTTTTATTTACTGTGTATACCTCGGACGGGTGTCTTGTTTCCCGGCTGCGGATGTCAGGACTGTGAGTAACGAGGTCTACCTGTATGCCAGTTGCATTTTGACTCTTTCTCAGCCTTCTTCAGTGGCATACATCCAAAAATTCTTTACAACCCCTCAAAATAATTGTGTGTATACAACTTTTTAATACAGAGCGTATACTTTGTTTTATTGTATAAATAAGGAAACAACATATTTGATTTCTTTTTGGGGGGTGCAAACTCCAGGAAAATGAGTTCATAGAATATTACATTAATTTTTCTTGTGGCTTTTCAGTATGATTTCCATAGGCTCCAGCTGCCCGTATTTACCAGGGACAATCCCTGTTTTCTGGAATCTGGCCCTAGTTTATCACCGTCCCTTAGCTTTGCCTCTTGGGGATGCCTTGCTTGATTTTTTTTCATATGGATTGCTAGAGCTTGCTATTCCTCAGGATTGTGCACAACACTAAGGCACTATGCAGTGCACAGCATATTGTGGTGGAATCTAGTCTCCAACAATATGTCATGGTGGGTCAGGACGTGGTATGAGAACTGGTTGTTACAAGTGTATCCCCATTTTCATCTGTGAAATGTTGGAGGGAAGGGCTTGACTGCTCTGTTTTGGTAATTTAGTACGATGTGCTCTGCATGCACTTTATTACCCACTTTCCATTTGTGGCATGCTTGTAGTCAGAATTGTATGTCGTACCGTGTAGGTGTCTTGTCCTACATACCTTGTAGGCGGCTCTACACTTTGTACACTGCACCTCCCAGGCTGGTTGGCTATACTTTCTACACATTCACAAACATGTCCCTGTTTTCATCCGTGAAATGTTGCAGAGTATGACTTTCTCATTCAAACCATTATTGATGCTAATGTTTGAACAGGTTACTTTCAGTTCTGAGTTTAAATATCACATCTTAATAAGCAAGATCAATTTTATATACTTTTGAGGATGAGCGTTTGGATATTCAGTAGAGATTATTGCATCATGGTTTGCAGTGATCTTTTTCTGACGTTTATCAGGCAGGGTGATAAATTAAATATGTTTATAAATAACCATAGATATTAATTGGCTGCTCCAAAGTGTAGACTTGGAAGTGAGTGATGTTTTTTGTGCTCATGTGATAATCAAACTGTGCAGCTCCAACTCCATCGCGAGGCACAATTGCTGAATGAAAAGATGCTTCCTGCAACATACTACTCAACATTTTATGTTATCCAGATTATTCCCTTTGGAAACATATATTGCTTTTATGAGGTATAAAATTATGTCTATTGCAGAACAGGGATAAGTTAAGTATGTACCTAAGTGATAAACCTTCTAGCAACTGAATGTAGAATGTAGTATCTTTATATTCGCAGGACTGTGTAAATCGTGTCATGGTAACAATCAAAGTTATTTTCTATTGAAGTTCCCTATGTTGGAATAAAGGAAGGACTCCTTGCTTAAAGCCGGCCATAAAATAGCTTTTTGCTTTTGGCTACCTTTTAAAAATATGTATATAAATTTATATTTACTGGCAAAACAGATTCCATAAAATCTAGACTGATCTTTTTTCTAAGGCATTAAACAAAGTAAAAACAGAAGTAGTTTATATCCTAACATACCAATTTGGTGTGTTTTATTGCTTTGGCTTATTGAGCACAGCTACAAAGAAAATATAAGAAATTAGAGGAGAGGGAAATCTTCATCTGCTGTTTTTGTTGGTGGAAGTGAATAGTGAATTGCTGAACAAGGCTGATGCTCAGATGTTATTATCAATATTAATGTGCACATAATTTGTTTAACAAATTTCCAATGCTGTTACTAAAGTATGTACATATTTCCTACAATAAATATGTGTATATTTCCTACTACAAACATTATGAATACATATGAAGATTATACAATGAAACAAGCTGTTTCAGTTTTGATTAAATATCAGTCTGGCCTTCTTTAATTGGAGTGAGTTGTGTTTGTGGGGTATACTTCATAAATGTTGATATCTGCTTCATAGGTAAGTTGTCTTTATCTAGGAAATCACTAAAGGTTCTATGTACAGAACGAACAATGAACTGACTATAACGTTTTCCTAAATACCTTACTTCTTTTCCAGCCACGTGCAGTCTTGAGTGTTTTAAATGCAGGGCCAGATACTAAAGTGCACTTACATGGAAATGTGAAATCTCTGGACTGTACATGCAAGTAGATGTATTACCCATTGAGGCATAAATGGGGAATTAGGATCTATCTGTAGCCAATCACATTCTCCATTAACATATAGACCACTCATCTTCAGTGATTACATCATAGCAACAGAATTAAACACTGGCTGACATCCTGACTAAATTTACTCAAGGAAATCCCATTGAAATTAAAATGAGACTTCCTTGAGTCAATTTAGTCAGGATGTCGGCTACTATCTTTAAGACTGTATAGTAAATAATTCCACTTCTGATTTATTGTCCGGCATTTAGCTAAAAAGATAATAGAGAGTATATAGCAATAGTTTTCTGCTTGTGGCTGTGGGGTATTGGATGTACAGTCTCATAATGAAAAAAACCTGCTCTTTTGACTGACCTTTTCCTAATAGTGTATTAATTAGAAGGAAGATAATTCTTTTGACAATGAGTACAGTATAACTAAATTAGCACAAGTCGCCAAAAGGCCTTTTTGTCAAATCTGGTAGGGGATTTGTCCTTTCAGCTCTTGCTTCATGGTAAGCACGAACTAAAAATCCAAACTTTGATGGATTATAAACTATAAATGTATGTATTTTTCATAGTGCTAATGTAATGTAGGCTCTGAAAATGTCAACCCAACCCCTCAAAAATATTGATATGCATTTTAAAGTCTGTCTCCCTCCCCTCTTTGTTTTCTAAAAAATATCTCCCCCCCCCCAAATCTGTTTCCTTGGTTCAAAAGTTCACTCAGTTCCCAAATGGCCACCTAATTTTCCAGTTATTCCCTCAAGCCATATGTGTTTTGGTTTCTTTATGGTTTATTAGGTACTGTAGGAAAGTAGCCTAAGTTATATCTTCTAATGAAATTCGAGCACACTTCAGTGATGCTTTGACTTGATTGCTGGCAGCAATTAAATTGCAAGAGAGGAGAATAATGTAGAGGTCCAGACACCCCTCAGAAATAGGCGTGGAAAGAATTGCACCAAAAATATACTGCAGAATAAAACAAGATAGAGATTTTTTGCCAAGCACACTGTTTCTGCCTGGTCGGATTTTATTTGATTGGCTCACAGCCTGATTGATGGCAAAATCATAACTTGCTAAATGCTAACAGGCAGAGTTCACTTGTAGGTTATTGTGAACTGATAAAGGGTTAGATGGAGTTTTGATTTTCACAGTGGGCCTGGCTGCACCAGATTAATGGAATTTCAATGAGAGCCTGGAGTAGTTTCAGCTTGGTCAGAACAACTGATGGAGATTCTATAGTCATGCCTGCTCATTAATACCGGTTGTCTGAAAAGTGTGGTACTTCTTTATACAAAAGACTCCAAATAATTGATTTTTGAAAAGGATTTTTTCCACTTATTGATGACTGGGCTTCTTATAACCGAAATGACAGGCTCTTGTATAGGACAACAATGTTGCACATCTTTTTTGTTTTTAATACAGCCGTGTCAGGCCTTGACTTGATCTTAATAAACACTTTATATACTTGAAAATCAGGAGTGGGGGAAAACTCAGCTGTATGGGTATTCTCATATATAGTTAGCATTGTAATCTCTCTGGTAAAGAGACTTCTTTTAAAAAAATGAAATGGGAAAAGAGCAAAGCATCTGATGCTGTACAGATTCTAAAGGGCATGTTAGTTACCTTGATTTTGGAGTGAAATTTTTAAAAGTTCACACAGCAGGACTCTTTTATTTGCAAGCCACCCTTGGCCACACATGTGCCCGTGATTACGCGTGGCTATGCTAACAGCACTGTTCATTACCACAATGGTCATTTTCTGGCCGCTGGGCTCATAGGAATCACTGCTGGTAAGCACATCCTGCTGATTCACCTGTTGGCTTTCTCCCCTTGAATGTGTGTCGAAGGGTAGTTTGGATGTTTAGAGGAAAAGATCTTTGTGAAGTAGCTCTTAAGCTAATGCTTAATTTGCAAATATTCTTTTTTTAAAAGGATAGATTAATGGTAGTCAATTTTACTAATTTTGTGAGCTGTCAGCAATAGTGCACTGGAGATATAAATATTTTAAATAAATAAGGGTAACACACCTTAGGGTTTGCTGTGTACATAATTTCTATTTGTTTTTAGTTTTACTGATATTTTAAAAACTTTTACTATGACTTCCATTTGCTCACTTTTTCTTTTAAATCCTCATCTTTAGAAGATTTTGGAGGGACATCCTCAGAAGTGTAGACTGATTATTTCTCCCCCTGCCTCAGCCCATGATTTTGATGCTTATAACAGTATGTTGAGTTAATGTCTTCGTTCATCTAAAATAAATTCTCCTTTGGCAAATCTTGTCAGTTTATCCCTTTATGGTATATATCCTAGAACCTGATCAAGCTTCAGGTGCCCTGATTACAAGAAAATAACTCAGGTTGTTTTATGTTGAATGTTCAAGCCCTTTAGCCATGAAACAAAACAAAACCTTTCCATTAGTTCTTGTTTGGGACTTAAAATAATACTTTCTCGGTTTCAGCTTAGCTTTTAAAATTCTTTGACTGATTTATGGATTTTTAAAGTGGCATCAAAGAATATGATGGAGATATTTGAAACAATTGCCATGGAGCAGAGTAGGTAGTTGTAGATAGTTCTTTGCCTTGTGGACACGAATGTTGAAAACATGCCCACCTGGGTGCCTGCCTGGTTATAAAAATGGTAATGCAGTGAGTATCCACACTGTGCAATATGAAAACAATGATCTAGAAAATCAGATATGGCACACCACTTATGTGTTCTTGATTCAAACTTGCAGTTCAGATTACAAACATGTTCTTTGTTTTGTAGAGACTCAAAAGATCTTGGAAGTGTGGTCAAGAGAGGTAGTCCTCAAGATATGATTTGGCATGTTGTTTAAGTTGAAAAAAAATTCTTGTGCTGCTCTAAGGGGTGTTTATTTACACACACACACACACACACACACACACACACACACACACACACAACCTTTTCATACTAAAATAGGACCTTCAGGTAGCAAACAGCAACCATAAAACTAGTAACCAATAAAACCAATATCATGTCAAGAACAACCATAATGGCAGCAACAATAAGCATAGCAGACATTGTCATCCAATAGTGCCTTACTGAAATGCAAGATTAAATGCGTAATTTTTAGCTAGTGTCTGAAGACTTAGTGAAAGGGGACCAGCCAGATTTCCTGTGATATAGTTGCACAGCTGGTGTGCCACCACTGAGGAAGCCTTGTTCTATATACTCAGATGGCAGTGGTAGTGGCCTACAGAGCAAGACCTTTTCTGAAGATGAAAATGTACTGACTGGTTCATATGCCCTTCCCACAGCCAGACTGTAGCTCAGTGTAGGAATGTACCATGTACATATGTATTTGTTTATTTCGGCCCAAGGCCAGCATAGTAGGAATGTATCATAGCTCCACTAGGAATGTACAAAGGAAAGGATGCTTTGTACATTCCTATTCTTATGGTATTGCTGTTCCTATGCTTATGTTATTGTTGTAAACTGCCTAGAGATTTCTGTGAGCTGCCTAGAGACTTTGGTATTGGGCGGTATACAAATTTGTTAAATAAAGAATGAATATGTTTCTCTTCAGAGACCTTAGTGATCTGTTGTTGGTTGATGTTTTAGTGCTTCTGATTTATTTGCTGTAACATTATTTTATTATTTGATCTTTATTTTGAAACTGGCTGTTAACTGCCTTTGACTGTATGGAAAGGTAGGATATAAATCCCCCATATAATTAAAATGTAGGCAGGTGTGGTCTGTTTGGGTATTTGGGTCCTTTTCCTGAAATAAGACATCCAGTTCAGGCAAACAAGGCAGCCCCTTTGCTGACTATCCTGGAACATTCACAGCCCATAGGGGCTTTCTATAGAACTTAGATTTTTCATCCATCAGAATGTAAAAAACTTTATTTCATTTGCATGAACACTGTGGCCAGCATCTGGTCTAATGCTGTGCTTTCACAATGAACAAAATCACACTAGTGCAAGATCGCGTAGCTGTGCTAAATCACGGGTATTTTCAGAATTGCTCTATTGCACAAATATTCCCTGCAAAACATATGAGATGAGCTACAGGTTGCACACCTTGTGCACAAGCATGCTCGCATTAGTGCAACACTAGTGTGGGACGCAAGCTCCAGACTCAGCACAACTGGGTTCTGCAGCAGCCTTGTGCTAGTGCGATGTCCCTGCACATGTGCAGTGTTAGGGTCTCAGCCTTTGGGTGGGTTGGGGAGCTACCATCTGGTATATTCACCTGCTTGCTGTTACTTTGTCTTTTTTGCCTTCTTTAGAGTTCCTTCTGTATGTCTGTGAAGAAGCTGCAAAGCTTTTCTTTGAGTTCAGTGCTGTATTCATTGTCGACCCAAAAGCCGTGGTGGACAGTTGCCTCTCTGACACAGCCTCTAGCCCTAGCAAACATTAAACTTGTTTTAACTCTCCGACAGAGGCCCACAAACACCCTTTTTGTACATCGTGCTTCCTTTTGCTAAGTGAACTCCTTCATTTGTGCTGGACTGTCTCCCAGTTTAGTTTGCTGCCCTCGGTGTAGAGCCATCTGTCTAGGGGCATATAGTTGTTTGTTTGTCCATTGTGATGTTTTGGCAGCCTGCCAAGTGGGTGGGAGTTGTGGCTGGCATGGTCTGCCACATTTTAGAAACTGCTCAGAGTGGACGGTGTTTGCTTAAAGTGTCTGGCTCAACGTTTTGCAAGAAGATTTTGGGCAGAGGAGAGCTGGTCTTGTGGTAGCAAGCATGACTTATCCCCTTAGCTAAGCAGGGTTTGCCTTGGTTGCATATTGTTGTTGTTATTATTATTATTATTACATTTATATCCCGCTCTTCCTCCAAGGAGCCCAGAGTGGTGTACTACATACTTGTTTCTCTTTCACAACAACCCTGTGAAGTAGGCTAGGCTGAGAGAGAAGTGACTGGCCCAGAGTCACCCAGCTAGTATCATGGCTGAATGGGGATTTGAACTCGGGTCTCCCCGGTCCTAGTCCAGCACTCTAACCACTACACCACGTTGGCTCTCACACTGGCATATAGCAATAGCAATAGCACTTACATTTATATACCGCTTTATAGCCGGAGCTCTCTACGCAGTTTACAATGATTTAGCATATTGCCCCCAACATTCTGGGTGCTCATTTTACCGACCTTGGAAGGATGGAAGGCTGAGTCAACCTTGAGCCCCTGGTCAGGATTGAACTTGTAACCTTCTGGTTACAGGGCAGCAGTTTTACCACTGCGCCACCAGGGGCTCATGGGAATGGGCTCTGGGAATGGGAGACTAGAAGTGCCAGCACCCCTTAGGGGATGGAGCGGCTCTGGGAGGAGCAAAAGCTTCCAAGTTTCTTCCCTGGCATCTCCAAGATAGTGCTGAGAGAGATTCCTGCCTGCAACCTTGAAGAAGCCACTGCCAGTCTGTGAAGACAATGCTGAGCTAGATAGAACAATGGTCTGACTCAGTATATGGCAGCTTCCTATGTTCCTATGTAAGATGGGGCTGGGGGAGTAGGTGGGATCCAAAAAATCGCTTTTGACCAGCACTGGTTTAATATCTAGTTTTTGAAGAAGGAATAGAAATGACTTGCTTTTCTAGTATCCACAAGCCTTGTTCAATTTCAGATGTTATTTCAGCCTTGCACATGGGGAGTTTGGTTATCTAAATTGTTTAAGCTGTAAATATCAAATTGCTTTGTTCTTCTCACTGTGTCAGTCCAGAAATTTTCCTCTTAAAACTTCCTTACTTTCTTTTGCATGATGTTTAGACTTTGCTAAAACAACTCTAGGGGTGGGGGGATAAATAAAATGCAGCTTAATGGTATGCCTATGCTTCAGATGTCTGTAGGAATGCTTTCATGGCAGCGCCTAGAAATATATTTATCTATTGCATAATTGCTGACCAAAAGGAGGAGAAAAATTGTTTGGTCAACTCTGAATGAAAATTATATTTCATTCTACTCCTTTTCATTGACTGAGTTGTCTTGTCGGCAGAACTGATGGAACCTTTTCACCTACCAGGTGCTTGATAGATAGGGCAAGTTTCTGAAGTAAAAAAAGCCACCGTGAGTTGGTGATAATTGATTTACTCCATCACATCTAACTGTTCCTTGTTTTCATTACTACTTCCCTTGGGCAGCAATCACAGGATCAAGCTGCCAATCTGTGGGCATAATTTTTCCAGTAATGCCATCTGGCTCATTGGCACTTGAAGTTGTGATGATTCCTTTGCTTTTGCCACTGACTTTGTCAAATGGCTAGACAGTTGATTAGAGCTCTTCTGCTCATGGTTGCTAATTTCCCCTTACTATTGATTTTAATTGGTAATTTAATGCATTTTGTCCCATTTGTGTACATGTTAAGAATTCAATGATGAACATGTTCTGGAATGTTTTGTGCCTTAGAAAGAATGGTAGTTACTGGTAGTTTTCTGCCTTAGACTGTGGGATTCACTTTCCACAGTTTGCACTGATGCTTCAGCAAATATTTTTTAACCCTTTTTGTAATCATCAGATAGCTAAGAATTTGGAACCTACAATATTTGCACAGCTGATTGACATTATACTGGATATTTCTGTATAGTGCTTTGCACAGTCCATTTTCTTTGTGCTTGAGCATGGTGACACTCATGCACAAAGATTTCTGTGAACAGATCCTAAAGAACATAAACATAAAGTGAGGGCATGCACATGAGCAGCCCTGCCTAGGCTTGCACATCCCTACCCGGGTAGGGCTGCTTGTGTGGAGCGCCGGGAATGGACCAAATCCTGGAACTGCCCTGTGGGCCTGAATTTTTTACCCGGCTAATTACTGAGGTGGAAGGGCTCAAGCGTGCCCCCCTACCCCAGTCCTTGGTCGTGTGCACGTTCAGGCTGCCTGCAGCCCAAGCGTCCACAAAGTCAGGCGGCAAGAGTGCCCAGCAGTGTGGGAATCCCCCAGTGCCCCCAATCACAATGGGCATGGTGCATTGTGGGATGCCGGAGGACTTCCTCCTTCAGCTCCTTGCTCTGCCACTTGCTGTGGCACTAATTGTGTGCTGCACTAGCGGCAGAGCCTGATGGGGAGGGTTGCTCATGTGTTGGGAGACAGGTAGGAACCTTCCTCCCCACTAAGCCTCTCCATTTTGGTAATGAGAACCAAAATTAGTGAATTGTTTAGCTCTC
The DNA here is from genome assembly GCF_027244095.1 of Hemicordylus capensis. Classification (NCBI taxonomy): domain Eukaryota; kingdom Metazoa; phylum Chordata; class Lepidosauria; order Squamata; family Cordylidae; genus Hemicordylus; species Hemicordylus capensis. Next base: position 116,820,395 of record NC_069662.1, read on the forward strand.
TGAGCTAAGCCTTGCTTTTGGAAGGTATGGACAGAAAGGGACACTAGCAAGGTCTGCTTGCCATCTTGCAAGCAGAGGAATGGAGAGGTGGAGAAACATTCCTTAATTAAGGCTTGCTTGGAACAACTTTAACATCAAATGATACCTTTCAAACCCTGGTTTCATATTGTTGTTTGTGGCTAGTTTTAAACCGCAGCTTAGGTAGTCAGATGCATGCTAAACTACTGTTGCATGTTATGTCTATGTTGGGCTAATATCATTCAACGTGGATTTTTGAATCTGCATGGACCTGGCCCTTCTCTGGCTTGTAGAAACGTATAGATGCTATTCAATAATAATAATAATTAGCCAAAAAAGATGACCTCATGAACGGATGCAAACCACACTGTTATAGCACTGACTTCAATATAGTGCTTGGCTGTCCATGAAGGATTTGGTTTACATGATGATATATGCTTCCGGCTCTTGAAGAATAAAGTGGCTCTCGAGAATGCAGACCTTGACCATCTGTGTTCTATCTGTTTAGAGTATGTGTTCCATCTCTAATGTAATTCCAGACATTTGGTGACAATGTGGATTATAAATACACTATTAAGTATTTTATCTCATAATCCAGATTCTTCATTTCTCTTTCTCTCTCTTTCTCTCTCTCTCAAGCATACTAGCTTTAATGTTGTCAGTATGGAAAGGATATGAACTCAATGGAGGGTTGATTTGATAAAGTACTAAATAAAAACGTTGAGTCATTATACACAATTTGTTCTCTACCCTGAATGTAAGCAACAGCTAGTTCTCTCCTTTAGAGCCCTACATGGCTTGTACTCTGGGTGCTAAAAAGGCTGCCATCACCTGGATGTACCTCCCTTCGTTCATTTTCTAAGGCCCTGCTCTGAATGCCTTCTGTGGGAGATACAGCAGGCATGTGCTATGAGCAGGGCCATTTCGTTGGAGGTGCTGACGACTGTGGAATGACAACTGTAGGGGCTAGGTGGGCTTCCCACACTGTTCTCCTCCTAGATGCTAAGTGAAGACCTGGCTCTTGCAGAGGGCTTTTGGACTTGCTTTAGTCTGTTTCCTGCTGCTGATGTGAATGCTGCTACTGTTCCATTTGTTCTTTTGCTGTCTTTATATGCAGTGTATTGTGGGTGGTAGTTCTGGTTGCTGTTACATTTTGGGTTCTGTCAATATTGTTACATTGTGAATTGCTTTGGATTGGTTGAGAATAAGTTATTTTAAATGAATTAAATTCCAGTAAGTTTTTCAGTTATATCTGTTTTCTTGATACAGTCATGTCAGGTGACAGTGGCCACTCTAAAGCAAAAAAGAAGGTCTTGTGTCACCTTAAGATCAACAAGTTTATGGTAGCATGAGCACGTGTAGACTACATGGTTCTGATGAAGCACATCTCCAGTTGGCAAGTATATCTATGCACTTGATGCATCTGATGCAGCACAAATGCTCATGTTGTAATAAATATGTTGGTTTTTAAGGTTTCACAAGACGCTTTTTGAATCTGCTGCAATAGATTAACATGGCCACCCCTCTGGAAGTTGTTAACCACAATGAAGCAGTGATATTGCATCAGATTTTAATTGGACTTAAATAAAGACACTTCTGAAAATCCACCTTGAAAATTATATGCAGCTTTGAAAGGTCTTTCCTCTGCACCATGGCAATGTGAAATGGGCCTCAGTTGTAAGTACGTGTAAGTCATGTTCAGTAGTACAGATGCAAGATTCATTATGAAAAAGGAATCTGTAGCAAACCTTTAATCCATTATGAAGTATTTAATCCCCGTAATTCTTGCTGTGCTCAACCTACAGCTAATGGTATGGCTGGGGTCAAAGAGCCCAATGTGTGAACAGAAAGCACTTCTGTATGAGTCCAGAAGAGTATCGCTGGATTCCCCTGCTCTCATCACGTGCATGGGTGCAAAGTGCTGAAGGCAGATGTGTGTCTATATGGAACACAGCTCACCGAAAGGCACTGATGTGCTCATAGGGCACTATATACACAGCCCTTTGAATGCCAGTCCATGTGTTCAGTGGGTGTGTGAGAGAGTTTAGGCTGTTCAGCAGAAATGTTCCTCTGTGGAAGGTTCATAATCAGTAAGTCATGATTAGTTATACATCTTTCTGAAATTGCATTCTATCTTTTCAGCTGTAACTAAAATGTGCAGCTTAAATGTTTCCTCTAATCAATTGTATAAGATGCTGCCAGGCTATTAAGATTTATGCCATCGTCAAATGGAGGAGGGGGGGAAATCTACAGAATTGTTCGTTTTGCTCAGATATGGAGATAGGGATTCTGCAGCATTTTTCTTTAGAATCATAGGGAGCTTGGTGACCTTTTGTGGCAAATTATGTAGAAAGAAAATATTTATATTCATTTAAAATAACCTCCATGAAGAAATAGTCTCATTACCCTGTTTGATCAATTTCTTGTAGCCTGAGCTGTAGCATGCTGCTGTTGCCACTGGGTGATGGAATACACTGAGAAGTAGCTAATGGTGATGGTGCTCATCAGGACAGGGTTCAGCCAGCGGTCAGCAACAAATAATTCAAGACTGTTTCTAAGTTTGTGGCTGGTGGAATTTGCGTTTTGCCCCAAGCCAGCAGCAGTGCTGAGCTGGGCGATTTGATTACAAGAGAGGCATATTTGCCTCTTAGCAACTGCACATTTGCGCAACCGACAGAACTATACTGTCTCCAAAGGTCTCTCCTCTTCCCCTCCCCCGCTTTGTGACGGTGGAATAATGCTTTATTGTCGAAGACATGCAAAAGACTCCTTCGCTCCTCCATAAGCGTCGGCAACGAATTCTGAATTTCTCTCCTGTATACTTCAAATGACTGCATTGCTGCTATAAAGATGTTTACAGACTCAGTACTGATGCAATACATTGCAGTTGCCGATTAGCAAATTATTATCATTATTTAGCCAAGTCCAAAATAATATATGTTCTCATCACATTTTAAAATAACTATTATAGGAACCTAACCTTTTCCACTGAGAAGAACGTGTGTGTGTGTGTGTGTGTGTGTTTTATCTAGGGAAACACTTCAGCTCTCTCTGTCCACAATAATATTGCAGCACTGTGTTTATTATGGTAATATGTACAGAATTTACAATTTCCACAGGAAATGGAGCCTGTGGGAGAACACATGTCAGGGGACGAAAGTATTTATAACCCAAATAGTTAAGGCAGAAGTGAATGGAGACAGTTAGGCAAAGATGTTTTGCATTTTATGACCCTAAGAGGCCAGATCAGGGAAATCTCACGCTGGGTTATGGCTTTCTTCACTCCTAGGCCGCGTTCCGACTTTGAGTGTATTCACAGTTAAGTCTTTAAGAGGAATTATTCTGTGTTTTACCCCCTATGATATTTCTTAATATTTTTTATTATAGTATACATGATAACATGAGGATAGTTTGTACAGTGTGATATTTAAAATAGGACTATTAAGGGCCTTGGGCAGTTTATCTGAGAGATAATGCCTTCCATTATAAGACTTCAAACGTAGAATTATTTTCTAAATTCTTACTATCGGAATCTAATATCTATCTTTTTAAAAAGTTGAAATGTTTTTAGAATTGCCATTTTCATTCTGAAAGCATTAAAGTAATTATGTATAGTAGCATAGTTCTACAGAATGTGACATGAATTTTGTTCTTACAAGAGAGAATTTTTATCCAGACATATATTAATATGCATAAAATACTTATTTATTGAGACTGACAAAAGAGCAGTAGTGGCAAGAGTAGATTAAGTGGTTTTTAAAATGGCGCTGGAGTGATGTACTCCATTTTTTGTAACATATTTTCCCCTAGTGTAAGAAAAGCTGGGCATACCATCATACTCCTGGGTTTATTTTTGAAATAATTTTTAGAATTTATTTACCAAGCCAGCGTGGTGTAGTGGTTAGAGTGCTGGACGAGGACTGGGGAGACCCAAGTTCAAATCCCCATTCAGCCATGAAACTAGCTGGGTGACTCTGGGCCAGTCACTTCTCTCTCAGCCTAACTTACTTCACAGGGTTGTTGTGAAAGAGAAACTTAAGTATGTAGTACACTGCTCTGGGCTTCTTGGAGGAAGAGCAGGATATAAATGTAATAATAATAAATAATAATAATAGGTGCAAAATATTTCTGTCCCTAATAGTTTTAAAGAAAAATAGTGCTGGAGAAAACAGGAAAACTGTCATGTTGGATTTGGACTGTGCAAACATATGCATATCTTTTAGTAAGAGATGCATAGTTTAAAATAGGTACAGTTTGGAATTATTTTTTATTTTGCAAATTTGGGCATGGGGGGGGGACGTCGATAGAGATGGTGAGGAAAGTAGTCACACTATATTTGCCTACCAATATAAACATAGCATTGGATGTTTTTACTGCATGCTAATGTGCTTTTTATGAGTTGCTAGTACGATTTTATCCAAATGGACATTTAAAGGAGCTTACTTTTGCATAATTCAGGGAAGCTTTTCCTTGTGTGGTAGGGAGCTTTCTTTACTGCTGATTCACAAAGAAGTTTACCCTTGAGCAACTCCCAGATATACACCTGGGCACCAATTAGATTTCACTTCATGAAATGTGTAGGTTGTACATTTTTAATGTTGGTTGGTTAGTTCTTAATCTAAAGATTGTTCATGCAACTATGAACACTCACTAGCAATATTTTTAAGTATTTCGTAAGATCTGTAATCTGAGATATTACCACTCGTGCTAGCACCAAATAAAGCTGTCTCTTGGACAGAACATAGGAAACTGTCACATTGGTCCTGTGAACACAGGAGAACATTTTGCAGCCAGGAAATGAGGAATAGCATATCTAATTGAAGTGACAAAGGGTGTTTTTGGATAGGTAGATGTAATTATCCATTCTGGTATTCAGCCAGGATGCTGGGATTAATGCCCCAGTCTTGCTAATTAGCTTTCCAGTTACATTAACAATCAGTAAATGTTGATTTCCTGTGCAGTGTCCTAAACACATACTGTATATGCATATTTGTGTCCCACTGTAGAAACATATCTTGTTTAATATTAAGACTGTGTAGATAACCTGTTTTGCTTTTCAAAAGGGAGGATTTGGGGAGCTGGAAGCAAGGATGTCTGGGTTTTTTTAATAGCGCTCTTCAGTGTACAGTCACTCTTATGCAGTAAGGGTGCTTCTGCAGAATTGTGTGCATGTACCATCTGCTGGATCATGAACTACATGTGGAACAGAAAAAAACCCCTCTCTGTGCAGTTCCTAAGGATAGATCTCTGCATCCAGCGCTGGGGAACTGCAAGCATACTTCCTGACACTAGTTTGTGAACCACTATCAGAGCATCAAACAGATGGTCAGTGCTGTCAGCTTTGACAGTGCTGATCACCTGTACCAGGGGAATTAAGATTGGGCCTTCCTCCAAATAGGTGGTTTGTGCAGTTGAAGGTGATACCATTGATTGTCTGGGTTAGATGTGCACAGATTTGTATGTAGATGTGTTCACAAAGCCTGTTGGTGCATGTGACTCTCTCTGGTTCAGAGGCAGTACATTATCTGTCTATCTGTCATATATTTATACCACCTGATATGTACATATCAGTGGTGGTGTACAAAATTTAAAGTATTTAAAAGTCAACACAGATTAAAAAACACAATAGTATAAAGCAGTTATTAAAGCAAATTATTAAAATTATTAAAATTCTAATTAAAAGCTTAGGAACATAGGAAACTGCCATATACTGGGTCTATCTATCTCAGTATTGTCTTCACAGACTGGCAGCGGCTTCTCCAAGGTTGCAGGCAGGAATCTCTCTCAGCCCTATCTTTGAGAAGCCAGGGAGGGAACTTGGAACATTCTGCTCTTCCCAGAGTGGCTCCACCCCCTAAGGGGAATATCTTAAAGCTTGCAAGAACAGGAGAGTCTTGAGGGTCTTTCTGAAAACAAACAGAGAAGGGGATGCTCTTATTTCATCAGGGGGCATATTCCAAAGCCCTGGGGTAGCCACAGAGAAAGCCTGGTCCTGGGTTGCCACCAACGAACCAGTGGCAACCATAACCGGACCTCTTCGAAAATGGTAACTGGTGGCAGGGTTCATGACAAAGGAGGCGCTCTCTTAAATAGCCTGGATCCAAGCCATTAATGGCTTTATAGGTAATAACCAGCACTTTGTATTTCACCTGGAAACATATCGGCAGCCTGTGCAGTTCTTTCAGAACTGGTGTTATGCGATCCCTTCGTGTTGTCCTAGAGACCAGTCTGGCTGCTGCTTTGAGTACCAATTGTAGTTTCCGGACTATGTACAAAAGTAGCCCCACATAGAGTGCATTACAGTAGTCAAGCCTGGAGGTTACCAGCATTTGCACAGCATATGTGCCACTGTTTTAAGGTCATTTACCTCTAGAAATGGATGTTGTTGACGAGCTGGCCTTGTGGTAGCAAGCATGACTTGTCCCCTTAGTTAAGCAGGGTCCATCCTGGTTGCATATGAACAGAACAGAACATACCTTATTTCGATCATTGACCAGAAACATGGCTGCATATGAAAGGGAGACTAGATCACTATAAGATATTCCCCTCAGGGGATGGAGCCTCTCTGCGAATTGCATCTAGGTTCCAAGTTACCTCCCTAGCTTCTCCAAGATAGGGCTGAGAGAGATTCCTGCCGGCAACATTGGAGAAGCCACTGCCAGTCTGTGAAGACAATAGTGAGCTAGATAGGCCAATGGTCTGACTTGGTATATGGCAGCTTCCTATGTTCCTATCAGCCAAAGCTGATAAAAAGTGCTCCTGGCCACTGCCTCAGCCTGGGAAATCAGGGACAGCTTGGAGTTCAAGACCACTCCCAAGCTATGTATCTGATCTTTCAGGGGGAGTGCAACCCCACCCAGAACAGGCAGATCTAAACCATTTCTTGGATCCTGACCCCCCACAGTCAGTAACTCCATCTTATTTGGATTCAACTTCAGTTTGATATCTCTCATCCAGGCCATTACCATCTCCAGGCAGGCATTTAGTGATGATATGCCATTTCCTGATGAGGTCAACAGGGAGAAGTAGATCTGGGTGTTATCAGCATATTGATAACACCCTGCAGCAAACCTCCTGATGATCTCATCCAACGGTTTCATGTTGACGTTAAAGAGCATTGGAGACAGTATGGCGCGATGCGGAACTCCACACTTTAGATCTTGCTTTGCAGAACAACAGTGTCCAAGCAATACCGTCTGGAATCTACCAGAGAAGTAGGAGCGTAACCACTGTAAAACAGTGCCACCCAATCCCACCTCCCTCAGGCAGTCAAGAAGGATACCAGGGTCGATGGTATCAAAAGCTGCAGAGAGATCCAAAAGGATCAGCAGAGTCACACTCCCTCTGTCTATAGCCAGTTGGAGATCATCCATCAGGCCGATCAAGGCAGCCTCAACCCCGAAGCCCACCCGAAAGCCAGTTTGAAATGGGTCTAGATAATTTGCATCATCCAAAACTGCCTGGAGCTGAGAGGTCACCACCTGTTCAATCACCTTGCCCAACCATGGAAGGTTAGAAACAGGTCTGTAATTAGCTAACACCGAGGGATCCAGTGCAGCTTTCTTTTAAAAAGAAAAACCATTACCATTTCTGTTTCATTTCATTTTGTGTCACAGTACTAGGGAGGGCGGTCCCTTCACCTTCTGCCTGTGTCAAGCAGAATGGTCACTTGTTTGTAGCTGGATGCATCCAGTTGTGACACCACTTGAGGAAGCTACTGAGCCATAGTTGAGGAAGGCGTGGGGTCCCCTGGGGAGACCAGCATACAACACAGTTAGCTAATTACAGGATTGCTGTGCCTGATTGGCTGGAGAGTAAAAGAGTTTTGTACTCTTTCCAGCCAATTCCTGATAGTACACTGGCTGCTTAGACTGGTAGGAGCTTTCTTGCTATGGAGACTATTGGGATAGACAAAGTCAGATCTGACTGAGACTGATCGCAATGATCAGGTTCAGATATAAAGTTTAAGTTTTGCTTTACCAGCATGAGCCTCTGACTTACATGCTCCCCCTCCTCTTTGCGAGGGGAGGAGATTTACTTTTCTGTTTTTGTTTTAATACAAACTAAGATTTGTTGGTATGGATGGACCTTTTGGGTGAACAAGGCAGCACATCAAACTGGGATGTGATCATAGTTACATACCAGTATAGAATAATGTACAGTTTAGTGTATAGAGCTTCAAAATGTTGAGCTGGATGTTGTATTTTCCCATAAGAGGAGGCTTTTCAATGAATGGTTGTATGATACATGTTTGTGGGCATATTTTAATTTATCTCTCATCTGGATTTGAGGGTGGATTTCCACACAAGCTGTGTAAAAGTGTGCAAAGAAGCAAACCACTGCACTCCCAGCTATGCTCTTATTGTAAAACTCTTACCTGCACGCTGGTTCACGATATATCCACAGGTATTGTCCCCTCACCAGTTACGATATTTATGTTATTAATAAAAATATGACAAAGGGTAGAAAACTACCCCAAAATGAATTGGCTTTCTGTTGTGGGGTGTTCTCCATCCCATGCTCATGTTAAGTCAATTGGAAGAAAAATCACTATAGAAATGAATGGACTTTCTGTGGTGAGGTGGTATCTATCCCATGCCCATATTAATCCCTTTGGGATGGGGCAGAACACCCCATTTCTCTTAGGAAACTTAATTTTGTTTCCCTTGATGATGATAGTGTCTCAAAACCAGTCTGAGGCACTGCATAGTTCTATGCTGTCGAGTTACAGAAGATGAAACCACTCCTTCCCACAATGTCAGACCTAGTGTTCAGAACAAATAAGCATTCAGAAGCATCTGACCTCAGAGAAACAGGAATTTTTACCAGCAGAATAAAGCATCCATCTATCTATCTATCTATCTATCTATCTATCTATCTATCTATCTATTTATCTCACAACATCAACTGCAATATGTCAGCTTCAGAGAGCCTGGCGTCAGTGGATCAACCACCCACAGTACATCTCTGGTCTTTTCCCATTTCTTCTGGTGGGATACTGCCCAGGGAGTGGGATAGAGCTTGGTTCCAGGTGGAGAGAGCAAGAAGATGTAGAGGTGGGATGTAAGCTACTGAATAGTCTGCTGAACCTCACCTGCCAGTGCAGGTACCTAGATAATGGGTTACATGCGAAGCAGAAATGGTGGTCTACAACCATTTTATCACTTGCTCACTGCAAAGAGGTCAGGAGGGGTTGGGGTCCTCTGGTAAGAGGCCAGACCAAGAGTAGTTTAGTCCATCAGGAGGAAGCAGTGAGTAAAGCAACTCCCTCCCCTATATTCTGAGAGAGAACCATCATGAAACCGGAGGGAGGAATCCAAATACTGCCTGAAGTCCTGGAGAGACACTGCCAGTCACAGTAGAAAATGCTGCTCTAGGATCAACAGTCTGACTCAGTAGACAGCAACTTCCTATGTTCTGATGGCAGCACCTTGACCTAACCAAACTGAAAGCATATTTTAGCCTGCTAAGCCTGGCTGGTGTGTTTCATGCCAATCATGCAGCTCTGCAGGGACTATTTCTGTGCCATGATGCAGCTGAGATGATTTGAGGAATTTAAGGTTCAGTGACAAAAGCCACATGACAGGAGAGGCAACTGATTGCCAAGCTGGTCGCCTTTAGAGGAATCTGGACCTTTTTTGTGTGTGGGAACTTCAGCACATCTACATTCCTGGGTCTGACCTAACAGTTGATGAGCAGCTGTTGGGTTTCTAAGGCACTGTCCCCTTTGGCAACACATGCCAAGCAAGCCAAAGAGGTACAGTTTGAAAATATAGTGGTGCTGTGATGCAAAAATATCCTAACCACTGACAAGAGTTGCTTACCTTGGGAAGCAAGCTGGAGGAATGCAATAAGTAGGCCTGCAAGTTGTACAACAATGTGCACAGCCATGGAACAATTCTTATGGCTGCTTCAGGTGAATTGTCCCTCCACATGCACTCCAAAACTTTGTTGAAGCATGCATAGAGGGGTAGATGAGCATCCCTCTCATGCGATTACAGGATATGCTAAGAGTGCATTGGCACATCCACCAGTGACATCAGGGGAGGTATGTTCTTGCCACAGATCTGATGTTCTTGTGTGTGCGGGGCAATGTTCATCTGAACCTGCCCTCAGAAAATTGTGGTGATGGACAACATTTTTCTAATTGTATAGCTGGCAAAGGCTCTCCTGAGCAAGGGGGCACTGTGTGGGCACTGTGAGACACACACAACAAGCCAAACATACCCCCAGAGATGCACTGTCATCTGTGTTTGGCTTGGATGGACAGAAGATGTTGGTATTGTGTGCACCCAGGAAGTTTATGCCCAGGACAGCAGTACCAGAAATAAGGGGGAGTAAGGGTGAAAAGGCTGGATTGTTTAGAGAGCAGGATACCTTCTGAATAGCTGAACACAGTGGTGCTGGATGAGTGAATATTATTTTTTTGATTTCAATTTCTATACCACCCTTCCAAAAATGGCTCAGGGCAGTTTACACAGAGAAATAATACATAAATAAGATGGATCCCTGTTCCCAAAGGGCTCACAATCTAAAAAGAAACATAAGACAGACACTAGCAACAGTCACTGGAAGTACTGTGCTGGGGGTGAATAGGGCCAGTTACTCTCCCCCTGCTAAATAAACAGAATCACCATGTTAAAAGGTGCCTCTTTACCAAGTTAGCAGGGGTTGCAGTAGTGATGTTTTGGAATATGAGAATGGGGACCTAAGTGGCAGCAGGGGCAAGACCATAGAAGGTTTGAAGCTAAGATAAGGAGTGTATGCACGGAGACCCTTGAATCAAAGCTGCTTATTTGTATTCAAAACTCCATGAGTGCTCTGATGAATACCACAGAACTGCTACCCGTGTGCTTTTCTGGAGTTTCCCTTTCCCGAAAGCCAACTTTGCAAGTGCAGAAATTGTCAATCCTCATGAGCAGCATCTATGTGTTCCATCACAACAATGTGCCCTCCTATGCACCTTTGTATCCTCAGGACAGCTGTGTGTGAAAGCAAGGAGCACAATTTTTGTAAGCAGTGAGTTACCACTGGGTGGGGAAAGGCTTTTAAGCTCTTCGGTGTACTGTATATGGTTGGTAAATACATCCCTGACCATGATGATGTATCTGTATAGATTTCTGGGTATTGTAAAAATAGATGTGCTTTGAAAAAGTTTAACATTTTCACTGTCATGTGGTGGGTGGCTGCCACAGGCTAGACCAGTCCTCTTTCTTAGAAATTCTGAGCTAATTTACATATTAATAGAGTAGGAACAGGAAATTTACTGTTGAAGCCATAGGTAATAGAAGTGATTTGGGCGCACTCTAGAGGCAGGACTAAAGACTGAGCCAACTTGATATCCTTATTACTTCAAAGTGGCATAATTGCCATTAGGGTGAAATTGATTCCTTTTCAAGGAAGGGGAAATATATGGGAGAAACTTCTTGAAAAGCTGCAACACATATTTCTTATGAGATTATTCTTTCATCCTGTTGGTTAATGTTTGAATGTAAGAATTTGATGGAAGTATTTTAGTATTAAATTCTGAGATATGGGAATTCCTAGCAAACACTTTGAGATTGCCTTCTGTCTGTCTGCCTCGCAAAAGACTCTTAGTTAAATGGACCATCCTTAAATGATGTCATTAGCTCAGATTGAAAAGACAGTGCCTGCAGGGAAATAATTTAATTGCCTGAAAAGCACTCCTACTTTTGTATGTAGATCTCAAAGCACTTTTTTCTTCTTATCAGATCATTTATCTAAAAAGTTATTCTTCTTTAAATTCTCTGTCAAATAGTTGAAAAGTAATTTTCACCTTTCATTGAGGTTTGGGGTTCAACACTTTTTACCATAACTACAAAGTTGTTGGAGGAAAGTTAGGAAAATGGTTAACATTAAAATTTTCTACATTCTCCTGGAACCAGCTACATTAGAGGGAAGCATTTAAACCCCAGCATGTATGGGGGAAATTGATTGGGAGATGCCCCTGGCTTCTAAGTTTCATGTTGCCATTCATGCAGGGGCGAATCCAGAACAATTAGTTTTGGGGAGCAAAGGGGTGGCAAAGGGCATTATTAGGAGAACAAGGATTCTGCTGTACATTAAATACTTACAGACGTCAGGTAATTAGTTTATTTACCTAAACTAATGAAGCTGAAACAGCTATTGTGGCAAGATGCAAATCTGTCTGCAACTTTCTTCAGATCAAGAGACTTTTGACAACTTTTCTCAATACATCAAGAGACTTTTGACAACTTTTCTCAATACCCATGATAGTCAGTGGAGGGCAAGCCTTGTTTAATGAGGGAGCATCTGCTTTTCTTAGAATTGTGTTTCTTAGCATAAAAAGCTCTGAAATTATCAATGACTGCTTGCTTGACATTATCAAACTTATTCATACAATGGGCCAGATTTCTTTTAGAAAATACTGGAGCTATTCACACAACTTACTGGGTGGGTGGCGGGAAGGCTTCCCAAATCTTGCCTGCCTTCCAGATTATCCTTGTAAGCCTTTTGAGAGCACGCTCCACACAATCAGCCCTGCTCCGTGCTGTGCGGAACAGGGCAGATTGTTCCGAGGCTGGGACTCGTCTCAGCCTCCGATAATACCACTGTGCATTGTGTGCCGAGCTCAGTGCCCTGGGAGATTCTTCCAGGGGACGGGTGTGCTAGGCCACCATCTCTGTGTCAGTGCGAGCTGCAAGCAGCTGGCACTGAGGTTAAGGGCATGTTTGAACTCTTAAACTCAGCTAGGAGCCGGGCTACGGTGCTGGGTTCAGCACCACAGCACTGCTGGGATCCATGCAGATCCTAGTGGCTCTCACAGGCAGCCACGCCCAGGCTTGGCTGCATCCTCACTGTCTTTTTGGATTAGGCCACACCTTCCAGTTTGCTTTCCGCTTGTTTTCTCTTCCTGTCCAACGCTGTTTGGCAGTGAAGCCTGGCATGGAGAGAGAGGTCAGTACCAGGCCAGCCGAAATCTGCAGGGGAAATGGCCCTGCAAGCCCCCTGCACACATGGTCTCACCCAGCCATGTTCCTGGTCAGGAAAGAAGGCTTATTTACCTGGCTGTGCTGGCTTCTGCTGTTTGTTCTGGGGTAGCGGAGGCTTCTTTAAACAGAGACCTTCTGGAAATAATTAATCCAAGCTATAGGATCATATTACAGTCTGACTGTATTGCCTGCTGTAAAGTTCCAAGCTGGTGGGTTGGGGTGCAAAAGGGGAGCAGGAAGAATTTGGGGGGAAGCACTTGCTATCCCTTGGAGCCACCCCTGCATCCATGAATGCATGTTACTCCCCCTTTTAGTCCCTTGTTGCCATTGGCCTTCCTTCTTCCCTGGATCCCATTAGTATTGCTGCTCTATCGCTGCTTTCTGTGCCTCTTCTCAAGTTCCACTTGCTGCATGGGAATGCCACAGTGTGCCTCCTTTCTCCAGCGTTCTGCGTTCAGTGTTCTTCTTCCATCAACCCCAGGCATGTATGAGAAGCCCATGCTGAGGCTTAGCTGCATCCCCTCTACCCAAAACTGAGGCAGTCAATTAACAATGATCACTCTTGTGCAGAATTAGTTTTGTTCTAGGTGCAGGACCTAGGTGCAGGTCCATCTCTGTGCAGAATTAGTTTTGTTCTAGGTGGCAGTATCAAGACAGTGTGAGCGCACATGCATTCAAAGTGGGACCTTCCTGATTAAACCTGGATCTACAATTAACTGAAATAAAAAAATGTGTGAGTGCATGCACACGTGCACGCCTTAGATGGAACACTGGACATGGGTCAGAACTTGAAACCTTTGGCTTTTTGAAGTGGCATAGTAGAACATGATAGAAGCTGTTATTTCTTCCTAATGCAGAAACAATGCCATAGCCATTGTATTAGACTGTTTGGGGGTTCTATTCTGTGACTTTTCTGCATACATATACCTCAGTACATTATTGGCTAACTAAAATTTAAATATTTTTAATATCCTGATCTGATCTGGAACCATTTAGGTTTTTTAAGGTAATCACTGGCATTTTGAATTGTGCTTGGAAAGTGGTTGGAAGCCAGGGGAGACTGAATAGAATCGGCATGTGTTTGGCCTCAGCCAAAACATTGGCTGGGGCATTTTGCATCAGCTGAAATTTCCAAACACTTTTCAGAGGTAGCACCATGTAGAGCATGCAGCAGTAATCTAATCTGGATGTGATCCGGGCATGTATGACATGGCCAGAACTGCCTTTTCCAGGATAGGAAACAGCTGGTGCAAAATGCTACAGCCAGAGTTTTGGCTGGGCTGTAAAACATGAAATGCATGGCTTCCATGTTGCTATCCAAGAGCAAAGCTTGATCCTTCAAGGAAAGTTGATTGTCATCCAGGCAGGCCTATCTATCTGGACTTGCCTTTCCTAGTGACTGACAGAACTTCTATATTGTCTGGTTTAAGTCTTAGCTTGTTAGCATACATCAGTCCATCTCAACCTTCAGAACCTTTATTGCCTCCCTGGAATCAAATGGAAAGATGAGTTAGGTGTCATTGGCATAGTGATCACAGAACCCCAAATCTCAGGGCAGTTTCTCACAAACGATTAAAATGCATGTAAAATTGCATGGGAGACAAGCTGGAACCTTCTGGGACTCCATAGGTCAATGCTCAAAGAGTAATTCCTCTAGCACCATCTTCTGGGATAGGCCCTCCAAGTAGGACTGATTGTTACTTGTGAAACACCACAAATGGTGTTTCTCAGCTCATCTTGATCTGAGAAAAGCTGCTCAATGGTAAGGGATATCAAAAGGCCACTGAGAGGCCCAGAAGAACCAATGAGAATGGGATGAGTTCTCTGTGTTCATAATCTACCTGGGCAACTAAGGCAGTTTTGATCCCAACACAAATCGGGATCAAAGTAACTGATATCATCCAAGA